>NW_023604295.1:147775355-148375355 GCF_014898055.3 Talpa occidentalis | reverse complement strand
GAGCAAAGTCCGCCTGCCAGGTCCAGGGAGGAGACGCGTCCCGTGAGCTTTCTGCGATTTTGTAAAACCCAAGCGTTGCTTTTGCACTGGAATTTATGCAAACAGCACTTTCCGAATGACACTCTGTCTCTGCCCCGCAGTGGCCCGCTGCGTCTGAAGTTACAACACCGAGGCTCTACCGCTGAAAAGCATTGCATGCTTACATTCACCGGAAGAGTTTTGTGGCAAAACTGTGCCAAATTTACACATAATAGGTTACTTTATCTCTTAGTTGTCATCAGTTACATAACCGGAAGTAGGTGCTGTGATGGCGGCGGGTCTCGGGCGAGCTCTGAACCGTGGCCTGTCTCCCGCGCCAGAAATCTATTTGCCAAGAGGTTAGAATTGAACCCAAAATATAAACAATACACAGACCCAGCAAATGAGATCCAAACAGCAAATATGATCCCTAGGGACAGTTAAGTCTCAGCACTATCAAGCTATCGGGGCCACTGCAGCCTGAGTTTGATCCTGGCCAGGGAGCTACCCACAGGGCGCGACAGACTCTCCTGCCTCGCCCGCTGCTCCCCTCAGCAGTGTATTTCAGTCAGTCTGCCTGTTCTGCTGCCCACTCTGTCTCTGGTGGATCCTCTCACCCTCCCGCATCTCTGGCCTGTACCCCAGTTCGTCTATGCAAAATAAATAAATCTTTTTTTAAAAAAGGAAGGAGAAGTGAGCCCACTGTTAGTGGATTCTAGACTTTCTGTGTTTTTGGAACTGGTCCCTGGAACAGCAAACCCGGAGGCGGCAGGGCCTGCTGGGCGGGAGGGCACAGCCCAAGGCCTCTTGCCCATCGAGGTCAAGCTGTGTGTGTGCAGTAAGGAGGCACCGACAAAAATATATTCCATCAAACATTTTCATGTCATCAAAACGGTCACCCAAATTTCAAAACCCTCACAACGCAGGCAAACGTGCACCCTCAGAAACTGGCCCACCGCTCACCCACAGAGAGGAAACCGAGGTCTCTGAACACAGGCCCCGTGGGCCCTGGGCCCCCGCCCCAGGACACCTGGCAGGCGGGCCCCAGAACACCCGTCCTGCCCCAGTCGCCTCTCCATGGCGACTGACCACTCGCGCGAGGGGCCCCCGGCTCAGCAGTGACCCTGCTGGGGCCCTGACCTCCCGGGACAAGCCCCGCAGCCCCCTCTGCCCCACGCCAGCCAGCTGGTCCTCAGGGAAACTGGAAACCACTGCGCAGATGAGCCGACTCCAGGCTCCCCGGCCGCGCAGCCGCCCTTACCCAGCTGGCCACAGACCCAGCAACACTCATGCCTGTTCCCTGGCCGAGCCCGCCCTGGGGCCCAGCGCATCTGAGGCCCCACCCGCAGGCCGGGGACCCCGCCAGGGCCCCGCGGCTCCATCAGCCTGGGCTTCTGCCAGGCCAGGGGGTCTCTGCCCCCGTGCTGCCAGGGACACTTCTCCCCATCTCACGACTGGTCTCAGAGCCAGCTGCAAGGGGCCCCTGAAAATGTGGGGAGCCCCAACAGTATCAGGGACCCGAGTGTGGGGGAGCCCCTGAGAATGTGGGGGTCCCCAAGAGTGTGCAGGCCCTGAGGGGGTTGGGGAGCCCCCGAGAGTGCAGGGGCCCTAAGGGGGTGGGGAGCCCCTGAGAGTGTGGTGGCCCTGATAGGTGTGGGGAGCCCCCGAGAACCCCAAGGCTCCAGCCCTGGGCAGCAAGGACAGCCAGGGTCTCAGGTCCAGGCAGGCAGGGCCCTGCCGTGTGGGCTCGACAGTCCCCAAGCTGGCCCCGTGCTGAGCAGGGCAGCCGCACGGCTCCACCGCCCAGGAGCAGCCGCACAGTGGACGGGCAAAGGGCGGCACAGCTGTGCCCGAGCCCCCTGGGCCGACGGCAGGGGCAAAAGGGGTGAAAGGGGCCAGCGCGAGCACAGGCCCAGGGGCAGTAGCCATGGGTGCAGACGAACGCGGGGCCCAGCCCACACGGCACTCGGAGCACAGGGGGTGCCCCCTGGCAGGCTGGGCAGCCCCAGGCACTGGGCCACTGCCTGAGAGCCCTGCCCTCTGACCTGGGACACCGCGTCCAAACCACTGCCACCTGTTTCACCACAGCGACCTTAGGCTTTAAAAGGTCAGTCCAAGAACTTTACGGCGCCTGGCACCTCGCACCCAGTGCTCGGGAGAGGCCACTGGTGTCTCCAACCTCCCCAAGGAAGCAAGCCCACCCCTGCCCCGCTGAGCTCTGAGACCGGAGACCCCCGGGGCCGGGTGAGCCCAGGACTGAGTGAGCCCCGGGAGAGCCCCGCAATAATGGCTGAGCCTGGCGGCAGTGCAGACAGTGGCTCTCACGACCAGCCCCGGGACGGGGGACGCACCAGCAGGCTCCAGCCCATGCTGGCTGCTCGACCCAGTGTCTCCGGTGTGGGCCTGTCTCCCCAGCCCTGAGGCTGACTAGTTTTCTAGGCGATTTGCTTCTTTCTTTTGAGAGGAGATGAGAAAACCAAGAGCGGCTGATTCTGAGGCCCCACGAGAGGGGACGCATTCACCACATCCACCTTTCTCCTCTGCTCCGAAAGTGAAACATCATGTGCCTTTGGGTTCTTTATTTTGGAACACATTTCACTTCCCTGGTGAGCTCCACGTTTCACAGCACGCTAGACACGTGCAGTGCCAGGTGCCAGCGATGCAGGGCCTGGCCCCTCCCCGTCACCGTGGGGGTGCCTGGGGGCCGAGCCCGCCAGCCGGGCCCACACAGAGACAGTGGCGCACACCACCTGGAGGAGGCTCCCGACATCTCCGGGGCACTCAGGAAGGCCGTGCTGGGTGCCCCCGTGGGAGCACCCGTCCAGGCCTGGCCAACCCACCCTCCGTCCACCTTGCGTCCCGCACTGGGAGGCCCAAGCGGTGCCCCTGGCCAGGCAAGCACTTACCTTCTGGCTCCCCGCAGAGGGTGCACTGGGACTCTGCAAGAGAGAGAGAGAGAGAGGTGGTCACTGCAGGCTGCTGGCCCAGACCCGCACCGGCGGACAACAGGCGCCTCCTGGCGGGCACTGGCCAAGCCCCGCACCTGCTGCCTCACCGTGCCCGGGGTCCATGCACACAGCGAAGGCCACGGCCAGACCGGCGGTCAGGGTTAGGCTGTGCCACCACCTCTCGGGCTCAGGGTGGCACTGAGCCGGCCCCGCAGGGCATCCTGATGCTGAAGGCCACGCACACCTGGCTTAGGCGTGCTCTTCCTGGGAGGGGCTGGCAGGTAAGCCAGGAGTTGGGGTGTCTTAGCACCCCAGGCCAGCAGTGGGGACAGGCCCAGTGAGAGCCAGTGCCCTGGGGCCACCTGCCCAGCCAGACTCTGCCCCACGCCAGCCTCTGCATGGGCGTCCAGCTGCCTCCTGGGGCCACCAAACTCCTGATGGCTCAAAAGGGGGTGAGTTTGAATTGAGGCATGAAAATTGGGGTGACGCAGTCCCATTCAGGGAGCTGGCTGCGGTGCTGGCCCAGATGGGGTGGGCAGGGAAGGCAGGGGCGTGAAGCTACCGCGGCACACACTGGCGGGTGGCGGGCGTGTGTGGCTGGAGGGCAGGAGTGGGGGGTCTGAGGGAGCGGACAAGAAGGGGAGTCTGGATTCTTGGGCCCCAGGAGGGAGTGGGAACAGGGGCCAGCGAGACCATACGCCTTGTGGACCCGGAGTGTCCAGCTCCTGGGACTGGGCTGAGGCACCTTCCCACAGGGACCTGGGAGCCCCAGAGGGAGCTGCGCAGCCGGGGTCCAGCACTGCCCTCGGCCGCAGACCAGCTGGGCCAAGGCTGCGGCATTTGCCACCGTCATGGTGCTGGTTTCTGCTCCAGCAAAGGTCATACCATCCAGGGCCTCCCTGGTGGCGCAAGGGGTTAAGCACCGCACCATGAAGCAATTCGCCTCTGCAGCATGAGGTCAATCCCCAGCCCGCCAGGGAGCTACCCCCATGGCGCAGCAGACCCCTCCTGTCTTGCCCGCTGCTCCCCTCAGCAGTGCACTTCGGTCAATCTGCCTGTTCTGTTCCCCGCTCTGTCTCTGGTGAATCCTCTCACCCCCCACACTTCTGGCTTGTACCCCAGTTCTTATACATATAAATAAATAAATCTTTAAAAAAAAGATTACACCATCTGGTGCACCCCGATGGCTGTGCATCACGGGGGGTCTGGATGAGGAGGCACAGGCAGGAGCCCACCACAGGCCCCTCACGGGCGGCCAGCCCGCCGGCCCCGCCCAGTCGTCACCCCACAGTGGGGGGTAGGGCAGGGCAGAGCTGGACCCCAGGCACCAGGGGCAGAGCTGGCCCACCAGGTGTGCCCATACCCACAGCGGGCTGGGCACCAGGTCCCACCACCTGGGCCTGGATGGCCACACGTCAGCCGGCCCCGGGAGGCACCTCTGGAGTGGGGCCACCCCCGTTCTGCTGTCCCCAACTCACCGGCTCAGCCCTGGATGCAAGGATCTCAGGCGCAGGGGACGGGGGACCTCAGTCCGGGGGTGTCCACTTCATCAGGGGCAAGTTCAGAGCCGACACCAGTCCACATTCAGGCTCTGACACTGAGGCTTTGTCCCCAAAGGACAACTGCGGCAGAGGCCAGTGAGACCTGTCGCCGCGGCCTCCAGGACCGCCAGCCGGGCCTTGGGCGGGCGGCCCCAGGACACTGGAGCTCAGACCCAGGCATCTGTCATCTGCCCCTTTAAAAATATCCTTGGTGTAGCAGCAGCAAAGGCCCACGGGGGACCCCCAGCACATAAGTGCCTGCCCTGCCCACCCTGACATGCCTGCTTGTTTGTCCACCGGGCGCCCCTCACCGGTGCTGGCCCTTGCCCCAGCCCCACAGTGTGCCGGTCACCCCCTGGCCACCACACTCTGACGCCCCTGAACTGAGTTTTCCGTATTTTGAGTCCTCAGCACCTGTTCTGCTCCGCTTTCGTCCTCAGCAGACAGCGCGTGAGTCTGAATGGCCGTAAGCCAACCTGGACACGAGCAGCGTCTCTGCTGAGCCTGTCTGTCCACAGCGATCTAAGCTGACCAGCAAGTCCAAGTGGGAGCCCAAAGTTGCCACAAGGGCACATCTGTCCTGACTCCACTGCTGTCCCCCGCCATTTCCTGCCAGTCACCTCTACTGCCCCATGTCCCCGAAATCCCCCCGACCCCTCCCCAGGCACCCAGAGACCTGCTGCAGACTAGACGCGCTGAGCGCCTCTGTGCTGACCAGCGGTCCGTGGCCGAGACAAGCCAGGAGACTGTGGCTCCCAGGGGGCCCCTTCCTGAGCTTATCTGCAAATCCAATCCCATCACGGCCACTGCCCGCCGAGCAGTGGGGGTGCCCACCCCTGCAGGCCCCAGCGTCACACCGCGGGGGATGCTCACAGCAGACATGGCACCCGGGCTGCCCTGGGTAAACTTCAGAAAGACTCGGCGGAGCCACGGACAGCGCCAGGGCGGCGCGCCCACGTTCCGGGTAAATCGTCAGGGTGAAGAGCACGAGGGCATCCAAACTCTGACGTTGAACAGGCAGTCGGAGGTTTCCGGAGGCGACTGCTTTTCCACGCCCACCTGTTTTTTGCCAGTTTAACCTAAACCACACTCTTACTCTAAGAAATTAAAACCATGCAGCTGACTCAAGCCCTTCCCACCGTGGACGGCACAGAGCCGAGGGGGCCAAGACCGCCCCGGCAGGGCAGAGGGCCTGTGCTGGCCCAGCTCTCACGGGGCATCCAGGACCAGCGGCCGCCCAGGAGGGCCTGCCGTCCAGCCACGAGGCCCACAGCCCAGGGCGGAGCACAGCCCCTGCCCCAGACACATCCAAGCTGTGGGCAGCTCGTGCTGTCTTGCCCACCTCCCTCAGCAGCCAGGTCCCCAAGCCCGGCGCCTGGAGTGCAACCGTGTTTGGAAAAAGGGAGGTGGTCACGAGACCGAGCCTTCACAGTTGACCGGCTCCTGGCCCGATAGGACGGGTCTCCCCATGGAAATGGACATCGGGGCCCAGACTGGGCAGGTCAGCTCATGTGTTCAGGCCAGTGGCAGGTCCAGCCCCTGAGCAACCGTGCGTCCTGCACTGATGAGCCGGCCCTGCAGAAGAGCCCAAAAAGGGCCTTTAAACCTGATTCCCCTGCAGTCCCCACCTGGGCCCCGTCTGTCCCTTTGGCGTTTCTTCTTGAAACAGGCCAGATACTCAGCAGTGCCTTGGCCATGCAGGCCAGGGCTGGGGCTCCCATGGGGCCCTCGCAGCAGAGACAAGAGCGTCTCATACACAGCACAGGGCCGGGTGGACACCCGAGCACACACACTTGTGAAAACCACTAAGTGGGAACACTCGAGTGCCAACAACTGAGAAACGGATCACACAGCCATGCAACGGAATATTATGCAGCCAGGAAGAGGAACATGGCTCTGACAGGAGCACATGAACGGAACTCAAACACCAAGCCCAGGGGAGCTTGAGAGCCTGACCCCACTCCCAGGCAGGGCCCAGGACAGACAGATCTACAGAGATGGAAACCCAGAAGCTGCTTGGGTGGGGCCCTGGGCCAGAAGCTGGGGCGGCAGCGTCTTAGAAGACAGGGACACCCTCGCCAGGCTGGCAGTTGTGCCCTGCACACGGATGGTGACCCACGCATGTGTCCTAGAAGGATGAGTTACGTCTCCATTAACTACACCTCAAGGCAGCTGCTGGAGGCAGGCGGGGGGAGTGAGGGACGGCACAGGCAGGTTCCGGGACGTGTGGCAGAGCTTCTCTGAGCGAGCCTGTCTCCTTCACAGGGTCCTGTGAGGACGCGTGAGACGCTCGGCCTGAGAGCACCTTGTCAACTGACCACTCCCTGTGCAGACAGACACCTCCTGCCAGCTTGCAGCAACACCCCGCAGTCTGCCCTCCACGCTGGGCATCCGCTAATGACCAGCCCCTGAGGTCACACCTGGCACAGAGGTGGTGGCAGAGCAGGGCCGGGGCTGTGAGGGGAAGGCCCTCCTCACCCCCACCCTGCCCTCTGCAGGCCCTGGGCGAGGGGCTGGGAGTGGACCCAGCTGGGCGCCCAGAGAGGGACCCACCGGCCCCACAGTTTGCTGCCCTGCACCCGTCCCTGCTCTGGCCGGCCCTTGCGCTGGGGCTGCAGTCAGGCCTGGGGCGGGCGCCCGTCTCAGCAACCTGAAGCAGGGTGGGCGCCCTGGACAAACGACTCAGGCTCTTCCAGTGAGGCGAAAAATCAGAATCTGTGTTTACCGAGTGCACAGCCGCTTTCCAATAATAATAAACGAAGTGCCAGGGAGGTGTGGAGCGAGCCCGCGGGTCAGGGATGCCCGCGGCGGTGGCGAGTGTCTTGTGGGCATCACGCGTGCCCAGCAGAGAAAGGCCGGAGCGGGCCTGACAGCCCGGCCCCTCGGCGGCCTGCTCCCCAGCCTGGGCGGCCTGCGCCCTGGGGTGGGGGTGCCGGCGCGCTCCTCCGGCCGAGCCCGACAACCCTGTTCGGGCCTCATTTGCCAGCCGGTCGCGCCCCGCGGTCCTGCCCTCGGCCCCGCGGCCGTCGCGGGCGTGAAGCGCGCGGCGCTGGCTGGAGACGCGCGCGGGCAGCAGACGTGCCCGTCCCGGAGCCGCCCCCGCGCCTGCCCAGAGCGGCCACCCCGGCGCCAGGGCCCGCCCGGGCCCCGCGGGGCTCCGCGAGTGGACGGACCGGAGCCGCACGGCCCTGCACGTCCGCGCTCCCGCCTGTCCTCGCAACGCCCGGGGCCAGGGGCCACTCTCCCCGGCCGCTGCCCCCGAGGTGCCCTTTTGATTAATGGGGTGGGCGGCTCTGCGCTCCCGCTGATGAATCTTAGGGGCCCGCGGAAGAGGCGAGGCCAAGCCCCGCGCACAGCCCCCCCCCCCCGCCCCCGCAGGCCCCCAGCTGCTGCCGGCGCGCGCTCCCCTCGCCCCCGCTGGTCAGCGGACTCCAGGCTGATGCGCTGCCCGCGCAGGGACCCCGCGAGTGCCGCGGCGGGGTGGGGGGCGGGGGGGGGCGTGGTGCAGAGCCCCGGGGCGTGCCTGGCGGGGTCCCGCCCCGCTCCGCCCGGGTTTGAACCAGGTCTGATTTCCAACCAGTCACATTTCAGGCGGGAGGACGCAGCTGAGGCGGGCCGCGCCGGGACCCCCCCTCGCCCTCCGAGGCGGCAGCGAGCAGGACTCGGGGCGGCGGTTCCCCCAGTTCCTCCTGCGGTTGTGCCTGCGCCGTCCCAGGCGGCTCAGAGCCGGACTCGCGCCCCAGCGCGGCCAGGGGTCCACGCGGCCCCGGCCGTCCACGCGCCCGGGCACCACCCTAAGCCCGCTCCCGCAGTGGGGCCGCGGGGCACTCCGCCCTGGTCCACACTCGCTCAGGCCGTTCCCTCGGACTCCTTCCAACCCGACGCGCCGCCGCCTCCAGGCAGCCTCCGGGACGCGCCTCCTCTGCGCCCCGCGCTCGGGAGACGCCCCCAGGGACCGGCCGGAGCGGGAGGCGGGCGCGCGGGCCTGGCTGGGGCTGCGCCTCTGCGCGTCTCCCTCGGGCGCGAGCCCCCCCCAGCCCGGGCAGCGCGTCCTTCCCGCGCACCCCGGCTCCCGGCCTCGCGCTCCCTGCGTCCTGCCAGCCGGTCCCCGAGGCGCAGCCTCCTCTGGGCACGGTCACTGCATGCCCTTCGCTCTGGGGCCGCCGGCCGTGCGGTGACACACGGTCGGGGCAAGTGCGGGGCCGGGCGGGGGCGCGTCCGGCGGGGGCGCGTGGGTCCAAGACCAGCGACCGACCGAGGGGCCGCCGGGGGGCGGGGGGGGCAGGGATGCCGCTGGCCCACGCGCTCCCCTTTTCTCTGGGTAAAATCGGGGCAACGCATTGCGCGGGCTCCCGTCTTCCCAGATTTTGAATCTGATCCAAAGCGGCGCAGCGGTGGGCTGTAAGGTGGACTCCTCTGGTGACCCTTTTGTGTCCCGCTGTCTTTCCAGCGTCAGGAGGAATAATCGAAGTTGCTTTACGCACACGCTTCGCGGGGAAGCGGCCCGCTCACTGGGTGGGGCTGGTCACGCCGCAGACCGTCCACCCCGCGTGGCCTCGCGCCTGCGAGCCGCTGCCCCTCCAGGCCAGGCTGGAACCGCCGTCCCCCTCCGGGCCCAGCCCCCGCCTCAGAGGTCCCGGGGAGCTCGCCGGCTGGGCCGGGCCTCGGGAGGCCACCTCAGGGCTGCGAGGCCCCAGAGCCGCTCCAGCAGGGAGGGGCCTCCAGCGCCGGCCCCGCCTGTCCCCGCCCGGGCCCCGCAGCGCCTCCGAGCGGAGCGTGCCCAGGCCGCCCCCGCACCCCACAGGCCCGCGCCCCACAGGCCCGCGCCCCACAGGCCCGCGCCCCACAGGCCCGCACCGCTGGCGGAGCCCACGCTTCCGCGAAGCCGCCTCTCCAGGGCGCCTGCTGTGGGCGGCGTGCTCTCCCGCAGGCTTGCCAGGCGCTGCCCCTCCCGGACCCACCCCAGCGCCCGGCCGGAGCCAGACCTGCGGTAACCCTGCTTCCAGAATCTTCCACGTGAGCGCTCAGCCACCCCTGAGGCCGCGCACACACGCGAGAACCAGAGGCGCACGCACCTCCCAGGCGGAGGCCAGTCTGACCCACGCGCGTGCACACACGGTGCACACCCACCGCACACAGACGCACACCCACGTGCACACAGACGTGAGCCACACGCACCCCAGGGCCTGGCGGCAGCGGGGACCAGAGTCCCCCGCCTGCTCCCGGTGCCCCAGCGGGGCAACAGCCCGGGCCAGTGTGTCGGGCGGCGGGGCGCGGCTGCCCTGCTTGGGCGCAGGTGGCCACCCCACGCCCGTGACCCTCTTCCGCGCCCTCTCAACGCCAGGAGGTCGTCCGGCTGCGGAGGGAGGAGGACCCAGAGGAAACCGAGGGGCCGCACAACCGCGCGTCGCTTTCCGTCGGGCGACTTCGCAAAGCCGCGCGAGTCCCTGAGGCCCACGCCGCAGCTGCGCCTCCCGCCCCCGCGGGGCCCCCGCGCCCGCAGGCCCCGGCGGGGGGGCGCGTACCTTTGAACAGCGAGAGTCCCAGCCAGCTCCCCTTGATCTTAGTCAGCTTCAGCTCCATGGCCCGGCCTCCCACTCATGTCTGTGGACACGAGAGAAGCCCCTGAGTGATGCGTGAGCCGCGGGTCGCGCCCCCGCCCCGCCGCGAGGCCGTCCCGGGGCCATGTCCACGGGGCGGCGTCACTCGGACACGCAGACACCCCCAAACATTACACACGGCAGGTAAAGGCACACGCTCCTGAATCAGCAGGGACACCCCGGTGACCGTCAGTGTCAGGGGAAGGTCCCGGACACAAGCAAATGGGACGCACCGCTCAAAGGCGCTCACGGCATGCACACACCTGCACATACACACCTGCACGCACGCACCTGCACATACACACCTGCACGCACGCACCTGCACATACACACCTGCACGCACGCACCTGCACATATACACCTGCACGCATGCACCTGCACATACACACCTGCACGCACGCACGCACTTGCACATACACACCTGCATGCACGCGCACACCTGCACGCACGCGCACACCTGCACACACGCATGCACACCCGCACGCCCACAACCCTCCCCCACACACGCCCCCATGCACGCCCCGCCGCACGCCCCCCACAAGCCCCGCCCCCGCAGCCCGCCAGCCCCGCCCCCCCAGCCTCCAGGCCCTGCTCCGCGGGGGGCTCTGCGCTGCTGTCCTGTCCTGACACCGCCTCATTTTTTAAATTTCAAAAAGCTACGTGCTGGCTCCCCAGTAATTTTCCCATCTGTTTAAGTGGGAGGCTCGTGACCACACAGGGTGCGGCCGCTCGGCCTCGACGGCAGCCCCGGGCGGCGCGAGCACCGAGCTGGGAGCCCGAGTCCGCGGGTCCACCTGCCGGCTGGGGTGCACCGCGGGCCCGGCCCGCCCGCAGCCCGTGCTCGGAGGGGGGGTTGGGACCGCACGCCCGCGGGCCCTCGCCGGCTCCTAGACCGCAGACATGGAGGAGCCGCCGGGGTGGCGCCCTGGAAGTCGCCGCGGGGTGCGCTGGCCAGGAGGAGAGGGGCGACCGCAGCCCGGCGGCACCGCTGGCGGCCCAGCCAGTGGCCACTGCTGGGGCTCAGGGGTCACTGGGTCGCTGCCGGGGAGCCCAGAAAGGCAGGCCTGAGAGGTGGGGGGGCACGGCCCCTCCCCCAGCACTGGCCCTAAACCGGCCTTCAAGGTCTCCAGAAACACCCCGGGGGCTGCCCCGCCACATGACGGCTGCTCCTCCGCCTGCCCATCCCAGCACAGAAGCCAGGACACCTGGTTCCAGAGGGTGCACAGACGCCCGCGGGAAGCGCCCACAGAGCAGGACGCAGGCCACACCCACCAGGGCAGGGTGACTGGGGTTCAGCTGTCCCTGCACCGCGGGGAGGGCAGGCTCCTCCACCCCCTTATCTCCCAGGAAGAGGAGAGTCCGGCCCAGCGCCCGCAGGACGGCGAGGAGGACACGGGGCTGGGTCCCCGCCAGCCTCGGAGGACGTGGCCCTGCCCGTGGCTCCCGACTCCCGAGCAGCCGCTGCTCTGCCACAGCCTCCCCTGATCAGCCCACACGGGGGCTCAGGGCATGGGAGCAAGCCCACGGCACCCCGCAGCACAGAGGGCAGCTGAGAGGCCCCATGGGAGAAGGGCCGGGCGCTGGGCTGCCTGCACCAAGGCAGCGGCCTGCTCTGAGGGGCGCAGGGTTGGGGGGGCAGAGGAGCCTGCTCTGGGGGGCGCAGGGTGGGCGGTCAGGAGGAGCACAGGGCCCTGTCGGGGCCGCCCCGGGGCCCGCAGCCGCATGCCCTGCCCGGAACCGGCGGCTATTTTAAGCGCGTTACTCACTGAAGGCAGGAAGCAGCAGCCAGATGGGCGCAGACAGCCCAGCTGCAGGGGGCGCGGCCGCCGCCTCTGAGCCAAGGGCCCGGGAACCCACGTCCAGAAAGTGTCCCTGAGGCCCCCTCCCACCCAGATGCAGCCACGGGACGGCCCAGCGGGGGTCAGGCCCGGCCAGGCCCCGCTGCCGCCCTCTGTCCCCGCTCCTCCTCCAGGTGCCCTCACACCTGCCTTCCCAGAGCTCCTGGGGGCGCCCAGCCAGATGCACTCGGGTATGGGCCACAGGTGAGCTCCCAGGGCCAGGCCACAGGGCACTGGTCAGGGAGGACACGGAGGACAGGCTCGGGACCACAGGAAGGTAAAGCTCCCTGCTGAGGGGGTCCCCAGAGCAGCACAAGCTCTGCTGAGCAGACGGAGGAGGGGGGTCTGCTCCAGGGCGTGGGGGAGGGGGGCACAGCGCACGGACCTGGGTCTTCATGCTGTTCTCTGGGCCTGAGGCCCAGGGGACACTGTCCAGCGGGTGGGGCTGGAGGGCAGCCTGGACCATCAGTGACAGGACCGTGAGGTCATCCGGGGCCCGCCAGGTGTGCAGAGGGGCCGTGCCACCCAGCCGGCGAGCTGCCCCCCGCTCTTGCAGATGCTGAACAGGACGGCAATTTGGGGAGCTGAGGTTGCCTAGCAACCTGCCCACACGGCCTCGCAAGCTGCTGCCATGACGATCCTGCCATCGGCTTTTTTAGAAAGTCCCACTGAACATTTTTAGAATGAATTTCCTAAGGTCGCTAAATGGCACCAGGGGGCTGGGGAGCTGGTGCCAGAGCCAAGGGCAGCGCCTCCCACTGTGTGGCCGCCCACCCCACCACCAGCAGGCCGGGCCCCCAGGGCCGGGCCAGGAGCGGTGGGCAGAGCAGGCGGCCCTCTGCAGCGGTCCCCTCCTCCCAGGGGAAGCACCGGCGAGCCCACAGCTGGGCAGCATGGCCCCCACCCTGGGCCCTCTGCATGAGCGTGGGGTCCCGAGCAGCAGGGCCGCGGGGACTGGTCCAAGGTGGACCCGCAGGGAGAGAGGCAGGGTGTCCGCGGGCGACTCCTGCAGGCGCCGTCGGCCAGACCCTGCAGCCTGCTGAGGAGAACGGGCCATGCGGGGTCTCCTGGCCACTCGGGCGGTGTGGGCGGTCAGCAGGCTCGCCTGGCATGGCGGGCTGCCTGTCTGACCGGGCTCAGCCCTGCGCCCTTGAGACAGGGAGCCCGAGCCTGAGCTGTGCTGCTGTGAGGGCTGACCTGGAGCAAGGGCACTGCCGACCTCCCTCCAGAGAGAGCACGAGGTGGGGGGATGTTGGGGGGCGGGGGACCCCCACACACAGCGGATGACAAGGACATTGGTGCAAAGATACCTTGGCCACTGGGCGGGGTCCATGGCGCCCGACCGCGGTGAGCCCCTGAGCCCCTGCCCCGGGAGAGGCCGGCAGGACGGCCTCCTCACACGCGCCCCACATGCCGCTGTGTTTGTCGGGGTCGCGCCGGCTCACAGCGCCACGCCACTGAGGACGGGCTCGACCTCTTGAGACAGTTCCCCACCCCCCACAAACACCAGGAGCGGGCGGAGCAACGCGGGGTCCCAGAGCACCGGGGCGACCTGCGGCCCTGGGCTCACATGCGCCCCTCGCACGCCCGCTGTCCCCATGGCCCGAGCCCCGCCGCTCCCGAGGCGCGTCGTGCGCCCCCACCCGCGGGAGACGCTGCTCTTTTTTCTTTTTCTTCCTTTCTGCTTTCTTTTTCAACAGGCGTTTTTGGGAAAGAAAACACAGAGGAAAAGTCCCCCAAGAGAGCGCCGCGGCGCTGCCTTGTGGGGTGAGGGGCCCCCGCCAAGGACACAGCCTGACCCCGGAGCGGCTCCCGGACCCCGCGTTACGGGCCCTCACTCGGTGACGCTGTGCCCTGGGGAGGCGTCCGTCTCCCAGGGACAGGGACGCCCGCGCGTCCCCCAGGGTGGGGCAGAGCCGCGGCGGGTGTGGGAGCCCCAGCGCCGCCCACCACATGCCCACGCACCCCCGGAGCCGCAGCCGAGGCGCTCCCGGCTCTCACCTCACGCGGCTCTGGAACTTTACTCGAAAGCAAAACAGGAAAGGAATAAAAACAGGAGCCTTCTGCACACAGGCCTGGCCGGACCCGCGGGCTCAGCAGGGGGCTCAGGCCAGGCCCGGGGAGCGTGGGCGCGGCAGGAGGCCAGCGGGGCCCTGCCCGGCCGCCCCAGCAGTCTGTTCTGTGGACAAGTCGTCCCCCGCAAGGAAGGCAGGCGCAAGGCTCCCCGAAAGCCCCGGTTCCCGGTAGCGAGATGCCAGGTCCAGGCGTTGTTTTAACAGCCTTGTTTTACCCCCTCCTGTCCTTCCTTGGAAGCGACATCAGACGCCTTAACCAGATCCGGCCCCATGTTCCTGCTTCTGCAGAAATCCCCAAGTAACCGCGACGCCTCACGGCGGGGCTCAGGACGCGCAGGCCGGCAGCGACCCCGGGGCTGACTCGCCCCCCACACCGGCCGCGGCGGTCCTGTCCCCAGCGCGGCCCGCTGCCCACTGGACGGCCTCTCCGCTATTCAGCCACTCACCGCTCCCCGTGGGAGGCCGCCCAGGCAGCCTCGGCCCTCCCGCCCGGCTCCGCACACACCAATCCCATCAATATCCTCTCAGCTGAGTCTGCTTTGCCTTTGTGTGCCGCGTGGCCAGACCCTTTAGGGCGCGCAAGGTTGGGGCACCCCTGGGCACCCCTCATCACGTGCTACAAAGCTAAGACTTGTCAGTGTCGAGGACATACAGCTAATTCCCGGGCAGCGGTAAGAACCGTGCAGCTGGGCAGACGCATGAGAAATCATCGGCGGGGCGGGCAGACGGGCACGCGGGGGGGCCAGCCGGAGCTGCCCCCAGCAGGCCCCCAGCCCCGGAGCACCCAGCCGAGCCCAGCGCAGCAGGCGCTCTGGCACAGCTTGGACCCCAACTGGAGCTCAGCAGCAACGCACCAGCCAGGGCACACCCGGCCACGCAGTGGCCGGCGTGGAAATCCTGGTCTCCAAGGAATGGGCGGGCAGAGTGTCCCGAGCAATGGCTGTGAAGGGCTGGCTGGTCCAGACAACCCCGCCAGCCGGCACGTCCCATCTCTCCCTGAGGGGGGGACAGGACTTGGGTGGGGGGTCCCAGCCCGTGTCTGCCAGCGGCCAAGCTGGAGCAACAGCCTGGGCACGCGGGCAGGCCAGGCCGACAGTGCTGACGCGGCTCCTGGCACGTCCTGCTGCCCACGGGTGGAGGTCCACGGAAAGGCACCCGGTGCCGGGGGCATCTGGCCCAGCGCTCCCGGAGGCCTGGGGGCAGGCGTGCCCGCAGCACCATCGCTGAGGCCACAGGGCCTGTGACCGTGACAGCAGGACCAAGCCGCACTCGCCGGCACGCTGGAGGCGCGGCAGGGAGGGCGGCGGGGGTGGGTGGGTGCGAGCCGAGAGGCTCTGGAGATCCCTCGGGAGGGACTCACTCTGGGTGGGGTGGGGCCCTCTGCCGAGACCCTCCCCAGCACACTTAGTGGCCCCCGGCTCAGAACGCGGCCCTATGGCCGAACAGGCGTGGCGGTCAGGGCCCGCATCCTCCTACCCCCACCACTCCCGGTCCCAGGGGTAACGCAGGGGCAGACCGCCCACCTCCTGCCAGCCTCTCCCCCCAGAGCACGCCCCCACATGGAGAGCCGCAGGGTGCCCCACCCCACCTGCAGGTGCGTGAGAACGGGCAGTGGCCATGCGGTCAGCTGCCCGCCGGGCGGGAGCCGGGAGATGCCTGCAGTGCCTGCAGCCACGGAGACACAGGCTCCAGAAGCAGAAAGAAACCACCCCAGAGGCCGCCTCGGCCAGCGCTGGGTCTTGCCTGCAGCACGTTGCTCAGGCTCTAAGTGACCTTCAAAAGTGGAGCCTCGTGGCCATCACAGGACACCCTTCCCGTGAGGATTTCCAGGCCATGTCCGAGCTGTGGCCAGCCAGGAACATCCATCCGTGTCTGATCGTTTCCCAGGAAAGAGTCGAGAGCTGGGTTGTCGCTGTCCGGGCAGGACCAACAGGTGCCGCTGACTGCAGGGGAGACCCCCAGCGCTCCAAAAGGCCTCCCTAGGGTGTGGGGCAGGGGCGCAGGCAGGCCAGGGGCCCTGGAGGCCAGGGCAGCGGCTGGGACTCCAGTGCGGCTTCATGCCAGAGCTGCCGCACCGGCTCCCCCAAACTTAGACCCCTCGTGTGGTGCTTTCGCGGAAGGAATTGGGGAGAGTATTTAAAGTCACGTCACACCCGCCCCGAGCTCAGGTCACCTTCCCGGGAGCCGCAGCGCCGCGTCCTGGGGAAGCCATGCGTGCAGACACAGCACACGCAAGCCCCGGTAGCCCATGCCTATGCCGAGGGCCACACCCCAGTGGGCCACACTCCAGACAGGCCGCACCCCCAGGGCTGCCTCACCCGGACTGGCTCTCCCAGAGAGCGCCCAGCAGCCTCAGCCAGGGGCCAGGCAGTGGGGCTGCGGCTGGTCACCATGGCGATGGCCACTGTTGTGCATGCAGCCAGTCCAAGTGTCACTTGTGGCTCCTGTGGGGCCCAGGGGGCCGCGTCCTTCCGGTCTCGGCTGCAAGCTGCCCTCAGGAGGCCTCGATGCAGTGACCCAAGGCACCCACTGGCTTCCTGGCCGTGCAGCGGAGGCCCCGAGGGGCACGTCCATCCTGGCTCTCCGCCCGGCTCCCTGGAAGGGCTGGTCTCCTGCCCTGGTTTCTTGTCTCTGAGATGCCTATTTTTAATTTTTAATAAGGAGTGATTAAAAAATAATTAAATACAGAGAGCGCATTACAGAGTAAAACAAACCAGAACGCTAATCTTGCCTCATCTGAAAACCTGCTTGCCAAATGACTCCCTCAACGGGGCGTCGGGCGGGTCCAGCAGGCTCCTCCGCGTATGGCCATGGCTGGGGCGTGGCGACTCCCATGGGAGCGGGCCCAGGGGACACGGAAGCCCCTGCAGCCACCGCGCAGCTGCACCCACAGCCAGGGGCGGGCACCAATGTGCGGGCGGACCACTGGGGCACCGGGGCCAGGGCCTGCGGGAGGCCCTGGGCGCTGGGTAGCGACCTTCCGCTGCAGCCGCGCGCTGGTGCCGGCCCTTCTGGGCTCCCTGGAGGCACAAACCTGCCTCCCCACCCATCCACTCCTGAGGGCCCTGGAGCCCTGGCCCAGGGGCCACCCCCCTTCCTGGCTGACCACCAGCTCCAGGGCTCAGGCAAGGGCAGCTCACAAGCCCAGCCCACACTGACCAGCAGGGGCATCAAGCCAGGCTCCCAGCTTAGACGAGGATGGGGGGGGGGTCTCTGGGGCCCCAGGAAAGGTGCCGGGTTCCAGTGTTTCTAGAGCTGTTCCTCGACACCCTCACCTCCCAGCCCCCCCAACAGGGCAGCAGCAGGCTGGCCTTGCTGAACGGATTCTGGGCAATCTGGCCCCACGCCCACCTAGGGGACCGCCCGCCCGCGCGGCCTGCAGGGTGAGGCCCTGCAGGAACCTCCACGTGCCACCCGGTCTTGGCAGACAGGGTCCCTCTGCAAGCTAAGTCCCGGGGGGAGCCTTCCAAGGCTCAGGCAGCGCCCCCCATTCCTCCGCGAGGGACTCACCGCCGCCTCCCGAGACCCCTCCCCGAAGCAGACGGCACGGCAGGTCCTGCTCAAGGGCACGCTGTCCCCCTGGCCTGAGCCCCCAGCCGGCCGCATCCCGCCTGGGCTGGAGAAAGACGGCCCAGCCCCACGGGGAGCAGCCCCTGCGGAGACCCTGGCGCTCCTGTGGGAGGGCGCGGGGGGGGGGCGGGGGGAGTGGGGGGGATTGGCGGGCCCAGGCTGGGCTGGTCAGCGTGGGCGGGGGGAGCTCCCCTGTGCCGCCCCCGGCGGAGGAGAAACCGCGAAACCCCGCGCCCTTCAAGCGGTAAATGCACACGTTCTCGAGAGCAACGGCCACCGGGCAGCGGCGGGCGCGGGAACGGCACTGGGGGTCAGGTAGAAGGTCGAGGAGCGCCCTGGGGCCACCCACTTGGATGCCCCCGATGCCCCCACCTGTCCTAAGAGGTTGGAGTGAACTCACTGCAGGGGCCACCTCGGACACAAGCCCCACCGCGGTCTGGAGAGGCCGCGCGGACACCGGGCCCAGGGCTGCAGGCCGCACCTCACCCAGCGCTGCCGCCCCTGCGCCCCGACTCCTTGCCCTCCCCCACCCTCCCTGCATGGACCTGCCCCCCTGCGTGTTCCCGCCCGGCCCCGCCGTGCTCCAAAGTCTGTCCTCTCTCCCAGGAAGCTGCTCGGGAGGCTCAGGCTCTGGCTGATCGGACCAGTGAGTCGTGGGGCCTCCCCAGGAAGAGGCGTCTCCTAGGTCAGCAGCGTCCAGGTCAGCCTCACCCGGCCGCTCCTGGAGCCCAGACCCTGAGCTCGGCACCCCCAGGAGCTGCTGCGACTGGAGACGGAGCCGCCTGGTCTCAGCCATGGCTGAGCCGCTGCTGTCACGCAGCTCACCCTGGTGGGGCCAACGGGAGCCCTGTCCGCGCCGCCTGGGCTGCCACAGGACGCTGCACCTCAGGGCACAAGTCGCTCGCTCTTCCATGAGAAAACACCAGGACCAGAGGACACGGCCACACACAGTGGTCCAGGAGGGGGAGCATGCCCAGAGTGGGGAGCTCGTTGAGGGGAGCACCCCGGAGGGGGGGCACACAGGAGGGCGGCACGCCGGGAGAGGGGAGCACGCCTCAGGGAGCTGGGACATGTGGTGGGGTTTCGATTCTAACACTCTCCCTACCACCCCTTGTCATCCCAGGCGGAGAACTGCATTCCCGCGTCCTCGGGGAGCCGTTCTGAGCGGCAGCGGTTTCACGCACCAGGCACCCGGGAGCTGTAACGCTCTGAGGCCACACGGAACAGCAGGGACTGTCACCGGCCACCGTGGGAAGGCCGGCCCAGGAGGAACTCTCCAGGCCCCTGCGTGCTCCTCGGGACACCCAGGCGCAGGTGCACGCGGCAGGGAGTGCACGGGACAGGTCCTCCGCAGCGGGTGGGGTGGTGCGCCCAGGAGCATGCCTGCCGAGGGACGTGCAGGTGGGCAGGAGCACAGCCCTCAGCCCTTCGCGCGAGCTCCCAGGCTGGTCGGCACCTGCGCCTTCTCCATGCCTGGGAGCCTCCCAGGCCCTCCCGGGCCCTCACCTTCCCGACCACCTCTCAAGTCCCTGAAAGGAAGCAGGGGGCCTGCTGGTGTTGGGAACCGGCCAGGACGGAAGTGACCTCTGCCAAGGAGCAGGCCCAACAGCAATGCCTTCGGGCAGGCCTGCCCCAGAGGTGTGTCCACCCCTGGCGAGTCCCGGGAAGGGACAGCCTTGGGGCCTCCAGTCGCAGTCTCTCGCGCCTCGGCCCATGTCCCAGCAGGTGGCAGGGCTGCTGGCTGATGTCCCCCCAGCCCCGTGCTAAGGACCAGGGGGCTCCCGAGGGCCAAGCCCCCGGACCAGCACCGTGGCCAGCACCAGCACACGCACAGCCCGGCTCAGTGCCAGACGCCCACACGCAGCCACTCTGTGAGGACACAGGAGCCTGAGGCGCTCCCCACAGCCGCAGCTGAGGCGACACCATTGCTACCAGGGCGGGAAGCTCCTGTCCCGGCTCCGGCTCAGCAGCCCTCCTGGGGAGCCTGGCTCTTGGGGGTCCAGTGGGGCATCCAGCGGGGGTCCAGCTCACTCTCCTGGCCCAGACAGCACTTGCATGAAGAGAAAGCGGCCGGTCCGAGGCCCCCAAGGCAGCTCCTGAAACTGCGTTTAGTGCTGCCTCTGGCCACATCTGGACCACGCCTGCGAAGAGCGCACATTCTTTTTGTCCAAAACATGCATCTTCGCACTTGTAGGCACGGTTCCTCCGGGAGGGCGAGCAGCCCCACTGGGGCTCTCAGCCCGGGCCCCTGCGCTCCCCACTGCAGCAGCTGGTGCAATTGCCCCAGGTCGCAGCCTGAGGCCCAGTCAGGGCCTGAGACCGGCCACTGTGCTGGAGTTCCCTGGCCTGGCTGGCCAGAGGCGGTGTCCAGCCCCCGCTGAGCATCGCAGCAGAGACCAGGCACAGCTGTGGCGTGGGCTTTGTCCGCTGCCCACAGCAGATCCTGTGTGGGGAGCAGCCATGGCTGCACCCACTGTGGGGGCCCCGGGCAGCGCTGGGCGCCACAGGGAGCCGAGCTGCAGACGCCGGCGTCCCGCCCACACAGACCTCTGGAGGGCTGGTTCTGCCTCACCCAGTGGCCCCCGGGCCTTGTCCTGTGCCACGTCCACACGTTTAAAACACCGAGAAAAGGAGGCCCAGAGAGGCCCGTCTCCCCCCAAACAGCGGGGCCACTGCCGTGGCCACAGTATGACCCCAGAGGCAGGCGGCCAGGCCCCGGCCCCAGCCCCCAGGACAGCCCCGAGCCCAGTCAGGCCCCCTGGGGGCCCCTGGGGAAGGAAGGCGCCGCTGCGGGCTGCTGGGCTCTGGCCGGGCCCGGACAGAGGAAGGGCTGCAGTCTAAGTCCATCGTGCTTTCAGAACAAGACACTTGTCCACAGATACGCTGGGACCTGCCTGGCCACGAGTCCCCCGGTGGGCCCCCGGGATGAGGGGACACTCCTGGGCACCCTGCCCAGCCACAGCAGACCCACACACACGCACGCGTCCGGGCCTGGACCCCAGGGCAGGCGCCGCGGTGAGCGAGACCCAGAGCTGTGGCTTCAGTGTCGCCATGGAAACAAGGCACGGTGAAGAGGTGATATTGTCAAAGGACTGAGAAATTTAAGCCTCAGCAGAAAACAGAAAAGCGCTTGAAGGATTTTTCTACCCAGAAAAACAAAATTAATTATTCACTCCCTGCACTGGAAATGCTGGGCATCTCCGTCCTGTACCGCTCGGGACCCGCGGGCCAGCTGAGGGGAGCTCCGGGGCCCTGGGGGCGCATCGTCAAGGTGCAAGTGCCTGGAACACTGGGGCCCGGGCCGGGGCAGGGGCTGGGCTGGGGCTGGGCCAGAGCAGGGGCTGGGGCTGGGGCAGAGGCTGGGGCTGGGGCAGGGGCTGGGCTGGGCTGGGGCCAGGGCAGGGGCTGGTTCTGGGCTGGGGCCGGGCAGGGTTGGGGCCAGAGCTGGGGCAGGGGCTGGTCCCGGGCTGGGAAGAGCTGGGGCTGAGCTGGGGCCTCTCCTGGGGACTCAGAGGCCGTCGGGGCTCTGCGGCTGGGGGCGCTGGGCAGGCAGCTGGTGAGGCCATCCTGTCCTCGGGCGCGGGCCAGGCAGCCTCTGTCTGCTTTTGAGGTTTTCTCCTTATCTGCCCGTGAGAAGTGGCAAGCCCTTCAGGTCGATATGCTCCTCCCTGGAGCCTGCTGTGCCCCCCTCCCCAAGCCCACTATGTTCCCCCCAGCCTGCTGTGCTCCCCCCAACCCATGTGCTCCCCCCTAGTCTGCTGTGCTCCCCCCGTCTGCTATGCTCCTCCCAGCCCGCTGTGCTCCCCTCACGAGGATGGATTCAGGGCTGACAGGTCCAGCCTGGGCGTCAGCACAGACCCGCGCGTCTTCAGTGCACTAGCAAATAGCAAACACGGCTCCAGGTGCAGCGGCCACTGCCCTCGCAGCCTGGGAGGCAGCAGGAAGGCCCATGTGGGGGGCAGTGGAGCCGCCGGGCCTGGCAGGAGGGCTCTGTGTGACCGGCTGGCCTTCACCCTCTCACCCTCCCTCACAAATAGCAGACGGTCAGGCAGACAGAGAGACCCAGGGCCTGTCCTGACTCTGGGCCTAAAGGAAACTAGTTCACCGCCATGGAAGTCAGGGGAACGGAGGTGCGCTGGCCGCCGGGTGCGGGCATGGGGGGAGGGGCCTGTGGGCCGGCGTTGGGTGTCTGGCAGTGGCCCCAGGGTGACCTGCTGCGGGAAACTGCTCGGGACTCTCGGCAGACGCTGGGCAGGCCAGGGAGGGAGGCCAGGGAGGGAAACCAGGAGCCATGGACAGGTGCCCACACCGGGAGGCACAGCACTCGGGATGCAGGGGGCCGAGCCAGCAGGGGCCTGAGCTGGGGCCTGGGGGCCGTGGTGGCCAGGGGAGGGGTGGGCAGAGGGCTAGCCCGGAAGGTAGTTTGGTCCCAGCACAGCCGCGCCACCGGATGGGGAGAGCCAGGGGCGGGATGGCCCTGGCGGCTGAGAGGTCGCGGCTGCGCCACTGTGGGTATCTCCTGCGGAGGTGCCCAGGGGGAGGGAAAGCAGCTGGGAGCGGCAGGGGGACACCAGGGAGAAAGGGAGGAGGCGGCGCTGCACCCGGGGGACCAGACGGGGAAGGCCCCAGCGAGCCGGGAACCCTGGCCTAAGTGGGAGCTGGGGGCCTCAGGGCCACAGAGCCCTGCAGAGGGAACCTGGCAAAGCAGCCCAGGAGGGCGGGCGGAGCCGCAGGGCCCAGCAGAGTGAGATCCAGATGGACAGTCCCTGAGTGGGGCGGGGGGCGGGGCAGGAGCTGGGGGAGCGGGGTCGGGGCTGGGGGCGCCTCACCTCGGCGCCAGGCAGTTTCATACAAATGTCATCAGAAGGACCAACTTCTACAAGGTCGAAAACAAAAGACTTTTAATTCACATTTCAGCCCTTGCTGGTCCCAGCGCGACGTCAGGGAGATAGAAATGTTGCTTTATTTCATCACCAAATGAGAGGCTTGAGCCACCTGCTAAAACCCGCTTACTAAGGCCAGAAGAAAGGCCGGGGCCAGCCCCCCGCGGGGAACACACCCCTGTTAGCTGGCAGCGCAGGGGCCGCCCTCTGTCGGCCGCACAGGGACCAAGGCCGGCCTTTCTCTCCGCAGCACCAGGTCCTGGCTCTGCCCTCGGAGCCCAGCCCGCCGCGAGAGCACCACAGCGGCACCAGCTTCTGCGGTGGGCCCTGCGGTCTGAAGCCCTCTTCTAACAGTGGACTTGAAATCACGAGTTGTCCCAGCTCGGTCCAGCACGAAGGACAAGACAAATCCCACGCTCAGCTGCTGGTGCGCCTGCCGCCGGGAAGGGCCACCCTGAGCCAGACTCGCAACGGTCAGGAGCGTCGGCACGTTGGCTCTGCGGAGGCCACAAGCCCGGCGCGCAGTTCTCACAGCACAAATTCGGGTGAGGATCCCACGGAAGCCAGGCCTCAGCAGAGCGTCGGCGGCCAGTGGGTCAGAACGCAGACGCACTGCGGCCGCCCGGGAGAGGCTGTGCCCAGCTCCTGCGGGCTCAGGGGGCCATGCAGGGGCTGGTCCCCAGCCCAGAGGCCCTCCCAAGCACCCTGCGTGGAGACACCCTTCCGAGGGCAGCGAGCGCCTCTCCCAGAGCGGAAGAGGCACAGGACCTGCAGCAGCTTGAGCCTGGACGCTGGGCCAAGCCTCCTGGCTGCTGCAGGGGGTGCATCTCTCCTGCCATCACGGTGGAGTTCACGGGCACATTAGCACTTCAGTAAGGAACATTTAAATCCATTACGGACCCTTTTTAAAAGGAATTTTTCTCTTTCATTTTCTTTAACGAAAGAGGCTGGGAAGCAATACACACTCCCCCCGCCCTCTTCCTGAGTGGTCTGTCCTAAAATCAGTCACCACTTATTATCTCCACAAAGAAGCATTTTCTTCCAAGTTTTTAAAATTGAGGTAAAATTAAAAAAAAAAAAAACTAAAAACAAGAAAAGTGTCCACCATCTCTCTGCACGCCAAGCCCTTGCCAGAGCCTCCAAGAAGCCACTTCACTCTTTCTCTAGGAGATGAGCCTGGATGGAGACAGGTGGACACAGCTGGGGGCTGCCATGTGCCAGCCCAGTGGGCGCCAAATGTTGGCTCTTTGGCACGAGCGTCCCAGAGCCACAGGCCTCTCCTCGGAGTTTAATTGTCTGTGAGTGTCCTGTCAGTCCGCACCAGAGAGCCGCGGAACCCACGCGGACATGACAGGCCAGCTACTTCCACCTCGACCAGACCCAGGCCCAACCATTACTCCCCAAAATCAGCATTAAAATAAATAGAATGCAAAAATCTGAAGTGCAAAAGGGTCAAAGAAGGGAAAAAGGGCGGGGGGGAAGTATGCAAAATAGTGCATGAAATTGCTTTCAAGCAATGAACACAATTCTTAAGTATGGTCTCGACCTGCTCCTTGACTTCTGTCTCCAAGGACTAAAGTCACAGCAGTGGGGAGAGGCGTGCCCATGCTGCCCAGTGCAGGGGCAGGGCCCAGGCAGGCACTCTTCTGCCCACAGAGTTCCCTGTGGCGTCACAAGAGAAGAAAGGGGGCCATTATCTGCATTTCTTTGGAGCTTCCTCTTCTGATTTAATCTAGAGCTTGCGGGCATTTTCCTGCCATCCCAGTTAGAGCTTAAAAGACCAGGAAAGACCAACAATAGTGTTGGGATCCTTTCACGGCTGCAGGAGTCAGAACACTCTTGCTTGGTGTTCTTTCTCTCTCTGATGCTGGGGTGACATTCAGTTCAGAACATGTGGCAGTGTGCTCAGCTCTACAAAGCTCCTGACGCAGCAGGGGCCTGCACTCGGAGCCCCAGCACACCGAAAATGAAGGGCTGGAGCTAGTAAGAGAAGAAACACACTCCTGGTAACTTCCCTGAAAATACTCACTCTGTTATGAACCAGAAATTTAGTGACACAAATAGCAGTGGCCATGAGTGATGCCTGAGATCCTACTGTGACGGAGTGTGAGGAGTTCACAGGGACCAGCATTTTAATATCACCTCCCTCCATGTTGGGAAGGCATCATTGTTTAGGTGCCAGTAAACATCAAGGAATGTAGCAGGTTCCAACTTTACCATTCCAACTGGAAAAAAAAGTGGAACATATTCATATAGTTATATTTTATAGTTGTCACCTGAATAAAGCCTTATTTTAAATTTTAATGTAACACAATTGTGTGTGAAGATTAAGTAATATATATAACTTTATCTTGTTAAACTATTGAGACATATGTGGCTTCTCCACTTTCGAAGAAATTCTAGTTCTGGGTATGTAGAATGCCAGGGAATACATTACTCCCTTATAGAGGTGTTTACACAGTAAAGTCTCAGCACAACACAACAAACTGGACAATCCCTCAGCGTGTTGTGTAAGTGGATTTGACGCAGTTAAACTCACCACTTAAGGGTTATTTTTAACTTGATAATGTGAGCATCTATGATTCATAACTGGAACTGAGGAAACTGGATCCCAGCTGCTGCGGACAGAACAGCCGCCCGTTTCAACGCCTTTCCCGCAGCAAAAAGTCCGCTCAGCACCGCGGACAGCGGACCGGGCGCCGGCCGAGGCTGTTCAGCACCGCGGACAGCGGCCAGGCCGCCGGGCGAGGCTGTTCAGCACCGCGGACAGCGGCCAGGGCGCCGGGCGAGGCTGTTCAGCACCGCGGACAGCGGCCAGGGCGCGGGGCGAGGCTGTTCAGCACCGCGGACAGCGGCCAGGCGTGGGGCGAGGCCGTGACCAGCACCCGCACAGCGGTCAGGGCTCCGGGGCTAAGCTACATTCACCTCCGCGGACCAGGCCCAACACTCCTTGTGCTTTAGCTTGTAACATAAAACAGGAACTCTACTTCCTTAACTCCTTCCACGGGCAGATGGCTACTTCTAGTGTGACAAGAACACCTAGTGCTAGTGCCCTGCATGGTCAGTGGCCAAAGGGGGTCCACAGAGCACTTGAGGTCACACTCCAGGGACAATGGTCTCAGGTACCCCCACACCCAGTGTCCACCCTGGCAGCAAACTCTGCCTTTGTAGTACATACGGTGCAAAAATCTGCATGCAATGCCTACACGTGACACCCCAGAGGCAGCCCCCCCTTATGCCCTAGTCCATACCACTCAATGGCAGAGGCAGCTGCAAACTCAGCCCCAAGCACCAGCCACCAAGCACACGCTTGGGCCCCCAAGGCTGCTCTTAACCACACTTCTCCCCCACGGACCGAGCTGTCCACCCAGAATGAGGATGAACAACACTAATATCAACAATAAAACAGTAACAATAATGCTGGCCCGTGTTAACACGAGGTCAGGATGTGCTCATTGATCGTTTCTTAAAGTCGCTCACCCCCTTCTGACCGCCACAGCCCCATGCAGTGCTGTGATGCCTCCCTGTGCCTTTCAGTTTGAAATGACTTCCTTCAACTCTGGAATTAAAATGCCAGCTGCACTTCAAAGTCCAATCAATAGCTTTTCACTCTGTGAGATTGTCACTGATCCTTCAGACCCAAATTACACTGACTGCACAGCCACGTCCCCGTGGCACTGTGTCCACGGCTTCCCGGTGGCCTCCAGTTGCCATGCGTTGCTGCTATTTATGCCCACGACGATCTTCCCAACTAGATTATAACCTCATTCAATGCATGAATCATAGTTTAATTGACTCTGTATTTCTAGCACCTTGGAGAGTTCCTATTCATAGTTCATCGTCAGTAATGTTCGTAAAACAAGTGCATGACTTTAGGACTTTTACTTGTGTTAGGGAACTGGTCGTATGAATGAGTCCACAAATAACAGGACAAGGTAGCACATCAAGGCAAAATGGGCATTTAACACACCATCTGTTCCTCGGCAGGCAATGAGTGCCTGCTGCTAACCTGATTTAAACCTTTATGAGTGTAGCTCAACAAAATCATCCAGAAGAAATTAAAACAATGCTACTTCTTAAAAAGACATATATCTATGCAATCTCTTAATATTAAATATACCCTTTTATAGTAAATCTTTTATATCGAATTATATATTTATAATCTTTTTATGTCAAGTAGTCACAAACTGAGATAAAATCTGTGCAAAATGTGTATCAAAGGGTTGGTATCCAAAATACATAAAAAAGCCTTAAAATTCAAAAAGAAAGTAGACAATCCAATTTAAAGATGTGCACCAAGCCTGCATACACACCTCACCAGAAAAGACTCAGATGGGACATAAACATGGAAAGATGCTGCATATCCTGTGACATTAGAGAATCGCAACTTAAAATAATCACCACACACCCTGGCCCCAAAGCCTGCCTCTCTGTGCTGCAAGGACGCGTGCTCAGGCCCCCGGGCGCCAGGGCTGCCTGCCCCGGAAGGAGCCCGTCCACGGCACAAGCAACTACATACACCCTCCCCATGCGACTCCGCAGCTGTACACAGTGGTGCTCACCCAAGGGAGCTAAAAATGCATTTCCACACAATAAAACCCACACAGGACATTTACAGCAACTTTACTTATAACTACCAAAGCTCGGAAGGAATCAAGAAGCCCTTCGGCAGGTGAGAGGATAAACTGTCGACCCTCCAGAAGTGGAATATTGTTCTCTGCCAAGAAGAGACAAGCTGTCAAGCAGGAAAGGACACGCAGGAAAGGAGCCTTAGATACATATGGAAAGTGAAAAAAGGGCCTCCCTGGGGGCGCAGCTATGACGCTATCACCAGCCACTGAATTCGATCCCCGGCCAGGGAGCTGACCCACAGGGCGCAGCAGACCCCTCTGTCTCCCCGCTGCTCCCCTCAGCAGTGTGTTTTAGTGGATCCACCTGTCCTGCTCCCCACTCTGTCTCTGGGGAATCCTCTCAAATCACATACCTCTGGCCTGCACCCCAGCTCTTATATGCATAAATGAATAAATCTTCTTTAAAAAGTGAAAGAATCCCATCCAAAAAGGCTACATACTGTGTCACTCTGAATATGGGATGTGACGGGAGATAAAACCCGGGAGAGGGCGAGAGATCAGTGCTCCCGGGGCTTGGAGCGAGGGAAGACTTGGTGGCTGGGAGCTGTGGAGGCGTGACGATGACTGTGATGCTGT
The DNA here is from genome assembly GCF_014898055.3 of Talpa occidentalis. Taxonomy (NCBI): domain Eukaryota; kingdom Metazoa; phylum Chordata; class Mammalia; order Eulipotyphla; family Talpidae; genus Talpa; species Talpa occidentalis. The sequence continues at coordinate 148,347,675 of NW_023604295.1, read as the reverse complement.
AACGAAGCACGTGTCTCCATATTTTGTCCAAACCTGCAGAGTACACGACCCAGAGGGCCCGGATGGGACCTGTGCCCTAGGGCAGTGACCCGAAGGGGTCACCGTGGCAGTGGCTGGAGAGTGGGGAGGGGCCTCCCTACTTACTGCTCCATCTTCCTATAAACCTAAAGCTGCTGTTAAGAAGAAAGTCCACTGACCACTCCTGCTGCTGGCTGCCGGTCTCGCTCCCATTACAGCTATTTTTCTCGATGAACAGATGAGGCAGGAGAAGCCCTCTGATGGGGCAGCGCGGAGGCATCGGGCCCAACGTCAGGCCCAAATCAATGTTCACGAACATGAGGGCCCTGCCAGGGCCCAGGGGATTAAGATTTACCTGGGCTGGACCCTAAGTCCACTTCTTGCTCTCGGGCGCAGCCAGAGAACAGCACACCTTCAGGGGAGGCCTGGCAGGGCCGTGCAGCCCAAGGAAGCGTGTGGACCCCACAGAGCCTGGCACCCACAGGTACAGGCGCCCACCGCGGGGAGAGGTGGTTTGCAGATGATCAGATGCCAGAGCTGAAGAGCCACCGGGCAGGGCAGCCTCCAAAGGTACAGCGGGCGAGAGGGAGCCTGCGCTCTGTGGACCGTCCGCAGCATGAGGCGCGACGTGGGGCTCTGCAGGGTGTCCATCGTGACGGACAGTGCTGCCTGCTGGGGCCGGGGCCTATGACCTGCCACGGCCCAGCATCTGAGACCGCGAGGGCAGGGGCGTCCCCAAAGCACAGGCCCAACCCGGCGCAGCTGCAGTGTCCCGGGTCCACGCCCCACAAGCCGCCTGGGCTAAGTCCCAGGCCAGACCGTGCCCCAGACCTGCCGGCTGAAGCGCTGGGGGACCCTGCCTACAGACGGCTTCCAGCTTGGGACCTGCAGCCTCCAGGCTGAGAGGCCCAGAGGACAGCACCCCTGGATGGGGGCCATCACAGGAGGAGGCGTGACTGCTCAGTTCCCCAAATCCACAAGGTTCAGGAAGGAGGGGCACGGCGGCCTCGCACAGGCCCGTGACCCGGGGGCAGCAGGTGGAGGCAGGCGGCCAGAAGAGCCTGCTTCCTTCCCGGGAGCTGGCTGGGCTGGGCACCAGCAAGGAGGCGTCTCCAGAGCCCCGCTGGACGCCCTTCCACCTGCGCTCCGGACGCACCACACACCGTCCTCACACCACCCGTGTCCCGCAGCCCACACTCACCGCCGGCGGCTCAGCCACGCGGGGCCCGGGTCAAGGTCAGAGTCAGAGTGTGGGGGGAGCAGCCTGGCCTTCCCACGCCTGCCTGCCCCGCCTGCAGAGCTCGGCCCCTCGCCCCACACCCGCCGGCCGGCCTGGCAGCTCAGCGGAGGGGCTTCAGCCAGCCTCGGCCCGTCCCCACCGCAGCCGGGAGAAGGTAATTATGGAGGAGAGGACAGGGCGGAGACTGTGACTGGATTGCAGGCGCCACAAAAAAATGCACAGGAGCGTGCTCGCTGCTGGAGACCACGCAGCTGTGAGCCAGCGCTCCAGCAGCTTCCACAACGTCAGCATGGCCGGGGGGGGGGGGCAGAGGGGAGGGTGGTGTGGGGTGTGCTCCCTACTGCACCCGCCGGGGGCGGGGTGCTCCCTACTGAGCACCCAGCTGGCCATCCTCCGCGGGCCCTGTGCACCCTATAAGGAAGCCTGAGTGGCGAGCGGGGCAGAAGGTGCCCCTAACGCTTCACACGACCCCCACTCTCCTGAGAAGGAGCTTCCCCGCGCCCAAACCAGACGGTCTCCAGCTCCGGGAGCCACAGCGCAGAGCGGAGGGCAGCTGAGCCAGCGCGCAGCCCTCGGGCCTGCTGGGACGCGCTCTCCTTGCACAGCGGCTGGTGCCGGCCTCAGAAACCCGCCCGCGGCCCGGGGCACTCCTGACCACGCGTTGGGCCGAGCCGTCGGCAGAGCCCAGGAGCCCCGCGGTCACTGCGGCCACCAGCCCAGTGCACGCCCGGAGCCAGCCCTGCTCTTGGCTGCCGGCGGCGCCCCGCGGCCACGGGCAGGGGTGACCCCGCTGATGGCTGCGGCTGTCCGCTTGCTGCGTGGAGCCTGAGCCACCCCTGGCACGGGGCGCCTGGCCGCAGGGCACGGGAACCCCCTTTCCCCGGTGCACCCCCACAGCCTGACGCCAGTGGGCTCACCAGAAGAGCAGCTGGGAGCAGCGGGGAGTCCTGCCGACAGGGGTGCAGACAGCACGCCTCACGAGGGGCCAGAGGGAGCGGGCACTCGCCAGGCTCCCCCGGCGGCCCCTCGCGGCTCCCCGCCACCCACTGTGCCAGGGCTGGGCCGTCCCTCCTCCGCCCCCCCAGCGGCCGTTGGGGCAGCCTTGAGCTGCCAGCCGAGGGCGGGGCTCCCGCCGGTTCCCAGGGGCGGGCGAGTGTGGACAGAACTCACCCCACAACTGGCCCTGCAGCCACGTGGTGGGAAGGTGGGGGGCGGAGGGCGGCCCCTCCGTGGCCCCTCTGTGGCCCCGCCCCGCCCCCCGGGCCACCCGCACCCGCACCCCACGCGCCCCGCCCGCGCCCGCGCCCGAGTCCCCCGCAGAGGCGGCTCCGGAGGAACAGGCAGGAGCTTCTGGCGCGAGAGGGGCCGCCTTGCGTGGGTCTGGGGTCCAGTCCCCAGAGCCCGAGGGCCCGACTCGGCATCGATGTTTCTGGGTCTCCTGTCCCCGCCGGCTGCCTGGCGCGACCCCGGCGCTGTCCTGTGGTGCGACGGCCACAGAAGCCGCAGGACGGCTCGAGGGACTCTTCAGCGTGACCACTTCCCAACTGGCGTCCGGCCCTGTTCTCCTCGGCCTTGAGGATGAGAAGAGCAGGCGGGCGGGGTCGGCAGGAGAGAGGTGGGCTCTGGGGCCCTTGGGAGCCCTCAGGAGCCCTCAAGAGCCCTCAGGTGCACTCAGGAGCACTCAGGAGCCCTTGGTTGCTCTCAGGAGCCCTCAGGTGCTCTCAGGAGTCCCCAGGAAACTTCAGGTGCTCTCAGGGACTCTCAGGTACCCTCAGGTGCCCTCAGAAGCCCTCAGGGACTCTCAGGAGCCCTCAGGTGCACTCTGGAGCCCTCAGGTGCATTCAGATGCCCTCAGGAGCCCTCAGGTGCACTCAAGTGCCCTCAGAAGCCCTCTGGGACTCTCAGAAGCCCTCAGGTGCCCTCAGAAGCCCTCAGGTGCACTCAGGTGCCCTCAGGTGCACTCAGGAGCCCTCAGGAGCCCTCAGGTGCACTCAGGAGCCCTCAGGTGCTCTCAGGGACTCTCAGGTGCCCTCAAGTGCTCCCCAGGGCCCCTCGCAGGCTCTCACAGCACAGGGCGAGAGGCTGGCCAAGCAGTCTGTCCCCGCAGGACCTGGAGACATGAGGTGCAGTAGGATGATGCCTCGGGCCCGATTAAAGCCCCGTGTGCTCCCCAGAGCAGCCAGCACGCCCTGGCAGACAGCAGGGCCTTGCCCGTGGGCTCCCCAGTGGACCGGTGCTGGGCTTGCCCGCACTCTCAGCCAGGGGGCTCACGGGTACTCCCCGCTAGGGGCCCTTTCCTTCCAGCACTGGGGGCTCCCCAAGGCATGGGGGCAGGGACGGGTCAGGCACCCCCGCAGAGGAAGCTCCAGGCCGCGCAGGCTCCAGATGCCTGGCCTGACCCGGCCACCAGGGAGGCCAGGCCCCGGGAAGCGAGCTGGGCAAGAGCTGCTTCCTCAGGACGCAGAGCCCCGGGCAGCCCCCAGACGGGGCGGAGGCAGGCGGTCCCGACACCGAGGGTGTGGCTGGGCTGGCGGGGTCCGGGCCTGTCTGGGGCTCCCGCGGGCGGGGAGGGGGCGATGGAAGGTCTTTCTCCTCCACGGCCTTGATGGAAGCTGGGTGGAGAGGCCAGGAGTGGGGGGTGGGGGATGGGGGTGCTTCCAGGGTTCTCTCAGCGCCTGGGGCAGCCCTGAGGCCCCACAGGCCAGTCCCTGTGGCCCCCGCTCCTCCTCCCCCCACTAAGGAAAGTGCAGGTGAGGGGGGGCCACTGAGTGCGGGGTGGGGATGCGCTGGGGGCAGGGCCGGGGTGGGGGCTGGAGGGGGGGTGTTGGGGGCCGATGAGAGCAGGGCCTGGGGGGGCGCTGGGGGCAGGGCCGGGGTGGGGGCTGGAGGGGGGGTGTTGGGGGCCGATGAGAGCAGGGCCTGGGGGGGCGCTGGGGGCAGGGCCCGGGTGGGGGCTGGAGTGGGGGGGCGCTGAGAGTGGGGGCTGGGGGGGCGCTGGGGTCAGGGCCGGGGTGAGGGCAGGAGGCGGGGCGAGGTGTTTTGGGGGGCACTGAGAGCAGGGCCTGGGGGGCGCTGGGGGCAGGCCGGGGCGGGGGGCTGGAGGCGGGGCCAGGAGGTGCTGGGGCCAGGTGGGGGCCAGGGCGGGGCCTGGGGAGGCTCCCGCCACCCACCCTCAGCACCTCCGCCCGAGGAGTCCCCGCGTCCACACGCGGAGATGCTGACGGGGCGCCCCGAGGCCCAGCACGGCCGGGCCCACAGGTGCCACGGGAGTCGCGGGTCGCAGCCACCTGGACTGGAGCAGAGGCGCGGGGTTGTGGGGTCCGGCCCGGCCCGGCCCGCCACCTCCCCAGGGCTCACGAGGCTGTTCTGGGGGGGCTGGGAGGGTCGGCGTACCCCGTCTCTCCCGCAGCTCCCTGGGGCCCCAAGCCCAAGGAAGGGACGCCCGTGGACGCGCAGCCCCGGCCCCCGCCACACGGCACAGACGCCCGCGTGAGCGCCCCCACCGCGCCCCGGAATCCGAGTCGCCCCCACACCGCCAGGGAAAAGCCTTGACTCCTGCCCTCCCCGTTTTCCCATGGGGCGGAGAGAAATTTCTGAAGACGTGCGAGATGCGGCGCCGGGCGGAGGCCGCTCACCTGCGCAGAGGCCGCCCACCCCCCTGCCCACGCCTGCCCCGGCCACCCCCCGCGCCTGCCCCAGCCGCCCCCTGGCCCCCCGGCCGCCCCATCACAGGGGCCCGGCTCCTTCCAGCAGCCTCGCGCTGGCCCCGCAGCCCCCGCGCCCGCCCCTGCGTCTGACCTGCCCCCCACCGGCCGGGGTGGGGCCCCTCCATGTCAGCCGCAGTGAAGGCTGCCCAGCCAGGGCCTCCCCTGTCCGGGGCCCACCCTCCTTTTCTTAGCAAAGTTCTTAGCGTTGGGTCCTGAAGGACACGCCCAGCGGGCAGAGGCCCACGCCATCTGGGGGCCCCGCCCAAGCCCAGGGGCCCCTCCGCGCCCCCTCGGCGCCCCTTCATCCTTGCCCTCGGCCCTCTGGCCTCTCCTTCCCGGTCCAGCAGAGAGCCCCGGGCGCGCACTGTCCAGTGTGGCCGCCGCAGCCCCACCCGCGCACACGCCTGGGCTCAGCCTGGTCACCCTCTGGACTGCCTCCAGCTGGGCGCGCGGAGGCGCTCGAGGGCGTGCAGGGCGAGCCTCCCGGGGCTCGGGAGGGGCTGGGCAGCCCCGCTCTCTGCCCTTGCTGACCCCGCGGGAGCCACAGCCTGAAATAACCAGTCACTCAGCATGATGCCCCGGAGCCGCGGCCGGGGGCTCAGAGGGACGCGCGGGGCGAGACGCCTGTGCCCACCCCACAGCGAACCGGGCAGCCTGGACTGGGACCAGCAGAGACGGGGGCTGTGGACGGGGACTCCGCCCAAGGGCAACTCTCCCGGGAGCCCAGAGCCTGCGGGAGGAGCAGGGCCGGGGGAGGAGCAGAGATAGGGGAGGGCCAGGGGCCCCAGGGTGGGGCTGCTGGACTGGGGGGTGCCCGGGAGCTTGCTCGCAAGCACACGTGCAGGGAGAGTGACGTCACAGCCGGGCCGTTCCCTAAATAGCAACGTTAAGACTTTCCCTGAAGTTGCTCTTGTGGGGGCGCTCATTTCACCGCCGCTTACTATCTCGAAATAATGATGAACACAATAATGACCCAACGATCGAGTTTCTGGCGAGTGCCGCAGCCCTGAACCCGCCCGCGTTGGGAGCTCGTGGCCCAGCTCGGAGGCCGCCGGCCAGCGCGGAGCCGGAGGGCTGGGCAGCCCGGCCAGGCCGAGAGGAGGTGGCGCCTGCAGTGCCGGTGCCCCCAAGGCCCACGTGCCGGACCCTGGAGGCGGCCTGCGGGGCCACCGCTGCCCGGGGCCGCCGTCTGGCCAGCTTCGCAACCCCTCACCAGGTGGGCCGTCGGGCAGGGCAGCCGCGCCAGAGCCTGGCCCACAGGCCGTAGCACCGGCCTCGTGGACGCACCCGCCTGCCCCCCAGCCCAGCAGCGTCTGCCTGACCGGGTGCGACGCCGGCCGGGGCTGTGCTGGGCTCCGTGTGGGCCCCACCGAAGGCCTGGGAAGCGAGTGCCGCTGCCTGCTGCCACCACACTCGCGGGGGGAGGGTCGCGGCCGGAAGGGGACAGCGGAACCCGGCGCCCCGACGCCCATCATGACCTTGCCCTCCAGGACCCCCTGGCCGCCCAGCGGCTGCCCGCTGGCCAGTGACCCGAGGGGTCCGTGGCCCCGACCAGCACTTGTTGCTGAGTCAAAAGTGACTCCCAGAGCCACAAAGTCTCGCTGACCCGCCCCGATCCTGAAGAAACCGCAGGCCGGCGTGTCCCACCAGGACCCAAGCCTGCGTGGAAACCCCTGAGCTTGGGGACAGATCCCGGCCGCCGGTGACACCCGCGAGCGCTCAGGCGCCCTCCCCGGCGAGCACGACTCCCACCAGCAGGCGTTTCGCTCCCTGGGGGAACTTTTAAAGCCAGCGATTGCCTGGCGCCCCAGCTCAGAGAAGCCGCTTCCCTGGCCAGCTCCGCTGCGGGCTCCCGTCCTGGCTGTGCCTTTCTGCATGGAGAGCCGCCGTGGGCAGAGGTGCCCTCGCTGAACGCCCTGTGCCCATGTCAGTGCCGGGGTCACTTGCTGAGAAGTTCCCTGCTGGCACTGGGGTGGTGGAGCTAGCGCCCGGGGCCCCAGGCCCCTGTCCACACCTGCACGCCTGCAGCAGCCACCCCTGGAGCCCCAGCAACTCCGGCCACGTTTAGAAGTCACCTCTGGCGAAGCTGAGGACGGGAGCTGGCTGCCAGCACAGCGTCCGCGCCTCCGGGCAGGCCGGCGCCTGGCAATGCACCCACCATCACAGACACCCCCCTCCGTGAATGCGGCTGGGGCGCTCTGGCTGCGGGCAGCGCACAGGCGGCCGCCCCGGCTCACGTACAAGAGGGGCTGCAGCCCCTGCAGCGGCCGGTCCGCCCGTTCCCAAGGCAGCTGGTGCGGCCGGCGGAGAGGGCGCCGTGATCCCTCCTGACAAGCCGCCGGGGCTGGCGATGCTGGATCGACGGTGAATTGGAGCTAAACTGCCTGCTCGCCAGCAGCAGAGGGGTCAGGCAGCCCCGCCGGGCCTCCCAGCCCTGGGCGCACAATGCTCGCGGGAGCGGCGGCTCGGGAAGCAGCTGCAGCTGGAGGAGGCGGAGAAAGCCCGCTGTGAGGTCCCTGCTGCCGGCGCGGAGCCGGTCAGCGGAGCTGGCCCCACTCAGAGGCCACATGCAGGCAGCAGCTTGAGGCGCGAGTCCCCGGACTTACCGAGGCAGACCCCCGCCCGCGCACAGCATCCAAGCACGAGCTTCCCTCCCAGCGGCGGGCGAGCGGAAGGCGGTGCTGGGCCCAGGCGGCCGCTCAGCCCGGGACGTCCGCCGGCCCCGCCGAGAGCACTGCAGCAGCGTGGCGGGCTGTGCGGAGCCTGCCCCACGTCTCCAGCCTCAGAGAAAATGCGGATCCGGAGCGGATTCCATGCGGACGTGGGGCCGCTGCACGCGCAGGGGAGGGCGGCGCCGGCTCGGGGCGGGGGAGGGGGCTCGGGCTCGGGCCCAGGCAGCGTGGCCCCGGGGACGCAGCCCCAGACGCGGGCAAGCGGCTCCCGCGCGTGCAGACACACGTCTGTAATCTCATTTCACAAACGGTCCCTGCTCAGGCAGAGCCGCGTATTGTGATGATATCATCTGCTCGAGTGGCCATAAATGGGCAACTTCCTAGGGAGCGTCACACGCTGACGAGGCCCCGCGAGGCGAGTGGGCCGGGAGCCACGGCACGTCGCGCGGAGACGGAGGCTGAGCACCGGCGGGGAAGCCCTGCACCGGGCGAGGGGCCGCTGGGCCAGGCCGCCGGGCCACAGGGGACGGGCGGGCTCCCCACTGACCCGCAGCCGGCTCCGCCCCGGCGCCCAGCCCCGCCCCATGCCCGCAACGCCTCACACCTGGAGGGCGCCCCGTGGGGTGCCGGGAGCCTCCCCAGGGCAGCCCCCCAGCTCCCATGAGCAGAAGTGACCGGTCTTCACCCAGATCCCCTCCCACGCTGGCCCCTCTGCCTGTGGCTGGAGAGAAAGGCCTGGAAGGGTCCAGGGCTGGGCAGGCAGCAGTCCCGGCAAACTTGGGACACCCCCAGCCCCGTGGCCAGGCAGGGTGGCCCTTGTCGGGAGGCTGTGGTCAGCGAGGACACGGGCACCAGGCTACAGTGCGGTGAGCGCTAGCTGGCTGGACGGCCAGCGACCCAGGGCTCCACCCCGCCCTCAGCCAAGCCCACCTGCGGCCCCTGAGGCTGCAGCCAGGGGGATGGGGCTGAGCCGCCACACCAGAGGAGGGCGCTGAGGGGGATGCCAGGCTGTAGGCTGCAGCACGTGGGTTGTTCAAGAGCACAAGCTGGCCAGTCAGAAGCTCCAGAGGACAAACCCCACTTGTGGGCCCCTGGGGAGCACATGTTCTGAAATGCAGGGTGTCACTCAGCTGGGACACCCCAAAGAGTGTCCCCAAGAACATCAGTCCCCAGAACCCCAAAGTTAGGGGGAACAAGATCTTGGGAGACCCCGTGATAGGGTCTGGAGGGCCAGTTGTGGTGGGGCAGGCAGGTCCTGACCCCATGAGGGAGGGGCAGGCGAGCAGGCCAAGGCCAGGACGGGACAGCGGCAGCTCCCACCCTGGCCCTGGAGGACAAGCTCCTGCCGGTGCCACCTCGTGTGGAGGGGCTGAGCAGCATGGGCCTCTTGACCGCGCCCAGGACAGAGGCTCCGCCTTGCGGCCGGCCTGAGCTGCTCAGGCCGCACTCTGCACTGTGCCCCAGTGTCCTCCGTGGCCCCTCCCAGGACCTCTGCACCTTCCTTGGATCACCTGCCCCCACCACCCGCCCGGAGAGCTGGGGCTTGGGGAGCCACGTCCACTCAGCAGCAGCACTGAGGAAAGCCAGGGCCAGGGCCAGGTGGACCCCCAAGTAAGTCGGTACACACCCTTGCTTCGTGGCCCCAAGAGGGCGGTGCCAGCGCAGGGGTGAGGGGGGCTGCCTGCCCGCCCAGACCTGCTCAGCTCCTGGCCCCATGACGTGCACTTCTTGGCCCCATTTTGTGGGGGGGGAGACTAAGGCAAAGCTGGTATGGGGGGCCGGCCAGGTCTGGCTGAGGAACATGGTCCCAGAGTCCACTTTCCTCTGGGCCCCCGCAGGATGCAGGACGCATCCTGGCTCCTGCTGAGCAAGAGCTCCTGTGTCTGTTCAGACGCCCCGAGAGGGCGGCCCCACTCTGGACACATCCGCGTCAGGTCTGCTGGGGGGACGCTGTGGGCGCCATCAGGACAAAGTGGTGTCCCCAAGGGGAGTCCCAACTCCCTGAGATGCGCCCAGCACCTTGCCCACAGCAGGGACACGGCTGCGGTCTGCTGGCCAGTCCACTGGCCGGTCCTCAGCCGACTGACCTCTGCCCTGGTCCTCCCCCCAGGCCCGTGTGCCAGGTGTGCCCACCTGCTCCAGGAGGCTGACCTCACTTGGCCTGCAATCCAAATGCTCGTGCCTCCCAGAGAGCCTCAAGACATGCGCAGAGCTCCCGCTCCCGGGCGTCCCGGTTGCGCTGCCCCGGGAAGGGACCGCCACGGCTGTTCCCGCTGCTGCCCATGAGGGGCCCGCCAGGGAGCAGCGAGCCCCACGGAACAGCACAAGTGAGACTCATTGTAGCCAAGCGGGTGGGACAGCCGGTGGGGCCCCGAGTCTGGGGTCCCACACGCCCGCCGGGGACAGGCCTGAAGGCAGCAGGCTCTCCTGTGACCGCCACCACGCCGCCCTGAGCCCGGGCAGAGGCTGAGGGTCCAGAGGGCACGGGGCCCCGAGCTCCCTCCATGTTCCCCGCATCAGAGCACCAGGAGCCCTTTGCTAGCTCCGTTAAGTGAAAGATGATCTTTCCTTTTGTTTCCTGGGAGCAAGTTCCCGCCTCTGGCCTCTGGCCTTAAAGAAGAAAGAGCACAAGCTGTGCGGGCAGCTCTACTCAGGCCAGCAGGCCCTGTGCCTGCTGATCCCCTCAGCACCTCTGGGAGGTCTCGCTGCGCTTGGAGCGGAGAAGCAGTTGCAGAAATCTGGACACAGTCAAGCCAGCAAGTTACGGAGGCAGCAATGGCCAGGGCTCCCCGAGGGCTGCTGGCCTGGGTGGGAAGGACACTTGGCCGAGGCCCAGCGCGCCCGTACCCGCAGCGTCGGGCTGGCCCCATGGCCCCTGCGGGGGAGTCACGGGCCAGGCTCTGGCATTGCAGACCCGGCGCGGTGCCCACCCTGACTGCGTGGACCTGGGTGGCAGCCCCCAGAGCCCCGCGAGATGCAGGACACCCACAGGAGAGGGCGTTGGGGCCAGCTGTGTCTTGGTGAGTGGGAGGCCAGGCGGCCCACATGGCTAGGAACCCAGGACATCCTGGTGTCCCGAGGCAACCACGCCCCAGAGGGCAGGAAGACTGCAATCCCTGTGGGAACCACCCCATGGGGCGCCCCACCCCGCGGCTTCAGCCCCTGCGCGCCCCTGCGTGCCGGACAGCTCCCACGGGCCAGGGTTGGGGTCCCCCCTGGGTGCACCAGGCTGTGGCGGGCCGGTCTCTTCACACAGGAACTCCAAAGGAAGGTGGACGCCTCGGAAGGACCCTCTCATCTTTGGGAAACTATAAACCCACTAACACTAAAACCACAGCGGAACAAGTTTCCTTCTATAAATAAGCTACAGTTATGATAATGAAAAATCAAATATTAAAGTTTCAGTTCTTAAATATTATAATGACTTTTTGCTGCCTGCCAACCTGCTACGGTTACCCGCTTGGTTGCCATGACGACCTCCTACTAGCTCCCAACATGTGAGGCAGGAAAGATGGGGGCCCTTTCCGGGGCGCCCCAGCCCCGCCTGCTCCCGCCACGTGCAAGCCCCTCCCTGCTTGGCTGGCGCTCCCAGGCGCCCGCCCCCAAGCCCTCCCGTGGGTCACCCGAACGACTCGTTCCTGAGTCCCGAGGGGCCGGACTCAGGACCGGGGAGGGCACCGAGCAGGGGGACCCCATGGGCAGCAGGGCCTCCCGGGGAGCTGGCCAGGTCCCCACCAGCCTGTGAATGGCCCTCTGGGGGAGCCCGAGGCCATGGCCCCCAGAGGCCCCAGAGACCATCCCTGGGCGGGGAGCTCGAGGTCAGGGCAGCGGCCGGCAGGAGGGGACGCGCCCCACAACACCCACGTGTCTGCTGGGAGTCCTCTGAGCGCCCCGCCCAGAGCGAAGCGCGGAGCTGCCCCTGGAAACGCACACGCAGCCGAGCGACCCTCGAGCGGTCCGACGGGGCGTCCACGAGATGTGGCCACCCCTGCCCTGCGGCCGGCGGTGCCTCGGCCACCACGCTGTGGCCCCGCTGCGGCCGTCTCTGCGCTTGGCTGAGTCTCGAGAGAAGACGCCGCCGCAGCAAGATGGCCCAGTGCTGGCCGCTCCCGCGGGCTGTTGGCCTGTGGGCAGCCCCGCGGCCGGGACCAGGCTCCGAGCAGCGTCCGGCGCGCATCCCCTGGGGCGCCCCACGGTCAGCGCCTGGGCCGGCCACACCTGCCGCGGGCTGTGGGGCTGAGCCCCACACCAGCCCCGGAGGGCCCCATGCGCGCGCCGCAGTGACAGGCGCCAGCCAGGCGAGCGTGGCCGTGGACAGTACGCGGCTGTCCAGGTGTGGGCCCCCAGGGGGCACGGGGCGGCGGGGCAGCGAGAGAGCTGGAAACGCGGGGCAGCGTTGCTAGAGTCGAAGCAGGAGAAACAAGGGTTTTCTGTCTGGCCCATCGTGCCCTGACCCGCACGGGCGACGCGGCCCGTTCCCGGGTTTCCTCCCTGTCTGTCCCCAAAGTAGGGCCCCACCATGTGGACGCCTGTCCCGCTGGTTCCCCCTCGCGCGGTTCCCCCTCGCCAAGGTGCCCCGGCCTGGTCGCCGGCACCCGCTGCTGAACCAGGGCAGGGCAGAGCCGACCCGCGCGCTCTGGACAGCCTCTGCCCGCCCTCTGGACGGCATCGGGGCGCGTCGGTGCCAGCAGAGCCAGGGGTGCGGGTGGACAGAGCCCCCGGCGTCCACACACCCGCGCAAGCAGACGCGCCAAAAGCGCAAGTGCTCAAACATCAACTCAAGTGAATTAAATTAAAGATTTAAAATACTTGCGGAGAGTCTTTTAGGGCACTTCTTCCCGACATGGCGGGGGATGACACCTGCACCCCGTCTTGCGGCCAAGACTGTAAGCCCAAGTAAGCGCGCGCTCGCCCGCCACGGCCTGGCCTCCCGGTTTCCAAGCCCTTCCTGCGCTTTGATAAATGAATTTAATTTTGAGTAGAATCATATCTCAAAAAATACACATAAGTGGTTTCATGACCCTCACGAACACAGCGCAGGGGAGCGGGGTGGGGGCGGGGGGGCGGGGCGAGGCCGGAGCACGGGGGGGGGGGGGGTGGCGGGGACTGAGGGAGGCCCCTTGCGCCCCTACTCTGCAGAGGACGGGGGGAGCTGGCGTGCGGGCGCAGGTGCCGACCGGGAGAGGCCAGCTCCGGGCGTGACCGAGCCTGTCAGCGGGCAGGGTCCACACGAGGAGGAACTGCAGCCGCGCGGCCACTCGGGCGGGCAAAGCACTCCTTCGGGGACAGACGGGAGGGAAGTCCTGGCCCGCGCCTGCACGGTCAGGCCCCTCGGTCAGAGGGACATGGCCGGGGGCCAGGCAGCCCTTTCTCCACCGGACCCCACCCCCGTCTGGACGGCCAGTCTCCTCCTGCTGGCTTCTCCCTGGCAGGAGCCCAGCCCTGAGGCTCTCCAGCCCAGAAGCAAGCCCACCTGGGCCCCGTGGTGCACAGACACCCCACCCGGGCCGGATGCCGGGCAGCAGCGCAGCTCCAGGTGCTCGAGCCGCGGGGCTCCTTCCCGCAGCCTGCCGGAAGCCGGCTCCCCCATCCCAGCACATCCAGGGAATGGTCCTCCCGCGCCGCCACTCCGCGCCCAGTGCTGCCAGGGCGCCACGTCCCTGACCACGGCAGGGTCTGCAGGGACCTCCCCTGGCCGTCCTCCCTAAGCCCCTAACCCGCCCCGGCCTGCAGCCCCAATCCAGCGTCATCGCTGGACTGCCTCGCAAAACCCATCCCGGGCCTGGGGCCGCCAGAGCCGCGCCGCTGTGCTGACGAGCCGCCCCAACCTTGTCTGGGACTCCCCACCTCCAGGCAGGGCCCCCCAGACCCGACCCGGGCACACGCCACCCCCTGGACCCGACCCCTAGGCACGCCCCCAGACCAGCACCTTCTGCGCGCAGCTCCGCAGCTGCTCCTGCGGGACTGATGCGCAGCAAGTCTGCGCTGAACCCACCAGCGCCCCCACGCGCCGCCACAGGTTCTCCTGGCCGTGTCACGGCTGAGTAACGAGAAATAAGGGCATTTCTTGCATCTCCTACCCTGCGCCTGCACCAGGCAACCCTCACCTGCCCGAAAACAGGCGCCCCATGTGCCGGCCTGGCCCCCGGACCTGCCTCCAGCGCGGGAATGCCCGGCTTTTAAACAGCTTCCCGGCTCACGGACCTAAACACGAGGAAACGCTCCTTGCTCGGTGACAACCTCCGGAATGTCAAAGACAGGCCGAAGTGAAACCCGGGGGGAGGGCGGGTGGGGGGGGGCGCAGCGCTGCGCCTGGCTGGGCCCCCGTGGGCTGCACAGGAGCTCCCTGCAGCTGGAGCAAGAAATCCGGGTCGCTCGGTGCGGGTTTAATTTCGGGCTTCAACAGCTCTGATTCAGTCATGACAAAACAAGCACCTGAGAGCAACAGAAGCGCGGTTCTCGCGCCAGTGGGCATGCTCGGTGGCCAGGCGGGGCGCATCGGCAGGGACAGGGCCTTAACCTAAGCGAGCGGCCAGAAGGAAGGCGCCTGTGGGCGCAGGGCGGCTCCACGGCCGCGAGGGCAGCGGGTCGCACGGACACTTACGCCGGGTTCTGGCCGAGGGTCCCGCGCGGCGGCCAAGGAAACGGGCAGCCACCTGCAAAACCAAAGGCAGAACATGACGTCAGGCAGGGCCCCGGGCGAGCACCACTTGGCGTCAGAGTGCCGGAGAGCCCAGCTCGCTGCGGCCGGGACAGCGCTGAGAGGAGCCGCCCTCGCCGGGCACCGGCTGGGCAGCTCCAGGTGCCCAGTGATGGGGCACAGCCCCTCCTGTGGCCACGGGCCTGCCCGGCCACCACAGCCTGGGGGCCATCCCCCAGGAGGCCCCTTCTTGCCCTCTGGGGCGGACCGACCGCGCCTTCCCAGGCAGAATGAAGCAGCTAGGGGGACTGTGCTGAGCAACTGGACGGAACTTCTCCAAAGACTTTATTAAAGTTCGAGAATCTGCAGATGGCAGGACCGAGGACTCACTGAAAAGAGCAGCGAAGACGCAGCTGAAGTGGGAGCCCCTGCCGCTGCCAATTCACAGGAAACAGGCGTGGGCGAGGGGGGAAGAGAGCAGGATGCGGGGGACGGCGAGGATGGTGGGGACCCGGGACGGGGGGGCAGGGGGGGCAGCAGCGCCCGAGATCCTCAGCAGAGGCTCAGCACCAGATGCCCTGGGCGCGCCCCAGCACCAGGCGGCCTCACCGGATCCGGGTTCAGCGATCTCAAGGAAGGTGTTGTGGGATCTAAACAGGGGGCCTGAGCCGGCGGCGGGGTGGTGCCCCCACCCCCTCTAGGGCAGCCACCTGTGCCTTAGGCCAGAACCTCCTGGATGCAGCTGTGGAGCTGCCCACGGTTCCAAAGAGCTCTGACTCCCGACAGCCGCCACACCTGCTCGGCCCCTGTGCTGCCCCAGAGCCAAAGCCTCACCCGATGGGTCTGCACCCCTACGGCGACAGACAGACAGCGCTGTGCAGTCAGCAGGGTCTCTCCTTGCCCCGTGTGAAAATGGCCGTGACCAGCTGCGGGGGGAGCCCGTGCCCGCGCACTGCCGGGGTAACCTCACGCTGCCGGGGCGACCTCTGCTGCCTCACTGTGCTGGAGCTGGCGCCCCAGCTCATGGCCGCAGCTCCAGGCCCCGGCCGAGGTCATTCATATTCCCACTTCTCAACTGGCCAGTTTCCGCGGGGACGGGAACACAGCGCTGACGCGGCCAGCACCACAGGGGAGGGCCTCCACCCCAGACAGCGAGAGGAAGTCCACTCCCCAGTCACCTCGCCGGCCGGCTGGCAGCACTGCTCTGGATGGTCCCAGCCCCTCCCGGCCCCACACCCTGCGGCTGCTGCTCGAGGGCACCCCGGCCACCACCAGGCGAGCACTGCCGGGAGCACTGCCGGGGAGCGGGAGGAGCGTGGCCCAGGCGTTCACTGCCAGGGGCAGGGGGTCTGGCCAGGCGCTCCCGCCCCACTGTGCGCCAGCGTTTCTTGCTCATGCCGCCCCGTAGCCCCCCACACTCAGGCTCCTCCACTCTCTGCCCCGGCTGCTCAGCAGGTCTGTTTCCCGCACAGCCCTGGCCCCACACTCTCGCTGGACTCCTCCTCAGAGCGCCCGTGGCCGAGTCCTCCTGTAGGCCCAGCGCCCCCCCCGCAGGCCCAGCGCCCCCCCGCAGGCCCGGCACATCCCTGCAGGCCCAGCGCTCCCCTGCAGGTCCAGTGCCCCCACTGCAGGCCCGGCACCCCCTGCAGGCCCAGCGCCCCCCTGTTGGCCCAGAGAACCCCTTCCTGCAAGCCCAAAGACCCCCTGTAGGCCCAGTGCCCCTGGCAGGCCCTGGCACCCCCCTGCAGGCCCAGAGCCCTCCTATAGGCCCAGAGACCCCTGCAGGCCCAGAGACCCTCCCCCACTGCAGGTCCAAAGTCTGCAGACACATGGGGCTTGGAGGGGCAGCTGAGAAGCGCCGTGGGCCTCCAGGATGTCACCGCACAGCCTGAGCCCCTCACTCCAGGTGTGAATGGCACCCACCCTCCCCACAGCCAGAGTCCTGCTCTGAGTCCCTGCACCGCCGGTCTGCACAGCAGGGAGACAGGGAGCATGGGAGCTGGGGGGACGGTGTGGTGTCCCCGAGTCTGAGGGGCGCCCTGTGAGAATCTCACAGACCCCTGTCCCTGGGCCTTGTGCTAGGCCATGCTGCTGGGGGTGGAGAGCTCCTTGCTCCTTCCGATGGAGCCACACAACCCACGTGGCCCCAGCTCTGGCTCCTGCTCCTGGTCCGTCCAGGTCCTCAGCTAGGAGGACGGCAGCTGGGCGGGGGGGGGGGGTGGGGGGGGAGATGGGCGCCGAGCTGGGGGCCTGGACACGGCTGCTGCGGCCCAGCCAGGGCCCTCCTGCACTCGAGCTCAGCAGGCTGCCGCCAGCATCCAAGCGTGCACACCGCGCTTTCCTAGTTTCAATTATGTGCACAAGGTCAAGATGCTCTGGGGTCTAACAAGCACCCCGGAAAGTGAGCTCCTCCCTGCGGAGCATAGTCAAGCCCGAGCTGCTGAGAGGCCATGGCACTGAGAGGCCGGCCGCTTCCCCGGCACTGGCTTCTAGTGCGTCTCACACTTGACCTTAGCCGAAGGCCGAGAGGGGCGACCTCCAGCGTATCTGGTTAAGCCTCGCGTTTCCAAGGACACGGGGCTAGTGTGCGCACCGATGCCTTCCAGAGGTGCAAGGAGAACGCTCTTCTTCGTTTTCCTGTGAGAAGCTTTTCTGAAAAATATCCCTCCAAAATTGAATCTAACCACACGCGCTTGCCCCGGCCCACGGAGGCGCCCATTCTCTTTCCATCACGGAGGGCACTTGCCCAAAGTCAAATAGAAGTGCCTCGGCCAGGCTGTGTCCTCCGGTGGCGAGCGGCAGTGGCCAGAGGCCCCTGTGGAGACCCTGTGTGTGTCTGTGTTTACGCATGGAGTGGAGGCCCAGTGCACAGCCCCCCGCAAACTCTGCACCCCACCAGCTCTGCAGATGCCACTGCTGGCGAGTGTCCACCATGAGCACCATGGTCTGCCACTGTGAGAACGTGATGCATCGCCCGGTGGCCCAGGGCCACAGCAGCCCCTCTGCCCACTGTGCCTGCCCCACGTGGCCATGGCTGCTGCCGTTAATGAGCAAGACAAAGGCACAAACTGAGGACGAGTCAGAATCTCACACATTTGTCAGTGAGCAGGCATGAGTTTTTGGAATCTAAGAGAATGTTCCTTCAACTTTTCATGCTGCTTCCAGCATGATGGCCACAGACTCAACTCACTTGTAAGCTTAACCGGCACTAATAGCACATCCTTCATCCATGTGGCCCTGGACCAAGCTCCCCACTTTTCAGACCCCTGCTCCCACATCTCCGCAGAGTCCCTAGGCCAGGGCTCTAGCGCCCCGCTGCTCGCAGGGGAATGTGGCAGCTCCAAGGCCCCGCCAGGCAGAGGGGCCGCCAGCCCTGAAGGATGGCCCCCCACAGTGCCTCACGGGAGGGAGGCTGCACGCTCGGCTGGGGCCACCAGGGGAAGGTCTGGACAGGCAGGCGGCAGCTCAGAGCCCCTGGCCACCCAGAGGCAGCACACAGGACCCTCCTCCCTCATAACCCAGTCTGTTCCTTCGGTGGCCCCCAGCTGCTGCCTACCCAAGACACGGCCACAATCCGGCTATGTGCCCCATGGATGCCCGGCGGCCAGTCCGGACTCTCAGCCAACCCCAAACATGTGCACACGGCAGACGAGGATGGGCCTGTGTGAGCTGACCCTGCATGAGGCCACTCCTGCCGGCAGGCGGCGGGGGTGCTGGGCGCCCACTGAACTGCAGCCTCTGGCTGCTTGATCGCCTCACACCTCTGGCCCGTGCGCCCCAGTGACCGGAGCTGCTCTGCCCTGCCCGCCGCCAGGCTGTATCTGATAACACCACAGCTCGGACCCCCAATTTTAAAGCACCTTCACGGACTGTCCACCATGTACCCAGAGCTGGATCATCCTCAGCGGTCAGGCAGGCCTCGCTGAGGCCTCTGCCCTCAAGAGCAGCCCACAGCCGGGCAGCCCAGCGGGAGCCGGACTGGCCTTGCCTCTGCTCAGACAGCGGGTGGCAGCCCCACCAGCTGTCACAGACCCCAGCTCAGGGGACGCAGCATGCAGAGGCGGGCTGGTCCCTTCACCATCCACAGGGCCAGGCAGCAGCTGCAGAGGTCGCTGCTGCTTGGAGAAAAACTGCCTGTGAGTGTGCGGACAAGGTAGCTCACTCAGCGCAGAGAAAGCCAATCGCACTGAAATGACCTCTCTGCAGAAGCCCTGTTCAAGCATTTCTAGCCCATGGGAGGGCGCTCCCTTCCAGCTTGCCCAGCCCCTGAGACCTGCCCTGGAATCTGCCCCATTCTGGCCATGGAGAAGCGCGTCCCAGACACGGCGCAGGGGAGGGGGCATCCGAGGACGTCCCCCGCTGCCCTGGCAGAAGCTGCTCTGGATCCAGACACTTGCACAAGCTGCCTCCCACCATGGTCCTGGGGGTCCTCCCACTGCCATCCTGGGGGTTTCTGCAGCTGGACAGCAGGCTCCAGCGGGTAAAGTCAAGGGTCCTGCAGGAGGGCTCAGCCGTCACCTCACACGAAGAGCATGGGGCTGGAGATGGAGGCTGCACACACTGGGCCTGTCAGCAGGAAGAGCTTGGCCACATTCTCCTCATGACCCAAGTTCCAGCTTCCCGAGGAAAAATACAAAAATTAAAGAACTATAAAGAAGCAATCAATGAAATCCACTCCAGCACTCTATATCATTATCCAAAATTGTCCTGAGTAATCAAAATGGCAAGAGAAGGTGATGACATATTTCCCTCCCAAAGCAGCCATATGTCACCCAAGAAGGGCCGTGTAGACCCACTGTGCGCCAGCCACCAGCCCCATGGCCGCGCCAGCGCGTGCGTTAGTTCCACTGCATGAAAAGCACCTGAAGACCATGTGTCTCTCAACGTTTCCAACAACATAATTAGATAATGGAACACACAACATTTCTGACATAAGTAAAAAGCAAAGCAGCAAACAGAAGGGACCCAATGATTCATCCCGATCTTTATTCTTTTTCAATTGTGGCAAAATGTACACAGCATAGAAGTCTCTGTCTCGAGGGCTGTAGAGGAGGCA
This sequence comes from Talpa occidentalis, assembly GCF_014898055.3. Taxonomy (NCBI): domain Eukaryota; kingdom Metazoa; phylum Chordata; class Mammalia; order Eulipotyphla; family Talpidae; genus Talpa; species Talpa occidentalis. Next base: position 148,328,342 of record NW_023604295.1, on the reverse strand, counting down.
GTGCCAAGCAGGCGCACACTGTGGCCGTCGCCTTGCCCACCTCCAGGAGTCTTTGTCTGCCCAAACGGACAGCCCATCCCAAAGCGGACCCTTCTTGTCAAAAATTCTGAAATGTCTTCAACAAAAAGACTGAGCTCAAAACAAATTACATTCAAGTTGATAAGGACCTTAAATGCCGTGAAAATGCAGAAGCAATAACCACTGAGTCTGCAGAGATTCCAAACAGCCTTTCCTGAATAATGAAGCAAGTTCAGATATGGCAGAGAAACTTCCATGGTAAAAATTAGAATTAGAATCCTCGAATCTTTCACTTCTGAATAAACTTTTGCTTTTAGGAGTAATAATTTCAACCAAATATTCATATTCGACACCATTCCTTTCCTTTTCTGTACTGTACTGTCATAACTGACCTCAAAATGAGACATTTTATAGTATAGAAATTTTTTTAAGGAAGTTGCCTAGTAAATGTCTCTGAAAACTCAAATCTTAGTGGAAGGTAGCTTTGTTGGTGCTAGTGGCTGACTGACTGGATTCTTAAAGCATTTAAAAATCTCAAATTGGTAATGTTTTCTATATTTACTTAATATATATAACAAACTAAGAATACAAAAAATTCATTTCAATATTAAATCCACTTAGACTCCCACAGAACAGCCTTTAACTTTTAATTAAGGTTATATAATTTTCTGCATTTCTCACAATCGGCATGAGGATGGGCCTAGAAGGCAGACCTGACCGGGAAGCCCCCTCCCTGAAGCCACAGCCACTGCATTAAGACACAGCCTGAAAATAGTCATGATTTCCCCACTGTGCCTCATATTTGTATTTCCATTAACTAAGACTGTCAGAAAATAGACTCACAAAACACGTAACCATGCTCTACACAAACTTCCCAACGAGCAGTGAATATGCTCAAATTCACAGCCAATGGTAACTGAATGGGTGAAAAGAAAATAGAGACAGTTCCATAATTTTTTTGAAAAATAACAAGGCTGGGCCTCCCCTGGTGGCGCAGCAGTCAAGCGCTGGGCTGCGAAGCTGCCCGCAGCCTCTGCAGCGCCAGTTCGATCCCCAGCCACCGGCGAGGGTCCCACATGGCGCGCAGACCTCTCCTGCCGCCCGCTGCTCCCCTCAGCAGTGTACTTCGTCAGTCTGCCTGTTCTGTTTCCCGCTCTGGCTCTGGTGAATCCTCTCACCCTCCCGCGCTTCTGACTGTACCCAGTGCTTGTATAAATAAATAAATAAATAAATCTTTAAAAAAAAAAAGAAAAGAAAAATAACAAGGCTGGTAATGTAACTGATTCATATTTACAAATAAAGAGAAATGAAGATTTTATTCTTCCCAAAGTGTTCTGTGTAATGGAAAACGACACCTCGTCAGCCACTTAAGAAGGGCGCCCAGCGAAACACTAGCTGGTTAAGACGTTGTTTATATAAAAGTAGAATAAGTCCCAGCAAATTAAAGTCTGTACTTATCACAAAGGCCATTATGGCCCATTTTGTGACTGACGGAAAACAAACAAGGGCGCGCCTGGCGCCGGTGTTATACCCAGCCAAAGTGTCCGCAGGCGCGTGTGCAGCCGCCACCGGCCGCGCCCAGCGGAGCCTCCCCCTGCAGGCGCGGCGGCCTCTCGCCCCTGGACTTGCTATTTCTTTGACGAAAATACCTTAAATCGCAGCCCCCGCAGGCCAGACAGGAGCGGCGGGATAACCCGCTCCGTATCCGCCCGTTGGTCTTCATCCCAGCTTTGAAACAACAAAATTCCAAAACTTTTGAAAGACTTGTCTTCCTCCTTCGTGCTTCCTTAACGGCCCCGCGGACCAGGCCCACAGCCCAGGCGCTCTCTGCCCACAGTGAGAACCGCGGCCGTGAGAGCCCCCAAGCCACGGCCCCAGCCACGGCCCGAGCCACGGCCCCAGCCACACCCCCAGCCCCCAGCCACACCCGAGCCACGCCCCTGAGCCACGGCCGCGAGCCACGGCCCCAGCCACACCCGAGCCACGCCCCTGAGCCACGCGAGCCACGCCCCAGCCACACCCGAGCCACGCCCCTGAGCCACGCCCCGGCCTCACCCCAGCCACGCCCACCTATAGGTCGGGCTACAACTCGGCCCCGCCCCCGCCATGGCCCCGCCCCCGTCCCAGGCATTTCCGACCACGTGCGGCGCTCAGCTTCGTAGGACAACAGTCTCCAAGAAAGTCCAGGACAACGACCGTCTGCCTCTGTTTCCGTTATCTGCTAAAACCGGATCCCTGCACTCGGCCCGAACCAGCCGCGCCGACCCCTCGTCCGCCCGAACGCCGACGGCGCGCAGCGCCCGCGCTTACCTGTGTTCCCGTCGGGCAGCACGCAGCAGTGCCTCTGCAGGAGGCCGGGCAGCACCTGCGGACGGAGCAGGGACACCGTTAGCGCGGGCGGGCGGGCGGGCCGGGCGCCGCGGGGAGGGCCGGCGGGGCGCGTCTCATCAGGGCGGCTGCCCGGCCGGTGGGGGCTCCACACGCGCCCGGTGGGGGCTCGGCCGGGCCCGGTGCTGTGATGCTTTTGAAAGAGCGGGTGCGACTGGAGCCGCCGCGGGTGCCTGACTCTGGGCGGAAGCCTGCATGGAGGGGGTCACGGGAGACCGCGCTCTGCCGGGCGGAGGCAGAGGGACATGGCCCACGGAGCGACAGCAGGTGAAGACTGGAGAAACGGCTTTCCCAGGAAAACTCGGCAGCATCAGGCGATGGCAAAGCCACTGAAACCTGTGGCTGGAGAGCCCTGGGGACACTTGCGATCCTGACCGCTGAGCTCAGCCAGGGACAGGCCGGGGACGGAGCTGCAGCCGTCCGCAGCCCGGGGACCACCCCCCACCACCCCCACCCCTGGGGGCTGCCAGCCACACCCAGGCACTGTCCCCCATGCAGGGCCAGCTCAGGGAGGCTCAGCACGCGCAGCCCTCCCAGACCCTTGCTGTCCCTACACCCCAGTGCAGTCACAGAGCAGGGTCACCTACACCCGCATGGGTCAATCTCAGACACTGAAAGTAAAGCAAGAGCCAAACCACTACCAGCCCAAAATGCAAAATGTGGAATCCAAAGTTCAAATGCTTGTTCACATGAGGCTGCTGAGGTCGGGCACAAGGAGCACTCGCAAGACCACCCGGGTCAAGATGTGCCACCCTGCTGAAGACAGACACACGGAGAGACACACAGACACACGGAGACACACACGTGCACGCACGGTGAAGTCCCGTCTGTGCACCTTCACTCTGTGGCCCACACACTTGATCACACGCCTTCCCTAGACTTTCCAGGCCACGGGCAGCACCCGGCCACACAGCGCCTGAAGGGAAGGGCAGGGCAGCTGCGGGAGGCAGTGCCCCAGGCCACGGAGGGGAGGGGAGGCCTCCCACCACCCGCAGCCTCCAGGTGACTGGGCCTCCTAGCTGATGGCTCCCTGCAGCGCACCAAGAGGCAACGGGAAACTCTGCCTGTCCCTGAGCTTTTCAAAGGAACTTATACCAGCAGCTGCATCGCAAAAACATCAGGACAGAAGTCTAGGTTCTCTTCCGATACCCAGCCCAAGCTCCAGCCGGCAAGGCAGGCCAGCTCCGCCAAAGGCAGGGTGTCTGGGCAGGCAGGGGAGTGCCCAGCAGGCCAGGGCACAGTGCTGAGGGTGGGAGCAGACTCTGGGGCACGCTGGCCCTCGAGGGGGTAAGAGCACCTTGGGACAGGGCACCCCCTCCGGCTGAGGCACTGCCCGTCGCCTCATCTATCTGGAGGCCGCATGCCCAGATGAAGGCACAGCGGGTCAGGCTCCCTGGCAGGAGCTAGGGGAGGAGCGCTCCCTGCTCCTTCGGCTCTGTGGCCCCAGACACCCCATCTGCTCTGCCACGTGCCACGTGTTGCCCCGGCTGGTGTCCGGACCCAGGTTCTAGGAGGACACGAGTGCTGCTGGCTCCACCCCAGATCTCGTCTCCACTTGGTTAAATCTGCCGACTTGGCCATAGGTCTCGTGACCCAGCACCAGGCGTTCAGACCCCCCCGCCTCCCCGGGCCCCCAGGCTGCCGACACCAAGATGCTCCAAACGGTTAGACCGGAAGACTGGATGCCGCCAGCTTTCCACAGAGCCCCTGCAGCCCATGACAGCTCGGGCTCACGCCTGACAGTGGCCCCCATGCCTGCCTGGCAGCGCCTTACACCCGCCCCCCGTGAGCACCCATAGTCCAGAATCCCCCCAAACAGCAGGTGTCTCCAGGTTGATTTTGCTTCATGGAAACAAATACTTCACGTTGTACTGACTGCAGGAGGCATGTGTGCGCTACTCAGTCATTCAAAGACACGTGCCGAGAGCCACACTCGTTCCTGCTCACCCTCCAGCCCGGGCAGTGCAGCCCCTTAAGGCCCCTGGGCACAGCCCCATGGTATGTCCTCACCCGGCAGTTCTTAGAAAATCAAAACATTGTTTCTCTGCTCCCAGCACCTCCAGGCTGAGATTCTGCATCTATCAGGCCTGATTTTCTACAATCTCTTTCTGGTTCCTTTCTTTTCTTTTTGTTCTACTTTCTGCAAAATTCTCTCGAGTTTAATGCTCCATCGCTTGATCAACCTCCCACTCCCCTGCGGCACCGCCCTGGGCCACTCCCGCCCCAGGGACCATGGGCGCCGCACCCTGGGGCCCGCACACACAGGGACACAGGCTTGACCCCTGCAGACTGCGCGTGCTTGGTGACCCTCATCCTCTCCGCCCTGCACCCCCACCCTGCCCCACCATCCCCAGCCCCCCACCCTGGGCGCACAGCACGTTCCCCCTGGGTGGGTGCTGGGTGGGCTGGCACGCCAGGGGCGTCAGGCCTCTCGATCTCCTTCACCATGAAAGAAGCCGCAACAGGCAGCGCGAGTGCAGGGGCGGGAGGATGCCCCTCAGCCTTCCCATGACCCGCACACACCGCCCCCCAAGGCCAAGAGAGAGGGAGGCCGGCCCTGTGGTGCCAAGGCCACGGCGCGTCTGCCGGGCTTGCCTTGGTGGGAGTGGCCAGCGTCCTCTGCGGTCCAAATGGCCCCTGACGGCGACAGGTGGGCACCAGGGAGGCCCTGCTCATCCACAGATGTCTCCAGAGAGAAGGGCCACAGACACAGGGCAGCCATAAAACACTGTGTCCACGCCAACGGCCAGCTGGCCCCGCCCTGCCCGAGGCTGGGACGTGTCCTCACTGTGACAGGACACTGGTTTGGCCACATCTGCCTCAACAGGCACTTTCCTCTTTGCTGTGTAGACAAGGGTGCACATTGGTCCATCTGTTTAATTAACTTTAATTAAATTTATTTGCAGTGCAAGAAAATTCGAGTGCACAGGCCATGTGTGACAGAGATAAATCACAGGCCCATTTAATCGATTACCTCGGCACAGTTAAAATTCAGGAAACAATTCTTCAGGATTGGTCCATGTGTCTTTCTTCCTTTTTACTTAATGGAGGAAATTAGTGTATCCGTTGATCCAGAGAAACAGAAGCAATAGGAAAGGCATGTCCTACCCCCCCACCCCCTCCCTCCTCCATCATCTGCGCATCCACCCACTGACCTCCTAGTGAGGGTCGATAGACGCAGGAAACTGACCGTGAGGCACCAGCTCCCATGATCAGGCCCTGAGAGCCCCAGGCCCACCCCTGTGAGCTGGAGACTGGGAGCTCCAGGGTATGAAAGGGCTGAGACCAGGGGAGTGGGTGTGGGGGGCAGGGTGAGGCGTGAGCTCCTCCCCCATTCTGGTTCCACGCCCTGGAGAGGCTGGAGCTGCCCCCAGAGAGAAGAGAGCTGCGTAATGCTGGTCTCCCTGGAAGCACCAGGGATACTCGCATGAGCAGACACAGAAAGGCACTTTGCTCAGTTCCCCTGAACTTGGGGCTCCATCTCATGAGCTGGGGTAAAGCAGGAGACACCGTCAGGCAGGGCCTGAGCACCGGCTGCCTGGGCCCTGGAAACCACCACCGCAGAGGCAGAGGACCCAAATGATGCCACTTCACGTTCCTCTCAAACATGTGTCTGCAGAGGCCCCGACCACGGCCCACCCTCAGCCACGCGCTCACGGATGAGGAAACCGTGTGGGGGTGGCCACCCCTGGGCCCGATGCTGGCCACGTCCAGCGCTCTCTCCAGCCGCCCGACCGAACCCCAGTCCTGGCTTTCCTCGATGGATGCACTTAGTTCCCAGCTTGTCCCTGCCAGGAACAGCAGCTTCCAGCCAGAGAAGCTCTGCCTGCGCTAGGAGGAGCTGTGGTTCCCGGCGCCGCATCCCGCACACAACCCACGGCAGAGCAGAAAGAGGAGCTTAATGTACGCAGCTCAACTGTATCTGATCTACCAGACGGGCCACATTCACGAAATGTTCGTGAAACCATGAAATTACCATTTCTACGTTTATTCCAGAAGAATTACAGGAGACTGTTGAAAACACTGATGCACAAGTTGGAATTCCTTCAAAAATCTGTTAATCCGAGCAGTTGGTGGGGTGAGGATTTACACACAAGTGCCTTCCAGATAACTTCCTAGTGATCCCAAGGGAGACATTCGCGTTTATTTTCACTGAACCACAGACGCGTCACATGTGAGTCGTCAGCAAAGACTAACCTCCTGGCAAGAATACTCACATCGTGAGAGACCAGGCACTGTAAAGCAGGGCCAGAACAAGCCCGGTAGCAGCCACAGCCCGCGGGCCTCGCCGGCAGGAGCGCCTCCAAGCCAGCCAGAGAAAGGCCAGGCACCCACGGAAGCAGGCCAAGGAGCCTCCCTGGTGGTACAAGGGGTTAAGATGCATCCTATGAGGCTATCCGCAGCAACCGCGGCCTGAGTTTGATCCACAGCCAGCCAGGGAGCTTGAAACAGTTCCTCCACCGGTACCAGCCGATCAACTGCTCATGCACAATGCTCAGGAAAGCACCGACACCCTGGCCATGAAGACCACCTCAAGCAGATGCTCCAGTTGGGTCAAGAGCTAAGTATCCGCTGCCCGCCAGGCATGACCCTGGCTCGAGGGACTCAGAAGCATGCGCAGAGGCACGTGGGCCCTTACAAGAGCCAGGCAGAGCTGGGCCTGGGCGTTTGGCCCAGAGGAGGCGGGGCAGAGGCAAGCCAGGTGCAGTTCAGAGAGGAGCTTCCAGCTGGGTGTACAGGAGGAGCCCTCGCCTGCGTGGTGATGGCGTTGGTTGTGTTGAGGTTGGCCCCTTGGTGGAGGCAGGTCAGGAGGAAGGAGGTTTTCAGCATCCTTTGCTATGCAGAGCCTTTGAGTTTGAGTCCTCCCGTCTGTGTACAGGTACAGGAGAAGTTCATCATCCCTTTATTAGGTGAATGTAAATTAAAACTACAATGAGCTATCACCTCACACCTGTGAAAAGGGCTATCTATTATCAAGAGACACCAAGCACTGAGTGTTGACAGGAAGTGGAGAGAAGGGATCTCACACACGGCTGGCAGGAATGCAGATGGTGCAGCCGCTGTGAAAAAGAAGGAGATTTCTCAAACAATTAAAGCTAGAAATCCCATATAAAAATCACCAATTCAAAGAGATATCTGCACCCTTCCCCCGCCATGTTCATCAGTGCATCATTCACCATAGACAAGAAATAACCTAAGAGTCCAAGGACAGAGCTGTGGACAAAGAAGATGCCATCTAATACATGGTGGAATATTATGAAGCTATGAAAAAGATGAAGTTCTCACCATTTGCAACAACATGGATGGACCATGTTGGATATATAAATGTATCATCTGCAATGAGAATACACACGACAGAGACCTGTTCTAGGATGAGGCTGCTCCTGGAACCATGACTAAGGCAAGTAAGTCAGTAGGAGAAAGACAAACACGGTATGATTTCACTGACACGTGGACTACGGAGAAACAGATAAACTAAATAAGCCAAAACAAACATGTAGACGATCAGACCCATCACCGGCTACCAGAGGGCAGGAGGAAGGGGTGGTAAGCTGGGTCAGGGGTCAGCTGTAGGACCGGATGTCCAGTGGGGAGCTTGCCACAGCGGACACAGACATAGAGTGGTGCCTCCTGACGTGGGTGTGAGGCTATAAACCAATTTAGGGCGACTGAATAAACAATCACGGGAAAAAAGGAGCGGGAAGGCGGCGTGAGGCCAGGTGAGGCAGGTGAGGTGGCCAGGTGAGGAAGGCAGTCGGTGCGGAAGAGGGGCCGTGACCAAAGGGGCTGGGTGAGGAGACCACTTTGGAGCCGCTGCCACCCCAGGCCACGGCCACCCTGTGGGCCTTGCTCCCCCCAGCTGTTACCCCTCAGCCCTCCGCTGGGCCGCCTCCAGCTCCCCTCCCACGCCTGCGCCCAGGGCTCTGGGCTGCGGGAGGGACTTTCCCAGAAGGTCCCAGACTTGCTCGAATCCAAGCACTAGAGTCGCAAATGTCCATAACCAAGTTCCCCTGGAGATGTGCTTAACGCTGCTGTGAGTGTCAGGAGACCCTCCAGCCGTCAGAATGCGCAGCGACAGGCCGAAAAGAGCAGAAATTAAAAAATATTTATCCTGGTCTCACGCATAGCAGGAATCTAGAAAACTTAAACAAGGGACCAGAAAAAGAATAACTATAAGAAAGAAAATATCAAAATCAACAAACAACTATGAACAAGAGACACTCTATGGGGGTTGGGGGGCGGGGAAAGGAAGGCTTGGGGTCAAAATAAGGAGGTTGTAATTGTATGGGGAATATAAAAATAAAATTTAAATTAAAAAAAAAAATAAATAAAATATTTAGCCTTCTCGGTCTAATTGGGAAACAATAATCTAAAACAAAAACCAAGCTCAGTGTGTAAAGAAACGCTCTTGTCCGACACAATCTGTTTTTATCACCATTAAAAACCCCCAAAAAGGTGAGACCTCAGTATTGAATCACCGGACCAGAAGTGCCTGCTGTGCTGCACCCCGACCGTCGGCCGGTGAGGCGCCCCCCGGCCCACCCCGGGCACGCCGGCTGCTCGAGGCCCCAGCCTGTGTCGGGCCTGACCACAGCCGCAGGCACCCGGTCCCGCGCTGCACCCCAGGCCTCCGCAGCTCTGCCCTCTCTGGAGGCCGCGCCCGGGCCAGGCCGGGTGATGTGCACCCCGGCCCCTCACGTCTGCCCGCCCTGTGCCCTTTTCTCACGGGCCGCGCTGCTCCGCATTTCGGGGCCTGCGCGAGGCCGCAGAAGTGCAGTGTTGGCATCACACAGGCCGCCGCTCACTGGGTCAAACAGCGAGAAGCGGCCCAGCGTCGAGAAGTGGCTGTGCTGGCGGCGCCCCAGCAGGGCAGCCCTCACGGGGCTGGACGTGTCCCGCGGCAAAGGGGATCCCCGATGTGGGGACTGCAGCCCTCCGAGCGCACACGCCTGTGAGGTCTTCACGCCGTTCTCTCTCCTTGGTGTCTCCTGAGATTTTTGGTCCATTTTAACTTGGGTTCTTTGTTTTTTCTTGTCTTGCCTCTGGAGTCACCTGTCGTCGGAGACGCTGGCCCTGGGGCCTCCCAGACGCTGCTCCACCTGCGGCCATGGCTGGCACCTCCCTCCTCAGAGCAGAGGCTCTGATTTCAGCCCAGTCCGCCCTCTCCCTCCTTCCTCCCATGAGCCAAGCCTCGGGCCCACCCAGCCTCGGCCCGGCCCTGCTCTGGCGCCTTCCGGGCCTCACACCCTGCCTGGGCCCAGCCCCACCGACCTCATGCTTCGCCCTTGTTGGTGGGGTCACTCCAGGGCCGCACTGAAGTGACTCTTCACTCTCGGGTGTCACCTCTGCATCCTTGTCCAGGACCAGCCATGCACACCCAGCGGGTCTGCTCTGGGCTTACACCCTGCGCCCTGACACATCTGTCCTTCCTTGCCAGCACCAGCTGCTCGCAACACGCCGCGGGGCCCTCTCAGGCCTCCAGTCTCCATAGAAACATTTGGGTCAGTGTGTCAGGAGCCAGGTGCTGGGCTGGGGTGGGGCCACGCTGAGCTGCAGACTCAGTCGCGAAAGCTGCTCAGTGGCCAGTCCGTCCGTCCACCCTGTGCTCTCCCTCATCACCATGAGGTGGTTCTTTGATTTCCTGCCCCAGAGGTCTGCGGTCAAGCTCAGGCAACTCCGCATGCCCAGTGGGCGCCCCTGGTCTCCCGGGGGTGGGGTCGAGGCTGCTTGGCTGGCGGGTGTCCGCGCAAGCGAAGGCAGAGTGAAATGCCTCCTCGCAGGGCCTCGCGCGAGTGCAGGATGCAGGCGTCGCTCCAGGAACATGGCAGCCGGGGCCCCGGGAACACCAACGTCCTGCTGCTGCAGCGGCGAGAGCCAGGGAACCGCGGCCCTCAGCGCAGACCCGCTGGCGGAAGCCACAAGGCTGCCTGCGCGTCTTAGCTGCCGCGGGCGCCTGAGGCAGGCAGGCAACTAAGCCGGCGGGAGAAAGACGGAAGCTGTGCACGGAGTCTCGGGCAGAACGCAGGCAGCCGCTAATCCACGAAGCTTTACAGCCGCCGGCCAGACAGAACATGGAGGAAAAGGGCGTGGCGAGTCGCTGGGATTTGCTGCTGGCTTTTCTCTGTTCTGGCCCACAGGCCAAGTGTGGTGCGGGCGCCCCCCACCCCCTCCCGTGAAGGGCCACGCAGCTCCACCCAGGAGCCAGCGGGACCGGGAGGCGTGGACACCGCAGCGTGGGCGGAGAGGAGGCCTGGTCCTGCAGGCGTCCTGGGAGCCTCAGCACTCAGCTGGGCCGGGGCCAGACTGTCTCCACACACGCAGCAGGGCAGGCGGGGAGGTCAGCTGCCTGGGAGCAGTCATGCCAGGCTGCCCCTCCGACGGTCTTGAGACGTCCACAAGGCTCCTGAGGGCAGCAGCAGACACGGTTTGGACCCCAAGAAGCTGAGCACTGGCCCCGTTCCCCGCTCGTGGGCACAGTGTGGCTGTCCAGCTGCCCCAGGGAGGCTTGTGGGCAGGGTGCTCGGCAGGCCCCTCCGTCGCCGCCTCCGCTGACACCCAGATGGGCTGAGCTGGCTCCATATCCTGGGCGTCATTCCTGGGGCAGGGTATTACCTGGGATGTCCCCCTTTGGAATTATGCTGTTCCAGGCTTTACTCTTAGCCAAGCCTTCTATCCTCCGTCGGTCCAGGAGCCGGGGCACCCACAGCACCACAGACAGGCCTGGCCCCCTAAGAATAGGCACCGGGCTGGGCTGACAGCACATCACTGCATCCTGCACCAGCAGCAGGCACCTGGACCTCAAGACAGAGGGTGGTGGCCAGACAGTGCAGGACCCAGGCAAGGGCGGAAGCCCAGTGCTGGTCGGGGGTGCGCAGTCCAAGGTACACCCAGCCCCTTGCCTGCTCCCACTAGGAAGGAAGAAGCAGGAAGCCATGCATCCACCCAGGGGCTGGCGGGAGGCGCAGATGCCGCGGGGACACCACGGGGACCAGAGCAGGGAGAGGAGGGGAGGGCCTGTCGGTCTCACCACAGCTGCTCGTGGGCAGGCTGTGATTTCAGCTGGACATGACACCCAACACCAGCACTGCGAGGACGATGACGCAGCCAGAGACGCGGGCCAGGACAGACACGACCCGGTCGCTAGATTCCAACCGTGACATGAAGGGAGCGTCCAGCAAAGGCACCTGAAGTGCCTTGAGGAGAAACGGAGGCCTGGACGTCCCTCTACCACCAGCTGTGGGGTCTGTACCTTGACATCCTGCGGAGCAGGCCCAGCCACGAGGCCCTCCGGCCAGTCCTGCCTGCGCTGGAGCTGGGGGCGGTGTGGGCCCTGCAGGGGGGTGTGAGCAGCCCCCGGCACTGGGTGGGGGCGCCCCCAGCGCCCTACCCAAGAGCACGGGAGGGGCGATTCCCGATCCCGGGCTGGTCATGCACGAACATGTGTGAAAGTCCTGTGTGAACAAAGCCAAGTGTGGGATGTTTTCCAAAAGTGGAACAAAGTGCGCCCTTTCCAAGACCGCAAATCTGCCATTAGAGGAAGCGTCAGGACCGCGGCGTTAACAAGGAAAACGAAAACCCTGCAATGCGCGGGCCCAATAGAGGAAGAAAAGCATGTGCTGGAATTTAACACCATTCTTGGTTTTTAAAAGTGCCTCACAAATGAGGAGCAGGAGGAAACCTCTTTACTCCGGATAGGACAGAAGAAACACTATTTTATCGGGATGAGAAGCCATGAACTGTGCCCCAGCAGCACTTCTTCATTACAATAAAAAATGAAAAAAGGTGTAAGGATTAGATAGACTTCGTGGATTAAAGACTAAAAAGAAGAGGTGAGTGGTCAGGGCCAGGCTGGGAGCCAAGCTCACCACTGCACCCCAGGGCATCCAGTCCTGTCCATGGAGGAGGTCAAAGCAGGAGGGTCTGCACCCAGGCCCCACTTACCCCCAGCCTCCCTGACGGTGCCTGCGGGCAAAGTCTGACTTGTTTGAACCAGTGACTCCCAGCCTCCCCATCAGCCTCCCCACAGCCTCCTCACAGCACCCCCAGCCTCTCCCTCAGCCTCCCCACAGCCTCCCCTCAGCCTCCCCTCAGCCTCCCCTCAGCCTCTCCTCAGCCTCCCCTCAGCCTCCCTCAGCCTCTCCCTCAGCCTCCCCTCAGCCTCCCCTCAGCCTCTCCCTCAGCCTCTCCCTCAGCCTCTCCTCAGCCTCTTCCTCAGCCTCTTCCTCAGCCTCTCCTCAGCCTCCCTCAGCCTCTCCTCAGCCTCCCCTCAGCCTCCCCTCAGCCTCCCTCAGCCTCTCCCTCAGCCTCCCCTCAGCCTCCCCTCAGCCTCTCCCTCAGCCTCTCCTCAGCCTCTTCCTCAGCCTCTTCCTCAGCCTCTTCCTCAGCCTCTCCTCAGCCTCCCTCAGCCTCTCCTCAGCCTCTCCTCAGCCTCCCTCAGCCTGCTCCGGGCAGGACCCCAGCCCTAGGGGTAAGGCTCTAAGCAGACTTGAGCAAAGAAGACTCTTCATTGAAGGAGCCACAAGCAGGTGAGACCGGCCCGAGCCAGAGACCAGTGCATGACAGCACCATCCTGCGTGTCCTCAAGGCCGGACACCTGGACAAAGGGCGCCCTCGGGAGGGGCCGGGGTCACTGCAGAGTCGGGGGGCTCGGGGGACTCCACCTGCCTGGACCCCAGGCCCAACGTGGGGAGGGCGGTGGCTGCGCGAGGGGGCATCCATCGGGGGAGGGGGCCTGCGCGTCCACCCACCCGGCCCCAGGCACGGGGACTCTGGGGGGCTGCAGGCCGCACCACGTAGGGGGGAGCCTGTGGGGAGGACGCGTGGAAGGGCAGCCGCAAGCAGAGGCGCCAGGCGCAGCCCCGTCCACAGCCTGGCCACCGGGAGGACCGAAGACTGACCAGCCGCGCGGCCAGAAGGAGGTTCGGGTCAAGGCCCAGAGGCGCCGGCGCAGAGGCGAGCGCCGCGGAGCAAAGCATGGCCGCCGGACTCCAGCCAGCGACCCCGTGCTCGGCCGCCACGGGGAGGGGGCTTCACCCCAGACACACAGGACGTCCAGGGCACTGGGGGGGTGACCCCAGCTGTGCCCAGGAGAGCCCCGTGTGGGGACCCCCACAGAGCCCCTGGTGGGGAGCCCACATAAAGCATTAGGGAGTGGGGGCAGGGGGTCCCTGCTGGGGGCGTCTGGCCAGGGCTCCCCTGAACCAGTCCCTCCGCGCTGGACTGAGCATCTTCCCTGGACCTAGAGACCCACGCCTGCGCGGTGGGGCACCCAGCAAAGACCCCGCAAAAGAGCCGGGTCGGGCCAGGGGTGCTGAGTGTCCAGGACTTGGGGTCCTGCTGGCAGCCTGCGTGCGGCACCTGTGAGGAGGGGGGCCTCAGGGGTGAGGGGACAAGGCCAGCACCCCCCTTCCTGAGCCGCTGCACCAATGACCCCCCCGCTTCGAGCCAGCCCAGGGAGCCAGAGAGGCCGGCGACCCCCACCTCAGCCGGGAGCTGCCCGCCCACCCGCGCCCCCGCGCCCTCGGCTGGAGCGCGCCAGGATACTTACCCACCTGGCGTGACATCCCCCGCTGCTCTCCCCCGAGACGCCGCGCGCCGGTGGGCAGGGAGGGAGGAGAGGGAGGTGGCACCGTACCTGAGCCGTCCCCATGGCGTGGGCGGCCTCGCGGCGGGTGCGCGGCGCTAGGCCTGGGCCTCGGGCGGGACAGCCTGCAGCGGGGAGACAGGACCGGAGGAGCCGTCAGAGCAAGAAGAGGCCCAGAGGCCACCCCCCACCTCCACTGCCCAAGAACGTGGCCAGACCCGGCCAGGAGGAGCAGCGCTGTGCGTGGGCGCGAGGCCTTCTGTGGGCAGCGCCAGTGGGTTTGTGGCGAGGACCCACGAGGCCTCCATCTGGAGGACATTCATGGGAGAGCAGTGTGGCCAAGGCCCAGGGCCAGGCCCTCGGTGCCATCGCTGTCCCCGGCAGGTGTCGCTGGCAGGCCCTGCTGTCCAGGGCCCCTGACCCATGCCTGGCCCCACAGGACCCTGCGTGGTGGGGACGCCCAGTGTTGGGGGCAGTTGTTTGGGACTCCCGTGGGCCAGCCCCAAGGTCCAGACCCTGACCCTGCACACGGCTCGTGCACCCAGACTTCAGGAGACCTGGAAACGCCCTAGGTCTCAGGCCACATGCCCGACGGATCACCAGCCCCAGGCCACTGGAGGCCACACCTACGGGCACGACCAGTGGGGGAGCTGCTGCCCTGCCCCACAGCACGTGGGCGCCCACCGTGGAGACACCCACCGCAGAGGCCTTTCAACACATTTTCTTTTAACACCCTGGCGCCCGTGGCCCGAGCACAGCAGGAGGCCTCGGCTCAACCCCTCAGCCGCGGCCCCCGCAGGGCAGCCACACGGACCCCAGGAAGACCCACCGCAACCAGACAGCGCCCTGGGCACGTGGCTCAGTCCCTGCCCCCTGCTAGCTAGCGGCCTCCCCCAGGTGGACAAGCGGATCCCAGGGCCAGGCCACTCACTCTGGGTCAGTGGCACTGGGAAGGCCTTTGCAGCCCGTGGTCCTCACACAGTGCCAGCCTCTTCACAGGTCCCCCGCTTCCGGGGGGCTGCCAGCCCCACAAATCTGCCTCCTTGTCTGGGGCAGACCCTAGCCTGGAGTGGGTGTCCACACCCCAGGTCTTCTGCCCACCTCTGGGCTGCAAGAGCCCCTCCTCTGCCGTAAAGCAACCAACCCATTCCGAGCAGGTTTATGAACGGTTCTAGCAGCCACATGCTCTTCGCCGTGGTTTGTAGTCGCCGCCCGCCTCCGTGCACTCCACCCTCACCCTCGACACCGCACGACCACCACCCCGCACTCTGCTGCGCCACCCTTATAAGTCTCTTAGCGCAGGTGCACCCACTCCAGGTGCCGCCATCAGGCCTGCGTTCAGGACAAGGATCCATCATCTGTCCTGATGGCGGGAGGGAGAAAAGCCTGATACCTTTTACCTAACCCTACAGTCCACCCCCTCAGGGTTTTCTGCCATACAGTCTATACATATATGTACAATTTTCTAAGCAAACAAACACTGCAGCCGTGGCCCACAAAAGCAAATACATCAAATACAACAAAATACAACAGAACACACATAAGTCCAGGCAGGGCCCCAACCTAGTGCAAAAGACAATTATTGGCACCAGCAGATGAGCCACCACATCCGCTGCCGAAGGCTCTGCTCACACGAGGGAGGGGAACCACTCACGGCATCTACTGTAACACGCCAGGAGCCGTCGGGCTTCCCGGCCTTCTCTGGCTGTTGTCTCGGCTACAAGCCACACGCCGCATCCACCCCCAGGATGCTCTCGCTCTGGGACTGGCGATTCTATTCTGTTGGGGGTCATCGCCCACCCTCAGGGTTTCTGTCTGCGTCGCTCCAGCACTCGGCCTTCACAGCCACCCACGCGACTCGCGGACCCCTGCACTCAGGCCCGCTGCACAAGCACCTGGGTCGGGGATCAAACTCTGCATTCGGCTTGGGCTCCACCCCAAGCCACGTTCCCCACCCGTCCCCCAAGGACGGGTTCCTCAGCTCCTCACCCTCACTCAAGAACGAGCAGGGCGTCCCCCACAGGTGATTTTGCGAGACTCACAGGGCTTCAGCACACCCAGGCTGCTTCACAGCCGCTCAGGGCTTCCCAACTTAGCATCAGCACCAGCTTTTGCCTTCTCAGTGGGCTTTTCTCCTCCACCTGGCTGCTGGGCATAACAGGCTGCTTTCGGCCATCAAGGCCCACTGGCCACCCCCAGATTCCCATCTCCTGGGGTTTACAAACAAAACTGTTCCACCCCCAGGGTCCCAAAACATATCAACCTGCAAGGTCCTCCGCCTTCTGGCGGGATTGTCAGTCCATCAGTTCAAGTCCATTGGCCTCTCCCTGCTTCAGCAACGGCCTGCTGCCTCAGGGGTCATTAGCTGGTCCTTTCCGGCGTCGTTGGCTGGTCCTCTCGGGGCATCTCCTCCATGCGAGGTCTCGTCCCACAGCTCCGGACTGTATCCACCTTCTGTGCCGCCCTGGCGCCTCCAGCGTCGTCACAGGCAAACAGTCTGTTCTCCTTAGTCCCTCCAGGTCTTCGGAGGGCTCCATACCCGTCTGCATGGATCATCTTGCCGACTTACGCCAATTGTAAGGGCAGGAAAGGCCACAGCGCAGGTTTTCTGATCCCATGCAGACCGGGTCAAGGAGGAGTCAGAGTCCTCAGTGGCTTTTGCAGGTCTTTTATTGGGGTTCACCAGGCATATGGCAGGCAGGGGTGCTGGCTGGGGGGCTGGCAGGCTGGCAGGCGTCCCAGCCCCCAGCAAGTCTTCACTCTATCTGAGCTCTCTGGAGTTCGTTCTGCTGCTTTTCGGCTTCGGCTTCGGCTTCTACTGCTGCTGCTGGCGTCCCCATGACGCCGCCCTTAAAAGCACAGTCTTAGCTCAGCTGAATCCCATCTCCCTAGGCCCACCCCCTGCTCCAGGTGCCGCCATCAGGCCTGCGTTCAGGACAAGGATCCATCATCTATCCTGATGGCGGGAGGGCAGAAAAGCCTGATATTTTCTTTACCCTACATCTGCCCAGCCACTCGCAGCTGGACAGGCCTCCCTGTGTCCACACTCGCCCCTCACCTCTCCCTTGATGGCTTCTGGGGCCACAAAGATCTCCCTCCTTCCAAAACTTCAAGACCATAGCCTCTCACATTTTCTTTTAACTCACCTGTACCTGTTCTTAATGACCTTTTGCACACCTGACACTCAGCCCGGTGAAGTGATGAGCATTACCCACAGCAGCTAATTCCCCGACAGGCAACCAGAGGCCCTGCACCTCCCGGCTGTGCGCACCCCTCCCTCGCTGCACCAGCTGGGGCCACTGCCCCGACCGGCTGTTTCTCTCAGGGCTCGGGCAGGAGCCGGGGCAGTGTGCCGAGGGCGGGCCTATGGTCAGTGAGCAGGAGCCCAGCCCGATGGCAGCACCCAGGCCGCACCTCCTTCAAGGTGATGCTGAGTCACTTTAAAGTGGACTCTCCATTTTCACTGCTTAGCGCTGATAAGAACATTCCCGAGATCCCCTGCGCGGACACCGCGGGCAGCGGCCCTGGGCTCTGCCCACTGGGGCCCAGGGGCACAGGGAGGCGGGATCTGCCTCCAAACCACGGTTCAGTCCCAGCTAGTGAGGCCTGAAGGTGTCGCGCGTGGTCCCGCCTGGCAGGGCAGCTGCGAGCATCTCCACCAACCCCCAAACACCGCGGACGCAGGTCGTGGAATAAATACCAAGGCCCGGACAGCAGGAGCCGGGACAGCAGGAGCCGGTCCAGTTGCGGGTCTCCCGGCCCTTTTGTAGGTGACGGCGGATGGAAACTTGGCGTTCAGCGGCCTGCGTGTCAAATGGCACAAAGCCAGGAGCCGCATCTCCTGGAGTGCAGGGGCCGCGCAGCTTCCAGGCTCGGGACCCCAGCGCTGTCACCTGCTACTGCCCAACGAGCTTAGAACTGCCAGCCCGGCCGCGCCAGAGACCCCAAGGGGCTCGGCGGGTCACCTAGGCGCAGGCACAGTCTGAGGGTGACGCACAACGCAGTCCAGCCCCGGGCCGCCCTCCTCCACGCTCGCCGTGGCTGTCCTGGCCCCGTGAGCACCTGTGCTGGGAGACCCAAATCGCACAGAGTTCGGCGCCGCACGACCTGCTCGGGGAGCAGCCCCTCCTGGGGCTCACCCTGCGCCGGCGGAAACTCATTCCCACCCGCTCGCCCACCGCTGCTAGGACCCAAGTCCCGGCCGACCTGCGGCCCCATCCAGGCTACGCGGACTCTCCACACCACACGCAGGGCCGGGGCGGGCTGGGCCCCAAGCGGGTGCTGGACCTGGCAGGTGCGGGGCCCGCCGCTGCGCAAAGGGCCATCGCGGTCAGTTTCCATTGAAACGTTGGGCGTTGCCATCAGCAGAGACCCGCCCCCAAGCTGCCTCCTCCCGGCCGCGGAGCTCTGCTGGCGCGACCAGAAGGGCCCGGGTCAGGTTCTCGCCCGCTGTGGGGTGTCAGGCCCAGCGCCCCGCTTACCCAGGCCCTGGCTGCCTTTGCACGCTCAGCCTGGCCCCCCTTAACCCAGAGGGAAGGCCCAGGGCTCGCGCAGGAGCTGAGTTGAAGGGCTCTAGCAGATGAACCTTTCCAGCCATAATTTGACTTCCACTGTCTCTTGAAAGTCCTTGAATTCAATTTCCTCCCAGTGTCAGCGCGGCGGGTTCCCGGCCCACAGCGCCGTGCAGAGACGAGGGGCCGGCCCGCTGCGACTCTGAGCACGGCCCGCGCACCCAAGGGGCGGTCACCTCTCCGGCCACGAGGGTAGACCTTTCGGCCGAGGGCCCTTTACTTCCAGGGCACGAAGATGCGGAGCCCGCCCGCCCACTCTCGTTATTTTAGTTTGTAAAAGAGAGAACAGACGCGTAAGCCAAACAGCAGCCACTGCTCTGCCCCCCGCCCTCTGCTTCCCCCCGGCACAGACGGCCCACAGGCCCCGCACCTCAAACTCAGTCACCAGATTCTGGACAGTAGGTCTCCCGGGCAGAGCCACAAAACAGATGAGGGAGACACAGATGTTCTCCTCACAGCTCAGCCTACAGACCAAGCAAGGGAGACGCCAGGGGGTGCTGAGTGGGGGCAGTGCCCCACAGGGAGGCCCCGCATGTGCAGCACCCAGTTGCTGGGGTGTCAGGAAGGTGACCCCAGCTCCCCGCCCCCAGAGGTGCCCACAGCCATTGCAGGCGGCCGGGCCCCTCCGCTGTCACACACGCTGCCCCGGGCTCCTTATTCCAAAGCCCGGCAGCCACAGAAAGCCGCTTCCCGAGCGGGGCCGCCGCAGCGCGGGAGACGGGAGGGACCATCCCCCGCAGGCCTCGCCCGCCTCCGGGGCTCCCGGGGGTCCCGCCTCAGAGCGCAGGCAGGGGCGGCCAGGCCTGCTGGTGGAGCCTCCTGCCCGGGGCCCCGCCCGCCCGTGCCTCATCCCCAGGGAGGGGCGCCCCAAGGAGCCCTGGGGGAGTGGCGCGGGCAGGGAAAGTGGACGCGGACCCCGGGCCCGGAGTCAGGCTGTGGGGGAGCACACGTGTCACAGGCTGTGGGGGAGCACACGTGTCACAGTCGCCCGAGGACTCGCAGGCGCCGCCGCCACCAAGAGGAGCTTGAGAAATCGGAAAGCGGGTGAAAGTGAGGCGGAGGCAGGAAGAGGAGCCCGTGGAACTAAGGAGAGGGGGGCAGAGGGGCAGGAGCCGGCCCCGCAGGCCCAGGGACCCCCCAGGCCTCCCAGCAGAGGAGGGAGGGGACGCCCTGGGGAGCAAGAGGGAGCCGCCCTCAGGGAGCGGGGCCCCACGGGGTGCAGCTGTTTATTTATGTCAACTCATTTATCTACAAAAGCTTCTGAGCATTGCCGCGCCCAGAAAAACCTGCCACCGCACAGGAATATTGTTTTCAGATAACAGGGAAGCCTGGATTGATAAAAAATAGAAATCCAAATGTGCTGAACTTAAAAACACTCCACCCACCCACGAAACGCAGACATCCCCAGCGACCTCAGCCTCCCGAGCCACAGCATCCGGCCTGCGAGTCCCTGGAGAGGGCAGGCGGCTCAGCCCAGGACTGACCACCCCTCACCAAGGCACAGGGAGGGACGGAGTCCATGTGGTCAGCCAGACCATTCCTGAGGCCTCAAGTAGGCCGCAGGCGGAGATGAAAAGGGATCCGCTGCATGTGCGAGAGGCCACTTCCCTTGGTCAGCGGCACACAAGCCACGTGGGGACACCAGAGTCACCTCCATGCAGCGGGTTCAGGCCCTGCCTGGCCCAGGAAAACGGGTACCACTGCCCCTCCTGCCAGATGCCAGGCCTTCCCGCCCATGTGGCCAGTGGACATCATCCAGCTGGCGAGGCCTCAGAACCATCTCCAGGTGCTGGACCAAGGGAAAAGGGCCGGGGGACTGGAGTGAGCGTGAGGACAGGGAAGGGAGGCTGCGAGCTGAGGCAGGCGCTCTCTCAGGTGGATCTGTTTCAGGAAAAAGCACGTAGGAAGCACCCAAGTGGGAACATAATTCCCTTAACACTGTCATGTCCTCTACCCCACAAAGTCGTGTGGACACACGGAGGAGCAGGGCCTGCGTTGGAAGACGAAGTCACAGCAGATTCCCTCTCGAGCTCGAAGGAAGACGACTGAAGAGACCATGTCTGTCCTCAGCCCTTAAGCTCGAGGAAGTGGCAGGCGAGCCCCGGCATTGTATGGGCCTCTCTTACAGCACAAAAGCAGAAGGCTGAGCCGAGACGATGAAGGGACACCAGCGTGCCCTGGACCCCTGCCCGCGGCCGCACATTGACACAGCCTCACCCGCCCCAACACACGCAGCCCCGCAGCCCCTGGTCCACTGTCTGCAAGACAAGGCTGCCTGGTTCTGGCCCTACTGTGTGTGCTGAGGGCCCTGGGCAGGCACCCTGCTTCCGGCCACCTGCAAGCTGACAACAGTCTTAGTAAAGAGGCCTGGGAGGTCCAGGAAAGGTCTGCGCCTTAAGGTGTCTTAGAGCAGGTTTGTCACTAGCAGACAAGTTCTTGTGAATGAACATGCTGTAAGTTACTCAAATAAGACAAGGCTGACGGCGAGAAATAGTTGATAAAATTAACACTGAAAGAGGAGCACAGGAGGAGGAGCCACAGGAGGAGGAGCAGCAGGAGGAGGAGAAGCAGCAGCAGGAGGAGGAGGAACAGCAGGAGGAGGAGCACCAGAGGAGGAGCAGGAGACACCGGGGCAGGAGACTCGACGCCTGGCATAGGAACTACAGCTCCCGTTCCTGAACATGGGTTGATCTCAGCTTTCCACGGCATTAATTTAACCCAGATTGGTTTCTCAATTCCTTTGGTCAAGAATTAAAATATCTCATTGTGCGTTAAAAGTCAGTATTACATAGAGAATCAAGGATGATTAACGTTTAAACATTAATTCTCCTGAAATAAAGCGTCTCAGCATTACAGTACTTGGTGTTTGTGCCGACCAACAGTCCAGAGACAGGAGGTGACCATCCGTCCCCAGTTCGGGCTTGCAGATGCCTGGTCGGGCCTGGGATAGCCCCAGCCCCAGTGCCGAGGCCCCACCGTCACAGGAGGCCCTCCCTGTGGGCCCAGGCGTCCTCCTGGGCCCAGGTCATTAGCTCCTAAGGTTCTGAGCTTTTCCTCTTTAACAAAAGAAACACAAATTATACCGCACAAATTGTATTAAATAATTGTTGCTGCAGAAAATTGTAACATGTCAGGAACTGAGGTTGGAGTTTCCATAGCAACTGCTACCTGGGATTCTGACTGACTTGTGTGTTTGGTTTGGTTCTAGAAGTAACTTAATCCCATAAGGTGCCATTTAACTGTCCGGTCACATGCAAGCTGTGGCCTTGTGCTGGT
Source organism: Talpa occidentalis (assembly GCF_014898055.3). NCBI lineage: Eukaryota > Metazoa > Chordata > Mammalia > Eulipotyphla > Talpidae > Talpa > Talpa occidentalis. The sequence goes on along the minus strand of NW_023604295.1, from coordinate 148,306,505 downwards.
GCCGGGGCACTCGCCGCGCCCCTGCCCCCCAGTCCAGAGAATGAAGGAGCCTCCCTTTCAAGAGGGTCACAGCCCTGGAGTTAGCCACGGCCGTGGGAGGTCTGCCTGCTGCGAGCCACGAGGTACGGAAATCCCTGGGGGTCCCCTGTGCTCCTGGCATCCCCCACCCATGTGAGCATGACCAGGGCTCAAGCCTGTTGACCAAGAAGACTCAAAGAATAATGAGAAAACTGCTAATGGCACTTAACAATGGGCAACATAATTCAATGAATGACAGAACTTGGCGTGACTGGGTGTCCCAAGAAGCAGCGCGGTGCTCGCTACTGAAGACGCGATGTGTTGACACGAGGAGGTCAGCAGGGCCCAGCAGGCAGACGCCGTATTCTGACACAGGTAAAGGCCCCTCAAAACATAAAGTGTGGCTATTGTGCACAGCGCCCTCTCCGTGCTGACACGAAACAGAAGAGCCTTAAAAACCACAGAGCACACAGCCTCAGGGCTGCAAGGGCAACTTCTCCCACATTAGCTCCACTCACAAAACGCAACATGAGTGACTCCTCTTGGCCGGCCCGGGGTGCCGTGGGCAACGCAGTGACCATACGTGGGTGCAGTCACCTAAGGCAGGCGTGAGCATTTCCTGCTGCTGTCTCTGTCTCTGTCTCTGACTAAGCTGGAAGGGGCCGGGACCCAGGGCCGGGAGGCACAGGACAGTGGGAAGAAAGTTCTGGAAACCAGAGAACCTAAGTCAGGATACCTTCCTAGAGAACGGCCTTGCAGATCCACCTGACGAGCATGTGCTCCTGCCGCCCGCCACCTCCAGGGCATCCTCGTTGCTGCTACAGTGAGCACGAGTGCACACGTGTTCACAGCCACTGCACAGGGCCACGCACACGCACGTGAGCACGCTCAGGAGCGGAGAGCGCACATGGAGCCCTGCAGCACAGGCTGCAGGACCCTCGGTCCACGGAAGCTCAGAGTCTGCGGCAGAGGACCTAGTCCACTCCCTGGGACACGGTCCCTCCTGCCGCCACCAACCACGGGTCTTGGGGCCGTCGCACGTGCGCACGTAGGCCAAGCCTGAAACACACGTCAGACCGTCAGGATGCAGCGCCAGAGGCAGCACACAGGGTACTCGGCGATGACGTCATACATGGAGGCGATGACGTCACCTGAGATGGGCGGGCCGGCACGTAAAGCCGATGCCCCCGACCGCATCACCCAGCCCCACCGCGCCCGCGGTGCCCTCTTGGCCCACGGGCCTCACACGGAGCCTGGACGCTGCAACGGGACCCGCTGGCGCGGGACAGGCCTGGGGCGGGGCCGGAGAAGAGGCGGCGGCCCCACCTCCCGCACCTCTCGGCCTCACCGCGCCCGGCGAAGCCACCCCCGGCCCTCGAGGCGACTGCGCCGCGGGGAGGGCGTCCCGGGGCGGGCGTGCCCAGGCCGACCCGAAGGCCGCGGCGGGCCGAGGGCCGCGGTCACTCCCGCCTCCGCCCTGGCTCGCGCCCCGCACGCCCGAGACCTCACGCTGCGGTGAGGGGTCCAGGAGGGTCCGCGCTCCAAGTGCTGTGGCTGCGGGTCACGCGCCCCTGCCGTGAGGGACGCCCAGGTGCGCGCCGCGTTCGCAGACCCTCAGGCAGGTGCGCGCGCCCAGGCCCTTGAAGCAGGTGGGGGGGGCCGAGGGGCAGGGCGGGGCGGGGCTGAGGCGGGAGGGGCGGGGCTGGGTGTGGGCGGGGCCTAGGAGAGGGGCGGGGCCGGGCGAAGGGGCGGGGCCAGAGGCGGGGCCGGGAGGGGGTGGGGTCGGATGGAGAGGCGGGGCCAAGGAGGGGCGGGGCGGGGCCGAGAAGGGCGGGGCGGGGCGGGGCCGAGGACGGGGTGGGGGGCGCCTCCCCTCAGCCTTGCTCAGGTGCTGACTTAGCAGCCGCGCGGTCACCTGTCTCCGGCTGGCGCGCAGGTGCCCCACGCGGCGCCCGTGGGCTGCTCTCCCACCTCGGGGCGCTCTCGGACGCTGGGGGGCCCGCGAGCAGGCGCCCCGGGACGCACCCGCCGTGTGACCCGTCGCCCGCGTTTCCGCGTCTGCTGGGGAAGCTGAACCCGGGCTCTGGCCGCGGAGCCGCGGAGCCAGAGCGGGCCGGGGTGGGGGTGCGCGCGCCCCGGCAGCGCCCCGACTTCCCCCCTCGAGCAGAGGCCGCCACGCGGGGCCGTCCACGGCGGGGCCGCCGCGCTCCCCGCGGACCAGAGCCCAGCCGCGCGGGTGGGGGGGTGGGGGGCTCAGGAGGGGCTCAGGCTCGGGACAGGGCGCCGGACAGGGGCTCTGGGGCGGGGGCGCAGGACGGGGCCCTCCTCAGCCGGGGTCCACCACCAGCCACCCGTGTCCACACCCGCTGCCGTGGCCCGGCGCCAGGGCCGCCCTTCCCAGAGCCCCAACCCTCCCAGGACATGCAGGCCCAGCCTGGGGTGGTGGCCAGCGGGCGGCCGCGCTGGAGCGTGTGCAGCACGTGAGTCTGTACCCCAGGAGCCGCAGCCCGAAGGCGGAGACACAGCAGACCAGTGAGGCTGAGAAAGCGGCTCAAGTGCTTTCGGGCCGAGACCTCGGCGGCCCCTCTGGGGTCTGCTTCCACGGGTGGCTGCGCCTGGGCTCACCAGCCTGGCCACGCCTGAGCAAAGCAGAGGGGGTGGTCGAGTGACCTTGCCTTGAGCCCCGGGCCAGCCGGAGCTGCAGAGGCGTCCAGAGGAGGCCCGGTCAGAACCCGAAACGCCAGTATCTGAGAAACAGCCGCGTGGAGAGGTGGGCGGGGAGGGGTAAGCTCAGCACCCGAGGCCGAGGCCGGGGTCTGTTCCTGCCCACTGTGGCCAGCTCCCAGTCTGCGGCCTCCACACCTTCCAGAGACCCGCACACCTGCCCAGACAGGGCTCTGTCAGGGCTGGAAGCGCCCGCACAGCAGGGAGGGTCCGAGGGGGCTCTGCCCCCACCACCCAGGGTACAGGTATCTCCCGGAAGCCCATGGCGCACTGGACACAGCAGCAACGGCTTCCTCGCCTCCTGCACAGGCCAGCGCGGGTGGGCACAGGAACACCAGGTGTTCTGGCATGAAAGGGGCATCCCTGCTGATGGCCCCCGCCCCTGTGTGCAGCCCACTCTGGCTGCTGAGCAGCCGGCATGGACGAGGCTGGCACCAGGGGAACCCAGGCAGAGGCCCGCCTGCCTAGGGCCCTCCCTGGCCCTCCTCGGTGCTGAGGGTCTGGTCCTCCTCGCATCTCCCGTCAGCCAGTTTGTTCTGGACAAGTGTCGGGACCAGCTCCCTTCACGAGTCCCGGCGCGCAGTGGGCGTTGTCGCGAGGCGGGCGCGGGGCCGGCTGTCCCCGTTTGCTCCTGACACCTTTGCCATGTCGAGGGCGGCGCGGAGAAGTCCTCTAAGACATTCGAGTCACCAAAGTGTCACGGGCCCTTGGGTGAGCCAGAAATTCCAGAGGCCTCTTCCGGAGGCCCAGCCCGGTGGCCTCTGCCCCCACCCCCAGCCCAGAGCCAGGGGCCCTGGAGGATGGGTGGGGGGGGGGCAGGCGAGGGAGGAGGGGGATGGGCAGGGTCAGGCGGGGGAGGGGGAACAGGTGGGGGACGGGTGTCCAGCGGTCAGGCGGGTGGTGGGGGGAGGTGCGGGAGGGGGCAGGGAGGTGGGGGAGGGGTCGGGCTGAGTCAGGCAGGGGGAGAGGGGGAGACAGGGCAGCACCCACCCTGGCCAGGCAGTGGCCTCACACCCCTGCAGCCTCTCCTCAGCTCTCGCAGCCGCTGCCCGTGGCCTAGCAGCGCTGGCCGCCTGTGTCCCGCAGGCAGCCCGGGCTCCACATCCCTGGTTACAGCCGCGGGGGCACAAACACCAAAAACTAAACTGGCGAACCCCACAGCAGGGGAGGGAGGCGGCGGGTGGGAGGCCGAGGGTGGGGCAGGCTTTAAATAGGCCTCCCTGAGAAGGGGGGGTGGTTTGGCGCGCGGGGCTAGGGACCAGCGTGGGCTCCGCAGCTCAGCCAGGGCCTGGCCAGGCCCCTCGCCCCGCAAGCCCCTCGCCGGGCAATTGGCCCCACCACGCCCACCTCTGCCCGCACCCCAGCGGGGAGGGGCCCTGCCGTCTGGGGGTGGGAGGCGCTACACCTGCGCCCCGCAGCGGCCTTGCTCCCGTCGGGGACTGGGGACAGCCCCGGGTGTGAAACAGGAGCCCTCCGCCATCTTGGTGGACGCGGGCGTTGGGCGAGGTCCCGTCACCGCTGTGCTCCCGCATCTGTCCAGGAGACGCAGCTGGAGCGTGTCGTCGGGGGAATCTCCCGCAGCCGGGGGCTCAGGCGCGCCCTTAGGGACGGTGAAGCCAAGAGAGACATGACCTGACACCATGCCAGGCACCTCCAGCGGCCCCCTCTTCCACTGCAGTGACGTCACCTGCAGGTGGCGAGGCAGGTGCGCAGGCACTCACCTGGGGGCAGGGAGGGCCGTGCAGAGCCCCTCGAGGAGGACACACAGCAGGGAGCATCGATTCCCACCCCGCACTTGGTGCCTAGGGCCCAGACACCCCGCTGGCCACGGACGCAGTGCCCGAGAGCTCGGCCCAGTGGCTCTGGTAATTTCAGAATCCACTACAGGATGCGGTTGTGGAAAATGCTTCTGTTCTGTACAGCCATGAAGTATCAGCCCTTCAAACAACGTCCACAGCAAGGACATCTTCCGGGGAAAGTGTTTTCTGGAAACGAGGACAGACAAGGCAGCGGGGGTGCCGCTCTCCAGGGTGGTGTCCACCACGGAGCCGCCTCACGCCTGTGGGGTCACTCCCACCACCTAGTCCCACCTTGGGGACGTTCTGGCTTGTCCTGGGGCTCAGCCAAGCAGCTCGGTGGAAAGCAGAGCACCAGAGATGAGGCCGGGTCACAGACACTCTCGGGAAGGTGTGACCGTGTCCAGCGCGGGGCAGGTCAAACTCAGCCCCATTTTATTTCTTCCTGATCAAAACAGCCTGTACACCCCTCCCCGCCGGGCCCCACCCGCCCCGCACCTGGGGGCAGAAGCCAGGCCCAGGCCCGTCCCCGGCGCAGAAGCCTCCGGCAGCTGGCGAGGCCTGAGCACGGGGACACTAGGGCACAGGGTCAAGGCCACCCCCAGGGCCCTCGGCCTTTCAGTGTTTTCTCTTCTGTGCGGGGTCCAATACGCGTCCCACACCCGAGCAACCCACACGCCGCCTTCAAGTGTCTGCTGCGGTTTCAGGGACGGACGAGTCACCAGTGTTCGTGCGTTTTCAACAATGATTCGTTTTAATTTTTTTTTTCTGTGAATACACCAAAAAAGTGACACCAGACAAAAAGATCATCTGGAGACGGGCAGATGCCGCACTCGGGGCTCGCAGGGACATTTGGGGAAACGAAACCCTCACATCCATCTGCTCTCAGGGCAGAAAGCCCAACGCACAGGGGAGAACTTCTTGCTTTACTTAATGAATCAGGCGGTCACGGCGGCTGCGGCTGCCACCCTCCCACCCGAGCCCCCACCCCGGCCCCCAACCTCCCCCTCTGCCCCCGGAGCCCCCAGCCCAGCCCGAGACCCCACCTCAGTCCCATGAGCTGGTTCCAACACCTCCAGCCCTCACGTCTTCTTAGCTCTCTTCCTAAAACTCTCCTCTCCTCAAAAGGCACCTAAGACCCTGGGCTAGAAGCACCGCTGACCGGCGGCCACAGGCCACACAGGCGGTGGCGTTCAGGATGCCCAAAGGGGCACCACCCCTGTACCGGGCAGTGAACGACAGGGGCGTGCCCCCTCCGAGGACCGATAAAAACACGTGTATTTGACCCCCCTCTGAAATCAGCCGCCAAATCGGGTTCAACATGGGCAGCCGAGGGCATCTGTCCTCGGGCTCGGCCTGCGGCCAGGCGGCCTCCCCATGTTCACAGCCAGTGCCCACACGCCTGGACTCAGAGCTGCCAGCTCAGGCTAAGTCTGAGGCACCCCACATCTTGCGCTTTGGGGCTTTTGACATAGAACTTGGCTCGTGGGCCTCCCTGGTGGTGCAAGGGGTTAAGCACAGGACGGTGAAGCTGTCCGCAGCCTCTGCAGCACGAGTGCAGTCCCCGGCCAGCCAGGGAGCTGACCCACAGGGCGCAGCAGACCTCTCCTGTCTCCCCGCTGCTCCCCTCAGCAGTGGACTTTAGTAGATCTGCCTGTTCTGTTCCCCACTGTGTCTCTGGGGAATCCTCTCACCCCCACAACTCTGGCCTACACCCCAGTGCTCGTATGCATAAATAAATAAATCTTTAAAAAAAAATAAAAAAGAACCTGGCCCTTCCGCCTGTCTGGACAGAGGGTCAGACCACACCTGAGAGCAAGGGTTGCCCGGAGGCCACATCCCGCCACTGGCCAGGGGTGCAAGGGGCGCTGAGCTCCTTAAAGACTCACAAATCGTCACTTTGCCTGCAGCCCAGGGACACACCCGCACCAGCAGGGCCCAGCACCTGGGGGGGGGGTGCAGAGCCCTTGGAGAGGGAAGAGGGGGTGCCCCCAAGCCTCTGAGCCGACAGGTCAGGGAGAAGACTCAGTTTTCACTCATCTCTGGACGACCTGCCCAGCGGCCCTCGCTCGCTCAGCTCCCCCGAGGCTCAGGCCTGACCCTGTGGGCGCCAGGAGTGGCCAGGGCTCCCCGACACTCCCCAGGACTGGCTATTTCAGGCAGTTGCTGAAGGGGCGGCTCTGGTGGGCCTGGAGGCTGCCCTGGCTTGCACGGGGCTGGGGGTGGCCGGGCAGGGCAGGGCACCATCGGGTGCTCTCTGCAGGCCCAGAAGGGGGAGCAGACTTTCTGGAGCCCACGGCCAGTGCTGGGGTCCCCATCTCCAGGCGCTGGAGCCATCGCGCCTCCTAGAGGGCGGCGCACAGGCCCGTCACCATGGAGCCAAGTCGTGAGTCACCACCGCCTGCACAAGGGGCCCGGCTCCGGGTACACTCTGAGAGGTGACATTTTTTAACACCGGAGTAATAACTTGGCCTGCCAAAATCACCATTTTTTATCATTTCACTGCTTTTTGCCTGGGCTACCTACTGCCTTTCACCAAGGCTGGAAGGAGCAAGGCTCGCCGGCTTCACTCCCAGAGCCTGGGCAGGGGCGCGGCGCGCGGGCTGGAGGCGCGGGGTCGGGTCGGGTCGGGCGGCCGGACCAGGACCCGCCGCGCCGCCGCCTTCCCGGGGCGCAGAGCCGCCCCGCCGCGGGCCTTCCCGGAGCCGCAGGGGTTCGCGGGGGCGCGGGCCCACGCGCCCCCGGCCCGAGGCCCCCGGGGTCCGCGCCGCCCGCCCCGCGCCCGCTCGAGCGCCCCGGCCCGGCCCGCGCGCAGGCGGCGCCGCCGGACACCCGCGCGCGAAACCCGAGCCCTCGCGGCCGGCCGGGCACGGAGGGGACGCGCCGCCGGGCGCTTGGTTTTTCAGGGATCCCAGCGCGCCGCGCCCCCAAGTCACGAATTCCGGGTCCGGCCCCCGCGCGCCGTCTGTTCCCGCAAGGGCGACCCGCGCGGACCCGCGGAGCCGCGCGCAGAGTCCCCGCCGGCCGCGCCGCCCGCCCTGGACGCCGGGTCCGGCCCGCCGGGTGCCCACACGGGGCGGCGGCGCCCCCTCAGCAGCCCGCCGGCCGCCCCCCGCCCGCGAGGCCGCGGCGACGACGCCCGCTCCCCCCGCGAGGCGCGCGGAGCCGGAGCCCGACAGCCGCTGCCGGGGGAGGCTTGGTTACGGCTCCGCGCCGGGCGCCGCGCTTAGCAACCGCCCCTAAAAAAGCCGGGTGCTCTCGCTCTCACTTGCGGAGCGGGGGGCGGCCACCCCTCCCGGCGCGCGCCTCGGCCCCGCCCGCCGCCGCGCAGGCCCCCCCGCCCGCCGCCCGGCCCCGCGGCCCCGCGCGGCCCCCGCCCCGCCGGCGCCCGGTCCGGCCGCGCTCCCCCCCCCCCCGCTTGAGGGGGCGCCGCGCGGGCGCTGGTCGCTCCCGGGGTCTCCGCGGCGCCCCGGCCCCCCGGTGGCGAGGAGACGGCACCCCTCGGCGCGCCCCGCCCGCGCTGCCCCCCCCGCAGCCCGGCCCGGACCCCCGCCCCGTCCGCGCCGCGCGCCGGCCCCGCCGGCACCGCCCCGGCCCGGGGTCCCCGCTCAGCCCGGGCGACGCGCCCCCGCAGGGCCGCCCCCGCGGGTCCCCGCGCCGGCCCCGCGCCGCCCCCGCCCGACGGCCCCGCGCCCGGCCCGGCCCGGCCCGCCCCGCGCGGGCTCCGCGCCCCGCGGCTCGCACCGTGCTCCGCGCGGACATCCTCGGCGCTGCCGGCGCAGCAGGAGCCGCGCCCGCGGGCGGGCGCCCCTCAGGCCGGCGCCCCCGGCCCGCTCCGCCCCGGAGCCGCGCCTCGCGCTCGGCCGGTCGGTCCGCGGTCCGTGCGCCGCCGCCACCGCGCGCCCAGCCCCGCGCACTCGGGGCCCGCCCGGCGCCTGCGCACTCGGCGCCCGGGGAGGCTCCGGCGCGTGGGGGCGGCCGCGGCGGCTCGGGGGGCCGGCGCCGCACCTGGGGACAGCGCCCCGCCGCGCGCAGACCCCGCCCGCGCGCCCCGCCCCGCGCGCCCCGCCCCGCCCCGCCCCGCCCCGCCCCGCGCGCCCCGCCTGCGCCCCGCCTGCGCCCCGCGCCCGCCCCGCCGCCAACTCTTGCGCGGAGCGGCGGGGCGCGCGGGGCCGGCCCGGACACCGGGGTTCGCCGCCGCGGGCGGGCCGGGGCCTCCTCCGCCCGCGCTCCCGCCGCGCGCCCCGCGCCCGAGGTGGGCCGGGCAGCCGCGCGCCCCGACTCCCGGGGGTGCTGCCCACGCGCGCCCCGGGCGGGCGACGGCCTGACGGGGCGCGGGGGCCCTGCCCGAGCCGCCCCGCCTGCGGGTTCCGAGAACCCCGCTCGCCGCCCGGCGGCCCCTCCCCCCGCCGCCCCCGCTGCCCCGCGCGGGCGCCTGGGCCGGGACGCTGCGCTCGGGCGGGGCGGGCGGGGTCCCAGCGGGGTGTCGCCGCCCGGGCTAGGGGCACCCGCGCAGCCCCGGCACCTGGGCGCGCGAGCAAACCCGGGATGCCCTCGGCACGGGGGGGCCCCTGGAGCCCCGCCTTTTCCCTGACACCGTCTGTCCGGAGTGCAGCCTCCAGCCCCAGAATGTCGGTCGCCCGAGATTCCGCCCGTGACGGGAAGTTCCCAGGCTGCGGGCACGAGCGGGCGGAGGAGTCCTGCCTCCCGTTCCTGTAACAGGGGGTCCCCAGGAAAGGGGGCTCCAGGCGCCCCGCCCCGCCCAAGGGAGGGTGGAGCTGCGCAGGGAGAGAAGGCGCCACGGGGGGCACTGGGGGGCCTCAGGTTTCCGGGGCGGAGCGGGACCGAGCCAGAAGGGGAGCCGCGGGAGGAGCCGACACTCGTGCCTGTGGTCAGGGCCGGGGACACGGACGCGGGGGAGGCCCGTGGGGAGGGGCCTTGGCGGGTGTTGTCTTGGTTTTGACTTTGCTCTTTTCCTCCCAGGCCTGTCCGGTGATTTCCGACCCTGTTCTGTGGGTCCCCCTGGAAGGAGCTTTAGACCGTGGCAGCTCCGGGGCCTGCTCTGGGCCAGTCCCGCTTGGGTGGACCTTGACCCGCCAGGGCGGGTGCCTGTGGGTGCTGGGTGTAGACTGTGTCCTTCGCCTGTCCCGTGGTGCTCACCACTTGTGCTAAGTCCTTCCCACTAAAGTCTCCTGTGTTTTGTGTTGATGGGGGGGCGGGGGGCAGAACCTATTTCGACCAGGCAGGTTCGCCGGGTCTGGGCTGCCCCTCCCTGCCCTGTAGCATGTCCAGCATCCTCCAGTTTGTCTCCACGCTCAGCGATGGAGGACTTGTGTGCTGACCCTCAAACATCTGGATCAAGGACCACTGCTGTGACTGGAGCGGCCGTACAAGGGCCACAGAAAAAGTAACAAAAACGATCTGAGTGACCCTTTTGTGGGTGCCCAGCAGTGACCCCAGCCCAGCCACCAGGGCCCGGCCCTCGGGCAGTGGGGGGGGGGCACCTGCGACCCAGGGGGCAGCGAGGACACTGGGGTGGGGCTGGGGGGCGGGCTCGCTCAGGAAATCGCAGGTTAACTTTGCTCAGGCAGGTCCTGAGGGTGGACTTAGGTAGGCCAGGTAGTGGGGGGGCGTGGGGGGACTCGATCCTGGGAAACCAGAGTGAGGAAGTAGAAGAGCACGCAGGAAACGCAGGGTGAGCGTGGAGGGGATGGCCCCCGCGGGGCTGTCTGGCTGGGCCCCCAGAGGGGCAGGCGGAGGGGCCTGGACAGGCTGCCTGGGCTGGAAAGGGCCGGCCATCCCTTCCCGGGCCGTCCCTGCCGTCACGCACCCCCCACCCCTGCCTGTGCAAGGCCCACAGCAAGGCCCACGGGAGGCTGGTGCCCAGGCCCAGGGCTGTGGCATGGGGCAGGCCCGCGGGCGCTGGAGATGAAGGCCAGGGTGCGTGGGCACCAGACAGGGGCCGTCCAGGGGCTGGGGACGGGCAGGCCTGGGGCTTTTCCTTCCGGACGAACGGTCGGCGGGGGTCGGTGTGTCTGGAATGAAGGAACCAGGCGCGGCAGGGAGAGGGGACTTTTCCCGCGGCGGTGGACACCACAGAGGCCCCCAGCTGCCAAGCTCCGCCATGGCCCCAGGCCACCCAGCAGGGGAAGGCAAGGCTGCCCCATGCCCCCGCCCAGCCCGAGTGCTGGCAGATTCCGCCGCAGGGAGAGAGGAAGGCGGTGCGGGTGGTGCAGGGAGAGGCCACCCACAGCTGGTGCTGGCATCGTCCCTGCCCCCCGACCCCTCAGCGCCGGCCCCTCTCTCCCTTGGTGCAAGTTTTCCCTGCGTGTGGAGGGCGTCTCGGCGCCTGCTCCCACACCCCTGCATGTGAGCCGTCCTCCCTGGGCGGGAGCGGTGGTCAGGCCCATGGACGAGGGGGCCCAGCGATCACCTGCCATTGAGGAGGAGGTGGGGTGGGGCCAGGAGCGGGGCGAGCCGGGGGCGGGTCTGTGATGTCTGCAAGGCTGGCCGCGCTGGAGGATGCAGCAAACGGCTGCTCCTGGAGTTGCTTCCGGGGTCCGGTTGAGGAGGAAAGGAGTGGGCGCATGTGCACCCCGGGCTGGTGGACGCCACCTTCGGAAGCCCGTGTGGAGGAGCACTGAGGAGCGGCGCTGCCTCTGCTGATGGCCCGGCTCGGCAGGAGCGGGCGGGGGGGGGGAGGCTGGCGGGCTGGCTGTGCACGGACCTCCCCAGGACGCTGGGTGTGAGCCGGGCAAGGGCGCATGGGCTCAGGTGGATGTGGGGTCTGAAGGAGGAAACCCACACTCAACAGGAGGATCCCAGGGCCTCCCCGGTGGCGCAGTGGGTCAAGCATAGCGGGTCGAGCGAGCGCTGTGAAGCTGTCCGCGGCCTCTGCAGCGCGGGTTCGATCCCGGCCAGCCGGGGAGATAACCACATGGCGCAGCAGACCCCTCCTGTCGCACCTGCTGCTCCCCTCAGCAGTGTCCTTCGTCAGGCTGCCTGTTCCGCTCCCCGCTCTGTCTCTGGTGGATCCTCTCAACCCCCCGCTCATCCGGCCTGTACCCGGGTTCTTGTATAAATAAATAAATCTTTAAAAAAAAAAAAAAGAGGAAGGTTAGAGCTGTGACTCTGGGAGGTGGACGGGGCACCTGGAGGAGGCCGCCTCATAGCCCATGTGGGGCACCTGCTGCCCCCCCGGGGCTCTGGGCCCGTTATGTCTGGGTGAACTGGGGTTGGAGAGCGGGTTGGAAGGAAGCCGTGTTCTGGGCCGCTCCTGGGCAGCACGGCAGGTCGCAGGTGCGGGCAGCCTGGCCACACACGTGGCCCCCTTGTTCCTCTGCTGCCTGCTTTATTCCTTGTTTGAAATAGACTTTATTTCTTTTTTTTTCCAAAGATTTATTTATTTATACAAGCCCTGGGTACAGTCAGAAGCGCGGGAGGGTGAGAGGATTCACTAGAGCCAGAGCGGGGAGCAGAGCAGGCAGAAGGACCGAAGGACACGGCTGAGGGGAGCAGCGGGCGGCAGGAGAGGTCTGCGCGCCATGTGGGACCCTCGCCAGTGGCTGGGGATCGAACCCGCGCTGCCGAGGCTGCGGACAGCTTCGCAGCCCAGCGCTCAACCACTGCACCACCAGGGGAGGTCCAAAATAGACTTTATTTCTTAGAGCAATTACAGTTCACAGCAAAATCAAAGGGGGGTACAGAGGTGTCCTGTGCCCCCCCACCCCCAGGTGGCTCATGGTTACACCGACGGACCTGGGGCACAGCATCGCCCCGAGTGCACAGTCCTGTCACGACGTCCACACCGGGTGTTGACCTGTGGCTTGGACAAGCGAACAGCGAACAGGGCCGTCTCTGCGGCCTTACAGTCTTGGGGGCTGGTCTGACCCCCGTCCCCGCAGCCTCGCCTGCTCCAGGACGTGCTGCAGCAGGCACCGCGGGTGTGGCTTTCTTAGCGTGGCGTCTCTCACCCAGTGGTGCCCCTGGACCCCTTGCGTCCCGGTGCGGGACGCCCCCTCTCGCAGGGATGGTGACATGGCGCTGCCCGCCGGCAGCAGCTCACTGAGCCAGTCCCTGCTGCCCTCTGGCTCTATTTGTTGATGGTTCCCGAGGAAGCGGCTGTAACATCCGTGTGCAGCTTTCTGTGCACAAAAGCTTTCAAATTGGGCCTCCCCGGTGGCGCAGCGGTTGAGCGCTGGGTTGCAAAGCTGCCGAAGCCTCTGCGACGCCGGTTCGATCCCCGGCTGCTCCCCGGCCACCGGAGGAGGGTCCCGCATGGCGCGCAGACCTCTCCTGCCGCCCGCGGCTCCCCTCAGCAGTGTCCTTCGGTCCTTCTGCCTGCTCTGCTCCCCGCTCTGGCTCTGGTGGATTCTCTCACCCTCCCGCGCTTCTGACTGTACCCAGTGCTTGTATAAACAAAAAACAAACAAACAAACAAATAAATAAATAAACATGCCTCTATTAAAAAAAAAAAAAAAGCTTTCAAATCGTTGGGGTGAAGCTACCTCGGGGTACAGCTGTGGTGAAGGAGGAAGCTTGGCCGGGTGACACTCCAGACTGCCCAGCTCACGGGCTCCTGCCGCCCCCACTCGCAGCACCGGGGCTGGGGTCCCACCGGGGAGCTGGGGGGGGTGCGGGGGCTCCCTTGCCATTTCGGTGTGTTTCCCTGAGCACCCAGGGGCGGGGAACACCCCTGCCCACATGCCCTCCCGGGCCTGCGAAGGCCTGTGCCTACTTCATCTTGCTGTTTCTGCTCCACCACTCACTCACTTTCCAGTCTCAACTTAATCAGGCCCTGCAGGACACACACTGTGCACGTGTGTGCGTGCACACGCATGTGCCCCCGGCTCTGCAGGCACACGCCCCATCTTAGAGGCCTGCACCTGCCTTGCACAGAGTGATGTCTGCCAGGCGTCTCCCGTGCGTTGAGCTCCCCCGGGCTTTGCCTCCAGCACCTCAACAAAATTGCCTGACTAGGTCCCCTGCCACCTCCCGGACAGGTGCAGCTGCCTGTGAGGTGCATCTCAGCGCCTGGGCCCCTGGACAAGAAGGGCCCCCCTGACTGCTTCAGGACGCCAGGCCCCTTAGCGCCCGCAGCGCGCGCCAGCCCTTCCCGCCTCTCCCCGAAGTCAGAGCTCTGCCCTTCCCCACCTGAGGCAGCCTTGCAGCTTCACATGCTGCCTCTGTGAGGACGGGACACCCTCTCCCCGGGCTCCAACCCACGGTCAGAGCCCCTCAAACTAACGTGTCTACATTTGCACACCCTCCACCTGCCCGCAGCCCCCCTCCACCTGCCCGCAGGCCTACCACCTGCCCGCAGCCCCCCTCCACCTGCCCGCAGCCCCCCTCCACCTGCCCGCAGGCCCCTCCGCCTGCCCGCAGCCCCCTCCGCCTGCCCGCAGCCCCCTCCGCCAGCCCGCAGGCCCCTCCGCCTGCCTGCAGCCCCCTCCGCCTGCCCGCAGGCCCCTCCGCCTGCCCGCAGCCCCCCTCCGCCTGCCCGCAGCCCCCCTCCGCCTGCCCGCAGCCCCTCCACCTGCCCGCAGGCCCCCTCCACCTGCCCGCAGCCCCCCTCCACCTGCCCGCAGGCCCCTCCACCTGCCCGCAGGCCCCTCCACCTGCCCGCAGCCCCCCTCCACCTGCCCGCAGCCCCCCTCCACCTGCCCGCAGCCCCCCTCCACCTGCCCGCAGGCCCCCTCCACCTGCCCGCAGGCCCCCTCCACCTGCCCGCAGGCCCCCTCCACCTGCCCGTAGCCCCCCTCCACCTGCCCGCAGGCCCCCTCCACCTGCCCGTAGCCCCCTCCACCTGCCCGTAGCCCCCCTCCACCTGCCCGCAGCCCCCCTCCACCTGCCCGCAGGCCCCTCCACCTGCCCGCAGACCCCCTCCACCTGCCCGCAGGCCCCCTCCACCTGCCCGCAGCCCCCTCCACCTGCCCGCAGGCCCCCTCCACCTGCCCGTAGCCCCCCTCCACCTGCCCGCATCCCCCTCCACCTGCCCGCAGCCCCTCCACCTGCCCGTAGCCCCCCTCCACCTGCCCGCAGCCCCCCAGGCTTCTGCTGGCCCTTCCCGCCCCGCATCCTCAGCTCTGAGGGGGGTGGTGCCGCCCTGGCCCACGTGGCCCGGCTCCGGGCTGCCGGGCTGGGGTGCTGGGGAACCCCCTCTTCCTCTCCCGCCGGCTCTGAGGCCCCGCCCCCCGGGCAGCCCCCCGGGGCCGCCTCCGCCCCACCGGGCAGCCTGCGGGAAGGACCCCATCGGCCGAGCGGCGGGCGGGGCCGGGACGGCGGGGCTCGCGGGCCCGGGGCCCCTCCCAGAGGCAGCGCCCTCTGCCCGGCATCCCGAGCCCGCGTGCCTGGGCGGGGCCGGGGGGCTCCGGGCCGGCCTCGCCGCCCACACGCGCCGCCCTGGGAGGGGCTCCCGCGGCCGGGAGACCGCGAGGGGCACCCCCGAGGCCCCCGGCGCCTCCCCACGGACCCTCACCCCTCCCGGGGCCCGTCCCCGGCCGCGGACCCCTCGCGGCGGCCGAGCCCAGCAGCCGGGCGGCCGGCCGGGGTCAGGCAGTCGCCCCGCGCATGCTCCGAGGCTGCGCGCGGAGGCCACGCCCACCTCCCCGGACGGCCCAATCTGCGCCCGGGGGCGCGTCGGGTCGGCTGACGGCGGCAGATCCTGCATCCGGATTGGGCAGCGCGCTGCGGGGGGCGGGCCTCGGGGGCGGACCCGGAAGTGCCGCGCCGCTCCGGGCGGCTGCGCTCGGGCCGGGCTGCATGGCGGCGGCGCGGCGGCGCGGTAGGGGGCCCGGGGCGCGGTAGGGGTTCCGGGGCGCGGTAGGGGGTCCCGGGCGCGGTAGGGGGTCCCGGGGCGCGGGGGCGGGTTCTCCGGTACGCGACGGGGGCATCTGGGCTCTCGGGGACGCGGGCGGGGCTCTCGGGGGCGCGGCGGGGCCTCGGGGCGCGGGGACCCGAGGGTCGGGGGCCGGGCCGGGCCGGGCGGCGGGCGCAGGGCGGGGCCCGGGTGTTCAAACCGAAACGGCGGGCGCGGCCGCGGCCCCGAGAGCCGCGTGGGACCCCCGGGTCCCCGCAGGACGCGCCCCCCGCGCGGGCCGGCCCGGCCCCCCCGACGGGCTTTGTCCCCCGCGCGTGGTTTTCCCCACCGGCGCGACCCTCCCTCCCGCCTGGCCCTGGCGGTCGCTGCGGGCGGGAAGCCGCGCTTCAGGCCGGGCCGCCCGCGCCCAGCCGCGGTGCTGCCAGGGCCCGGGCCGCCGTCCCCTGCGCGGCCCCTGGCCCAGCCTGGCCCCGACCCGGCCAGCTGCGGGAGCAGAAGCGACAGAGCCAGCGGCCTCTGCCCGCGGTGACTTAGCCCGGCCCAGGGCAGGGGTCAGGCTGCGACCGCCACACCGCGCAGCTGCTGGACCTGACATGCTGGTCAGCAGGGGGTGGCCCGCGCGGCAGGCGGGACGCAGGGCCGCTCAGCAGAGGGGGTGGGGCAGCGAGGCCCCCACGCGCCACCTTTCCCAGGGACTCGGTGCCGGCCCGCGTGGACAGGGCCCTGACTGAGGGCACTGGGGCAGCAGGGTGTCCGTGACTGCAGAGGGGCCAGAGCGCATGCAGGAGGGGACCCCCTGCGGTGTGGCCTTTGGGAGGGACGCAGCTCCCAAAGCCACGCATGGCCCTGGTCAGCACCGTCCGCAGCAGCACCAGCCTAGCAGCACCAGCCTAGCTGCACCAGCCTAGCTGCACCAGCCTAGCAGCACCAGCCTAGCAGCACCAGCTTAGCTGCACCAGCCTAGCTGCACCAGCCTAGCAGCACCAGCCTAGCAGCACCAGCCTAGCTGCACCAGCCTAGCTGCACCAGCCTAGCTGCACCAGCCTAGCTGCACCAGCCTAGCAGCACCAGCCTAGCTGCACCAGCCTAGCTGCACCAGCCTAGCAGCACCAGCCTAGCTGCACCAGCCTAGCTGCACCAGCCTAGCTGCACCAGCCTAGCTGCACTGCATGCTGAGCTTTGCGCCGCAGGGGAAGCTTGAGGGCCAGGGAGTGGAGGACGCAGGCCAGGGTCCCGGGGCAGTGCTGGGGGCAGCAGCAGAGGGCCTGTGCACCCCGACGGCCTTCCCTCGTGTCCTCACCGCCCCCCACCCACGCAGCCAAGCTCTCATGGGCTGGACAGTAAGGAGAATCAGGGTGACGTGTGCTGGTGGCCAAGGAGCCAGGGAGAGGCTTGGGGCCCTTTTAGGTGATTCTGGGCCCAGCTGTCCCCGCCCTCCCCCAGGGAGCTCAGGCAAGGGGATCCGGCCAGCCCAGGGCACAGCGGGGCTGCAGCTACAGGGGCCTCCTGCCCGTGGCCTCTGGCCAGGGCCCCTCTCAGGGGCTGTCTCCTCTAGACCTGGTGTGGGTTGCAGACCCTGTTGTGAGTCCGGCCTGAGCCTTGTCCGGCCGGGTCCGCAGACCAGCCTCCCGTGTCAGTGGGTGGGTCCGGTCTGGGCGGCGGGGTCTCGGGGTGAGAGCCTCCCTGCTGGCCCCTTCTCAGTCCCAGGTGCGGGCCTCGCAGCCCATGGGGCGGGCATCTCAAGGCTCTTCCAGTTCATGAGGGTTCTGGCTTGCCGGGGCAAGTGGGGTGTGCCTTTTGTTCTGCCTTTTGTTCCCCAAGAAATTGCCCTGTCTGTGGCCAGGCTGACCCTTGGGGCTACACTTGGAAAGGGGGTGCATAGGACAGTTTCGTATCTGGCTGGCCTTGGGCCTTCCTGCAACTCCCTGGGCACACAGCGTGTCTTTAAGGCCTCCCTCAAGCAGCCTGTGTCCCCAGGAAGAGCCTTCTGCAGCCGGCTGGCCTGTGGTGAGGGGTGTTCAGGCGGTCACCGGGGTCTAGGCCAGGCCCTGTCTGAACGGCGCTCTCCAGAAGGCGGGCCCCCCGGGTTGCCCCAGCAGCTGCCTTGGTGCTGGTGTCCAAGTGTCCCTGGCTAACGCGGTTTCGTCCCTCTCACGTCCACCCTTTGCAGCCCCGAGCTCCCCAGCCTGTGCGTTGCCCAGGGCCCGTGGAGACTGGAATGTGGGGTCCCACCAGAGACCCCTGGGTCGGCGGCCGCAGAGCTGCCTCCTCTCAGCCTCTGTGTGGCCTCCAGGTGGCCGGTGCACACCACGGGCTGACCCTTGGGGCTGCACTTGGGGTACCTCACCCCAACTTCTTCTTCTGGTACCCAGCCTGTGCCACTTAGAAATAAACTGGAGAGGAGATATGACGGGAGCTCCATGCTCAGGGGCCGGGGTGCGCCCTGAGTGGCCTGGGGAGACTGGCCCCTGTGCGCACAGGGTGCTCTGGGGACGTGGCTTCAGCCACCGGCAGATGAGACCTCCATGATGAAAGTCTGCGCGCGGCTGCAGGAAGAGAGACGCGAGGAGCCCGCCATCATGTTCTGTCCTGTCGCCTGCAGTGTTTGTTGAGAAAGTGCTGAAGAGGCTTTTTGCGGGAGCACCGGGAGCTGGGGAGCAGGGGGCACCTCCCGCCCACCAGGAAGCTCCAGAGAGCGCGGAGCCAGGGCCAGAGGCGGAGCCTGGGAGGGCCTGGGGCGCTCGGCCGCCAGGTGGGGGCGCCCCGCGGCCAGGTGTGCGTGCTGCAGGTGAGAGCCCGCGGCAGGCAGCCCCTCCCCCCAGCATATTTGCCCGTCCACCACCTTCCAGAGCAGACTTATCACCCCAAAACCAAGTCCACCCTACCGCCAGCGCCCCCCCCCCATGCTCTGCAGCCCCTGATGTGATGATGTCAAGTGGATTATTTTTCCTGCGTCCTACTGGAGAATTATTTATGCTTTTCCATCACGTTATGAAAACCCAGAGGCTCACAGAAGTACCTAACGCGGAGCTAAAGAGCCGCCGCGTGAACTCACTCCTCTGGCGAAATTCTCAGCTTATTAAAATAAGTGCCAACAGCCCCAGGGGGTGAACCTGGCCTGGCGGGACCCCACTGCAGGCTGACCAGTCCCCACACGCTGTCTGCCCCTGTAGGCGGCCCCAGCCAGGCCCTGGCCAGGAGGCGGCCCTACACCGTGAGCCTGCCGCCCGAGGGGTACCTGCCTGCACCCCTAGCCCCACCCTGCGGCCCTGACGCCCCGAGCCCCAGTGGCAGCAGCAGCAGCAGCAGCAGCAGCAGCGAGGAGGAGGGTGAGTGGGGGCAGGGGTGGGGGGGGCGCCTCTGCAGGAGGCCAGGCCACCGCCCTGAGTGTCACAGCCAGACCCGCTCCTGTCTGGAGCTGCTGGACGTGGGATCCTTTGGGGGAGTCTGTGGCCCCAAGTCCGGCCTACCCCATGGGGTGCCCGCGCGAGTCTTGGTGTGCCAGACATTTTTCTACACTTTCCAGCCTTGTAAATCCCTGAGGTGGAGAGTCAGTCCCGAGATCCTGGAAACGGCCGTGGGAGCCGAGCCCTTGGGGGGCCTGGGCGCCTCTCCCGGGCCAACTTAAGTCCCCCTCTCAGAGCCCCCTGAGCAGGGGTCCGGCCCTTCCCAAGACCTTTCCCAGACGGCTGTGAGGGTCTGACCTCAGAGACCGGTGGAGACCAGCTTCCCGCGGGCCTTCCTGACGGAGGGTCAGAAACTCTGACGCACTTGCAACCCCCGAGGGCATTTTAAACTCCTCCCCCCCAGGGGCGCCTTCCAAATGGTAGAATTAGGGACGTGTTCTTCACCTGACATGTTAGGCGTTGCCTGGTCAACTCAGGAGAACTCAGTTTTGTACTTTAATTTTAATTTTTTTAAATTCATGTATTTGAATTTTTTTCCTAGACCAGGATCCTCATGATCAGCCAAAGAGAAGAATTCGAAAGCACAAGTCAAAGAAAAAATTTAAAAATCCCAATAATGTTCATGTAGAACAAGCAGAATTAGAGAAACAGCAAAGCCTTTTACAAAAAGAATTGCAGCCGCAGCACACAGATGGCCCCACAATAAGCAAAAATAAAAAAAGGAAACTGAAAAAGAAGCAGCAAATTAAAAGGAAGAAAGCAGCTGGTCTGCTGACAAAACCAAGCCCCGGCTTGGACTTCACGTACCAGCCCGAGGCCTGCGGGCAGGAGCCGGCCCCGCAGGGCGAGGAGGCGGGGGAGGCCGGGGACCTGGCCGGGGCCTCCCCGCCCGCCCAGAGCCTCCTGAGCTTCCTGAAGTCCACGCAGGAAACTTACTTTTATGACGGTACGCGCTTTCCTCTTTTCCTCTGAGGGAGGGCATCCCCCTGTGTGGAAGAATAACTGTGTGAGAATGTAGGATGAGGACAGCATCCAACACACGCCACTCGCTGTGAAGCAGAAGCTCTTCAGGGAGTCTGGAAGGGGCCGGCAGAGCCACCCAGGAGCGTGGCCTCAGGGCGGGGGGGGGGGGGGCGGCTCCCTGGGATCCCAGGTTCCAGCTGTTTCTGGGGGGAGTGGCCCGGCACCTCCTTGGGGAGCTGCCCCTTGTGCGCCAGCGAGGGTGACCCCAGACTGAAGGCCCCTCAGACGCAACTTGGCAACCCCGTGTATTTATAGAGTCTAGAAATAGTTGTTCTCTGCACTCTGGTGCGGGCTCCTGGGCTTCCACCCGAGTTTGGGCTGGCCAGGGCGGGGCCCGTTCAGAGCCAGCCTGGGCCCAGCCAGGCCCGGGGCAGCCGCGCCCTCCCCCCCCCAGTTGCCCCCCGGGGGTCAGGGAAGGTGGGGCTGGCAGACCCTGACCCCAGCAGGACACCTGACCGCGTTCTCATGACCAAGACCCGGAAATGCAGGCGAGCATGGGGCGGGACCTCCGGGAGGAGGTTTGCCCGGGCGTGTGTGTCGGGTCTCCAGGCGCTGGCCCCCGGGGCCCTCAGCGCCAAGTGAGGGTGGACTCTGCGCGCGCAGGCTGAGCAGAGGCCGGCCGAGTCTCTGCAACCCAGCCCTGGGCTCCGCGCGCACCCCAGGCCCAGGCACCTCACGGGCGAGAAGAGATCTGTTGTCAGGCAGGAGCGCAAAACGGTAAGGGAACAACGCGAAGACGCAGAGCACCAGCTGATGTGATCTCCTGAGGCCTGGAGATCCTGGACTGCGCTGTGTGACCAAGTGAGGGGCTGGGGGGTGTCCGAGCGGCCACTGGAGTGGGCTAGGGCGGCCGCAGGGGGCTGCAGGGAGCTGGCACCCGGGGCCGGAGGTTTTCAGAGCTGCGAGCGCTGTCAAGTCACAGGGTCAGAAGGTCCTGTGGCTGCTGGGCCGGGCTAACGCCTTTGGCAACACCTAGGGCCCAGGGCCCGACCCGCTGCTCAGGGCAATGAAGAACCCCCCCGGCCCCTTGGGGACCACAGCTTTGCTGCCTGTCGACCCGCTGCGCCTGCCTCTGGCCGCTCCAAGCTTTGGGGGGCTTTACAAGATCAGACCCTTGGAGCAGTGGCTGATGGGCATCCCGGGTCAGCAGGGAGACATGCCTGTCCGGCCGCCCTGTCCCTCACCCGGCCCGACGGACAGGAAAGGAAGCGTCGCCTGCGCCCCTGAGCCCTGTCCCCTCTGTCCAGGCGTCTCCGACCCGGCTGTCTCCATGGAAACCGCGGAGGGGCTCCTCCGGCACCTGGAAACCCACGGCCTGGCGCCCTCGGACCTGCGCCTCCTGGACCACATGCAGACGCTGCTGCTGTCGGGGGACGCCGCGGGGCTGCGGGGAGCACTGGAGGCCTTCCCGGGACGCTGCGAGCTGCCGCCCGGTGCGTAACCAGCCTCTGGCACGGGGCTGCGCGTGTGGGGCTGCGCTGGCCCATGGGGCGGGGCGGGGTCCCCGGAGCTGGGCAGGGGCCTGTGAACCCCCAGGTGCTGTTGGACGGCAGGAGCCGGGGCGGGGTGGGGCCGGGTCGGCGCGCAGCCGGTGCTGGCACCGCTCCAGGTTCGTTTCTGAGAATTCAGGTTTCCATGAAAGCCTCACCTCAAAATGCAAAACGTCAGTTTCACTGGGCTGAACTAATGCCAAGTTCTCAGGGGGAGCGAAAGTCAATCATTTTAAAATTCACGCTGGAAAGCGCCTGGCTCCAGCCGGCTCCGGGCGGGCCTTGTGGGTCTTGGTCCTGCGCGGGGGCTGCATTTCGTGCCGGGCGGTGTCCATGACCGCGGGGTCCCCTCTGGCGCCCCTGGGACGTGCGTGTACAGCCGCTCCGTGTCAAGCCACTTCCTAAAATAAAGCCGTGGTTCTGTCAGACGCCAGGCATGTCCTGCGCTTTCCCGCGCCAGCCCCTGGGGACGTCGGGGTGGCCGCGGCCCACGAGCGTCCTTGTCAGCAGCCTCATCTGGTGGCGTGCGGGCCGCCCCCCAATCCAGTGAGGGCCGGGGGCCAGGAAAGGCCCGGCAGCCCACGCTGGGTGTTCCCCACGCCCGTCGCTGCTTCCGCTGGGCCCTCACACACGCGCCGCCACCCCACACCCCGCCCCCCGCCCCGTCCAGCAGCTGTGCGTGCTGTCCCAGCAAAGCCCGCGTGTGGCCTCACGCGAGGCCACGTCCACCCTGTGCGTGGGGCCCAATGCTCCTGTGCATGCAGGGCTCACGGCGGGGCTTGGCACCCCGACATCCCCTGCACTGTCCTCCCTGGGCCGCAAGGCCGATGGCTACAAAATATTACTGGTTTATGATTTCTGTTTTATTTTGCTTTTCAGACCATGCCAGAGTAATCTCAGCGCTCTTTAGTTACTGGATCACACACGTTCTTCCTGAAAAACAGCAGTGAAGTCGCCTATTCACAGACAGCTAATATTTAACAAGAAAATATCAAAGACTAATGTGAAGTACCGGAGACATGACTCCTGTGTGCAAAGATGAAATCAGCTATATTTTCTCTTTATTCCTGTTTTGAGTGTTGTTATCATGAAAGAATGTTGGATTTTGTCCAAAGCGTTTTCTGCTTCCACTGGGAATGTGTCCCCCTTTGCGTGTGGTGTCCTGTGGGCGCCCTGCAGGCGTCCAGCGCTGCCCTGGGCAGCCCGGGGGGGACGTGCGCCTTCTGGCCACTGAGCCTTGGTGGTGAGCATTTTGTTGAGGAGTTTTGCCTCAATATTTGTGAGTCCAAACTGGACTGTCATCTTCTATCTTTTTTTTTTTTTTAAGATTTATTTATATAAGAGCTGGGGTACAGGCCAGACGTGCGGGCGGGTGAGAGGATTCACCAGAGACAGAGCGGGGAGCAGAGCAGGCAGACGGACTGATAACACTGCTGAGGGGAGCAGCGGGCGAGACAGGAGAGGTCTGCTGCACCATGTGGGCACCTCCCTGGCCGGCTGGGAATCGAACCTGCGCTGCAGACACTGCGGACAGCCTCACAGCGCTGCGCTCAACCCGCTGCACCACTGGGGAGGCCCTGTCATCTTCTATCTTGCGTGCCTTGGTCTGACTTTGTTACCAGGCGCGGGGGCCCCACAGAGCCGGCTTGGAGGTGTTCTCTGCTCTTTGGAAGCTGGATCAAATCTCATCCATTGGCACAAAACCCAGAACCCCAGGAGTGTGGCCAGGAGCCTGGAGCACTGAGCATGTGCCCAAGGGGGTGCTGAGGCCTGTCCTGAGCGCTGGGTCTGGAGGTGGGCCTTTGGGGGGTTCTGGGTCTTGGGGTGGAGCCCAGACAAAAGAGAATGGTGCCCCCATGTGAGGACCCAAAGGCAGCCATCTGCCGGGGGAGAGGCCTTCCTGGGGACCTCTACCCCAATGCCCCTGTGGTTAAGCTCCCAGGAGGTGGACTGGGAGGGGGAAGCTGGGAGCTGCATGGAAGGGCTCCCCTCAAGGCCCCCAAGCGCCAGGTGGTGGGCACCTGTTCCCACCTGGCGGCCTCCAAAGCAGCACCTGTGCTATTTCCAGGGGTGATGGTTGGGTAGCTGGGCTGTGACGCCAGACACTGGGACCCACGAGCCCACTGCCCCCCCTGTTGATCAGCCCTGTTACCAAGCTGCAAGGAAGGCCTACAAGGCCGGCCTGCGTGGCAACAGCGTGGGCCTGGCTCAGGCGCTGCCGTCCAGCCCTGCCCCTCAGGGTGGGCCCAGCAGGTGCGTGGAGGCCTCCCTGGTGCTGCCTGGGCCACGGGCACTGTGCGCCGCCTCCACGGTTGGCCCCAAGCAGTCGGTCGTGGGGGCTGCGGGGCTGCGTCTGTTTGGGGCAGGATGCTGGTTCTCTGCTCTTTTCCTAACACTGGAATGGAGGCCACTGTGCAGACAAACGTGCTTCTGCACTTCATTGAGCCTCCCAGCTTTGCTCCAAGAGCTGAGGAATCCTGCAGTGCTTGCCTGTCCCTCTGTAAGGTCGAGTTTTTAAAGCTATGGCTGTAGTGGGGAATATTCTAATTTTTCTCCTTTTAATTACAGCTGTGAGATGCTATATCGATTTTGCTCAAAGTGGTTCTAGCTTACAATGTGTAAAACCAATTCCAGCGAACGCGACTCCTGGCTCCGCTCCTGACGGCATCCGCAGCCTGCACTGGGCGCTGCTGGCGAGCGGGCGAGCGGCCGTGGCTGGTAACGGCCGGGCTGAGCAGAGACGCCGGCTCCTGCTTGGAGGAGGTGCCCAGGTGGCGGGTGGTGGGCGCCGGGGCCCTAAGCATAGGTGAGAATTTAGGAATACGCAGAATCACGCTGACTGCTGAATTGTACCCCTGTGCCCGCCCCTTGTGACCAGCCATTAGCTGGCTCCAGCTGCAGTCCTGGAAACTCTAAAAATTGTCACATCCCTAATGAAACGCTCTGTCCCTCCGGTCATGTTTTTGCATGAAATCGGCGATGGAAGGCACGGAGGCCACTAAAAAAAACGCCCAGGGCTTCACACTCACTCTGAAAAGACAAGATTCCACGGGTGGAAGCCCACCCTGCCCTGCTCAGGCGGGTCCTCTCACGCACTGGCCAGGGCGTCTGCAAGCCCAGCGGCCCGGAGGCCTGTGCCCACCCTGGGCCGGCCTGCGCTTTGGAGGTGGCCAGACAGTGGGTGGACAGCTGGCCTCCAGCACTTTCTAAATCTGTCTGTGAGAACAAATGGGCCTCTTAGTCCCCCCATGACTTTCCCGGGTCAGCAGCAGCCCCCAGGTTCACCCTGCAGCCCCCACGCCCGCAGACCACAGCACCATGCACAGCTCGGCCCCT
This sequence comes from Talpa occidentalis, assembly GCF_014898055.3. Lineage (NCBI taxonomy): Eukaryota > Metazoa > Chordata > Mammalia > Eulipotyphla > Talpidae > Talpa > Talpa occidentalis. Next base: position 148,281,892 of record NW_023604295.1, on the reverse strand, counting down.
CCCAGGAGAAGCCGAGAGCCCCAGGCCCGGCCCGGAGCCTCCAGGGCCCGCGACCAGAACCAGCCCGGGCGGACCTGCCCGTCATGTCCCTGCCCCTGGCGGTGTCCCAGGAGGAGCCAGCCGCGCGCAAAGAAAGCCACGCGTGAACAAAAGTGGGTGAACCAGTCTCCAGGGTAGCGGCAGCAGGCCAGGGGGACCCCCACCCGCCCCAGGCACGGGGTGCCACGGGCCAGCCTGCGCCGAGGGACGGCTCCCCACGGGCCGGCAAATCAGGCGCGCTCGGCTGCCCGACCCGCGGCCGGCCAGGCACGCGGAGGCCGCGCGGGGCGCAAAGTCACCCCCAGCCGGGCCGGGGCGCCCCTCGGGCTGGCCGAGCGCTGGGAGGGCGCCCGCAATCCGAGCCTGGGCCCCGACGTCCTGCCCCCGGCTTCTGCGAGCGCGCAGCCAGCGGCGGGGGGCGGGGTGGGGGTCCCCCAGCCCTCTGGACCCCGCTGGGCCCCCGGGAGGGCGGCGCCGGGCGAGCAGCCGCGCGGAGTCCCGGCTGGCGGGGCCGGGCTGGCCCCTGGCTCCCGGGCAGGCGACCCTGGGCCTCGGCGGGCGGGCGCGCCTGCAAGAGCCCGTTCCTGGCGGCTCGCAGCCCCCGCAGGTCACAGCAGCCCCCGCAGCCCCCCAGACGCGGCGGGGCCGAGGGCTCCTGCCGGGACCGCAACCACCAGCCTCTCCAGCGTTACCGAAATGAATCGAGCGGGATTCGTGGTCCCGGCGGCTCCGCGGCACCTGCGGGGCGCGCGGGCACGACCCGCCTGCGGGGGGACGGGAGCCGGGACCCCGCGCTCCCCAAAGCCGGGTGTCCACCCGGCGGGCTGCGGGGCCGGCCGGGGCGGGGTGCGGGCCGCTCCTGCCGGGCAGCCGGAGCGGGAGCGCGCGGGGCCACGTCCGGGGCTGCGGCCGGCGTCCCCGCTCCCGGCCCGCGCGGGCATCACCCCCGCCCCCCGCGGCCCTCCCGCGGCAGGGAGCCCGGAGCGGAGCCTCAGCCCCGGGGGCCCCTCCCTGCTGGCGGGCTCCAGGGGCAAAGCTGACCTCTGCCGCCCGCGCGTCCTGCGCGCGCCGGAGCCGAGGCCCCCGCCGCAGGGAGGGCGGGGCCTGCAGGGCGGCGTCTCCGGGGCCGGGGCGGGGCGCGCGGCGGGGGCGGGGCTGGCGGCGAGGGGCGGGGCGCGCGTCGGGGGCGGGGCGGGCGGCGAGGGGCGGGGCGGGGGGCGGGGCGGGCGGCGGGGGCGGGGCGGGCGGCGAGGGGCGGGGCGCGCGGCGGGGGCGGGGGCGGGGGCGGGGCGCGCGGCGGGGGCGGGGCGGGCGGCGAGGGGCGGGGCGGGCGGCGGGGGCGGGGCGGGGGCGGGTGCCGGGGGCGGGGTTCGAGGCGAGGGGCGGGGCGGGCCGGGCCGGGCCGGGCCGGGCCGGCTCAGCTCCTCCGCCGAGGTCTTCGCAGACAGGTGTCCCTCAACCCTCACCGGGCCACCTGTCCACCTCGCCCCTCCGCGAGGCCACCTCCCACCCAGCGGCGGGCTCACCTTCAGCTCTGCGTGATAAGACAGTCCTTGGCCCGCTCGCACAGCCTCAGAACGTCTGCGGGGACCGTGTCCTCCCGAGGCGGTTTCTCCGGCCGGAACGCGCAGGCGAGGCTGGAGAGCAAAGCGCAGCTCTGATTCCTGCACACCGTCGCCCGCCCAGCCGCGCCCGGGCCCGCGAGCCGAGCCCCGCCGGTCCCCACCCCGCCCACCGCACCCCCACGGCACCCGGCCGCCCTCGAGTCCACGCTGGCTCGCACCAGCCCCGCCCGCAACCCGCCTGTCCACACCCGCCCGCCATGTTCCCCGCGCCCACCTCCCTGGGCGCGCGGCCAGCCCTGTCTGACCCTCCTGTGCTGGTGCGCCAGCTCCAGGGGCATCCCTGGCAGGACAGGCGCCATGGAGGGGGAGACCGAGGAACACAGCTTGATTTTTCTTCCCCAGCGTGGAGGGGGCAGAGGGAGCGATGGGGCCAGGGCCTGTTACCCCAAAATACGGCACGCTGGTGCCTTGACTATCTCACCCTGAATGGAGCCTGAGGAAATGGTAGAGCAGGAAGGTCACCCTGCCCCTCCCTGGCCCTCCTCTCCAAATCCGGTTCCCGCGTACCAGGAGGATGGGGCCCTCTTATCGGCACAAATAAGGCTGGCGGCTTCCTGGTCGGTCGATCACTACCCCACCCAGACCCGTCTGTCAATTCCCCACGGCTGGCTGTCCCTGCAAGCCCCAGGCCTGCGTCCCAAAGGCCCCGCATGGCCAGGTGCTCTCCCGGCCTCCACCTCATCAGCACCCAGACCCAGCCGGGACCTAGGGGGTCAGGAAACGCCGTCCTTCCCGACAGGGACGACAAGCCCCTCGAAGAGGTGCCTTCAGCTGTGTGTCCCAGTGCTGGGGTGGACCAGAAGGAACGTGGGGAGTAGCCACAGACCAGCAGGCCAGCGCTCCGCCCAGCGGCACAGGAGTGCCCTCAGGCGGTGCCCACACGGAGGCCCCTGGCGCTGGGCTCCTGGGCTCAAGCAGGCACAGCTCTGGGCTTTGTAAACACTGGCGGGATGCGGCTGCGGGCTACGGGCTGCGGGCAGATGGGCGAGCACTCCAAGGGAAGAGGGGCGCTCTCCATGGGGTGGGAGGGGACACTTGGAGGGAGGGGCTGGGTTTGGGGTGGGGGACCAGGGCTGGGGGCTGGGCATCGGGGTAGGGGTGGGGCCAGCAGAGTGGGGGGTGGTAGGGGCCTGGAGTGGCAGCCCCTGGAGCTCGAGGCTCTCTGGCTGGGGGAGGGGGGACAGGGCTGGGGTGGGGGTGGGGGACAAGGGGCAAGCGGGGATGGGATGGGGGTGGGGGACAGTGGGGCCTGGGGCAAGTGGGGCTGGGGTCCCTGGGGGCCGGTGTGTCCATTTTCTGACTTTGGAGCCCTGCTCTGGCCCCCCGAAGCCCCAGCCCGTACAGGGCAGTCACCCCAAACCTGGATGTGGGCTGAGGACCGCAGGGCCTGCTCAGGAGCAGCCCCGAGGTGGGGTTTTGCAGGTAGTGGGGTCACTCAGACCCACCAAGCAAAACGCAGCCTTTGTGGCCAGGGCAGGTGCCAGAAAACCCCTGAGGAAGGAAGCCTAGGGGGGTGGGTTCCCAGATCCATGGGGCAGGCCAGGGCGGGACACCCCGAGGCAGGGATTCCAAGGCACCCAGTGTGCCCCCCACACCCCCGCAGCTTCAGGGAGCTTCTGGCCCCAGGGCCTCAGAGGGGTCACAGCCAGTGGCATGCAGCCTCCCCATTCAACCTGCGCCCTGCACCCTCCCAGCTCCCAGCCCTGCCTCAGGGATGGAAACAGCAAAAAGCCAAACCAGCTGACCAGGGTCAGAGTTAGCAAGTGAGGGCGCAGAATCCCTTCCATCTGCCCCCGAGCCTCTGCCCATCAGTGTGGAGAAGCCTCTGCTCTGCAGCTGCCTGAGAGAGGCCCTCTGCGAGGGTCTTGGCCGTGGAGGGAGCCCGCTCCTCGCCCTCAGGCTGACCGGCTGAGTGCCCCTGGAGACACAGCCAGCCTTGCTGGACAGAGAGTGTCCACACCCAGCTGAGAGGCCTGGCCCCACCCCTGCCCTCCAGGACGGGGGCCCCAGGGCTGCTCCTTTCCTTCCCGGCGGTTCTGGCTACCAGAAGGCTCCCCCGGAGCCCCAGCAGCACCCCCATCCCAGGCCGCCAGGCTCTGGGGGCCTCCAGGAGGCGCGGCACGCCCGTCCTGTGACGAGTTTGCAGGGACACCGGCGAGCGCTCGGGACTGGCTTGAGCAAGGCCGCTGCAGGCAGCAGGTCTGCGTCCCCACCCTGAGCTCAGCTCCTGACCTGCTCCTCTTGGCCTTTAACAGCAGCGGCCTTGGTTTTATAAAACACATGAGTGTGTGGGTGAGTGGCTCATGTGGGCCCAATGGCCTCTGGCACCCAGGGGTGCCCTGTGCCCTGGACCTGCTGGGCCCCGTGTGCGGAGGGCCCACCGTTGGGAGCCCTCTGGGGCTGCATCTGCAAGGAGAGCCATGCACAGGAGGGCCAGGGGCGGAAGCTTCCGGCACCCCAAGATCGGTGCCGGCCGGGCCCACTAGGCCCCCTGGTCACAGCTTCTGCATCGGCGCTCACGCTCGTGAGTGGTCACCCGGCGGCCCTGGGACATGGCCGCACCGTGGCCAGCAGGCCATCCCTAGCCACTCGGCCACCTGGGATTCCTGCCCTCCCAGTCGCAGGGCCAACCCCGCGGGGCAGAGCAGGTGGACAGTGAGGCCCAGGCCTGCCCAGCAGGAGCGGCCTGGGCAGTGACCTCTGCTTTCCCTCATTTCGCAACCTCAGTGTGCCTGAAGGGTCCAGAGGTGTGTGGGGCAGGGAGGTAGGGGCCTGTTTATCTCAGGACCCGTGACCCTGCGAGAATGCAAGGTGGGGTCCCGTCTTGCGTCCCAGGTGGCTGCTCATATTTAAAATCTGACTCATGCTGTTGGCACTTTGGCCCCAGAGGCCAGAAAAATGAAATCAGATTGTCCAGATTCCTGCCCAAAGGTCTTCAGTGGCCCGCCCGCGCGGTGGACGGCGAGGCGGCCCTCACCCCTGCAAGCGTGGCTTCCCCAGGAGCTGGGGCCTGCTGGGGGCCATCTCCAGGCCCAGGAATCGGGGTGCTCCCGGCCCTCCTCAGCCCCTCTCGGCCCTGCCTCCACTGGCGCACAGCGAGCCTGGGCCCGGCGCAGGGCTGGGGTCGGGGGCATCGCTGGGGAGGAGGCGCGACCCCGCACAGCGGGCCCGCAGGGTCGCCCGCCCTCCCGGGGGCACCGCGCCAGCAGTGCGCATGCGCCCCGCCGGGTCCCGCGGCTGTTGCCTTGGTGACCGGAGCCGCCGCCGCGCGCCCCGCCCCCCGCCCGGCGGACTTGGCCGCGCCCCACGGCCGGGGTGAGGGGTCCGAGCAGGGGCTCGGGGGGCCGGCCCGGTCGGGCTGGGGGGCCGGGGGTGCGGGGCCCCGGGCGAGGGGCGCCCGGCAGGGTCGGCCGGCCGAGGCGGGGGCCCGGGGCGAGGGGCGCCCCGCGCGGGGCCGCGGTGAAGGGCGCGCGGTCAGCGGCCGGCCGGGCGGCCTCCGGGGCGGGCGGGTCCCGGCGGGCGGCCCCGGGCGCGCCGGGAGGGGCGGCCTCGGGGGCGGGCCCGGGGCGCGGGGGTCGGCGCGGGCGGGCCGGGGCGGGCCGGGGCGGGGCGGGGGGGCCGGCGGGGTGGCCGCCGCCGCGTCCGGGCCCAGAGCCGCAGCCGAGCGTCCGCGCGCTGGGGACGGGCGAGCGGGGCGCGCGGACGCCGGAGCCCGAGGCCGCGCAGCATGTGGAGGCTGCGCCGGAACCGGGCGCTCCGGGACGACCCCCTGGAGGAGGAGGACCTGCGCGGGGCGCTGCCCGCCGGCCCCGCGGCGCAGGTGGGGGCGCAGGTGGGGGCGCGGAGGCGCTGGGGTGCGCCGCGCGGGAGTCGGGGCGCGCAGGGGAGCGGGCCGCGGCGGTCGGGTGCAGGGGCGGGGCGCGCAGGGGGGCCGGGCCGCGCGCCGGCGGAGCCCCGAGTGCTGGTCCCGAGCCCCGCGCGCCGCCCGGGGTGGCCCGAGCCCGGGTCCTCGCGCCGGCGGGGGCCGCGGGGCGGGCGGGGCGCGCGTGGACAGCGGGCTCTGCTCCCCGGCCCGAGGGCCGCGCGCGGAAAGTGCGGAGAGCGTGGACTCTCGTGATCACGAGGGTCCCGGGGGGCCTCCCGGGCGGGCCCCCCTGGCGCGGCGCGGCGACACCTGGCCGCAAAGCCGGCTGCGCAAGCGACCGCGGCGCGGAGGGTCCCGCCGGCCCCGCGCCCGCCCGGAGCTCGCCCGCCGGGCCGTCCCGAGCCGCGCGCTCTGCGGAGTGTCCGAGCTGGGGAAAGGCGGGCGGCGGGGGGCCGAGCCCCCGCGGCGCCCCGCACCCCGTTCCCGCGCGTGTCCCCCCGCGGCGGGCACCCACGTGGCGGGCGCGCCCTGGGGCCCCGCGCTGCGGGGACGAGCAGAGCCCCCGGGGCGCCGAGGCCGCGGCGGGGTCGGAGGGGGAGGCGCGGCTCCTGCGGGGGCCGCGCCGTCCCGGCCGGGGACGCGGGCTCTGCGGGAGGCCGGGGCGCACGGCCGCACCCGCGCGCGTTCCGGTGGGGAATGACGCGCCGTCGGGGCCGGAGTCTGGAGTCCGGCCTGGAACGAGGACCCCGTCGGCGGCGCGTACCTGTCGGGGCCCCGGCCCGGCCCCGCCCACCCCAGCTCCGGGGCCCGCCCACTCCAGCTCCTGGCCCCGCCCACCCAGCTGCGGGCCCCGCCCACCAGGCCCCGGCCCCGCCCGCCCCAGCTCCGGGCCCCGCCCACCCGGGCCGGGCCCCGCCCCGCGCAGTCGCTCCGCCCCGGGCCTGCCGCGGGGGGCCGGTTACCTGCGGGCGCGGCCCTTTGGGCCGTTGCTGGGGCTCGGGGGACGCTCGGGGGGTTTATAGGGGACCATGGACTTCCGGCAACAGGTTAAGTTTGAGACATTTCTAGAAAAAGCACCTTTGCCGTTTACATTCCGGCGGCACCGCAACGCGCCGCGCTTCCCCGGGGGCGGGGGACGGGGGGGGGGGGGGACGGCGGGTGTGGGGGGACGGCGGGTGTGGGGGGACGGGGGGACTGCGGGAGTGGGGACGGCGGGTGTGGGGGGACGGGGGGACTGCGGGAGGGGGGACGGCGGGTGTGGGGGGACGGCGGGTGTGGGGGGACGGCGGGTGTGGGGGGACGGGGGGACGGCGGGTGTGGGGGGACGGCGGGTGTGGGGGGACGGCGGGTGTGGGGGGACGGCGGGTGTGGGGGACGGGGGGGACGGCGGTGTGGGGGGACGGCGGGTGTGGGGGACGGCGGGTGTGGGGGGACGGCGGGTGTGGGGGGACGGCGGGTGTGGGGGGACGGCGGGTGTGGGGGGACGGCGGGTGTGGGGGGACGGGGGGACTGCGGGAGTGGGGACGGCGGGTGTGGGGGACGGGGGGACTGCGGGAGGGGGGACGGCGGGTGTGGGGGGACGGCGGGTGTGGGGGGACGGCGGGTGTGGGGGACGGGGGGGACGGCGGGTGTGGGGGGACGGCGGGGTGGGGGGACGGCGGGTGTGGGGGGACGGCGGTGTGGGGGGACGGGGTGTGGGGGACGGGGGGGACTGCGGGAGGGGGACGGCGGTGTGGGGGACGGCGGGTGTGGGGGGACGGCGGGTGTGGGGGACGGGGGGGACGGCGGGTGTGGGGGGACGGCGGGTGTGGGGGGACGGCGGTGTGGGGGACGGGGGGACTGCGGGAGGGGGGACGGCGGTGTGGGGGACGGCGCGTGTGGGGGACGGCGGGTGTGGACGGCGGGGGGGGGACACGGCGGGGGACGGCGGGGACGGCGGGGGACGGGGGTCGGGGGGGACGGCAGGGGACGGCGGGTGTGGGGGGGTGGGGGACGGCGGGGGACGGGGGGCAGGGGGGACACGGCGGGGGGGCGGGGGACGGCGGGGGGGGGGGGGGACGGCGGGGTCCACGGCGGGGGGACGGCGGGGGACGGCGGGTGTGGGGGGACGGCGGGTGTGGGGGGACGGGGGGGACTGCGGGAGGGGGGACGGCGGGTGTGGGGGGCGGGGGACAGCGGGCGCCCACTCGCGCGGGCCTGGCCGGCGCGGGCGCCGCGTTGTGGCTCGTGTCTGGGCCCGAACCTCACCGAACCTCACCGAGCTGAGTGCGGCGGGACGCGGGCGGGTCTGCGTGTCCGTCCTCCGTCCCCGCGGGCCAGGGCTGCGGGCGGGGCCCCTGCGGGCTGCCCGGGCGCGCCGCGTGCGCTCTGGGCCTCGTCGGCTGCTCGGGTTCCGGTTCCGGTTCCGCTCGGGCCGCGCTTGCCCGGAGCTGCCCCGCGCTTTGTGCCGCTTGTTGCCTGCCCGGGGGTCAGCCCTGTGAGCAGGAAGCGGCCGGCCCTGCCCCCCGACGCCCGAGAGGCCCCTCCGCCAGGACCTGCCCCGGGACAGGCAGCGCGGCCAGGCCTCCAGGAGGAGGCGCCCAGCCCCGCGTCCCTCGGGGCCCAGAGGTCCAGCTCGCTGACCACGGCTCTGAGGGCCGCACGCAACCCCTAGGGAGGAGAAGCCCCTGGCCTGGGTGCCCCCACGGCTGCCCACGCTGCGTGCGGACCGAGGGAGGCCTCCCAGCCGCGTGGACAGGCCGGCGCTGGGGCAGGAGCCCTGGGCAGGGCCTGCGTGGGCCCGAGGCAGCCAGCAGAGGCGGGAGGTGCTTTTGTGCCAGTGGTGGGGGCCGGGTGCTCTCAAGGCGCAGTCCCGGCCCACGGCTCTCCCGAGGTCCGGCCTCATCTGCTGGGGGTACAGGTCTGCACCCCTCTGGGGCCCCCACGGCAGCCTGGGACTTGCCCGGCCCAGCTGGCCAGCGGAGCCTCTTTCCTGCCCCGCCCGGGCTGGCTCCACAGGGAGGCCCCCCGCAGGCCCCTGCGCCCCCTCCTCCGGCGGCCGCCCTCCTGATTGTCCCCGCGGCCAGTGTGGCCTGCGCGCCCCTGCGGCGCTCCGGGTGTTTTCCTTCAGCTCATTTCCTTCACGGTGGTTTCCCTCCTGCTCCGCCTGAGGCGCCCACGGAGGCTGTTTGGCTGTTTTCCGTCCCTCACCTCCTTGGACACGTGCTGTCGGGAGTCACTGACTCCAGCGCGTCTCCTTCCCTGTCACCCTCACAACATGGGACGGGGTTTCCCGCCCTGGAGCCTCCTGGATGGTGCGAGGGGTCGGGGCAGGTGGTGGCTGAAACCGTCACCCGACTCACAAGGGTCTCGGCCTGTTTCTCCCCCCCTGTGTGGGCGCATCCCTGACCCAGGCTTGGAGCTGGCCCCCCAGCCCCTGTGGGATGCACCCCTGGAGGACAGCGCCCCCTTCCTGCCGGCCCGGCAGCTGTGTCCTGGCCGCTGGGGTTTTGTGTGAGGGGACTCAGGCGTGTTCCAGAGGAGGGGCCGCCGCCCCACCCTGTTCCTGCCTCTCCGTCACCCAGCCTGCCCAGCCGTGTCGAGGGGCCACAGCAGGACCCCGGGCTCTGGGGCACAGGTCCACTGCCCCCCAGCGTGGCACAAGCAGAGGCCACGGCCTGAGCCGGTGGCCGCCCCTGCCTTGGCTGGTGCTGCCTTGTTGACATGTCCAGTATTTTAAAAAGCAAGGTCTCCCCAAAGGAAAGGCGCCTCCCTGCGTGGCCTGGGCGTCAAGCCCCGGCAGGCGGGCACCGGGGGCTGTGAGGCCGCCTGCGTCATTCCCTCTTGCGTCTTCCAGCCCAAACCCACGTTGAGTATCAAACGCGTCTCGATGGAACGCGGGCTGCAGAACCACCGGCTCAGAAGCAGCCCAGCGTGGCTCCTCCTTGCACGCAGCCGGGGGCCGGGGCCTGTGCGTGGCCGGGTGGCCGGGCAGGGCCGTGGGGCCTGCAGGCCGGGATGACCCAGCTGCCCCCGACCGTGCCCCACTCACCTCGACGTGGATTTGATCCTCCTCGACCCTTCCAGGTGCAGGGAGCAGGTTTCCGGGGCTGGAAAGAAGTGACGTCGCTGTTTAACAAAGATGATGAGCAGCACCTGCTGGAGAAGTGCCAGCCCCCCAAGATGAGAGAGTGAGTGGGGGGGCCCTGGGTGGGAGGGGCTGGGGCGCTGCCCAGGGTGCAGGCCAAGCCAGGTGCTGGGCAGGCCTTGGAGGGAGCAGCAGTGACTCCTGCGGCCTCAGTGCCCCCCACCACGACAGGTGACCTGGGGGGCAGACGCGCGAGGGTCGTGGGGGGGCAGCGGTGCTCGAAAGGCTGTGGAAAGGTGGGGGGTGGTTCCGGGGCCACCGCGGGAAGGCAGGGGTCAGGGGAGCCTCTCGGCCCGAGCCCAGCGGCTCCAGGAAGCACAGCCAGGCCGGCGCCCTCGCAGGGCCCAGAAACGCGAGCCCAGCCCGCCTGTGGCTGCCGCCCGCATGCGGCGGTGCACCCGGCCGTCCGCAGGTGGACACACGGGCTCCCCAAGGCCTCGCGGCGCCCCGAGGCGCTGCCCCCACGGCCCGTCCTCCTCGTGGCGACGCCGTCCCCCGCCCCGCTGACTCCGCGAATCCCCTCCGCGCCCCGCAGCCCCGAGGCTGGACTCCGAGTCCCGCGCAGCGCTGGCGGGGGCGGGGCGGGCGCGGGGTCCCCTCCCGGCACCCCTCAGCCCTGGCCTGAGGCCTCTGTTCCCGACACCCCTCCCCAGAGCGAGCCTGCGGCTGAAGGAGGAGCTGAAGGCGGCGCAGAAGCAGCAGGCGCGAGGGGCCCCCGCGAAGCTGAGCGCGCCGCCCGCGAGCCCCGACGACGGCGCGGAGGCCTGGGGCGAGGCCGCGCCGGGCCGCGAGGACGCGGAGAAGGGCCCGGCCAAGGGCAGCGGCCTGGCGGGCGCGGGGGGCCGGTGGGCGCTGCGCTCGGCCGGGCGGCTGGTGAGCATCCGGCGGCAGGGCCCGGGCGCGCGGCGCGAGAGCTGGAAGGAGCTGGAGTGAGCGGCCCCCGCGCCCCCCCCCGCCCCGCGCCCCCCGCCCGGACGCCCCCCTCGCGCCCCACACGGCCCTGCGAGCTGAGCCTCCCGGGACCCGCGGGGACTGGCCCCCCGGCCGCCGTGGGAGGGACGTCCAGGCCCGCGGCCGCGCCACCGAGGGGGGCCGTGAGGCGCGTCCACGCGGGGGAGCGGGCAGGGGCGGCGCACCCCCAAGTCCTCTGGCCCCCTCGGGCCGGGGCGCGGCGCTTACCTCTGCAGATCTTTATTTTCTTCTAAAAGTGGCCTTGGGTTTCAGATTAAAGGATGCTACAAAGTGCGAGTGGACTTTAGTAATTTGGGGGGACTGGAGTCAGGCTGAACACAACCCACCAAGTGCCTCTTCTCTGGGCGCGGGCTCGGGGCTCCTGCGGGCCGCCAGCGCCAGGGCCCCCTGCGGGGAGACCCCGGCTGGTCAGTGTCGGGGCGACCCGCGTCTGCAGAGCGCGGGCTGCAGCGTCGCCACCTTCGCCTTGTCTGCAAAGATGCCGAGAAACGAGTTTTCTTCTGTTGCATCTGATTAAATGGAAACAGCTGTGGTTGAAAATACATTTTAATGCATTTATTGGGGTGCTCTGGGAGAAAGGTGTTTTTCTTAATGGACTTCAATTTGCCGCAGTGACCTAGTGACCTCACAGGCTGATGACCTGGCCCTGGGGAGGTGCGGGCGCCGCGGCCGGCGGGGGCTGGCCCTGCGGGGTGCCTGGGCGGAGCTCCAGGAACGACACGTTTCTACATTTTAAGGCTCGTTGTAAAATGCAAACAGCACATGTAGAACGGCCCATGAATAAACGACCAGCTGCAGCCAGTTCCGTGTCCTTCTTGCACCTGAACTGCCCCGGGCCTGTCCTGATTCCCCCACCTGCGTGACCAGTGACTCCGCAAAGGAGCCTCCCCGTGCGCTGAGAAACCACAGACCTGCCGGTGCTGGGCTCCCTGCCCGAGGGCGGCCGCTGCCCCCGCCGCCCCGTCGCTTCCTCCTGACCGGTCTTGCCCCTCCCGTGGGGCTCCAGGGGCTCTGCCGGCTCCAGACCAGGCCCTCGGTGCCCACTCTGGAGAGCCGTCCACTCTGGGGAGCCACCAGCCCTCAGCCCCCATGCGCTGCTGGCGCCCCCCACTCCTGCAACACAGGCGGGCCCTTCTCCACACCCTTGCGGGCAGGGTGAGGCCGGAGCAGCTGCCCCCGTCCTCTGGGGTCCCGCTGCGTGGCCCCCTGGCCAGGGAGGCTGTGGGGAGGGCTGTCTCCCCGCGGGCAGGGGACCCTGGCGGGCAGTGGCAGCCACCTGAGAACAGGCCTGGGGCTGGCAGCATCTGGAGAGCAGCTGCCGGGCGTGGCCCGAGAGGCCTGGGCCCTTCCCGGGGGTGGTGCCGGCACTGAGGCAGCGGGCGCAGGGCAGGGCAGAGCCCCAGGATGGGCTGGGGTGGGGGGAGGGGCGCCACCGCTGTCACCCCCTCGGGGTTCACGCCGTTCTGGGTTGTGTCTGGAGGCGCGTCCCCTGGTGGCTCCTCAGCCTGTCCCTTCGGTCAGGAGGCCAGGCTGCCGGGCACCGCAGCCACCCCCGGCCACATGCTTGCCGTTCCAGGCCACTTAAAAACTGGGGCGCATTTCAGCAAAGGGTCAGAGAACTGGCCTGGGGAGCCCCAGGGCCCGGCCCGCGCCCGCCCGCGGCACGGGGGGGGGAGCCGCGTGCACACGCTAGTCCCAGGCGCTCCCCACGCGGGAGAGGACAGGCCTGGGGCGCCCCGCTCGCCCACCCCGCCCGGGCGCCGGCCCCCTGCAGCGCCCGCCCCGGGAGGCCCGGGGCTCCCGCCTCAGCGACGCCGGGACGGGCCCCCGGCGGGGCGGCCCTGAGCCTGCGGTGCTGGGCCGTGGGGTCCGGGTCGGCCGCCATCCCCGCCCCGCGACCCGGGCGGGCACACCCGGGGCCCTGTGCTCCACCCGGGGGGCCGTCTCGGCCCGGGGTCCCGGGGTCCCGGAGCATCGGCCTCGGGACACGCGCCGCCCGCCTGCCCGGCCCGGCCCGGCCCACCCACTGCGCGGCTCCCGCGACGGGGGGGGGGGGGGGCGCGTGGCCGGACGCGGGGAAGCGCCGGGACAGCCCGACCCGCCCGGAGACCAGAACCCAGGCGGCCGGACGGCCCCGGCGAACCCGAGACGGGAACCGGGACGCCCCGTTGGCGACAGGCCGGGCGAGGGGCCCGGCGCTGCCCCAGGCTCGGGGCGGGGCGGAGGGAGAGGCGGTGGCCCGGGCGGGGCGCGGGGTTGGGGGGGCCAGGTCGTTCCAGGCCGCTCTGCTCGTGCACGGCGGCCGGGCCGGGCCCCCGGAGGTGCATCTGCTCCGGAGGAGAAATGACTGGAACAGGGCGGCGCCCCCACAGGCTTCGGCAAAGAGCATTCATTTACCAAAAACTGGGGTCCGGTGGAGCTCGGGAGGACCCCCTCGTCCGCCCAGCCCCGCGCGTCTGGGGAGTCGGGGCCTCCACCTTCAGTCCCGCCTGGTCAGGGTCCAGATGCGGCGGCCCCTGCCCCACCTGTGCTCACAGCAGAGACCACCCCGCCTGCTCCGCGGCAGTCCCAGCGAGGAAACCAGGGCGTGGGGGCTCAGCCGGGGGACCCCCCTGGGGACCGGGGCAGCCCATGTCCGTGTGGCCTCCCGGGCGCCGCCTCCGTCAGGATCTGGCCCACGGGCGCCCCAGCACACAGCGGCCAACCAGGCTCCTGGGGGGCAGGAGCAGGGCCAGTTGCTTTTTATTAATCTTTATTTTCAAAATTTTCTAGAACGGACATGCATTATTCTGCAGGCACCCAAAGGCTAGGAGACGGCGCGGCCCATGGGCAGGGCCTCCCGGGGGCTGCCAGGCGGCCATTCAGGCGGGCGAGGCCCGGCTGCCCCTGTCCTGGAGGTGGTTCCTGCATAGGCACGGGGGCAGGCACGGGGGCTGGCACCGGCGCAGACCCTCCCTGGCCAGGCAGCGCTGGGGGTTGCTCGTCTGGACACGACAATGCAGCTAAAATACATCTTAGGAAAAATAAATATCGTATTTACAAGGCCCCGACCGTCCCCTGCCCCAGTGGAGAGCTGTCGTGGCCGGGAGCCCCCTTGGCCACCGGCCGGTCCAGCGGGTCCCGGGCCCGGAGCCACGTTTCAGACAGTCAGGGCGGGCTCCTGCCCTCCGCCAGGCCGGGCTCGGGGTGCCACAGGCAATGCGACTCGCTGGGGCCTCAGAACTTGAAGAGGTCGATGAAGTGCTGCGGGGACACGGGCATGAAGCAGCTGGCGGGGTCGGCAGCGGTGCAGGGGTGCCCCGAGTCCTGTGCGGGGAGAGGCAGGTCACCAGGGGACTGGGTTCCCGGGCCCCCAATGCCTGGTGCGGGACGGCGACATGGCCAGAACTGGGCCCGAGGGCAGTGTCCAGCAGATGCCCGCCGCTGCCGGGCAGCCCCGTCGTGCATGCTGGGGCAGGGCCCGCTGCAATGGTGTCCCCGGGGGCCACCGCCCCCCTCGCTACCCGAGACCGAGTTGCAGGAGCAGGGAAACAGCAAAAGAAAAACAGGCTGTGTTAGATGACTGTCAGGCTGCGCGGGGGGCGCCTGGAAGACTGGGGCGCAGGCCTGGGGCAGGTGGCGTGTGGGTGGATGTCCAGGGGCACAGGCTACAGGGTGTCGGCGGCCGGTGACCCGACCCGTGTGCAGCATGCAAGTACCTTGAGGAACAGAGCAAGGCGGCAGTCCTGAGAGGCGCAGAGCCGGGGGAGAGCGGGAGGGAGGAGAGCAGAGGTCAGCCGCAGTGGGCAGGACGCGTCATGGACATCACTGAGACCACCAGGCACGAGGCCAGGCGCAGGGGCCACCCTCCACCCAGGCCCTGACGCCGGCAGCCCCTGTCCCACCTCAGGTGGGCAGCAGAAGGCGTGACACGACCCCGTCGTGCCTGGAAGCAGGCGGGCAGCCCCGCGCCCCATGCGTGTGGAGGCTGGGACCGTGTGGCGCCGAGGCGGAAGCCATTTATCCTCACATGTCCGAGAGTCCAGCCACGCGCCGCTCTGCTCACGCAGCCCCGGCGCGTAGCCAGGGCCCACACCCGGCCCGGCACATCCGGCTCTGGCCGAGGTTCTATCGTGGCGCAGGGGCTGGCCGGCCCGGATGTGCCCCCAGCCGCAGAGGCCAGCTGGGCACGCCTGCGCAACATGTGCGTCTTAAGCAGAGCTGTCCCCTCCAGGCAGCTGGGGCTCCTGCAGCCCTGGCCGCTGGGACTGTCAGCGGCAACGGAGGCGCCAGCGCCATCGCACGTCAGACACCCTCAACCGCGAGGTGAACCAGGACTGGCAGGGCCCACAGCGCCCATGGAGTGGACGCTGCTCACTGCGGAGGTGCTGGGGCCGTGTGGCCACCGCCACACACGCCAGAGCCAGACTGCCGGAGGGGACGCTCCAGGGCCTCGCACCAAAGGGCGCGGTTTGCAGGGACGTGGGGTGTCGCGTTCACTCTGACCAGTGCGGAGGAAACGGCTGCGGCCTGTCTGGGCTGGCTCTGGGCACGGCTCTGGGAAGAGGAGCCGGAGCCAGAGCTCACACCTGCGGAGGGGCCCTGTGGGGCCTGGCAGTGTGGACAGAGCGGGGCTGCACAGGCCGTGTGCGGGGACCCCAGCACTGCCGGGCTCTCAGATGCACCTCTCACGGGGTCCGCCTAGGCACCCCGGGGCAGGAGGCGGCCAGGCGTCCCAGCCCCGCCTGCTGGTCCACACCATGGTTCATTCTGCTTTTCAAAACAACTGTTCCTGGGCCTCCCTGGTGGCGCAGCAGGTTGAGTGCTGGGTTGGGAAGCTGCCCGCAGCCTCTGCAGCTCCGGTTCAATCCCCGGCCGCCGGCGAGGGTCCCACATGGCGCGCAGACCTCTCCTGCCATGCCCGCTCCTCCCCTCAGCAGTGTATTTCGTCGGTCTGCCTGCTCTGCTCCCCGCTCTGGCTCTGGTGGATTCTCTCACCCTCCCGCGCTTCTGACTGTCCCCAGTGCTTGTATAGATAAATAAATAAATCTTAAAAAAAAAACAAAGATACTTGTTCCTTTGCCCAGTAGTTGGTGAAACACGCCCCACTTCACCCCACCTAGAATCCCCCGTGTTCTCACCACCACACGGAAGTCAGGGGCTTTCCCACCAGCCTGGCCTCACCTTCCAGAAGAGCAGGCTGCAGTGCCGGCAGAAGTGCAGCGTGTCCCCGAACTGCTCCCGGGGCGGGTAGCGCTTCCGCAGCACGAAGTACATCAGCTTCCACTCCACGTGGCCCTTTTCTGAAAGGATCAAATGTCTACAGAACTGGACAGAAACAGACTCTGCTCAGAATCGAGAGGTTCTCATCACACGACGCTTGGCGCAATTCACGAAGCACCCGCCCCCCAGACACGATCTGAGGTGAAACTTGGGTTAAGTGGGTGAGGGACTAAGTAATGAGCATGCAGGTCCCCGCCGGGGGTGGCCCGCGGCTGTGAGGCCCCGGGACCCCTGCCCGGTTCTGGTCCAGGCTCGGGGTCTTGCAGCTCCACCCTGACCGTGTCGCTCGTGCCTCTAGCCAACAGTCCTCCTGAGACTGCCAGGCCGCCCCACGTCCTCCCTGGGCGCCCCCCTGCCCCGGCTGCTTCTGCCGCAGCCACGCCTGTTCCAGCTGGGAGCTCAAGGGGCACCTCAAACCCCACTCCCGTCTACCCTGGGCGGAGTTTCTGCTCCGAGTCCCTGGCCCACCCACCAGAGGCGTCCCCTCCCGCAGATAGCCCGAGGCCGCACTTGCCCTGCATCCTCACCGCAGGGGACCCCCAGGCCCCTGAGAATCATCTCCCCACCCCCAGCCCCCCAGGACTCAGGGCTAAGAAGCCCACGGCCAGGCCAGAAGGCATCCCCTCTGTGGTGTGCACATGGCACCCCTCAATTTTACCCACACTGCAGAGGACATGTGATGCTGTGCCCCACCTCTGTGGGGCAGGGCCACCGACACAGGCCCCCCTCAGACGCCTGCAGCTCTGGGGTAGGCCCCGAGGTGGGCAAGCTTGACCCCGACAGCGCCGCGGGCCACGGGGGACTGTGAGCATGGGAGGATGTGCCCCTCAAATGGGGGCATGGAGGCCATAAGCCAGACGTCAGGACGGGGGCAAGGGGCTCGCCACTGTGGTGTGGACGTTTCTAGAATTCTGTTCTCTGGTTGCCAACAGCACGCTCGCAGGCCACACAGGAGGGCCAGCAGGGGCAGCCCTCTGGCACCCCCCACTTCGGCCCTGCCCCCACCCCGGCCCACCCCCATTCTGGGCCCCGCCCCCACCTGCTGCTCCGCGAAGTGGTACTGGCACAGCGTCTTCCAGAGCCGCCTGTCCTCACTGAGCGCGTGCAGCGTGGGGCTCACCTGCCCCAAGGTGACCACGTCCCAGCCGTCCGAGAGCCGGTACAGGATGTCATTGAGCGTGTGCAGGGGGAGGTCGCTGAGCGTCAGGCCTGTGCGCACCTGCTGCTGGGGCAGGGCCAGGTGAGGACAACCACACGGCGCTCGCGGGCACCCCATGTCTACGAGCGCGCGTCTGGCCCCAGCAACTCCGGAGACTGACTTCCAGGCTCCGGGCTGCGCTTGCCTCACTCAGGCACCCCTCGCTGGTCAGGCCCAGCTTTGCAATGGCCAGAAGCCCAGGGGTCACTTCTGAAGCCCGCTCCCGGCGTGAGCCTCGTTGCGGGGACAGGGCAGTGCAGCCTCACCTGAGCGAGCCGTGACCCCGGGGCCGCCCGGCTCTGGTCTGCCGGCTCTGGTTATGAGGGGCAGGGCACAGCCAGGCGCTCACTGAGCCGCCGGTGTTAGTGTTTTTCTGTGGAAACGAGTGACCAGAACAAACCAGAAGTGCCAAGACGGCCGACACGCTCTGCCTCTTCTCCGCAGAGGCCGGGGCCACCTGCAGAACCCCATGGCGGCCCGGGAGCGGGCAGAGACAGCGGTCCCTGGGGGCCCGGCCGAGTTCTGGCTCATCGGAGGCCACTCCAGGCTGGAGCACATGCCCTGGAGGCCGATCAGTTTCCCCGGCCACCCACGGGACCCCCGCCGTCCTGGTAGTGACGGTGCCTCCATCTTCCTGCCCTGACCCGCCTGGACGCCGCTGAGCCCTGCGAGCCCCCGTGAGCCCCCGCGGCCCCCAGCCAGAGCCCACCTCAGTCATCTGCAGGCTCTGCAGCTGCTGCTGCCAGGCGAGGACGGCCTCCAGCCGGCAGCCCCAGACGTCCATGCTGCCCACGAGCACGGACTTGCCCACGCCCCGGAGGAGCAGGCACAGGGTGGAGCTCAGGTCCCGCAGCAGGCCCTTGACCAGGCGAGGGTTCTGGTGGTCAGCCAGCACTGGAAGGACAGAAGCCACGGTGGACAGCTGCCCGCTCCGGGGAGCCCGGGCACCCATCACCTATGGACAGAGCTGACGACCAGACAGGCCACCGCACCTGGGGAGGACACGAGCCCAGCCCGCGAGCGGCCGTGCAGGGGCCAAGACACCAGGTAGCCCTGGAGGCAGGCAGGCCCATGGCTGGGAGGGTCAGGGGGGCGAAGTGGGGCGGGCCCACGGCCGGGCGGGGGCGGCTGTGGGGTTCTGGGTCGCAGGATGCGGCAGGGGGCGAGTTTAGGGCCCTGAGCTGCACGCTCTGCAACGGGGGGGGAGGGTCCCTTGTCTCGCAGCCGGACCGACAGCCCACGTCCGCTCTCGGCGCCCCGAGCGCGCCCCCACTATCCCAGGGCGACGACGCCCGAAGGGCCGGCCCACCGCCCGCAGTATCGCCTGTGAGGCCGGTCGTTCCCTCCCCACGGAGCTGGACTCAAGCTCCACCCCTTAACCACTAACCCAGGCAGAAGCATGGGGCTCCCTGTGGCCCCGGGCCGCACCCTCCCTCGGGGGCAGCTCCCTGCAGCCGGAAACTCGGGCTCAGCGGGCGTGTGGGGTGCCTGGCCTTTGACTTTAAATCGGGAAATAAAGGAGAAATCCACCCCTTGCACCAAATTTCTAATGAAGATCGATTATTAAAACTATTAGTCGTCGGGCCTCCCTGGCGGTTAAGTCTCAGCACCATGAAGCTGCCCGCAGCCTTGGAGTGACCCACAGGGCGCAGCAGACCCCTCCTGGCTCCCCTCAGCAGCGTATTTCAGTCCGTCTGCCTGTTCTGCTCCCCCCTCTGTCTCCGGTGAATTCTCTCACCCCCGCATCTCTGGCCTGGACCCCAGTTCTTGTATGCATGAGTAAATGAATCTTTTTAAAAAAATCAGTGTGGAAGAAGTAATAAAACTATCCGTCATCACCTTACCCTTCTGAACGATCTTGTCCAAAATGTTGAAGTAGTTCTTCTGCGCCACACCGCTCAACGAAGTTAGCTGGGATTTCGCAATGAGCTGTAGCAGCTTCAAAAGAAAGAGGGAAGAAGCTGAGCAGACGTCTGCTTGGTGAGCTGGATAGGCCGGAGACCAGCCTGTGCCAGGCCGCAAAGGCCAGGGCTGCAGCTGCCCACCTGCCCCCTGCCTGCACGGCGCTGCCAGCCTCCCCGGTGGCAGAGAAGCATTTGACCTCACGGTGAAGGCACAGCCCCGTGGGCCGGCTGGCTCCGCAGATGTGAGCCCCCCGCAGGCTGGCAGGTCCAGCGGGAGCACATGGGTCCGATGGCTGCCGCACAATACCCACTGTGGGGATGCTGGAGATGGCCCAGGCAGACCCTCACCATCCAAAGCCCCATCACAGCCACCCCACAGCACCCAGAGCCCCATCACAGCCACCCTGTAGCCGCATTGCAGCTACCCTGCAGCCCCATCACAGCACCCCACAGCCCCATCACAGCACCCACAGCTCATCGCAGCAGCCGCAGCCCATCGCAGCAGCTGGCAAACAAGCGCTTACCTTGACCACGTAGTCAAACCTCCGGACGTCCTGGATTGCGCTGGAGAAGTCCAGGCGGTTGAAGGCCTCCCCCAGTGTGCAGTAGCCGTGCCTCTGGGGAGAAATGTGGGGTCAGAGCAGGCAGCTGGCCGGGCCAGGCTGCCCAGCCCCGGCCATGCCATCCTGGTCATGCTGGCCCAGCCGCACCGGCCACACCATGCCAGCCATGCCAGCCAGCTGCCCTGGCCATGCCGCCCAGCAGCCAAGGGAGCCGCTTTTATTGCTGAGGGCAAAGTCAGGGGAAGCCGGTGTCTCCACTTCCTCCCACTCCTCAGCAAGTGTTTTTTTGGCTGGAAGCGCCGACCCATCCTGGTCTGTGGGCCCCGGCCCCAGGCTCCTGCTGGCCAGCCAGGAGCCGGTCACACGGGCCTCATGAGGGCGAGAGCCCTAGTCTCAGGCACACGGGGATCAGTGTGTGCTGAAGGCCGCAGGCCGCTCTCTCTCTCGGGAGGAGATGAGGTGCTGACTGACAGCGGCCCCAGGCAACAGACTGGCTCCTCCACCGCTGCATCCCCAACAACTCTCCTCTCTGAAGCGACCCTGACTAGAGGCGCTGGGGCAGGGGCTGCGCTTTTGGGGGGCAGCCCCTCTAGACCTCCGAGTGTTCCGTCTCTCCCCTGCACTGCTCCCAAGGCTGCTGCCCAGGAGGCCACACAGGTCCCTGCCCCCTCTTTTTTTGGGGGGAATTAAGTCGATTCACAGGTGTGAGGAACACAGGGCACCCGGGCCTTATTCACCACCCAGCGCCGGCTCTGCTTCCCCCCAGGCGTCCTGCCCTCCTGTGGGATCTGGTATCGCAAAAGCACTTGGGAGTGTGGTCACGGGCACCAGGGCCCGCAGGGACACCCAGGCCGCACAGCCGGGGCAGGGGTGCGCGCCCCTGAAAGCATGGACGCCCAGCCGAGATCCCTCTGGGACCAAGGGCAGAGATGGTGCTGTCCTGGGCCAGGCCGCCCGGCCTGTGCTTGTCCCCTGCTCAGTTTAAAGGCCTGTGGACTGCCTAAGGCCCCAAGACTCCTTCTCCATTACCCAAATCCACAGGGACTCTGGGAGGGGGGCAGCCCCCACTATGGCACAACAGGGAAGACCACAACAGTTTTTGGAGCGAGGAGGAGACCCTGCTGGGGGCCATAGGGCCCGGCCTTGCCAGGCAAGGGCAGGAGTGCGGCCACCTGGCCTCCCAGGAGTAGGGCAGAGCAGGAGACAGGCGCAGTTGAGGCCACAGTGGTCTGCTGTGGCCGCTTATGCTCAGCCTTCATGTCCAGACACCGCTCTCCACACGGCCCTGCAGCCAGGATGAGGGCAGCTGCGCACTGCGAACCAGCTGGGTGCCCCAGAGCAGCCCTACAGCTCTCAATCTCAGAGCTTAGTCCTGAAGCTTCTGGGGAGCTGGGCGGGTCCCAGAACATCCACTGCCAGCACTCGCATGGCTCCGCCATATACACTGAGCAGCAGCAGCTCCATCCCTCCCAGCTGCCACAGGCGGGCAACTCGGTCTCAGGCTGCAAAAGGGGTGTCCCCAGAGTGAGAAAAAGGAAGCACAGGGCTGGAGGGGAATTGATTTCCACTGGGGAAACGCTTCAGTGGACCTGGAGAGGCCAGGGCCGGCTGCACCTGCTCCTGGGGGGAGGGGGGCGGCTGCACCTGCCCCATGGCCCACACCCACCCTGCAGGCCGCCCACCCCGCCTGCGCCCCGTGCCACACCCAGCACCGAGGCCGCGTGGCCGAGCTGCTGGCTCAACAGCCTGATGCGCTTTGGCCGTGGGGCAGGGCCACAGAGGTGACATCGCAAAGTGACTTGGTGTGACAGCCAAGTCACACTCAACCCACTGCGTGAAACAGGCTCGTTAGGACAGAACACTCACTTCTCTTGTGCTTTCTTTGTGGACATAGATCCATTTTTCCCGATAAAAACCTACAAAAAAATTAACATTTTTAAAATCTGGTGAAACATTTCCAAGCGAAGACCTCGCGGAAGCGCATGAGGGCAGCCAAACGTTTCAGGAGAAATGACGTCTGGCTGAGCCCCAGCCGTGGGAGAGGCCAGCTCCGGGTGCCGCATCACTTTAACCACCAGCCACCGGGAGCCGATGCTCAGGTACCCGGGAGCCGAGTGCTAAACTTTTGCTACCTTCGACGGTATTTATTAAAATACCTTTTTCAAGGAACTCAAGACCCAAGGCACGAAGTTCATGACAACCGCGTGTGCCCGAGCCCACTTTTCCAGCAGAGTCTCGACAGGCAGGGCAGGGCTGGCCCCGCAGCCACCACAGCCCAAGGCTGGACTCCAGTTCTTAGGCCCAACGGCCTTGGCCTCACCAGTGAAGTCTTGTTTTCGCGACTCTCGTGAAATACAGAGCTCGGGGGACCGGGGCAGTGGGCAGCCCTGCACGCGGGGCAGGGAGTCAGAAGCCCGTCCACCTGCCTCGCGGCCAGAGGCGCGCACGTCAACACACTCAACAAGGACACAGCACAACACGAGAACGCTCTTACACTGAGCATTTGCGTCATTGTTAAAATGGTCCTTTTTCCTTTTTTTGGATACATATTCACGCTCTTCATTGTTGAACTTTTCTTCATCTTCACTATTTAAGATACTGAAACAAAAAGAAAAAAGATTGAAAGACTTTTACAAGGAGATCTTTATTTTTTCTCCACAGAAAAGGTAATAAATGGTTTGCAATTCAGGAGATCAAAATGAAACCATGTTAAATTTTGAAAGCAAGCAGTTACTCTTCAAAGATCCAAATCAAAGGTTTGAAATGACAAGGTCAATAGATAATTTTTTGAGAAATCTGAGGTTTAACCTGGCTTTCCTGATAACGTCCTACCAGGAAGCCGACTGTTTCGGGATCTCCTGGGGCTTCTGCTAGCTCAGCCAGGGATGTTTAGGACTTCAAAATGCTTTAGTAAAACAGATCACAGAGACCCTAAATGCTCCAGAACGTGTCCGTGGCAACATGATGTCCACACCCACGTGACTGGCTGGACCCCACGGATGCTAAGAAACACTCGACGTTTCAGGTTATCTTCTATTCTCAAAGACCGAACTGAAACTATTACAACATTTTCTTATTAACCAAATAAGCACTGCTCAAATAGCGCGGCAAAGACACTGAGGCCTGGGCCTCCCTGGTGCAGCAGGGCTGTCTCACGCTGTCAAGCTATGACCAGCCGCTGTGGCCTGAGTCTGATCCCGGCCAGGGAGCTACCCACAGGGCGCAGCATCCCTCTCCCGCCTCCCCGCTGCTCCCCTCGCCAGTGGATGTGCCTGTTCTGCTCCCCACTCTGTCTCTGGTAAGAATGCTCACCCTCCACACCTCTGGCCTGTACTCCAGTTCTTTTATGCATAAATAAATAAATCTTTAAAAAAATAAAAATTAATAGAACCTTTAACAGCCAATCAATGAAAAAATGAGCAAAGGGCTTGAAGGAACATGTCTCCAAAGACATGCAGGTGACCCACAGCAGTCCCATTAAAGAAAGGGACCCAGGCAGCAGCCGGCCGCGACTCGCCACACCGGGGCGATGGGGATGGGGCTGCAGGGACGGGGCGGTGGGGACAAGGCTGCAGGGAAGGGGCTGCAGGGACAGGGATGGGGCCTGGGGCGGGACTCACAGGCCACGGCTCCCGGGCTGCAGGCCCTCGCCCCAGGGCTCGCACCGCTTCCAGCCGTCTTCTGTCTTCATCCAGCTCCACCCAGGCGACCTCCAGTCCTGGCCCAGGAAGGGCATCGTTGTCCAGCCAGCGCAGGTCACGCAGAACCCGCGAGAAGCAGCTCGTCTCACTGGGGCCTATGGGCTGATTTTAAAGAGTAAACGTCTCTTACTGTCAAAGGTTGCCAAGGACACGCTGGGGACACACTGGTGACCTGGGCTGACTCACTCGGGTCAGCACCGCGGTGGGCACCCCGCCGGCCACCCGCCGCCTTCCGGGGACACAGGGACGGGCTGTGGTTCTGAAGCGGGGGCGGGGCGCCGGGCCAGGTGGGAGCCCAGCCCCGGGAGCTGTCACTGCAGGGCCAGACGACAGGCCCCCACGGGCAGGCGGCCACCTGAGGACAGACGTCAGGGCTCCCGGCGCTGAATTAAAGGAGTGACGCACGGAAAGCAGAGGAGTGTGGAAATGCTCGGGAGGCAGAGCCAGCACCCAAGGGCCCAGCCTGCTGGAAACGGGATGGTCACGTGTGAAAGGGCGACACCGGGGCGCTCCGGCTCCACACACACACACACACACACACACACACACGCACACGCACACGCAAGCGCTCACAGCGGGTTGAGGATTTAGATCTAAAACCCCAGGGTGTGCTCTGGCCATAAATTAGGGTGAACAGGATTTCATCCTGGGCTTCGGCGTCCACTTCGCTCATCCACGTGTCTAGTTTAATTGCAGTATCGTGTTTCAATTACTGCTGCTTTATAATGTGGTTCAACATCAGGTGACGGGAAACTTAGTTTTTAGCATTGCTTTAGCTATTCAAGGTCTTTCGTGGTTTCTGTGTAACTTTTTGTATTTTTTAACCTTATTTTCCTGAAGACTGCCATGGCATTGTAGCGGGCGTGACATGAGAGGCATGTATTTCTTTGGGAACGGTCACCCTGACTGTATTTCTCCTCACCATGGACACGGACTCTCTTTCCGTCCTGTCTGTCTTGTTCTGCGCTCAATCGCGTCTCACGGTTTTCCCTGTATAAGCCTTTTGCCTTCTTGGTTAGCTTAACTCTCCGTGACGTGATTGTAAATGGAATTGTTTTCTTTTTCTTCTCATTCGTATATAAAAACACAACAGACCTCTGTGTGTTCATTTTGTAGCCTGACACTTTCCCGTATTTGTTATTTTGGTGGCTGCTTGGTGGCGCCTCAAGGGCTCCTCTGCACAGCCCAGGAAGCAGCTGCAGATTGAGACCCACCACGTGGGGAAGCTGCTCCCAGCAAACCATCCACCGGTAACCCCGAGCCGGGGTCGCCCCTGGGGAGAGGTGGCAGCTCTCAGCAGACGTTTCTGCCAGACGTGCGGAGCCACCGGGCCACGAGAGCTGGGCCCTGGACCAGAGGGACGTGGCCAGAGCCGCAGTGGGCGTCACTGCACACTTGGGAGGCACCCACGGCGAGGGCCTCGGGCCCATGGCTGGTGAGGACCTGAGAGGAGCCTGCATGAGCCGGCAGGACGCGAACACTTGTCTCAGGAAGTGGCCTGAAGGGCCCGGAGAAGTGAGAAATGGGACATCGCACGCCCGGCGACCCCACACTGGGCATCCACATGGAGTCAGCCACGGGTGGTGAGTGTCTACTGTGCTCACTGACCACCATCACCACCCCAGGACAGGGCCGGGGGTGTCCTGGGGAGGGCAGCGAGAGCAGTGGTCCGTTCACAGGTGGACACCGGGTGTGGGTGCCCACGAGCTGGCTGCTGCTGGCCACTCATGGGCAGCTGCGGGTGACGTGCTATCTGCAGACCCCAGCAGCGCATCCTAGACCATGCGGAGTGTGGCCGGCCGGGCGCTCAGGCCCATGGGCCTGACTACGGGACTGGCTCTGGCGGACTCAGGCCCCTCTGCCTGCAGGGACGTCTGCTGCTCGGCTGACGCAAATGTGGATGTGTGGCCACCAGGTGTGGTCACCACGTCCCCTTAGGTGCAGTGCCCGTAAAACTCTGTCCTGCATTCTGACCCCACCACGCCCCTTATCCCTCAGGCCGCGGCCGGCGACCCCTCGCGAGCCCGGCGCTGCAGCCCACACAGAGTCTGGCTTCAGCCTGCCCGGCCACGGGTCCCCACCCACCCGCGCCACAGCCAGCCCTGCAGACAGGGAGGTGCGGCCGTCCCGGCAGGACAGGGGCCGGGGGCGCACGGGGCGGTCAGGGAGGCAGAGCAGGCCTCGCTGCGGAGCAAGACAGGCTCCGGCCCAGACGGGGGGAGGCCATGGGGCGCGAGGGACCTGGACTTGGTAACAAGTTTTGAAAAACCAGCAGCGCAGGCGGAGCAGGGCAGCAGGGACGCCAGGACCCGATGTCCAGGGACAGATGAGGACGGGCCAGAGAGCCGGAAAGGACAGCCGGGGGTGGCCCGGGGGTGGCCGGGGGGAAGGTGAAAGAAGGATGGGCTTTAAGAAGGAAATGCCCAGGGCCTCCCCAGTGGCACAGCGTTTGAGCGCTGGGCTGCGAAGCTGCCCGCAGCCTCTGCAGCACCGGTTCGATCCCCGGCCGCCAGCGAGGGTCCCACATGGCGCGCAGACCTCTCCTGCCGCCCGCTGCTCCCCTCAGCAGTGTCCTTCGGTCCTTCTGCCTGCTCTGCTCCCCGCTCTGGCTCTGGTGATCCTCTCACCCTCCCGCGCTTCTGACTGTACCAGTGCTTGTATAAATAAACAAATAAATAAATAATCTTAAAAAAAGAAATGCCCCGAGGGAGGCCGTGGAAAGCTAGGGATGAAGAACACAGAGTTGCAGGGGGCAGCAACTCGCTTCCCAATCCCCACATACATAAGACAGCAAACCCAGGCTCGCAATCCTGCTCAAGGAGAAAACACCTCCTGGGTGGCGCGGGAGGTGAACCTGCTGGAGCCCTGGCGAAGTTGGCAATGGCGCAGGAAGTCAGGGGGAAACCAAGCCTGGCTGGGAACTCCTGCAGAGACTAGCTGGCACCCCACGCTCAAGGCTTGAAGCCCCCAGGGTCAGGTGTCAGAGTGCACATAGCCGTGGAGCAGAAGAGAGAGCAAATGCCACGTCCCACAGGCGGTACGGCGTGAGCCAGATGACTCGTGGCGGTTGCGATCTGAGAAGGCCGCAGAAGTGGGGAGGCCCGTGGACTCCAGGTGAGCCCACTCCGGGTGAGCCCAGCGGTGGGATGGAGCCAAAGGGGTTTCCTTTACAAAGTGAACGACCCTGTAACCCGTGTCACTTCAGTAAAGAATTTGAACAACAAAAAAATCATTCTAAATCTCAGCACTATTGGATCAGCCTCACCCTGCAGGGCGTCTCGAGACCTTCACAGGGCAAGCCAGAGAACACGCTTGAAGAAGGCTGTACCGCGATTGGAGCAGGCGAAGCTGAGCGATAGATTTAGCCTCATAAAACATACAGAAAAAAAGCCCCAAGCACATCTTTAGGAACATCTTTGCCTAAGAATTTGGCGATGTCATGTGACTATGCCTTCGGTTCTGTTTGAAAAGATCCGCGTGGCCACCACCTGTTGCAAACCAAGTACGGTACTTGTGAGAAAACCAGCGCAGACAGAAATATTACGCTGTTCCGAAGGCGCCATTGTGAGAAAGGAGAAGACGCACAGCAATAGATGAAAGAGGCTTCCCGGTGGCGCAGCGGTTGAGCGCTGGTTGCGAGCTGCCCGCGGCCTTTGCGGCGCCTCGATCCCAGCTGCTCCCCGGTGGAGGAGGGTCCCGCATGGCGCGCAGACCCCTCCTGCCGCCCGCTGCTCCCCTCAGCAGTGTCCTTCGGTCCTTCTGCCTGCTCTGCTCCCCGCTCTGGCTCTGGTGGATTCTCTCACCCTCCCGCGCCTCTGGCCTGTACCCCAGCTATTGTATAAATAAATAAAAGATTAAAAAAATAACATTTACAGTTTCTGCTGTAAAGTTAAGACTGAACCGGGTGCTTTCAGTAAGATAATCAATTCTTTCACAATTATCAAAATTCTACAGATAATTCATTTTGACTTGACGACACTGAGAAATTGATGTAGTTTGCTTCTCTGCAGATGGGGCATCCACGGGTTTGTCATGTTATGCTCCTGAGAGCACAGAAGTCTTATTTGCGAACTGTGGCAGTGCATGTGCTCACCAACCACAAGCTCAGCCTCCTGAGCGCGTCCACAGAGACAACAACAAAGGCAACAACAACAACAAAAATTTAAAAAAAGGCGCGTCCCCCTGGGAAGACCGGCTCTCCAAAAACCGCTCCTGATGGAGGTGTGTGACTTAGCAAGTCAGACGACATCACCAAAGTTTCGGAATTTTTAAAGGGAGTTTCCTTGTCTGCACCCCCCCCCCCCGGAAACGAGCCCTGGGGGGCACCGACATGTGAGAGCAACCTTTCACAGGGCGGCCTCAGCCGCACCATCACCTGTGCCGCGAGCTCACCGCACCTCAGGTCAGCTGACGTCAAAGGGCACCTGGGCCCGAACTACCCGAACCCCCTCAACCTCCCGCACGGCGGCCGCGGCGCAGGGGCGGGAACCCGGCGGCGCCCGCGGGCGAGGAAGCTGCGGGCGGGAAAGTCCGAGCAGACCGAGGTGTTGGTCCTTCGCGCCCACTCGCTGTTAGCAGCAGCAGCGGCCGTTCACCGGGCCGCGCGAGGCCGGGTCCCCCGGCGCGACGCGGGTCACCCCGTTCGGGCCGGCCCGCCCCGCCCCGCCCCGCCCCGCCCCGCCCGGCGACCGCCCGCGCCCCGCAGGCCGAGCCCCACCCGCCGCCGCCGGGGCCGCCGCCCGGGCCGAGCTCGCAGCGGGGCGGCCGCGAAGGGAGGCGCCGCCCTCGGAGCCGCGGCGGGGGCGGGCGGGCGGGCGGCCCCCCAGGCCGAGGCGCGCCCCGAGCTCCAGGCGCAGCTCCACGCGCAGGGCGGGCGGCGGCGGCGGCGCGCGGCTCCGGGCCCGGGTCTCGCGGCGGGGCGGGCCGGGCTCGGGGGCGCGACGGCCAGACCCCGCGGGCCGGCGCCGCGCTCAGGGCGCGCTCTCGGCGGGCGGAGGCCGCGGCCCGGGGCGGGCGGGCGGCCGGGGTTTCGGGGCGCCGGGGGGGGCGGGCGGGCCGGGGGCTCCGGGGCCCGGGCGGGGCGACTTACGGTGACGGCGCCGATTCGGGGACCCCGGGCGGCCGCGCGGGCAGGCGGGTCGGGCCGGGCCCCGCGGGCCGCTCCCGCCGCGCGCCCCGGCCTGCAGCGGCGCCCCCGCCCGGCCGCACCCCCGGCCCGCGACGCCGGCGGCGGCTGTTGCCGGAAGCGCCCGCGCCCGCGCGCCGGGCCCGCCCCGCCCCCCGCGCGCCGATTGGCCGCGCCGCGCGCGGGAGCGCCGCGCATGCGCAGCCCCGCCGCCCGCGCGCTCCCGAGCGTGGCGCCGCCTCCCGGCGCGCCGGGGCTTCCGGGCGCGGCCTGCGGGGCGGGGCGGGAGGCGGGGCGGGGCGGGAGGCGGGGCGGGAGGCGGGGGCCAGCGCCGCGGACTCGGTGCCCCCGCCCCCCCTCCGGCCGCCGCTCTAGGCCCGGCCGCCCCTTCGGCCGCTGCTCGCGGCCGCGCATTCCCGGGCGGGGCGCGACTCTGCGCCCTCGGGGCGCCCGGCCGGGGGACGCGGGCGGCTCGGCCGCGGGGCGCGCGCGTGTCGGGCCCCCGTCCGCGCCCCCTGCGGCCCGGGTCGCGCCGAGGTGCCCCCGCCGTCCCCGGGGCCCGGGGAACCCGGGAGCTGCCCGCGGCGACTGCGGGCGGGGCGCGTCCCTCCTCCCCGACGTCCCGGCGGCGCCTCCTCGGCCCCCCGCGCTGGCGGGGACCCCGCGCCCCGGCCCTGCCGCGGTCGGACCCCCCGCCCGCCCGCCCCCCGACGCTGCCCGCGCTCCGGGCCACGCTGTGAAGCGCCCGAGGGCGCCGTCGGGGGCTGGACGGGCCGCGGGGCCCGGGCCGTGTCCCCCGCGCTGTGGCCTTGGGGGCGCGGGGGCCGCCGCCGAGGGACCCCAAAGCTCCGCCCAGCCGCCCTCCAGCTCCGGCGCGGGTGGTTGCGAAACCCGCGGCCGTCAGTGCCCCGCGGGGTTCCCGGCCGGGCGGGGGCTGAGGGACGCGCGAGGCCCGAGAGCAGGCGGGGGTCGGGGCGGGCTCGGCTCCGGAGCCTGGACGCTCTGCCCTGGGCGGGGCCGCCTCCGACGGGCCCCCCCCCCTCCCCCACCAGGCGCCTGAGCGCCCAGGGATGTCTGCGCGGCCCGCGGTGGGTGCCGCCCCCCAGCAGCCCGAGCGAAGCCCGTCGCCCTCCGAGGAGTGGACCCGCCCGACCCCGGCGGTCGCTGCGCAGCGCCCGCTCCTGACCGGGAAGGGCCTGTCGGGCTGTGTGGGCCGCGGAGCCCGCGCCCGGCCTGGAGGAGCGTTTCCAGACTCAGTTCGCCGTCATGTCACTCGAAAGCGTGATTTGCTGTGGAGACAAGAGCAGCGCAGCCGCCTCTGCTGCCTGGCGCCCGCCGGGCTGAGCCTGCACCTCGGCGCCCGCCCTGCACCTGCCCCCTTCACCAGCCGAGAAGCCGGGTCACCCCGCGGCCTTGAAAGGCCCAAATGGGGAAGCCCCAGGTCTGCATGAGCGTCGGCTGCTCAGCCAGGGGCGCCCGGCCGGCCGCGTGCAGGCCTTGGGTTCCCAGGACCGGAGTTGGCTTTGAGGCCCTCCAACCCTTCCTGAGGGCGCCGCTGGCTCGGGCTACATTGTTCAAAGGGGGCTTGGGGTGCAGGCACCAGGCCGGGCCCAAGGAGCAGAGGGAGGGCTCCCCGACCCTGCACCCCTTTCTCCCCAAATTTCTTTCTCAGTCTCTAGGTCTGGGGTGTTCTTCCTCCTCCCATCCTGGGCCTGGGGGGCCGGCGGCTCAGGAACCGTCTCTGGCGAGCTCCCGCTCCCGCGCTCCAGACAAGACGCCCAGGTCTGCCTGCGGCCCCAGCGTAGGGGAGCAGCTGCCGTCCGGCCGACCAGGGGCCTGTCCCCTCGCTCCAGCAGACTTGTCCTGGGGACCGTGTGGTCACCCGGGAGGGCACCGCTGGCATCTAGTGGCAGAAGCGAGAATGTTGCTCCCTCTGGCCCCCAAGACCAAGACTGGGCCCACCCCAGAGTTCTCTGCCCGGGTGTCCGGGCGGCCAGGCTGGACACTGAGAGCAGCACTGTCCACTAGGGACGTGAGATGTGCAACAATTAAAGGTAAAACTTTTCTGCCAGCGACAGTGAAGGAAAAGCTGAGCAATGTTCACGCCGCATTTTATTTGACGCAGTCGCTCCAAGCTGCTGCTCTTTCCACTCGCATCCATCTGAACCCTCGGCTGAGGTGTCTTACATTCCTTTAATTTTTTTTCTAAGCCTTTGGAATCCAGCACCTGCTTTTCACCGTCAGCGGAGCCGGCCAGCGGCTGTCAGCCCAGCAGCCTCGGCACCGGACAGCAGGCCCGGCCGCGCCTGACCCGCGGCATGCAGCGGGACGGCCCAGCTCCCGCGCGGTTTTCTGAGACAGGTTCTGTCGCCGTGTCCTCCCCGCTCCTGCGCGAGGCGGCCAGCGCCGTCACCGCTTCACCACTGACCGAGACACCCGGGCCCTGCGGCCGGGCCCGAGCGAGCCGGCTCCGGCGAGGCGCGGCTCCCAGGGGTGGGGCTGGCAGTGCAGGGCCAAGGGTCCCGCGGCCCGGGGAGGGCCGAGGGCAGCCCTGGGCAGGGCGGACGCCCAGGTATTTTGCACAGCAGTGAAGAGGAAGAGCGCAGGCCAGGAGAAAGGGGGGGGCAGCGTTTAGGGGGCACCCTTCAGCCGCAGGAGCCGCGGCAGACGCGTCCACGTCTCACCACTCCCCAGACACATCAGGAGCTGAATTCGGGCGTCGGCGCGCGAGGGTCCCGGCCGGGGAGCAGGGGGCGGGGGCGCAGCCGGCTGGGGCTCCCGGAGCCGGGCAGGATCCTGACACGGTGCTGCGGAAGCCTCAGGTGCCCGGGCCTGGCCTCCCGCCGGGATGCGGCCCAGGCCCGGGCAGCGCCGACCCGCCACCGGCCGCCACAGCGCGGGGCAGGTTGGCGCGGGAAAGAGGAGCGTCCTGAGCAGAGAAGGGGCAGCCGCCAGGCGGGACCCCGGCGGAGCCGGCGGGAGGGGGCGCGGGGGGCGGGGGCTCAGACCTGCCTCCGGGAGGGCGCGGGGGGGGGGGGGGGCTCAGACCTGCCTCCGGGAGGGCGCGGGGGGGGGGCTCAGACCTGCCTCCGGGAGGGCGCGGGGGGGGGGGCTCAGACCTGCCTCCGGGAGGGCGCGGGGGGGGGGGCTCAGACCTGCCTCCGGGAGGGCGCGGGGGGGGGCACAGACCTGCTCCCCCGGCCCACAGCCCGTCCCCGTCCCCGTCCCCGTCCCCGCGCCGCCGTCCTCGGGCCCCGCCCGCCGTCTCCGTGCGGCCCTGACCGCCGCGCTCTCGCCCAGTCCCGGCTGACCAGTGCCCTCTGGGGCCGCCGCCTCGCCCGGCGCCCTCCGCCCGCGGCCCGCGCCGCCCTCGGGCCGCTGGATTCCCGCGCCCGCCGGGGAGGCCGCTCGCGCCTCCGCGCCGGAGCCAGGCCGCCCGCACGGCGGGGGGGGGGGGCCCGCGGAGAGGAGGGGGGGCTCACGGAAAGGGGGGCCCGCAGAGAGGAGGGGGGGCCCGCGGAGAGGAGGGGGGGCCCGCGGAGGCGGGGGGGGCCGCGGAGAGGAGGGGGCTCGCGGAGAGGGGGGGCCCGCGGAGAGGGGGGGCTCGCGGAGAGGGGGGGCTCGCGGAGAGGAGGGGCCCGCGGAGAGGAGGGGGGCCCGCGGAGAGGGGGGGCTCGCGGAGAGGGGGGCCCGCGGAGAGGGGGGGCTCGCGGAGAGGGGGGCCCGCGGAGAGGGGGGGCCCGCGGAGGGGGGCCGGCAGTGCAGGACAGGCCGGCGGGGCGCGGGGCCCGAGCTCACTCTCCGCTCCGGAGGTCGCTCCCTGGTCGGCCGGAATCCCGCGTGTGTGTGTGTGTGTGGGGGGGGTGGGGGGGGTCTCCTCAGGGCGGGGCGGGCCTTCCTCGGGGGCGGGGCGGGTCTTCCTCGGGGCGGGGCGGGTCTTCCTGGGGCGGGGCGGGTCTTCCTGGGGGCGGGGCGGGGCCTCCCTGGGGCGCGGCGCCGTGGGCGGGGCCTTGCGGGCGTGAGGGTTGGGCAGCGCCAGGTGGGCGTGGCGGGAGGTGGGCGTGGCGGGAGGTGGGCGGGGTCCGAGCCGCGCCCGCCCCGAGCGCCGCGGGGCAGCAGCCCAGGCTTTGGGGCAGGGGCGGCTCGCGGGGCCTCAGGGTGGGCGTCTCCGCGCCGCGTGGGCGGAGCTCGGAGCCGCGCCCTTTGCGGGGAAGGCTGGCGCGTTTCCCTGCTGGCGAGCTGGACACGCATCAGGTGCCACTCCGTGAGGCTGGGGCTGGCTTTCCGGTGCCTGCGGCCGGGCGGGGGTGCAGCGGGCCAGGGTGGGGTGCAGCGGGCCGGGCGGGGTGCAGCCGGCCAGAGTGGGGTGCAGCCTCCTGCTGCCTTCCTGGAGCCGGGGCTCGTGGGCAAACTCAGCTCCAAGCGGGGCTGGGTGCCAGAGCGCTCAGGCCTGCAGGGGACCAGCAATGTCCACTCTCTGGCCAAGACAGAGAATTAGCTGTTTCGGTGTCATGATGGGGAAGTGGTGGCGCTTAGTTGCCTCCAGGCGGCTGACCCGCGAGGCCGCAGGGCCCAGCCGGGTGAGAAGACGCCCCGCGTGTCCTGTGTCGGGTTCCTCAGGCGGGAGACGCGGAGCCACCAAACCCCGAGTCAGATCCAGCAGTGAGGCCCACAGCACCGGCGCTGGAATCCGAGAAGCCACCTGGCCTGGAGGTCGAGAGTCCCGGTATCCACTGACCCTTCTTCCCGTCAGACTGGAACGTAGAATTCCATCATCACTACGACTCTTAATTTTTAATTATAATTTTTAAAGTCAAGTGACCACAAGCCTCGCGCACTCTGTGGGGCGGGCGTGTCAGTGGGGTGCGGGCTCCTGCTGGACACGCAGCATGGGCAGGCGGGGCGGGTGGCCGCGGGCAGAGGTGCACGCTGTGCTGGCCCGTATCCGCAGGTACCCAAAGAGACAGCCTTGCTCTTGCGGTGAGCACCGTCAGGTCTTCTCCTGTTTGCAGCATGTCGCTCGGCAGTGGTGACTGCGGTCAGCCAACACGGCCGGGAACTTTCAAGGTGATTGGAGAACGTGAAAATGTGAAGGGCCCCTGTGCCCCGGGACAGTCTGTCCTTCGGAGGCGCCCGACGAAATCCCTGCCCAGTGTGCGGGGATGTCCCAGCTGCACACTGCCCGCGGCCCTGCACGTAATGGGGCAAAAATGGAGGAAAAGTGTCTGAAAACATCGACACAAAAAACTAGAGTAACACTGGCCATAGAATTCTAACAAGCTGTGCTCACAGAAGGCACGAAGTGAAGCAAGTCAGGGTTACGCAGGAAAAAGAAAGGCCGGAGAACCCCTAGCCTGACCCTCAGGGCCTCGGGTCCTGCCAATCCCTTCCCGTTTTGCTTGCCTCCCTGGGGGAGCGCCAGGGAAATTGGAGCCAAACTTTCCTTTGTTCTTCCACAGGGGAAAGCAGCAGGTTTGCGCGGGCACGTCAGCCTTGTCTCCCGGGGGAAGCCCTGGCCAGCCCTGGCTGGTGCCCAGGGGAGGTGGGGAGCCCTTGTGTCCCCAGGTCTGCGCACTGGCCTCGGCTGTGGTGGCCCCAGGGTTCCCACTTACTTCTCATGGATGCGCCATTGCTTCCAGCGCTGTCCCCCAAGCCTCAGGCGCCCCTCAGCAGCAACCTGGGAGCGGAATGAGCACTGAGTGGGTGCCCTGGGGGTGCGGCTCTCGTGTGTTCTCCCCGCTTGGCTGTCCTGGCCAGGGTGGCTGCGCCCCTCGCGCAGAGCAGCCCACCGGCCGGACCCTGGGGCTTCAGCAGAAACATGCAGGGCGACCCAGGGCTCATGCAGGCTGCGGGGAAGCGGGCGACGGACGTTGGCTCGCGTCCTGTGAGAAACAACATGGAGCACCTTCCTCGGGAGACAGGACCGAGCAGCAGAATGGCGGGGCTGGTTGGTTCAAGGCTTGAGGAGTTTGTTTCAAAGTGCAATATCCAAGTCAGAGTCTAGCCCCGGGGAAAGGGGTGGTCCCGGTTCCCGGAGCCCAAGGGACGGGCGCTGGGGGAGACGGGAGCTGGGGGAGACGGGAGCTGGGGAGACTGGGGGACGGGGGATCAGGAGGGACCTGGGGGCGCCGTGCAGCAACCCAGGTGCAGCAGCCCGCGGGCCGCTCGGCCTGGCGCGGGCACCAGGGGCTCGGGTGGGGAGGAGGCCCTCGAGGGCATGGACGGCGGGGCCGTGGGGGCGACGCGGCCTTTCCCTCGCTCGGATGTTGGTTTTGCCCTTTTCCTCCCAGCTGGGCCTGCCCCTCCCGCTGCCCTGGTCCGGCGGGCGGTGCCTTTTGTGGGGCAGGCTTGGGGCCTGGGCTGCCTTGGCCGGCCTGTTGGCTGGACACTGGCCCACGGGGTGACCTTCAGTCCTCGCGGGGAGCCTTTCCCCGTCTTCTGTCCTTCCTCGCCGTGCCGGGTGTGTCCAGGGTCTGTCCCACTGATGCTCTTTCGCACTAGAGCCTGTTCGTCTCCACCGAGTGCAGAGCCCGTGGAGCGCAGGCATGCTGGGGGTCCCGGGGCCCCTCACCTGCCCCCCAACAGGCATCCCCGGCCCACACCACGTGAGCTCTGGTTCTCTAGTCCCGGAGAGACGCTGGCACCACTGGGATTTGCGGGTTCCTGGCCTGCCCGCTGCGTGCTGTCCACTCAGGTCCCCGCAGCCTCCCCGCTCCCGTCCGGGTCCCCCCGCTGTCACCCCTCGCTCTGACTGTGAGATCAGGTCTCCGCCAAGTGCCGTTGGCGTTGCTGACAGAGGAGCGAGTAACATCCCGGCGTTCCCGCGCTGCCCTCCCCGCAGCCAGCCTCAGGGAGCGTCTCCAGCGCCGCCGGGGAGGGGAGGGGAGGGGAGGGCCCCCCCGCACTGTCCTCGTGTCCAGCCGCGCCCTGCGCGTGCAGCCCCCCCCGGCCGCCCCCTCTGCCCTCGGGATCGAACCGGCGCTACAGAGGCCGCGGGCAGCTTCCCAGCCCAGCGCCCAACCGCTGCGCCTCCGGGGAGGCCCCGCCTACTTTAAATTTTGATGGCACTAATAAATGGCATTTCAAAATAAGAGAATCAATAGGCAAATAAACTTACGATGTACACAAATAACACTAGAATGACAGTTAAGACGTGGCTTGGCGCCCCAAACTGTAGTTCACATTCAAATGTTCTAATTGAGCTAAATACACGTTTCGAGCATGTAATAAAATTGGAACTTAGCCAATATATTAGATTTCTCACCAGCAATTAATGCTGGCCTCTCCCCAGTATTATTCAGTTCAGTTTAATCACATTTATTATTCCAAAGTTTCGCCTTCCGTATTCTCACATTGTCACAATGATATACTCCACCTGACATGTCAGCACTTTGGCCAAAATTCTGAGTATTTCTGCGCAATCATTCACTCATTGGTTCTCTTTAGTTTTTTTTTTTTTCCAATCTGAAACTTCTTTTTTTTTTTTTTTTTATAGAGGCATGCTTTATTTATTTGTTTGCTGGTTTGTTTGTTTGTTTTTGTTTATACAAGCACTGGGTACAGTCAGAAGCGCGGGAGGGCGAGAGAATTCACCAGAGCCAGAGCAGGGAGCAGAACAGACAGAAGGACCAAAGTACACTGCTGAGGGGAGCAGCGGGCGGCAGGAGAGGTCTGCGCACCATGTGGGACCCTCCTCTGGTGGCCGGGGAGCAGCTGGGGATCGAACCGGCGCCGCAGAGGCCGCGCGCAGCTTCGCAACCCAGCGCTCAACCGCTGCGCCACCGGGGAGGCCCCCCAATCTGAAACTTCTAACATGGAAACCATCTAAAGATTGATACGCTTTTTCCTCAGAACTGTTTTCCTCACAGCATGTGTGAGATCATCAGGGCTGAGGAATAACTAGTCATTGAAGAGACGCCTTCATTTATGACACTGAGAGTGTCTCAGACACTTTTAAACATGTTGCTTTATCAATAAAGTAACAATGTTTTTTTCATAGAACAACATCTTCAGATTATCTTGTATTAAGAGGCTCTGCCCTCTTAAAACACTTTTACACCTATTTCTTGTTTTAAGAGGGACCACAGACACTGGTCCCTCTTCCAGGGACCCAGAAGCTTGGCACGAGGCTTGCCAAGTTGAGAGGACATGTCCAGAGACCACAGACCTAGAATTCCTTACCTGTGCAGTTTCATTCATAATGAAAGGAATTGTATGTCAATTACATACAACTCGTAATATAACTTCTGTTTAACAGAACTGTGGATGTGCATTTTTCCACATTCGTCTTGTTTATAGTGCGAGTTCTCCCAGGTCAGTGTCTAAAGGTTTTGATCTATAAGTGACGTATGGATTCTCCCCTGAGTTAACTTAGGCTGAGTCAATAACTTCCTACATTGATTAAAAGCATAGCGTTTCTTCAATGTGTGAGTCAAGAATAGTGTTTGACGGTATGGTTGGAGACCTCCATATTTACCACCTTTACGGTGTGTGTTCTCCCATGTTGTCTGAGGTTAAAATATTTACTGAAGGCTTTCCCACAGAGATAACATTCGCAGGGTTTCTCTCCAGTGTGAATTCTTGTATGCAGTCTAAAGTTATACCTTCTATGGAAGGCTTCATCACATACTTTGCATTCATATGGCTTCTCACCACTGTGCGTTCTCTCGTGTCTTCTGAGGACAGAGGAGAGATTGAAGGCTTTCCCACACAGGTGGCATTCATAGGGTTTCTCTCCAGTGTGAGTTTGCTTGTGTTGTCTAAGGTACGAGGTTTTACTGAATGTCTTTCCACATAGATGGCATCCATATGGCGTCTCTCTAAAGTGACTTCCCTCATGCTAAGGTCAGAACAGTGAATGAAGGTTTTCCCACATAGATGACATTCATTTGGTTTCTCTCTAGTGTGAATAATTTCATGTCGCCTAAGGTTATAACTTTTACTGAAGGCTTTCCCACATAGATGACATCCATAGGATTTCTCTCCAGTGTGAGTTCTCTCATGTTGTCTAAGTCAGAACAGGGCGTAAAGGCCTTCTCACGCAGGTGACATCCATGTGGTTTCACTCCAGTGTGAATCATCTCGTGTCGTCTAAGGTGAGAACTTTTACCAAAGGCTTTTCTACATAGGTGGTATTCAAATGGTTTCTGTCCAGCTTCGATATTATTGTATTGTTTAAGAGCTTTGAAAAAATGCATTCCCACGTTGGTGGCGTTCATATGATTTACTTCCGTTGTGACCCTGCACATCTTGATTGAAGAATGACCAGTAAACTGATGGCTCTTCTGAAGTCCTGGTTGAAAAAACAGGGTGTCTTTCCCATGTCAGGTGTCACATACTGAGTCATTGTTAAGATTTCAGTGAAATTTTCTCTCAAATCATTACAATCAAAAGGATTCTCTTGAGTGTGG
This sequence comes from Talpa occidentalis, assembly GCF_014898055.3. NCBI lineage: Eukaryota > Metazoa > Chordata > Mammalia > Eulipotyphla > Talpidae > Talpa > Talpa occidentalis. The sequence continues at coordinate 148,244,102 of NW_023604295.1, read as the reverse complement.
CATCTCTGCTTTTGGAAAGGAAGGGGAGATGTTTAAAAGTTTGGCCAAACTTATTCATTCCTTCATTTATCTACATATCAACTCTATAGTAAATTATTCAGCGATAGGTTCCAGTTAAAATTGTTCACACACTAGTTCCATAAACATGGGCTATTACCTTCCCCCAGCATAGAGATTTTCTCCTTTGGCGCAAGCATCACAACTGCAGGGCTATCCTATTACTGTTTAAGCCATTGTTTCAAAGTTTATGCACATCATCCATATTATGCAATTTGTGTTTTCAAGCCCGTAGGTAATGGTTCTGACTTTAATTTCTTCCTTAAAGCTAAACTCATTGAAGTTTGCTGCTACGAGAGGCCTTGAGCATACTTTAATTAGAGCCAGGTAGTGGCGCTAAATTCCTAAATTATTCGATTCCCAGGTCTTTGGAAGAACAGGCCCACACCCATGAAACTTACCATTGCACCAATGAAGGATACGTCCTTTTTGCAAATGTGATGCGTGGCTGTCATTTCTTTTTTAAAAGACACTCATTTATGTGTGCAAGAACTGGGGCAGGCCGGTGAGCTCTCGGTGTTGAATGGAGTTCATGGACGGCGGCGGCGTTTCATGCTGTATCCAAATTTTGGTTACTGGACCATTTTAACTTTTCTTTAATGAATCCCTTGGATCTTTCAATATTTCCACTGGCGGTTGGATTATGTGCCATATTATATTTGGGAATGCCATATTATATCAGAGTTTTGGGTCCACTTTGTAGCTTTGTAACTTGTGAAAGGGGATCCGTGGTCACTATCAGTTCCGGCAGCTGCTCGGGAATTTGCTGCCCGCTGCCTTCGTGCGGGGACAGAGCACCTCGAGTAGGTGTCTCTCAGGCTCTGGCCATTCCCAGGCCAGTTCTTGTGTGTCCAGTCCTGCGTGCGTATTTGTGTGGATCTTTTAGTCGTCCTATGAAATCTATTTGTAACATAAAAGTACGTATTTGTGGCTTATATTGTGTGCCTGCTTCTTTATGTCTAAACCTTGTCTTTCTGCTCGGGCACTGGGTGCAGTCTCTCATATTGTTTTTGTTATGTCTGCTGTTACTTGTGATCTCCTATTCTGGCTTTCTTTTCTTTTCTTTTCTTTTTTTTTAAGATTTATTATCCATTTATACAAGAACTGGGGTACAGGCCAGATGTGGGGGAGGGTGAGAGGATTCACCAGAGACAGAGTGGGGAACAGAACAGGCAGACTGATGAAATACACTGCTGAGGGGAGTAGTAGGCGAGACAGGAGAGGTCTGCCCCGCCATGTAGGATTCTCGTCGCCCGGCTGGGATCGAACCTGCGCTGCAGCAGCAGAGGCTGCAAACAGCTTCACAGTACGGCGCTCAACCACCTGCGCCACCAGGGAGGCCCTGGCTTTCTTTTCTTCTATTTTTGTATCTCCCAATGATCGTTGTTTTTTCTTTTTAAAGATTTATTTATATATGCATACAAGGGTTGGGGTACAGACCAGAGGTGCGGGGGGTGGGAGGACTCACCAGAGACAGAGTAGGGAGCAGAACAGGTGGATCCTCTGAGATCCATTGCTGAGGGGAGCAGTGGGGAGACAGGAGAGGTCTGCTGTGCCCTGTGGGCCATCTAAATATCCCAGGATAGAACTCATGCTGCAGTGGCTGAGACTTAACCCCTGGGCCGCCAGAGAGGACCCTATGATTTTTTTTTTAAGATTTATTTGTTTGTTTATATAAGCACTGAGTACAGTCAGAGCGCAGGAGAGTGAGAGAATTCACCAGAGCCAGAGCGGGGAGCAGAACAGGCAGAAGGACCGAAGTACACTGCTGAGGGGAGCAGCGGGCGGCAGGAGAGGTCTGCGCGCCATGTGGGACCCTTGCTGGCGGCCAGGGATTGAATCCGTGCTGCAGAGGCTGCGGGCAGCTTCGCAGTCCAGCGCTCAACCGCTCTGCCACCTGGGGAGGCCCAACCCTATGATTGTTTTAAAGACAGAACAGAGGGTGGCTTCAGAGGGTGTTTGAAATATGCTGAAAAAATGGATGAAAAGTAGCTGCTTGAACTCCAGGGGTCGCTCATTTTGGGGACCTGAGTTTTGAGAGGTTCTCTGTGATCCCTTCAAAATTTGTACAAACCTCTGTCTCAAACAGCTTCACATCCACTGACCTGCCAAGCCAGAGTCTTAGAACTCACCCCAACATCCGGGCCACCCACTGGTATGGCTGTTCGCTCCGGACGCACATCTGCAGGTGGGGCAGGAACCCTCCTTCCTCCGTTTCTAGAGCCTCCAGCTGGTCCAGACCTCCACGATGTCCTGCCTGGAACGACATCTAACTGCCCTCTCAGTTTCCACTCTCCACCTCAGTCTATACGCCACAGAATAGAACGACCCCGAAAGTGAATCAGAACGTGTAGCTTCCTCCCACCTCTGCTTCAACCCCTCGTTCACCTGGAATAAATCCCGTCCCTTTGCCTGACCTGCAGTGACTGGTACGTGCCACCTTCTCCCTCGTATCCCTGGCAATGGCGCCCTCCCTTCCAGTTCCTCCTACCCCGAGCTCTCACCTGGACACCTGCCCGCGAGCTCTTCCTCCCATTGTTGTGCCTGGTTCACCCTCATCCTGCAGCTGCAGACTCCAACTTCATTTCCTCAGAGAGGCCACCCCCGGCGCCACCCTCACATCACCATGTCACTTTTATATTCATGCTCAGGTCTTTGCCTTCGTCACGTTTGTGACACTACGTCATCATGTATTTCTATTTGTTCACTGTATAAGTCCCCTGCTGGGCTGTGAGCTGACTGCAGTCAAGGATCATCAATCTTTAGTTATATATCCAGCTTTTTGCATGTTGCTTGACATACAGTAGATGCTTAATTAACATCACTTGAAAGCATTATGTTCTGAAAACCCTTCTTGACCCTCCAGAGTTACAGTCCTTCCCTGCTCGGCGTTATAGAGGGAGACTTGTTTCCGTGGCTGTGTGCATGGACTCGACAGGAACCCTGAGGCTCAGGTCCGCTCTGAGGACCTTGGGCCAGTTATTCTATGCCTGAGAACTTCACCTGTAAAATGGAGAGAGTAATAATAGGAATAATACTTACTGGAGGACAGCAGAGGTTGAGTACATGAGTCAATGTATCTGTAAAAATCAATGCCTGATACATAGCGAATTGGCTGTCTTTACTGTATCTGTAATTGTGTCATTAGTTGCTACATCACTTCTTTGTGTAATTATTTTCATGCCTGTGTCACTCTCCAGACCGTGCATCAGATCCTCACGTCCCTCACTCTCACACTAAGGAAAATCAGCTGACCTGGGTCTAGTACACAGTATTCATCTGTGGGGAGTGTGTCAATAACTGATCATAAAATCTGATTATTTTTTGGTTTGGGAAAGGAAAAGGAAATCAAAGAGCAGAAGTAGGAAACTCCTGGAGAGAAGAATTCCACTGAGCTTTAGGAAGGACAGTCTTTATCATTCTAGCTGAGACTCCGCTTGGGAAAGGAATCCTTAGGCCGCTCCTCTAAGCAACGCTGGTCTGGAAGTTCTGGCTGATGGGCCCAAACAGGAAGCAGCGGCCTGGCAGTGTTCTCCAGCCGTGGCCTGTACAGCAGCCACTCCCAGGATATGTTCGTAAAATTAATCCGGGTCGCCCACGAAGATGAAGGTCGCTGGCTGGCCACGTTGAGACCCCGCTGACCACAGCTGGGTGTCCCCCGTGTCCGCGCGCCGCGGCGCCACTCGTGGGAATCGATGCAGCTGCTGCGAATCGTGTTTTCACAAAAACTTTCGTGTCCACGGGACACAAGACCAAAAAGCATAAAAGCAAGACCCCAAACTGCGCTTCTCTGTGTTTGTATGTGACTTTAACTTCCCTGTTTAAAATTTCTGTGCTTTCCAAACTGTTACACATGGATGAAAAGTTTATTTTTTTCCAATCATACAGACTGTTTTTGAGTTTGGCCTCGTCCCGTCATTCTGTGTCCGAGATCTGCGGCTCAGAAACAGGTCACCCGAGAACCCGGGGGCGGGCGGGGCGCGCTGAAGGCTCAGTCCGCGCTTCGGGCCGCACCTGCCCGGGGACGCCTCGCGGGGCGCGGCTGAAGTTCGCGCCTCCTCGGCTGCAGCGACCTGGCAAGTGGGGAGAAACCCGCGTCCCGTGGGCAGGAACCGCGGGTCTCAGGACGTGCTCAGTGAGTGCTTCTAATTGGAAGAATTTAAATTTTCATCTCATTTTTTAAAAAAGCTGCTCGCGGCCTCGGCCAGGAGAGGGCGCGGGTGACCCGTGGACTTGCTCCTGGGGCGTGGCAGGAAAATCTTGAGAAGAACCGGCTGGAGGAGCCGGACGAGCCTCCACCCAAACCCCGACGCACATCAAGAAACTGGGAAGAATTTAATCCTCGGGGCGCTGGGTGTGCGGTCGCCACCCGGTCACTCTCCTTTTGGGAAAGACGGGGTTTCGGGTCGCTCCTTGGACCGACACTGTTGCGGCTCCCGGCCCGGCTGAGGCCGGGGTGGGGGCAGCAGCGGGAAGGGACGGAGGCGCCAGCCCGGGGCAGGGGGAGACGGATGCCGGAGCCCCCGTGGGCGCCCCGCTTCCTGGCGGCCCCCGGGCAGGGGGGTCAGCTCCGGCTTGCTCGGGGGTCGGGGGTCCGTGTTTGTGATCCGGCTCTTTGTCGAGGTCCTTTCCCGCCCGGAATCAGTGGGCCACAGCGGCGTGGGGTGGGCTGGGGGAGTCTCCCTGCAGGTGGACGAGGGGGTGCAGATTGCAGCCTGCCGGGGTCTCCCCTTCAGCATTCCCGGGCCCGCGCCGGGCCGGCTGGACACTCCTGCTCAGAGGCCGCCCTCTTGAGCGGGCGCTGGCGCCCGGGGCTGTCCCCACGCGGGTCTGTCCTCACTCCGTAGCATGGGAAAGACTGACAAGGGGGTGTGGGGCGGGGACAGAGACCCCCGTGGCTCAGGCACGGTGTTCGGGCAGGTCCGTTCCAGGACACACGCGCGAGGCGGCGAGACCCCGACAGCCGGTCCCCCAGAACCCAGGAGCCTGAGGGCAGGTCAGGGGTGTCCTCCCCCCGCAGCCCCTGGAGGGGCGCCTTGCAGAGAGGACTCGGCAGGCGCGGCCCAAAGCGGGGGGGCGGTCACTGGGGGTTCCCGGGACTGTGACCCCGTCCTGCTCTCCCCTTCGCCTCCCTCTCTGGCCGCTGCAGCCCATGAGACGCGGGCCGGACTCCTGGGGCCGGATCCGGGAGGCTCAGAGCCAGCGGGCCGGCGTCCCTGTCGCCTCTGTCAGGCGGGTCTGGGCTCCTCCTCGGAACGGGCAGAGCAGCTCTCCCCTGGCTCCCCGCGCCCCGCCCCGCGGACCCTGGGCGGCCAGATCCCGGGGGCGGCCTGCGCCGCGCTGAGGATGCAGGCAGCGTGGACGGGACGGCTCTTAGATCCCGCCCGGGAATGCCGCGAACACCCTCGCTTACTCGTTATTTCAAATTCTTCTCTGTGCTGTTTTGTTCTCTTTCTACTTTGTGGTCAATTTCTTAGGGTTCCCCATCGCCGGCTATCAACGCCGTCGAGCCCCTCTGCTGTATTTGTTGTTATTTATTTTTATTTTCTGACATCATTGTTCATTTCTGTAGAATATTTGATTTCTCCCCTCGGATGAGTCCCCCTAATTCTCCCCTGACCCAGCACCCGAGTACTGTCAGCATAGTCCCTTGTGACCTTCCCTCCCCTGACAACCCCCCCCACTTCTGTGTGCCCCAGACCGGTGGGTGCCTGCAAGTTCTCCTTTTCCCTGGCTGCTCCGTGTCCGGGGTGCCGCCGGCCAGTGAAACCATCTGATGTTTGTGTTTTTCCTTCTGAGGTATCTCGCTGAGCACCACCCCTGCCAGCTCCATCTCTGATGCTGTGAGCGGCATGCGTTATCTTCATGGCTGAGTAGTAGTCCATGGTGTGCAGAGTCCGCATTTTGATCCGTTCATCTGTTCAGGGGCATTTGAGGAGTTTCCATAACTCGGCTCTTGTTCATGGTGCCGCAGTGATGATCCAGGCACGGGTTCCCTTCAGATCCGTGTTTCTGTGTCCCAGGAGTGGGGTCGCTGGGTCCTCAGGCAGGTGCGTCAAATAGTAGCTATTGATGGTCAGAAGAAGCTGAATCCCACATCGCCGCTAAGAAGTCAAGTCTTCAGGCCACTTGTCCTTGGGGACCTGGCGTCGTCGGGTGCAGCCGGGGAGCATGGCCACTTGGCCTTGGCCACCCCACGGCGGTGCCTGGAGGCTGAGCGCCCCCATCATTTATTGAATCATCTATCTGAGTTCTACTTTCTGCTCCAGAAAGGAGTGTGCTTACGTTCTAAACGCTGAGCAAGACGCCTGGGTCTGTTGCAGACCATCTGGAGCGCAGGCCCGCGGGGACTGGTCGCTGAGGTCGCAGCGTGTTTCTAGTCGGGAGAGCCGCGGCCGGCCGGCAGCACTCCACACGTTCACGCCCGTGTGCTTGGCTCATGCGTGTGCATGGCACCCCACCTGGTGAGGGACACCCCTTCATCTAGACCGGGGTGGCTGACCATGTTTGGGGACATCTGTGGGTGTCACGACTGGACGGAGAGTGCAGAGCCACCGCCATCCAGGGGCAGAGCCCAGGGACGGGTGAGACCTCAGCCATGCCCAGAGCAGCCCCCGTCCCCAGACAGCGGAGCTGGGGTGCGGGCCTGGAGTGGGCCAGTGCGCCACTTCCATGGTAAAGTGGGGGCAACTGCTGCATCCCCCCAACCCTCCAATGCCTGCAGGGGGTCCCGGCGTGGCCGGTGGGTAGGGAGCCCGGGGCCGCGCTGGCCAGAGAAGCCGCTGTGAGGAGCAGCAGGACACGGGGGCCCCCAGCGGCTGGCCCCCAATAGGTCTGAGCACCCCCCAGCCTGGCTCCGCCGCCCCGAGCAGCGCTGAGGGAGGCGCCTGTCCCCCCCCATCCCCCCTCCAGAGCTCGAGCTGCCAGAGACACCCCTGCGCAGCGGGGCGGGGTGGGGGGCGGCCTCATCCCGGCACCACCCCGGGCCGCAGCGCAGGGTCCCCTGAGCTGGAGCAGCCTCTGGTGGGGAGAGGCCGGGGCCGGGCCAGGGGCCCCCCAGGGCTCCAGAGCTCGGGGCAGGGTGGGGCGGCTCCTGTGAGGGCGCTGGTGTCCCCCACTGCCTCCTGGGCCGCGGGGCGGGCCAGCGTATCCAGGAGGCCAGGGAGGTGGCCGTGGGGCCCTTCCCTTGGGGGTGCTCGGATTTTGCTTCTTTTCCTTCAGCCAGTCCTGCCCCCCGTCCCTTTCCCGGGGCCCTGCCACATGGGGCCTCAGAAGGACAGCTCCGGCCTCGGCGGCCCTGTGGGCGCCCCCGTCCGCGGGGATTCCAACAGGGCCGGAGATGCGGGCTGTTTCCTTGGAAACTGTTTTACCTCTGTCCCGGCGCTTCGCTCTCGCACGCCAGCCCTGTTGGTGATTTTCTGCGGAAGGGCTCACTAGGGGTATGTTTTGCAGATGGCAGAGCCGATTTAGGGTGTGCAGGGTTTGGGGGTCCCGGGGTGCCTCTGCCCCTGCCCCTAGCACTGCTGCATGCTGCGGCCGCTAACTTTCCCTGCTCTTTCGTCACTTCACGTTCCCTCTTCTCAGTCCTGGGGTGATGCCTTTGAAGTCCCCTCTCGCTCCCTGCTGGTTGGGGGCCTCGCCCCGGATTCTCCCGCCCGTGGTGAGGACTCCCAACATGGGTCCACCCCTTCCTTCAGGTTGGTCCTGTGACACCTGCTGGCGTCCATTTGGGGAACTCCTCCGGGTGTGCGTCGGGATCCTGGAGAGAGGAAAGGTACGTTCTCTCTGCCCTGCAGGAGACGTCCTGGAAGGAGACGTCCCTGCACCGAAGGCCAGTTAGTGGGAGAAAAATACATTGGAATAATCACGGGTTCCTCCTCGCACACCTGGGGAGACCCAGGAAAACAGCAGCCCGCCACATGCCCTCAGCCCCTCGATAGCATCTTCAACTGCAGACAAAGGGCAGAGTGCGGGAAGCCCAGCGACAAGGGCAGGGGTGGTGCCACCCAAGGAGCCGCCGCCTCTGATGGGGGGTGGAGAGATTGGGTCAGTGCCTTGTAGCGTGAAAACCCAGGAGCCTCCTCACAGATGGGGATGTCCTTTATTCCTGGAATGTGTCTTGCACAAGGGCAACCTCCACCTGCCTGTCAGAGCCCCCCCCCCATCCGATTCCAGAAACAACCAGTAAATATAATCCTGTCAAAGAGGCCCTCGTAGAGCCTGAATGTCCTCCCCGCCGGCCCACACAGGCTCCATACCACTGCATCCGATTAATACACTTGCTATGTCGGCTCAGCCTCTTGGTAACCAGCAAATTGAAATTTAACCTATAAGCTACCCCTGATTTGTTGTCCTCCACAGCACTTACCTGGTGAAGAGGTGAAGCCGCTTGCCCCTCACCTTCCTGTGCGGGGCCTGGCCGCTCCAGCCCCGCTGCGTGGCTCAGCCTGCTGCCCAGTGAGTATATTTGTCCGAGACCCTAACTCCCCCTCAAGTTTGAGGTTTTTTAAATATTTACTTTTTTTTTTTATTTATGAAACAGAACTGGGGTGCAGGCCAGAGGTGCGGGGTGAGAGGACTCCTCAGAGACAGAGTGGGGAGCAGAACAGGTGGATTCACTGAAATTCACTGCTGGGGAGCAGCGGGGAGACAGGAGAGGTCTGCTGCTCCATGAAGTCAGCTCCCTAAGTGGGGACTGAACTCAGGCCATCGCGGTGGACATTTGCAGTGGTAGCGCAGACACTCAATCCCTAGGTCACCAGGGAGGCTCTGAGCTTGATTTTTTTTTCCTGTTACTTGATGCTGACATTTGATCTTTTTGTCATTTAAGGGATTTTATTAGTAACGCCAGAGAGGAGAAAGTAAATGATTTAAAAAAGAAAGACCAAGTACACGTCACCTCTTCAGGTTGCAGTGACTCTCAAGCAGGGGATGGGGCCAGCCTGCCCAGGGTGTCAGGTCAGTCGGGGTGTTCCTGTTCCCATGAATCGCCGCTTCACCAGAAGGGCAGCTCGTCCAGGCAGCCAGTCCCCAGGTACCACACAGCCCTGGCTTGTGCTTATTTCTCTATTCTTTGATCTTTAAGATAATGTCGGATATTAGGGATCCCAGCCAGTCATGTTCTATTTACGTACTGCCAATTCCATCTCTCTGTATACCTTGTTTTTGGCCAGAATTTCTCAGGAAGCATGTCCCACCCTCCACACCTCCACCCCACTGATGGTTTTCCCTGAGTGAGGACGCCAAGTCCATTTCTAAATTGTTTTCATACACGGGTGGGCCACCTCCCAGATGCCGGGCACCACTCTTTGTTAGCTTAAGAATTTCTCCATCTCATCTAGATTGTTGAGCTTGTCTGCATATAGATGTGTGTAGTGATCTCGGATTGTGTTTGTGTGACCCAGGATGTGGTCTTTTTCCTGGTCACAGTTCCTGTCTGCTGTGTCTGTTGTGATTTCTCTTTCATTTATGATCCTATTTGAGTTTTCTCTCTTTTTTTCTTTGTGAGTCTAGCTGCAGGTTTGTCTTTATTTCTTCAAAGAAACAGCTTTTGGTTTCATTGAAATTTTGGACTGTCTTTTATTTCTATTACATTTATTTTTGCTTCAATTTTTATTAATTCCTTTTTTCTATAGGCTTTTGGGTTTTTTGTTCTTTTTCTGGTTATTTGAGATGGGAGATTAGGTTCTTTCACTGTTTTTTTCCCCCTTGTTTCTTGATGTGGGGCTGAATTATTGTATCCTTTTCTCCTAATACTGCTTTTTCGTTCCCAGATCTTCTGAAAAGTTGTTTCCTCATTTTCATTCATTCAAGGTACTTTTTAATTTCTTCTTTGATGTCATCATGACTGCAGTGGTCGCTCGGTTGCATGCTGTACCGTTTCCATGTAGAGTGGGGGTTCCATGTTCATTTCATAGTTGATTTCTAGTTTGATGCCTTTATGGTCAGAGAACATCTTGATATGATTTCAGTCTTCATGTGCTTGTTGATGTTTGTCTTGTGACCCAGTACATGACTGATCCTGGAGGATGATCTGTGTGCGCTTTGAAAAGTGTGTATTCGGTTTTGGAGGTGCATTGTCTTACAGATGTCTGTCAGGCCTGTGTGGTCTAGATCTTTATTTAGGGTTATTGTGTTTTTGTTTAGCTTTTGTCTTGCTGATCTGTCCATTGGTGAGAGTGGCGTGTTCAGTAGGTTGGGAGGAGAGATTTCCCTTAATGGCACATAATTCGCAAGTTTTGTCTTTTTTTTGACATTTTGTTCAGATTCTCTATATTCTGCAAATAAATGAAACCATCTGATATTTATCTTTTCCATTCAGACTTATTTGCTTAGCATAATAAGTGAATGATAAATTTAAGACTTTTTCCAATTATTAGTTTTTCCATTTTATTGATTAATGTGGTAATTATGTTTATAAATTATTTGCTTTTAAACTCTTGCATTTGCATTGTGGTAAATATATATGTAAAATATACACAAAGTAGTTTTTACTGTGTCAGCTATTTTTTTAAAAGATCTATTTTTTATTTGTACAAGAACCAGAGTACAGGCCAGATGTGTGGGAGGGTAAGACAGGGACAGAGCGGGGAGCAGAACAAGCAGACTGACTGAAACACACGGCTGAGGGGAGCAGTGGGGAGACAGGAGAGTCTGCCGCACCATGTGGGTATCTTCCTGGACGGCTGGGATGGAATCCTCACTGCAGAGGCTGCGGCCAGCTTCCCAGCGCTGTGCTCAACCCGCTGCACCACCAGGGAGGCCCCGTGTTAACTATTTTTTTAAACACCCTTGTTTATTGTTTCACACTGTGGGGTTTCTCCCCTCAGGTGTGGTCAGTATCATTTTCCCATCACCAAAGTACCCACCGTCCTCCCCCTACTCCACCAAGTCCTCCTGCCCCCCCTTCCCTCCTGTCCTCCCTTTCTCCCCTCCCCCTCCCCCAGCTCTGAACTCTCACCCTCCCCCTCTCCTCCTGACCGTCCTGAGTATCTCACACTCACACTGCGTTGTCAAGGGTCCGCTTTACAGTTTGTCTCTGTCTGATTCTGTGTTTGGTTTGTCTAGACGCCACATGTGAGTGAGACCATCCGGTGTTGATCTTTCTCCTTCTGGCTCACTTTGCTTAGAATAATCCCTCACAGCCCCATCCACGTTGCTGCCGTTGGCTTGAGTTTATCTTCTTCGATCGCTGAGTAGTATCTCATTGTGTATACAGACCCCATCCTGTTCCCCTGTCTGTTCTGGGGCATACGGGTTGTTTCCACATCTTAGCTCGTGTAAATAGTACTGCAGTGAGCAGAGGAGCGCAGGTTTCCTTTCAGATTAGTGCACTTGTGCTTTTTTTTTTTTTTTTTTTAAAGATTTATTTATCTATGCATACAAGAGCCGGGGTGCAGGCCAGAGATGTGGGGGCGGGGGTGAGAGGATTCACCAGAGACAGTGGGGAGCAGAACAGGCAGATCCACTGAAATCCACTGCTGAGGGGCGTAGTGGGGAGACAGGAGAGGTCTGCTGCGCCACATGGGTTAGCTCCCTGGCCAGCAGGGGAATGAACTCCTGCTGCTGTGGCTGGCTTGATAACGCTGTGTCTTTAACCCTTGCACCACCAGGGAGGACCCGTTGTTTGTATTTTTGATAGTTCAGCAGCATTTCCAAATGTTTTATTCATATGCAATATTTTTATATGTTCTTGTCTTAATGGTTTCCAAAAGTAAGGACAGTTAACTCAGCACCATCTAAGTCCACTGCAGGTTCTTTACAAGCCATGTCAGTGTTCGTGTGGATGCACATTCTGGTGACCGGGACACTAGAAGTGGACATTGTCCAGCACATCAGCTCAACACTGATGTAACCACATAAAAATTAAAAGCAGCATGTGGTGTTTAGTGATATAGACGGAGGCCGCCCCTGAGCTGACATGCAGTTACCTGACTCCTCTGTGCTCATATGTGCACCCACACAAAGCAGTGGCCCAGAGCTTTAACTCTGGGGGGGGCGTGTATCACCAAGCAGTCAATCTTAATGACTTGGGGTCAGGAAGAGGTCAGTGCGTTCACTGAGAGGTCAAATCTAATGACTTGGGGTCATGCTGAGGTTAGTGGGGTCATGCAGGGGTCCGTGACCTTGGTGGAGACTTCAGTGAATTCAGAGTTGGAAATTATAGGTATCAAACTGATTAAATTGTGGTCAGGAACTTCAAATTCTTCTTTCATTTTAAAAGAAGATAATATATAATGAACTTTTGAGTCTAGAGACCTAGCTTTTATGACTAATCTTAAGTGACTTTAGTGGTCTGGGCCATGTAATTGTTAAAAAAAAAAATAAATTGATGGTCTTTAATTTTATTAAAGATGGCTATTTTAATAAGATACAAGGTTTATTTCTGAATTATTTGATGTCATTCTTTCCTTTTATACCAGATGGTATAAAACTCTTGGTATTATTGTATTTTATTCTAATGTAAATACTACATTGGTGTGAACATATCATGTTTATATAATCGTTAGTCTCCATCTTTTCCATGAGAGAAAGTATCTGACTGAATTTCAGCTTTTTAAAGAATTATGCAGATTCACTTTTGGGTAACATTTTTTTATTACAGAAAATACATTAAAAATTTACAATCTATTTAGTATAGTTCAATAGTGCTATAGTTAGTATTATTTTCTGCTTCAATGAATTAGTAACACAATTAATAATAGCACAGTTAATAATATGGTTTTTGGTGTTTTGTCGTTAGCTTGTTTCACTTAGAATAATGTCCTCAAGTTTCATCCATATTGTAGCATGTGTCCGAATCTCCTTTTCAAAGGTTGAATAATATTCCATTGTATGTATATACCATTTTGTTTATCTATCTATTTGCAAAGGGACATTGACGTAGCTTTCACCTTTTGACGGTTGTGAATTATGTCGCTATGAACAATATACAACAAATACCTGCTTGATTCTACTTGATTCATATGGTAATAATGTTTGAAAAACTGTTACACTATTTTTCATAGTGACTGTGGGTAACATACTTTTAAAAAAGATGACTATCAGGGCCTCCCCGTGGCGCAGCGGTTGAGCGCTGGGTTGCGGAAGCTGCCCGCAGCATCTGCAGTGCCGGTTCGATCCCCGGCTGCTCCCCGGCCACCGGAGGAGGGTCCCACATGGCGCGCAGACCCCTCCTGCCGCCCGCTGCTCCCCTCAGCAGTGTACTTCGGTCCTTCTGCCTGCTCTGCTCCCCGCTCTGGCTCTGGTGAATTCTCTCACCCTCCCGCACTTCTGACTGTACCCAGTGCTTGTATAAATAAATAAATAAATAAATAATTAAAAAAAAATAAAAAAGATGACTATCCTCCATTTCATCCTCTCTTCTTCCCACCTAGGTGTGATCTCATGCTCTAGGCAGGGCTTAGTTAGGACACACTGTGACTGTCACCAAATTACTGAAACACATTTTTTAGGTTTGCTGAACTGCGTTGCCGCATGGCCATTTTCATTTAATCATTTTTTCTCTTAAATGTAAAGCTTTATTCTGTATACTTTTTGGACACATTTTAAAAAATTATCTTATGTTTGTAACTGTTAACAGAAAACAGTTGAATGTGACCATGTTTTGGCTACATTTCTTTCAATGTTCTTTTTTTCGGTTGTCATTTTCACAAGCAGAGCCATATTGCTATTAAAACAACCATTTTTGATGTTTGCTTGTAGTTCGATTTTGGTTTTTGCAAATATGTATTTTTGTTTGCTCAGTTTTTTTGTCTTTTTAAAATTTTAAATGTTTTTACATCATTGTTCATTTTTAAACAATATTTGCTTCCCCCCACCCCCTCAGGTGTAGCCTCCATAATTTCCTTCACCGGTGCACCCGTGCACCATCACCTCAGTCCCCTGTGCTCCTCCCTCCCTCTGATACCTCTCCACCTCCTCCCCTGCAGTGTGTCTCTGATTTATAATTGTCTGTTTTAGCTTTGTTGTGTTTTGTACTTTTTTTTTTTTTACATTGATATCTAATTTGGTTCCCCTATATTCCTGCTATCAGTGAAACCATCTGATATATTTCTTTTTCCTTCTGGCTTATTTCACTGAGCATAATTCCTTCTAGCTCCATCCATGTTGCTGCGAATGGCATGATTTTATCTTTTTTGATTGCTGAGTAATATTCCATTGTGTATATGGACCACATCTTCTTGATCCAGTCCTCTATTTTTGGGCATTTGGGTTGTTTCCAGGTTTTACCTATTGTAAATAGTGCCACAATAAACAGAGGGGTACAGGTGTTCTTTTAAATCAATGTTTTTTGTGTCCTTTGGGTAGATCCCTAGGAGTGAAATTGCTGGGTCATATGGTAGCTCCATTTTTAGTAGACTGAGGAATCTCCACACAGCTCTCCATAGTGGTTGGACCAGTTTGCACTCCCACCAGCAGTGCAGGAGAGTTCCTTTTTCATCACATCCTCGCCAACATTTGTTGTTGCTTGTTTTTTTGATATCTGATTGTGGTTTTGATTTGCATTTCCATAATAATAAGGAATGAGAATTTTCTTATGTTCCTGGTGGACATCTGTGTGTCCTCTTTGGAGAATTATCTATTCAGATAGTCTATTAAAAAGTAATTATGAAGTCGTAAGAGTTATTTTCATACCTTGAATATTAACTCTTTATTAAATGTGTGCTGTAGAAATTGCCTCTCCCATGCAGTAGGCTGTCTTCATTTTGCATGTGTTGATATTTTCTCTTGCTGTGTAAAAAGCTTTTTAATGTGACATAGTCCCAATTCATGGTGTTTTCACATCCTGCCTCATCTCAAAAAATTTCTACTTGATGATTTGATCAGACAGTCCCAACTTAAGGGCAACACAGTAGCTTTATTCATCACTGATAACCAGAAAACTAATAGAGGGTAATTTGCCACTTATTTTCCAATTTAGCTTCAAGCCCTGGGCATAGGGGTGGGTCTTGGAAATGGGGCATCTAGGTGGATCCCGTCCCTGGTACCATGCCCAGTAGTTGGTGTGTGGGCCCATTCTGTGTGTGGCGCTGTCCTTTGGATATGGGGACAGGAGGTATGTGCTACTTCCTGGTCTGTGTCATCCCTCCAGGATCTCCCCGCTCCTTTAATTCATCCACATGGAGAGTACCCATAAGACAATGAGGAGGACAGAGCTATAAGATATTCCTGGGTATTGGAAATACTGTATAGACCATCTGTTAATCACTAGTACTATTATGTAAATTAGAAAAAAACTATTGTGATAACTCATATATTTTCAGATTCACTGTTAACCTAACCAAAGTGAGAATTAGATGAGAATTTGATCATTAGAAAAACTATCTACTAATTTAAAACAGTGGCCTCCTAGGGGTGAGCAGGAGACTATTTACAGTTTGTTCTTTATCACATGTTAAGTTGAAGGAAATTTTACTGCCATTTAATATATGCCTTACTGGTAGTACATACTTGTTAAATAAATTTACATATTTTGTTTTGAATAAAAGTGAAGAAGAATTTTAGTAAAGTAATTAGACAAGATTAAAATGTTCTAGATGTCTCTGATCAAAGATCCAGCTCCAGGTGTAAAGTAGACACCACGGATCCCTCAGTGGAGGTCCTTATATAAGCAAGCTATCCCAGCTGTGCACAGCCTAAATTGTAGCCAAATATCAAACTGTGTTTTCAAGCCATTCACTTTGGGATGATTTGCTAGACTGCAAAAGACAATGCATAAAAATGGTTTTATAGAAGAAACCTATTACTTAGGTGAAGGCACAAAGTTGATTATAAGTAAAGTTAAGATGTTTAAAGAATCATAAAAAGTCATATTAATAAAAAATGGATGGGCCTCCCCAGGGGCACAGCGGTTGAGCGCTGGGTTGTGAAGCTGCCCGCAGCCTCTGCAGCGCCGGTTCGATCCCCGGCTGCTCCCCTGCTGGTTCTATCCCCGGCTGCTCCCCGGCCACCGGAGGAGGGTCCCGCACGGCGCGCAGACCTCTCCTGCCGCCCGCTGCTCCCCTCAGCAGTGTCCTTCGGTCCTTCTGCCTGTTCTGCTCCCCGCTCTGGTTCTGGTGAATTCTCTCACCCTCCCACGCTTCTGACTGTACCCAGTGCTTGTATAAATAATAAATAAATAAATCTTTAAAAAAAATGGTAATAAACATGGTTTCTTGTACTTTCCAAACTACCTCGAAAGGGTAAAAATGCCTTCCAAGTATATGATGATTTGATTTAACGATTCTACCTAATTTTACATCCCCGAGCAATAGATTACTCTTACCATAGCATTGATGCAGCTGAAGTGAGCTTCTCTGCTCCATGACTTTGGACTTAGCCATAGGCCATATAATTCACTTTGGACAATGGGGTGTTAACCAAAATAACAGATGCTTAAAATACACTTGTGGTTGGACTTGTCCTATTATCTTTTGTCACATATCTGTTCCCAGATGAAATCCTAAAGGGAGACATCCTTAAGTCAGGTCCTTCTGACGGCTGGATACCTTTCAGACAAAGGACCTGCCTTGGGCTGCGAGGTAATTTTTATGTGGAGAAGCAGAACTGCTTGGGAAAAACATGTTCGTCTTGATAATGTAGCCAGGCTAGAAGACCGAAAGTATTTAGAATTGGTTAACATTTAAGCAATAAGCAGAAAGAATGCAGGACTATTTTGGGCGTGTATTTAAGCCTTTGGGGACTCCCTGGTTTCAGAAATGAGAGTGACATGACGGTGTGAGTGTACGTAATGCCACCAAACTCTGCACTTAAAAATAGTTAACATATGCCTTCCTATGTACAAATAATGAACTAGAAGAAGAAATTAAAAAAACTGTCCCACTTACAATTTCACACACACAAAATTAATTACCTGGGAATAAAGCTAACAAAAGAGGTGAAAGACCTTTACCAGGAAAACTATAAAACGTTGTTAAAAGAAATAGAAAACACAAAGAAATGGAAAGATATACCCAGCTCATAGGTTGGAAGAGTCAAAATTGTCAAAATGGCCACCCAACCCAAACCAATTTATAGATTTAATGCAATTCCAATAACAATCCCAATGGCATTCCTCAAAGAAATAGAACAAAGATTATGGAAGTTCATATGGAAACACAAAAGACCCCTGATATAAAAGGGGGTAAATGAAGGTATCATACTTCTGACTTCAAACTATACTATGAAGCCATCATAGTTAAAGCAGCATGGTAATGGAACAAAACAGACACACAGACCAATGGAATAGAATTGAGAGCCCGGAAATAAAACCACATGTTTACGGACAGTTAATATACAAGAAAGGAACAAAGTACAGACACTGGAACAAGGAAAGCCATTTCAATAAAGGGTGCTGGAAAATTGGACTGCCACATGTAAAATAATGAAACTAGACCATGATCTCACACCACACATGAAAATCAACTCAAAATGGATAAAAGACTTGGATAGAAGACCTGAAATCATAAAATATAGAGAGGAAAACCTATGCAAAACCCTCCCTAACATAAATCTCAGAAACATATAAAGGAGAAAATAAAAGTTTTCTCTATGGCAAAAAAGACAGTGACCAAAACAAAAAGAGACACCCTTCTGAATGGGGAAAATCCTCGCATACTCTACATCTGATAAGGAATATCAAAGATCTACAAAGTACTTACACAACTAAACAAAATGAAAACAACCCAATCAAAAATGGGGCGAGGAGCTAAATAGTCACTTCCCTAAAGAAGATACGCAGTTGGCCAACAGGCACATGAAAAATGTCTCATCATTTATCATCAGGGAAATGCAAAACACAATCACCACGAGAAACCACCTCACACCTGTGAGAATGGCCCACAGTTAAAAAAAAACCACACACACACACAAACAGCAAGTGCTGGTGAGGATGTGGAGAAAAGGACCCTCTTACACTGTTGGTGGGAGTGTGAACTAGTCCAGCCACTATGGAAAGAGGTGTGGAGATTCTTCAGAAGACTGAAAATGTATCTTCCACATGACCTAGCAATTCCACTCCTCTGGATCTACCCAAAGAGCACAAATGAGCGGCCTTCCTGGTGGCGCAAGGGGTTAAAGACAGTGCTGTCAGGCTATCACGAGCCACTGCAGCATGAGCTCGATCCCCGGCCAGGGAGCTGACCCACACCGCGCAGCAGACCTCTCCTGTCTCGCCCGCTGCTCCCCTCAGCAGTGTGTTTCAGTCAGTTTGCCTGTTCTATTCCCCACTCTCTCTGGTTAATCCTCTCACCCCACCCTTGCACCTTTGGCTTACACGCCAGTTCTTGTGTGCATAAGTGTTTTTTTAAAATTCTCACTTTTTTTGTTGCTGTATTGTAAAAATCACCATTTTCTATAAGCTTAGTTGTGTGCTAAGTTTTTCAAGGGATGCCATGGTGTCCACGACCCACATATGATTGGAATTCCGTGACACTTGTACATGATGGCATCTGTGGAAGGGTTTAGTATTGTCAAGTGGGAAAATACTGTTGATGTCCATCGAATGGTGAATAAAGAAAGGCTCTATAAACTTCAGTATGATTCTGTCATTTGAGGAACAATATAAAATAGCACAGCTGCCATGGGAAAACATTCTGGCCGTTCCTTTGAAAATGAAGCATAAAATGAATGGATGACAGAGCAATTCCACTTCAGGGAAAACTGAAGAATTCAAAGCAGCGGCTGAAACTGACATCTGTATGCCCACAATCATGTAAGCATTACTCACAGCCTGTCAAAGTCTAGAAAGAACTTGCATGTTGATGGAAGAATAAACGAAAAAACAAAATGTGGCATCTATGTGATGGACTATTATTCAGCCTTAAAAACGAAGAAAATTCTGATACAAGCTACAACTGTAGGAACCTTAAAGTCATTACGTTAAGGAAGACGCAAATGGACTAAGAGCCTATAAGTCCATTTCTGCCAGGGGTCCAGAGCAGACAAATTTCAGAGACAGCAGTAGAATGTGGGTGCCAGAGGATGAGGGTGAAGAGGAATGGGGAGCAGCGTTTAACTGGGGGAATGGAATGTTCTAGACATGATGTGAATGTGGTTAATGCCATAAAATGCCTGGCTTAAAAATATTCAGCGGTAAATATATTTTATAACAATGAACAGAATAAACATAGTCCTGACACATTCACAACACACATCAACATGAGAAAGGGAATGTCAGGCAACCGCCTCCACATGTTTATCCAAATTATCACCAAAAAATGGTAACAACCGGCCTCGGCGCTGTCATGACTAAGGGGTTAGGGAGGTCTCGGCTGTCACGACTAAGGGGTTAGGGAGGTCTCGGCTGTCACGACTAAGGGGTTAGGGAGGTCTCGGCTGTCATGGCTAAGGGGTTAGGGAGGTCTCGGCTGTCACGACTAAGGGGTTAGGGAGGTCTCGGCTGTCACGACTAAGGGGTTAGGGAGGTCTCGGCTGTCACGGCTAAGGCTGGAGTGCGGCCCCGGCCAGGGAGCTGACGCGCCGGCACAGCAGACCTCGCCTCAGCCCCTTCCCCTCAGCAGCGGGTTTCATGGACCCACCGGTTCTGCCCCCCGCTCTGTCTCTGGGGAGTCCTCTCACCCCCCACCTCTGGCCTGTACCCCGGTTCCATACAAAAAAAATTAACGCGTGCGCCCTGGCCGAGCAGACGAGGCCGATGCTCGCTGCAGAGCACGCGGCGGCCTCGGGGACGGAAAGTCGCCGTTTATGGCAAAACGGACGCGCGAGGCAATGGTGCGCGGCAGAGCCAGACGGACGACGGAGACACACCCCCGCAGCCCCACAGCACAGGTCAGTAAAATCAACCACCAGTAAAAGCGGCGCCTGCTGGTGACCCGGGAGGCGTCCGGGCCTGGGGGCAGGGGGCACCGCGGTGAGTGGCCGGGCCGGGCGTTCGCCTCAGGGGGCGTCTCCGCACGAAGCCGCGCTGTCCCCCCAGGGCGCCTGCCCCCCCCCCCCCCCCCCCCCCCCGCCCGAGCCCCTCCCTGAGGCGCTGACGGGTGCAGCCTCCGCCTCCGAGAAGCCCCGAGGGCCCCAGGCCGCGGGTTAAGCCTCCTCGGGGGCCTCCGGGGCCCGGGTCGAGGAGACGCCTCCCTGCGGGCGAGGCCGGGGCGGCGGGTCGGGCTGCTCAGACTGGGGGTCGGGCCGGGGCTTCCCTCCGCCTGCTAGGCCCGGGGCGGGGAGGGGGTCACCCCAGAAAACCTCAGTCTGCCCCAAGGACACCATCACCCACAGTAGCAGCCGCGCGGCCCGGGCAGAGCAGCGCCCAGAGCCCCCAGGCGCGTCCTCGAGCCACGAGGAGCCGGAGCAAACTCGGGGACCCACGGCCGTCAGGGGGTCCCCTCAGGCATGAAACTGACCCCCTAGGTGACTCCGTGCTCAAAACTGAACCCCAAAGACCCCCCCAGTTCTCCTCACCAGCCCCCCCCTCTTCTGACCGGACCCTCCTTCAGCCGCCCAGGGAGACGCGCTCGCCCTCCCGCCCGCCCTCCCCCGGCTCACCTCGTCCTCCCGCGACGCGCGGGGCCCGCGGGGTCCTGAGGGGCGCGCCCCGCAGCGCCGACCTCCTCGCGGCCCAGGACGCCAGGAACGCCGGAGGGGGCGGCCGGGGAGCCGCGGGCAGGGGGCGGGCAGGGGGGGAGGGGGGCGGGCGGGGGGCGTCAGGCGGGCGGGCGGGGGGGCGTCAGGCGGGCGGGCAGGGGGGAAGGGGGGCGGGCGGGCAGGGGGGCGTCAGGCGGGCGGGCGGGGGGCGGGCAGGGGGGGGCGTCAGGCGGGCGGGCAGGGGGGCGTCAGGCGGGCGGGCAGGGGGGCGTCAGGCGGGCGGGCAGGGGGGCGTCAGGCGGCGGGCGGGGGGGCAGGGGGCGGGCAGGGGGGCGTCAGGCGGGCGGGCAGGGGGGCGTCAGGCGGGCGGGCAGGGGGCGGGCAGGGGGGGCGTCAGGCGGGCGGGCAGGGGGCGGGCGGGGGGCGGCCCGGACACACCTGGACGCTCGGTGGCCACGCCCGCCGGGCCGGCCTTTCAGGGTTCAGTGACCCGGGGCGAATAGCCGTGTGTTCTCCAAAAATAATGTCACCAGAGCTTCGGGCGCCCCTGAAAAGCGGGACGTGTCTCCTTGGGGTTAGACGCGCGCCTGCTCCACCCCCACGCCCCCCGGGCGCCGCCCCCCCCCCGTTATCCCCGCGCCCCGCCCCGCCCACCCCAGGCCGGCCCCGCCGCTTCTCCGCCCTTGTCGCCCCGGGACCCTCCGCGTTCCTCGGCCCCCAGTCACGCCCCCTCGAACCGCCGCGCTTCGTCACACGGACACACGGGGACTAGCCGCCCCCCCCCCCCGCGGGCTCTCAGCAGGCGCTTCCAGACAGTCCTCTCTGTGAAGCAGGTGTTGGGCCTCAGTTCATACTTAAAATTTTTATCCGTATTTCCAGCGTTTCCTCAGGTCGTTTCCCCAAAGTGCAGTCACTATCACAGGCCGTGCAAACAGTCCAAACGCAGTTTTCTGCAGAAGGGAGGAGCAGCTACTCTCTTCTCAGAACGAATGGCAGCACCTGCGTCACCTCGCCGGCCACCAGCTCACGCCCCTGTCAGCTGCAAGCTGTTGATGCTTCCCTCGCACTAGAACCAAGTACACAAAAAGATTATGTGTAAGAAATACATACTTTAGACTCTCAAAAAGGAACATTAGCTCACTAGGACTAGCAATGAAAACATTAAACTATCTCAAAGTTTAGGAAGTAAAGTAAAAGGGTAAAAAAAAAAAAGCAGATGTTTTTCCCCAATCATGAAATTGTAACACCGCAGGTAAAAATTATTTATCTGTTGATGCACTATATGTATCCATAGTTCACACACACACACGCATAAAACCTTTTCTCAGTCTCCAAGAATCACTTTTCACCCCATCCCAGTCGCTACTGCACCACTGAGAATGTCTTGATGATAGAGTGTGCAGGATTGGAGGAAGGTGCTTCTGTATCCTTGTAGCACCCCAAGCAAGGGAGGAAGGAGAAGACACCTGGGCCTAATGAAGAAAAAAAAAAAAAACACTTGTGTGTGTTCAGCACGCTCTGGAGACAGCCTGAGCAAACAGCAGGAAGAGCAACTGGGAGGACTAGGAAGTGTCGTGAAAGGGGCCACCTCAGGGGAGAGACGTCCGCAGTGCCCACCTGTGGAGTAGATGGGAGAATCAAGGTACACACCTTCCTAACATAGTAAAGAGCTTCTGCACGGTGGGCAGGTACACCTCAGAAGGATTTCATTGAGAGAGTAAGTAATATGATTATCAGCTGCTATTCTGATAGGAAAAGGACTAGGCAGCCACAGCTCAAAAGCTGCCTCATGCCTAACAGCTTTGTGATTCCAAGGAGCAAGCAGACATGGCTGAGGGCTGCTCCTTGGCATGCTGACCTGGTCTGCTGCTCACCAAGTACCATCTCAGACACACACCTGAGTTTCCTTTGGGGTCCTGAGTTCTACAAAGAAAGGCATATAGGACAAGACACCAGCTTCTCAAGGCTCTTTCGTTCATGAGCACACAGGCTGTAGCAGTTTTTGCAGCCTGGGTTGTAGCCAAAACCTTCACCCCTAATCAGGTACACACACCTGCAAGGGTTCATTTCAAGACATGTAAGTGAAACATACGCGCTGAGCACTCCATCTAACCCTTATCTCCCTGCAACTTAATGAAGTCACTGTAAAGGCAGGACATGGGCACAGGGCAGGTTTTCTGATCCCATGCAGACCGGGTAAAGGAGGAGTCAGAGTCCTCAGTAGTTTTGCAGGTTTTTTATTTGGGGTTCACCAGGCATATGGCAGGCAGGGGTGCTGGCTGGGGGGCTGGGAGGCTGGCAGGCCTCCCAGCCCCCAGCAAGTCTTCACTCTATCTGGGCTCTCTGGCCTTCTCTGCTTCTGCTTCGGCTTCTCCTTCAGGTTCTGCTGCTGCTGGCTGGGGCTGCTGGCGTCCCCCCGTGACGCCGCCCTTAAAAGCACAGTCTTAGCTCAGCTGAATCCCATCTACCTATGCCCACACCCTACTCCAGGTGCCCGCCATCAGGCATGCATTCAGGACAAGGATCCATCATCTATCCTGATGGCGGAAGGGCAGAAAAGCCTGACATTTTCTTTACCCTACAGTCACCTTCTCCATATTCTTTATTTTTTATTTTATTTTTTTTAAAGATTTATTTATTTATACAAGAACTGGGGTACAGGTCAGAGGCACGGGAGGGTGAGAGAATTCACCATAGAGTGTGGGGAGCAGAACAGGCAGACCGATCGAAGACACTGCTGAGAGGAGCAGCGGGTGAGGCAGGAGAGGTCTGCCACGCCATGTGGGTTTCTCCCTGGCTGGCTGGGGATCGAACTCATTCTGCAGAGCCTGCGGACAGCTTCACAGCACAGCGTTCTACCGGCTGTGCCCCAGGGAGGCCCCTCCATATATAATAACCATGGTTCACACAGGGCCACATAAGACTTACTTATTTAGCAGAAACACCCAGCTACACTGCCACCAGAAAAGTATATCTTCCCGAAACATGGACATAGCATTTGTATGTTAGGGATGCTCAGACCTCAGCCTGCTTAGCTCATATACAAATTTTTTACATAAAAATTATGATCTTTGAATTGTTAAGGTTCTTGTTGTCTTTTCCAGTGCTTAAGGAAAACAGGCACCTGTCACTGCAAATGTCAGTCTTTCTGTGTACATTAATGATGAACAAGCATACTGCAAGTTGTTCTATAAAATCCATTAACTGCAGACCCAAGTGAAAGGCTAGCTTTAGTGTTGGTGCATGTATGTCCTTAGCTTATTTTCCACAATGTGGTAACCATGAAAGCTAAACACCAAATACTGGGAACAAACAGCAGAAGAGGTTCACCCTAAACCCACCAGAACAAAGTGGCCACTGAGGCTGTTCAAGCAATAGCACCTACATTATCCTAGACTCAGAGAGAAAATAATACCATAGTAACCCACACAGACTCAGCTCACACAGACTCAGCTCAATTGTTCCAGATTATTCTGAATATTAAGTATTATAATATTCTAAATTATTTAATCTAAAATACAATGATCACCAGATCTTCCATTATACCAAAGATGCCAATTTTTCAATCTGCCTCAAGTTGTAAAGTCTGCATGTAAAGAATATGACCAATTCCACAGGTCTCAGAACATCTACAAGCCTCTCAGACAATGCTCACAATCACATTCATAATGAAAATATTTTTAGTGAAACTTCAAAAATAACTTACACATTTGTATTAGTATTTCATAACATTAAATGAGCTCAACCAATAATTATGCTTATTCAACATTAAAGCAAACTTTGAGGGCCTCCCTGCTAGCCTAGGGGTTAAGTCTCAGTACTGTCACCACAATGGCCCACCAGATGGCCTGAGTTCAATCCCCAGCCAGGGAGATAACCCATATAGGGCAGAGAAGACATCCCCTGTCTTGCCCGCTGCTCCCTTGAGCAGTGTATTTCAGTAGATCTGTGTGTTCTGCTCCCCACTCTGTCTCTTGTGAATATTCTCATCCCCCCACACCTCTGGCCCACACCCCAGCTCCTCTACACAAAAATAAATAAAATATCTTCTTTTTTAAAGATTTATTTATTCATGCAGGCAAGAACTGGGGTACAGGCCAGATGCACGGGAGGGTGAGAGGACTCACCAGAGACAGAGCAAGGAACAAAACAGGAAGACTGACAAAATACACCGCTGAGGGGAGCAGTGGGCGAAACAGGAGCGCCATGTGGGATTCTCGTCGGCAGGCCAGGATCAAACCGACGCAACAGAGGCTGTGGACAGCTTCACAGCGCTGTGCTCAACCCGCTGCGCCACCAGGGGAGGCCCAAAAATAAATAAAATCTTTAAACAAAAACACAAACTTTGAATTCGAAATCGGTAGAGTTCTTGTATGCATAAATAAATACAAATGCATGAATAAATAAAAATAAACCTAAAAAACCACTGATGGTTCAAAGCAACAAAGCACAGAAATGGTACCATGATCCCAAGTGTCGACCGTAATGTCATGTCCAGTTTGGGGAGCGAAAGGATCAGCAGGTGGCAGGAAGTACTGGCTTCCTCCCTGCGGACACAGGGATGTACAGCCTGGGGAAGAACTGAACCAGAAACCAAGTCATGTTTCCCACTCTGCTTGCTCTGTAGCTCTTCAGTAACATCATAAACACTAAACTCTGTGTTTTCTACTTACAACTGAGATTCCACCAATGGTAGCTATAAGGTTTTTACATTTTTAAAAGACTGCATTTAATTTTAAGGAGGCTGTGTGTATAGCACAGTCCCTGGCAGACAGTGGGCACTTAGCAAACCCTTGTTCACTACTTTGAGTGTTCATATCATGGAAGAGAATGTTCTATCATGGAAAAGAATACACACTCTCCAGTGCCGATGTAACTGCTGAAAAAACAGTCATGCACAGACATCATCATTAAATTGGAGTCCACTTATCAAGATATGTGTACTTTATTAAAACCCAAAAGATCATTCTCACAAGTGTCTATAAAGGCACACCCCGTCCTGCTTGCTTTGCTTCATCATACCTCTCAGGTACTGCCTTTCACAAAGTGAAGGTTTGTGGCAACCTGGACTGGAGTAAGTCAAACTGCTATTTTCCAAAAAGTATATGCTCACCTCACGTTTCAGTCATATCTAATTAGGGTATGTTGTTATTAGACAAAACACGATTGCACACTTAATAGACTACACTCTAGTGTGAGCAATTTTTATTCATACCAGGAAACCAACAAAAAAGTAGTGACTTGATTTACGCAGTATTACGTTTGTTGTGGTATTCTGGAAATGAACCAACGATCTCTCCAAGGTGTGCCTGTATCACCTTTTATTTAGTGGAGGGTAAGTACACCTACTAAAGCAAATAAATGTATTTTGCTGAGGCTGCTGTTTGGGGCTGGCCCTACGCCCACTATGGCAAACCTAATAAAGATAGGAGGTGATCACAGCTGGTGCTTGGATAGAGAAACGCTTGTCACAATATGTTTAAAAATATGTGTCATGATCAAATAGACCTGGTTTTATCTCCAGAGAATTTTTTTATTTTGTTTATATCCAAAAGACAATTTAAAAGCTAAGGTAAGTAAGGGACGGTGCACATACACCAGTGGGCAGAAAGAGCTGTGAACGCAAAAGGTTTGTGACAAGAAACGCCTGCACAGTCATAGGCAGGCGGGAGCGCCGCCTCTAGCTCCAGGGAATTTTTTTAAGTAGGACATACATCTTTACACTCAACTTTACATTCGGTTCATTGTAATGATAAAAATAATCAGTATCATTTCAGACAAAGCATGTGTGCTCTTCAGTACTGGAAAGAGAATTACTAAGA
This sequence comes from Talpa occidentalis, assembly GCF_014898055.3. Classification (NCBI taxonomy): domain Eukaryota; kingdom Metazoa; phylum Chordata; class Mammalia; order Eulipotyphla; family Talpidae; genus Talpa; species Talpa occidentalis. Next base: position 148,217,703 of record NW_023604295.1, on the reverse strand, counting down.
GCGATGTGCAAGGATCTAAATTTTAGAACATATATAAATAACCCCTTTTAATCTAATCACAAAATAACACAAGTTCATTGAGAAATCTGTCAACAGAAAAAACATGAATAACAAAATCACCATGAATACCAACATCTTGAGGACACTGGTCACTGTGTCTAGCATGCTTCTCATTTGTATAGATGAGATAAATCTAAACATTAACAACTAAAGGGGGGGTCTTATCCTGAATAATACTGCAGGCACTGCTAAGGCATCCCTTTCTTACCAGTTGCTCTAGATCTGCAAGAATCCCTTCTGGTAGGTATAGAAGTTAAGCATGCTGTACGGGAAAAATTAGAGAAAAGATTTTTTAAAAAAGATTTATTTATTTATTTATTTATTTATTTATTTATTTATTTATTTATTTATTTATTTATTTATTTATTTATACAAGCACTGGGTACAGTCAGAAGTGCAGGAGGGTGAGAGAATTCACCAGAGCCAGAGCGGGGAGCAGAGCAGGCAGAAGGACCGAAGTACACTGCTGAGGGGAGCAGTGGGTGAGACAGAAGAGGTCTGTCACGCCATGCGGGACCCTCGCCCAGCGGCCGGGGATTGAACTGGCGCTGCAGAGGCTGCAGGCTGCTTTGCAGCCCAGTGCTCAACCGCTCTGCCACCAGCGGAGGCCCAGAGAAAAGGTTTTTTTTTGTTGACTGCAGTCTAACAAGTAGCAATCACATTTGGGATTAGAACTAGAGCGATTCTAAAACTATTAAGTAAATCACGTCCAATATTAAAGACAGCATCTGCCTGTAATACATTGGACTTCTGTATTAACCTGAGGTTCCCTGTGCAGAGGACATCCAACACCGTAGAGCTGTTTTGAGGATGCACAGGGTCGCCCACACTCCTTCCCTCCCCCTGACCTCCAAGGGGGTTTACAGTTTAGCCTCATTTGACAACTTCTGATTCAGACAAAAATACGAAGTCCAAAAACGCCTGACCTTTGTTCTTATTTGTATGATCTTACACAAGTTCCTGGTCTCTTTTAGACCTTAGGATTCTCAACTACGGAGTAGGAATATCTCTATAGCGTCATTAATGGAGATCACATAACTTAAGTGATGAACTTGTTGCACAGGATCAGGTAATCTCTGGCAGGTGCTCAATAAACATTGATTTCTTCCTCCTTCCCTGAAGAGTCCAACTTTTCTCCGAAGCAAGCATAAAAGGATTTGGGAGAGGAAGTAAAATCAGTTTAACACATTATAAATGTTAAAAAGTAAAGTGGATTATCTACAAAATGTCTAACCCCAGGTGAATGAGTGATTGTGTCTTATTCAATCCGTGAAATAGGAGGAATCCTCTTATCACCAGATATCAGTAGAGAAAAGATCTCAAGATCTTAGGAAAGGGCCCTTCCATGTCTCAGATTATTCCCCATGAAGGAACTTTCCATCCCTGTTAGGGACAGTGCCCAGCTGTCCCTGCTGCGGGGTTTCTCGGGTGGGTCCTTTGATGATGCAGAGAAGGTCACTGCTTGCACTACACTGAGTTAGTTAATAATAATCCGCTTTAGGAAACCAGAGATGTGCAGCCAGAGTGTGGCAGCCTTGTGGCTCCTGGTCACTCAAAGACTCAGGAAAGCCTGGATTCTATTCAAGGGAGAGTCTACAGTTGCCTCAGGCAGTTTCCGGATGTCAAACTCCCCCTTCCAGGCTCTGAGTGGCCACATCACGGGCACCACAGCTAAGGGAGCCTCAGCCCTCAGATGCGGGCCCACGACCAACAAGGGCAGCCTCTCAGACCCTGTGAAAAAATGCAGGGCCCAGGTGCCATGCGACCCATTGGGTCAGAACCTGCATCCCCGGGAGACTGGGATGCGGCTTGGCCTGCCGGCTGGACCTGGGTTGGGGAGGGGGTGTCGGCCCCAGAAAAGTTTACAATACGTTCCCCAAATTATAAGTCTACAGAAATAAAACATGCAGATCAATGGAGCAGAGCGGGGAGCCCGGAAAGCCCCCGGGGGGGGGGGTGTGATCAATGCGGCAGGGAGGAGCCGGGAGCAAACACGGGGGACGCGCTTTCCGTCAGGGGTGCTGGGCACCCACGGGTCGCACTCAGGGACGACCTGCCCCCCATGTTCCTCCAGGACCCAAAATGACCCGAGCAGAGCCTGCACCCCCAGCCCGCCCCGCCCGGGTCCCCTGACTGGGCCGCTCTGCACCGGCCACCGGCGGGGCGACGTCCTCGCCCTCCCCTCGCGTTGGGGGGTCGTGAGGAAACCGGGGTCCCGCAGGCGAGACTCGGAGTCGCGGGAAGCGAGTGCCAGGCGAGCCCGGCCGCGGGGGAGTCAGGGGCTGGGCGCAGGGGCGGGGGTGCGGGGGGTGCGGGGGCTGCGGGGGGTGCGGGGGCTGCGGGGGTGCGGGGCAGAGGGGAAGGCGGGGGGGGGTGCTCACGGGGGCGCCCGCCCGCCCCGCCGCGGCTGAGGTTTAGAGGCTCGAGCTGAAGCGGAGGCGACTCTCCCCGTCTCTGCAAATACGATCATGTAACATTTCCGCGGCCGTGGGGCAGCGACCCGCGCGCCGCGCGCTGGACACGCGCCCGCGACCCTTCACCCCCCACAGGGGCCCCCACCCGCCGCGCCCCGCTCCGCCCGCCCGGCCTTTCCCGCCGGCGCCGCAGGCTCCCCGGAGCCGCGCGTCCCCACCTCGCCGCCGGGCGGCGCGCCTCCCGCTCCCGCCGCGGCCCCGGCGTCGCCTCCCTCGGCCCGGGCCCTCCGCGGGCGGGCGCTCCCGGCTTCCGCGTCCCCGCCACTTCCGCCCCCGCCGCTCCGCGTCAGCGCGCCGGGCCGTGACGTCAACGCGCCGGGGGCGGGGCGAGGCGAGGACGGAGAGGCGCGCGGGGGAAGCGGGCCGGAGCAGCGGCGCGCGCCCCCTGGCGGCGCGGAGGGCGGGGCGGGCGGGGCCGCGGGGCGGGGCGGGACGGGGCGGGGGGGGGACACGGAGCCGCGGCCGAGGGGCGGGTCTCCCGGGCGGGGGGGGCGCAGCCTGGGGAGCCGTGGGGGGCAGGAAGCGGGGGGTGTGACGTCGGAGCCCTGGAGCTGGGAGACGGCGTGACGTGGGGCGGGAGCCCGCGGGCACGGGGTCCTCGCGCGCCGGGAAGCGCGCGGGGTGGGGGCGCCCTCCGCGGGCTCGGGGCTCGGGCCCGGCGCTGGGGACTGTGTCTGCGCGCGGGGCGAGGCCGGCCGCGGGTGCTGGAGGCGGCCGGGCGGCTCGTGTCGTGGGGCCGCCGGCGCGTCCCGCGCTGACAGGAGCCCGAGGCCGCTCGGGCTGTGGGGAGGCCGGGGTGGGGGGGTGCGTCCGCGGGGGCTCGGGGTGTCCGCGGGGAGGGGGTGTCCGCGGGGGGCGGGGTGTCCACGAGGGGGGTGTGGGGGGCAGCCGGTGTCCGCGGGGGCGGCTCTGACCGCCCTTGCCTGACGCCCCTCGGGCACCTGCGCCCTCTCCCATGTCAGAGCGGTCACGTCACCGTTTAATTTGCTATTTTAGTCTCTAATTTACATGCTGCTGCTTACATTTAAATAACTCCACATTATTTAAGACTTTAAACATTAAAGCTGTCATCGATCAATCTGATTTACTGTTATTTCATTTCCATGGTAATATGTTGCTAAGAACCCATTTAGCTATGCAAATATATGCACACTTTATGTCTGAAAATTCATTTAATTTTAATAAATAAGTGAAGAGACAAAAATCATATATTGCCAAATTAAAAGGATTATGAATAAAAAATGAAACAGTGATTACCTCACCAGAGGAATTTTTATTATTCAATTACTCAGTTAAGAATTAAAATGAGAACAGTAATGAAAAATTTGAATTGATCCAGTTGAATTATATACTTTTGGGACAAAATCCTTATTATTAATTTGCTAAAAAGCGAAAAGAAAACAAAATGGAAGCCTCTCTCCAAAGGTGGCCAGAAACGGCCTAAACCACTAAGCTCTTGTTAGCGCCCCTTAATGTTTTTCTGCTTCCACAAAGCAGAACTGAGGTTTTGAACCCGGAGCCACACCCCAAAGACGCTCCATTGGTATTTTTAATAATAAGCATCATTTTAGGCAGCATCAGGCAAACATTTGCTCCAAAGCCTGCAGAGTGCAGCTCTCCCAACTTTTGCAGAGTCTCAGTGAACACGCCTGCAAGAACGTTCCAGGCCATGCAAGCACCGTCTGACCTCCCGGCCCAGGCATGCTGGCCCCGGAGCGCGTCCCCCTGACCGCAGCTGCGGCCACGCCTGCCTCGGGACCTCCCGCCGGTGACCACTGCTGGGTTAGGTACGTGTCCAGGCGCACTGACAGAAACGATCGTTTAGTAACGTTTGACTAATTATTAGAATTTTAAAAAGTATGGGCATTTATAATTTTCTTCAAAAAATTTTAAGTAATCAGACAGGAGCTTTTCAGACTGGATTAAAAAAAATTCTGTCTTGACACGAACCCTGTTCCGAGTAACCTGAACACGCTTGCGACCTCGTTCCTTGCGAACGTTTAAATACCCAAACCCCTTGTTGCAGGCTGCTCTGTCCAGCAGCGTTCACCACGTGTGGAGCTAAGCCCGTCTTTTGTGCCTGGGCTGTTTCGCAGCTCAGGTGATTCTTACCTTTCCAATTTCAGTTTCCAGGGCGAGAGCGAGCCGCGTCCGGGGACTCCGCGCAGTAGCCGGTGCCCACTGCAGCCTCCAGCAGGACGAGGTGCAGGAAGATGGCCCCGAGGGGTACCCGGCTCCGGGGTCGCTATGGAAACTTGGAGGAACTGACCTTCAACAAGCTGCACCAGGTCCTCAGGTATTTAGAGACCAAGCACGTTGTGAATAATTCATCACATTCAACTTTATCACAGTGGTTGTTGCTTCAAAAGGGACTGGGCTTCGCATAGAGCACCCGTGGGCAGTGAATGTGGCTGACAATTACTCATCACTATGTTAATGAAACTATAGAATCTAAGGATGCCATTTTTACAATATTCATTCTTTATTACTATGGCAGATTCCCCAAGGGGAGAGATCTTCACACCTTCATGCATTTTCTAAGAAAGTGGAGAAGTAGTGACGCAAGTTACCTGAATGTGACTTGCAGAAAATTCCAATAGACAACCCAAGGTCATGCCTAGAGCAACCCGGCAAAGAGGAACAAATAAGACCCGTAATTAGTAGAAGGCAGGAAATAATAAAAGAGCAGAAATAGAGATCAGAAAGACTGCAACACACCCGTGAAGCCCGGAGCTGGCTCTTTGAGAAGATAAACAAAATAGATACCGCGCGAGGCTCACAGAAAGGAAAGCATCGATACACAGAATCGCAGGTGAAGGCGCAGTCCCTCAGATAGCAGTGATTTCTGTTAATAAATTCCATATAACCTTGAAGAAAAGGATAAGTTGGTAGGTCAACACCACCCACCAGGACTACCCCAGGAGGAAATGGAGGAACTGAGCAAACCTTCGCAAATGTGGACTTTGAATCTAATAAAAAGCCTCCTGAAAAGCTAAGCCCGGGCCTGATACTTTGCAGCTGACTTTGATCAAACCTCAAGAAGCAGTGATGCCTGCCAGGGGGCACAGTGGATGCCGCTGGCCTCCGGGGGGTGTGTGGGCACGGGGGGCACCCTTGCCAGGCGTCCACCCTTCCTGAGCAGCCAGGTTGTCCGGAGGACGCATGTGTAGCCTTCCACAACTGGTCGTCGGGTAGCTCCGCCTGTGCTGGGTCTGGCCTCGCAGAGTCAGGAGGGTGAGTGTTTCGGTAAAATATTCATTCTTGGTGACGTAACTGCGGTGACGCCCCGGAGTTTGCAGTAGGCTCAGAACTGATGTTTCCCACTCTCAAAACAGACGTTCACACTCTTGGCAAGGATTTTCATGGCCTTCACCTGCCCGCAGAGCCCGCACTGCCTTCCAGGCACCTTGCCGGTTAGCGAGAGCACCTGCGGCGGAGACGACCTCTGTCCTGGCTTGCTGGGATCTTGGTGGCATCTGCTGTCTGCGCCTCACGGGTCGAGAGTCTTCTAGAAATGGCCTGAAACACGACTCCCTGGCCCTCGCTGCGTCCTGCGGTTGGTGGCCGTCTCCGTCTGTCCCGGTCCGTTTCCACGACTCCAGCCCGTCCTGTCGCCCTCCCTGCTGCCGCCAGGAGCCTCCTCTCCTCTTCCACGTGTCCGTCTTCCTGCTCTTCTTCCTTTTCCTTCTCCCTTTCCTTCTCCTTCTTAAAAAAATCTGCTTTTGGGCCTCCCTGGTGGCAGAGGCAGTTGAGCGCCGTGCTGTGAAGCCTCCCGCAGCCTCTGCAGCGCCGGTTCGAATCCAGCCGGCGGCGAGGGTCCCACATGGCGTGGCAGACCTCTCCGGTCATGCCCGCTGCTCCCCTCAGCAGTGTATTTCGTTAATCTGCCTGTTCTGCTCCCCACTCTGTCTCTGGTGAATCACCTTCCCGCACATCTGGCCTGTACCCCAGTTCTTGTATAAATAAATAATCTGGCCTGTACTCCGGTTCTTGTATAAAAATAAATAAATCAGGCCTCCCCTGGTGGCGCAGCAGTTGAGCGCTGTGCTGTGAAGCTGCCCGCAGCCTCTGCAGCGCTGGTTCAATCCCCGGCTACCGGCAAGGGTCCCACATGGCACGCAGACCTCTCCTGCCGCCCGCTGCTCCCCTCAGCAGTGTCCTTCGGTCCTTCTGCCTGTTCTGCTCCCCGCTCTGGCTCTGGTGGATTCTCTCACCCTCCCGCGCTTCTGACTGTACCCAGTGCTTGTATCAATAAATAAATCTTTAAAAATAAAAATAAATCTTTTTTAAAAAAAGAAAAAAAAAATCTGCTTTTAGTTTCTCAGCCCTCTGTGATGGAAAGGCTGATGCTTGCGACCGAGGTGAGGCTGGCCGCGGCGCACCTGTCAGGTGAGGGCCGCCCCACGGCTGGGGAAGCTCTCTGCAATGCGGAAAGCGACCTGACACCCGCCCCAACGCAAGATCTGGATTCAGCACTGAACCCGTGTTAATGCACAAAAAGAAACTACGGTTGTTATTTTCATGCATGATCCCAGGTGACAGAACATCGCCCCTTCCGTGACTGTGTGACTTGCAGGAAAAAGGAGGCAGGGCCTGATGTCCCGCAGGGCGTCGGGCTTTGCCTACACGAACATGAACTTGGATGATTCATAACCTTGAGCTGATGATGCTTCCCCAGTAACATTCTGTCCATTTCCTTCCTGTCTCCTTACACTGGAACAGAGGGGACGGCCTGTATGTTTCGCCGTCTCCGTCTTGCCTCCTCAGAAGATCACTGAACAGACAATTTTGCTTTCACCAACACGACGTGCTCCCCAGACAGGCCCGACTGCTGCTGGGCTGGGCTGGAGGTGATGCACTTGCGCCCTGGCCCTCGCACCGGCCTCGGCTCCGGGCTGAGTCATGAGCAGGTGCTTGCGGGAGCGTGACGGGCTCGGACCATGATGTGTGGTGAAGCGTGGGGTGAACACACGCATGCATCTGAGTTCCCAGCCTGTTGGAGAAACTAGCTCGATTTTAATTTGAATCTTTAACTATATCCAGCAAAGTAGATCTTGGAAAACAGCAGCAATTGTAAATATTAAAAAGAATTTTCAATTTTTGATTGTTTTTCTAATCCCAAAGAGTTGATAATCCCTAAATCATCACTGTTTGAATTGGAAATGAATCCATTTTGTTTTGCTGCTAAATTAGCTTCACTAATTACCTTTTATCAAAACGAATATTTACATTAGTTGGCATTCCCTGGGCACACACTAATTAATCCTGGATTGCGCCAGGAAGAGCTGATCAGCAATTTAAAACACTGGAAAAGGATGCAAATACCAAAGCCGTGGCATTAGGTCGGGTTTGATTCAGTCTTTCGTGCCCTTTACATCTCTCTCTCAAGACCGCTGCCGTGTGGCAGGTCGAGCAGAAGCCCCTTCCCTCCTGCCGCCTCAGAGCCCCTCCTGGCGTCAGATGAGCCTGAAGACCAGGAGGGAGTCACGCTTCGGGGGCCTTCCCGCGGGGTAGAGGGTGGGGATGGCCTCGCGGGCGGTGCTGTCCTCCGCGGTCACCTCCCATGCGTGCTGGTTCATTGGTGCCAACTTACCCCACTAAGGAAGCCCAGTTGGGGTGAATGTGGTCATGGGGCCTGCGAGGCCAACCCCCGATCTCTTACCTGGTGCCTGTGATTCCGGGGCCTTCCCTGCGAGCAGGTGGTCCGGAGGAGAAGGCTCAGTGCCCTGGACCCGCTGCGCTGGGGGTGGTGATCTGTGTCCTGCAGCTGCCCCCCCCGGGGCCAGAGCGCCCGCACTCACCCTGAGGTAGGGACCGCGCGCACCTGCTCGGAGCAAGGCCCTCGCTCCGGTGCCAGCCCCAGGTGCCTCCACCCCACTGGGAGCCGAAGGGCCTGTCCAGTCTGTGAGGCTCATGGGCTCCAAATCCACTTCAGCCCCTGGCCTGTGCCCCTCTGTACCCCGCCTGGTCTACCCTGCGCTCTGAGTGCGGCCTGCCCTTGACCCCTGCTCTGCTCCTTGAACCAGCCCTCCCCCAGCACGGAGCCCCCCGACGCAGGAGAAGCAGCATCTGGCCTTGCTCTGGGGCTGGACGGAGGCTCCCGCTCTGACTCTGGCTCACTGCCAGGCTCCACCCCAGACCTTGCTGGGGCCAAGAGGGGTGCGAGGCGGCTCCTCTGGGCCATGGGCTCCAACCTGAGCCGCCCTCGGCTTTGCCATCTAAGGTTCTAATGGGCAGTGGGGGTGAGCGTGGCCAGTCAGGGGCCCTGGGGCCTCCTCACTCCCACACCCAGGCCCTGGGACAGGGCCCAAAACCCACCCTGCTCAGAGGGTGCACCCGAAATGTCCCCCCTTGACGGCTGCAGTGCTTCCCTGCACGAGTCTGCGATGGCGAGTCAGGGGTCGGGCCCGCCGCGCCCTCAGCGAGCGCTGCGGGACTGGGCCTGGCTTGGTTCTCAGAGAGTCCTGATTGCGAGTGGCCTGGTGCGGGGGCAGAAGAGGCAGCGTGTTCCTGGGGTGCGTCTTAGGTCGTTGTTTCTGGAGTTTGGAGAAAACCCCGGCCCTGGGCCCTGTGGGGGGCTCCGTGTAGCCTCTCCTGCAAGGTTGTCGCACGGCGGCTGCTTCCCCCTGCAGGTATTGTAGGAAATTTCCTGGGAATTTCTTAAAAGTAGGTATGTTGGGGCCGCACTGAAACCATAAAGTCCGCTCCTGCCGCTGGGACCCAGAAGGCTGCGTTCCCTCCCCCTGCTGTCCTGGGGTGAGTCACCTCGCAGAGCAAGGGCTGCCTGACCTTAGAAAAATGGAAAAATGAGAATCACAACATCCCCTTCGGGAGGCGCTTCCCTCCAGCCTGTCTCTGCTTCCCAGCGCCCCAGGCCCTCTCCGTGCAGGGAGCTGTGCAGGCTCAGCCACACTCCTGGCCGGCCACGCCGCCCTCCGCCCTCACACCACCTTCCACCCGCCACCCTCCCTCCACCTGCCACCCACCACCCACCACCCTCACCGGCCACCCGCCACCCGCCACCCACCACCCTCCACCCTCTCTCCACCCACCACCTACCACCCACCACCCTCACCCGCCACCCACCACCCTCCACCCTCCCGCCCGGCCATCAATATTGTGCAGCTGTTCCCTATTTCAATCATGGTTATTTTTAGGGCCTATTATAGCAAATTGCCAGAAACTGAGGTTTTCTCTTTTCTATGAGTTATGGCTTTCATGTGAGCCAGACTTGGCATTAATATTTCATCGCAGGAGACGAGTCATCGGCACATCCTGAGCGTGACTCTGCACACGGCCGGTCACACGCTGCCCGAGCCCGCTGGACGGGCCGGATGATCTCAGCTCCCGCCGTGGCTGCGCCCCGGCTGCGGGTTGTTAAACGTGCGGCTCCCCCTGTGCCTGCGGGGCCGCCCCTGGCCCGCACGGAAGAGGCGAGTGCCGCCGTGAGTGCTTCGGGGGCTGGGCGGGTGTCCCCGGGTCAGTCGCCAGAAACACGCTCATGTTCACGCTTCACGCTGTTTCATTGACTTCGGAGACTGGAGACGTAGCCAGCCCCGAGTTGCACATCTGACCTTGTTCGCTGCAAAAGAAAAGGAAAAATGAACGAGAACACGTCTTTGCAAAGTCTCGTTTTTTCCACAGGAAAGGCAGTGCCTGCGGACACACGCGCACACTCATGAGTGTGCCCTGGCACACCCGTCTGCGTCAGTCACCGCCTGTGTCTGCCCCCACCGTCTGGCGTCCCTCCCTGGCAGCATCCACCCCCGGGCAGCGCATGGTCATGTCCCCCGGGGGCTCGGCGGTGCTGCCCTGGGGCCAGCGGGAGGCTCCGTGGCGCCTGCGTGGGACGCGCCGCCTGGTCCCTGCCCCGGGCGCTGGCAGAGCAGCGTGTGTCCACCTGCAGGCTGCGCCACGTCGGGCTCCCAGGACTGGTGGCCATGAAAGCGGGACAAAGTCTCCGCGAGAGGAGAGAAGGCGGCGCTGACTTTGGGGTGACCTACGGCTGTGTGGTGAGGCCTGAGGGGCATGGGGCGGGACTGAATGGGGGTGCGGCGGCGGCAGGCGCCCCTCAGCCTGGCAGCAAGGTCAGGTCAGTCCCGTGAGGTCGGGGTCAGGCCCCAGGCTGCCCACGCCCTGTTTCTGGGGAGCAGCCTCCGTGGCTGGTGACAGCCATGCTCCCTCCTCTTCATCTCGGGGCCGCCCTCCCGCCCCCTAACCGAGTGGCCCTGCCCCCACAGCCCGTCCACCCGTTGTGCCTGCCGCACCAGCTTCAGGCCAGAGCACAGACCCGCCTCGTCTGGGCCTCAGGACCCACCCGACGACCCTCACCCCGCGCCCTGCTGCATTCCCTGGGGTCGCTCGGGAGGCGACGTACCCCGCCTTGTTCCCACGCACGCAGGAGCCCGGCGGGGCCAGGTACTGGGCTGTGTCCCTGGGGGCAGCCAAACCCTCGCCTCGGCTGCAGGTTGCATCAGACTTTGTTTCGGTCAAGCGAAATTTGGTGTTTCGTGCTGAGGTTTTATGCTACAGAATGAACAGAAGGAAAATGCTGGCCCCGGAGGAGCGTCGTGAAGACGGGGGGGGGGGGGGGGAGTTTAGCGCATCGCCGTGATCTACAGTGAAAATGTGGGTTGCAATTCATGTTTTCAGGAAGAAAACAAAAGCTCTGTTTTCAGAAAACTCAAGTGAGTGGTCAAAAGCCAGTCAATGTGCTCTCGGTGTGGGGCGACCCTCTCAGCCCGGGGTGCACTCGGCTGGGGCCACGGCGTCCAGGGCTCCGTGCTCAGGCCGCGGTCAGGGAGCCTATCCAGGCCTGAGGGAAACAGGTGAGCGGATGCCAAAGCTCTTCCGCCCAGAACACTTGATTTCCCATTATATGCTCCATAATAATGTGATTAAAAAACAAAATTGCGTCTAAATTGCCACGTTGTTGCTGGTGTTCTTCATTCTGGGGGTGTTCCGGGGGCGCGGGAGCTGTCGGCCTCACGGCTGCAGCTTGCACTGGCCCCGCAGCCCACCTGTGAAACTGGATTTGTGCCTGCAATGAATGAAATTATTCTCGACACATTTACCACAAAAAGGACATCGTGGGGACCGACACGCCAGGACGCCGCCGCAGCGTCTGTGGGGGCACAAACCAGCTGGCAGATGCCGTGGCGCCAGGGGGGCGCGCCGTGGAGAGGCAGCCGTGCCCAGGAGCCGCAGCCAGGAGGACGTGCGGCCTCTCAGGGGCAGCCAGTGCTGAAACTCCTGAGCCGCACCTGTCCCCACACGCGCGAGAGTGACCCGCGTCAGCCTTACAGCCCCGCCGCGCCGGCAGGTAGACGGAGCCTGCGGCGGTGCACCCCCAGCACGTCGGCACAGGCAGGTGCAGAGAGGGCGGAGGGAGGAGGGCGGGTCTGTCTACACAAGATCGTCCTCTGCCCAGGGTGTTCTTTGGATTAAAAAATAAACTTGAAATCATTACAAGAAAGAGAACTAGCAAGAGGCCAGGGAAACAGTGGGCTCAGGTGCGCGCGTGCACACGTCTGTTTTGAGGGAAGAACCACGTACAGATCTGAAAGTCACTGGCCTTGTAACAAAATACGAAGAGGCCTGTCGTTGCTGACTTGGTGTCTCATCTGTCTTAGGTGGTGGCCACTTGCCCCGCAGGGGAGGGGCCGCCGGTCCTGCCAGGCCACCTGGTCCGTGCGCGACGGCCATGGGCCTGCCAGTGTGGCCACAGGCCTCGCAGCCTGCTCTGGCCCCGGGTCAGTGTTTCCATTTCCAACTTCTGCATTTGCATGCACTGGAACGTGGCTGGAATTTCCATTACTCTTTCGCACCAGGGAGCTTCGCTTCATCTTAAACAAAACTCTGTGGAAGTTTCCAGGAGTCTGGGGTCAGGTCAGCAAAGGTGGGGGCAGAGAGGGCTACAGTCTCAGAGGTCCAGCCCAGCCTAACCCCAAAGCAAGGAATTCCAGACCATTTCATCGAGGAACATTATGCACAGCTCCCCGCGCCCTGGCAAGCGCAGGCCCCGCCATGAAGCCCGCCTGTGTCTATGCAGGCGCCTGTTTCCTTGGTCAACCTGCTGTGCGCTGACCGCTGGTCCTCTGCTTCTTCGCTACCAACCGGCCTCAATGCCTCCCGGAGTCCTCACAGATGAGCGAGGACAAGCTCCTCGCTCTCAGGTCTCTTACATGCCCCTGCTCCCTGTCTGGGAGACGTCACCCTGATTTCACAGTCAGGCACCCACCTGCCAGGCCTCCTGCCCGGTGTGGACCGGGCCGCGTGAGGCTCAGAAGCCAGGCACAGCTTCCACATGCCTGTCTCACCTGCTGGCGCAGCCTGGGCTCTGCTGGGAGGGGCGGGCGCATGAGGGTGTGTGGGAGTTGGGGTGGGGGGTGGTGATGATGCCCACACGATGCCCGCAGATGCCACACAGGGTGTCGCCACACCTGCCTGTGCCCCGTGCTCCTCTAAGAGGCTCAGGATCTGGGGCCCCAGGCCCAGTGACCCGCCCTCCGAGACGGGGTGTGTTTACGAGCACACACAGGGCCGTGGCCGCGTGCCAGGGGCTCCGCGTCGGGATCCTTGCTGTGATCTGAAAGACCGTGGCTGAAGCTTACCCGAGACTTAACATCAGACTCTGCCGTTTCAATGCTCTGTTTAAACTTTCTAGGATTGTTATGACATTTAAAATACCGTCATTTTCAAACAGTTCTAAAATTTCAACCATGTTTTTTAAATTCTCCCTTGGCAAATCTCTAATGCCCCTGGGAGGTGTTACATGCCAGTCGCCGCACAGATCGCTCACGCGTCCAGGTGAAATGGAAGATGGGCTTTTAAAGGAAATGCTTATAAATGTCACTGCGCGGGGATAAACAGCAATATCTTTAACATCTAATTAATATTTCAAAAGAATTGTCAAAAACGAAAGCAGTGATTATCTGAGACGAAAATAAGGGCTTCCTCCGAGCTGGATCACACTTACAGAAGGATGCGGGAACGCTGGAAACAGTGACGGCGGAGAGCCCTGTTGGCGCACCAAGCGCAGAGACAACACGGTTGGGGGTTGGGGTGAGGCGTGACCGCCGGTGTCTGCGGTCAGGGCGCCCCCGGCCGTGGAGGAGCCGGGTGACCACGGTCACACTGGGCACTGCCCTCGCCAACGTGTCCACCTGCAGCCTGTTGGCAGGGCCGGCTCTTCAACCACTGTGCCCGCAGGAAAGCGGCGACTGGCTGCGGCGCACCTGTCACGGCGCACCTGTCTCGGCTCACCTGTCACGGCGCACCTGTCCCGGCGCACCTGTCCCGGCGCACCTGTCACGACGCACCTGTCCCTGCGCACCTGTCACGGCAGGTGTCTGTGAGCCGGGAACCCCGGGCGCGGGTGACACACAGGGGCGCTCCCGCGACGCCCGCAGTCCCAGCAGCTCCGCCCGCGCCTCCCTCCGAGGTGGCCGCGCCCCAGCGGGGCGTCTTCTGGGGCGGAGACGCCGCGGGCGGCCGGGCTTTGGGGTCGCCGGTTTCCTCCCGCGTCCGCCGAGAGCCCGGGCTGTGAGATGTTCCCGCGGCGGCCCGTGTCCGCCTCCTTGTCCGGCCCGGCCGGGCGCTGTCCCGGGGCGGCCGCGGGGCCAGGGGGCTCGGGGTCCCGGGGTGCCCGTGGGGGCGCCGCGGCCGGGCTGCAGCGCGCGCGACCTGGGATGCCGCGTTTCACGGCGCCGGCAAATTAAACCGCTTTTCCTCGGCGGAGGAGCCGGACACGCGCCCCTGGGCCGCCCCGCGCGCCCCCCCGCCCCCCCGCCCCGCGCGCCCCCCCCCCCCCGCCCCGCCCCGCCGGCCCAGCTCCTGCAGCCCCACGCTCCGGAGCCTGCTGCTGAGAGGAGGGGCGTGTGCCTGTGTGGCGTGTGCGCGTGTGTGCACGCGTGGTGTGTGCGCGTGTGTGCTGCGCAGCGGGTGCTGTGTGTGCATGGGTGTGTGCACGTGTGCGGGGTGTGTGCCCGGCCCCGTGAGCTTCGTCTTTCCGCGAGGGGCCAGACGAGACCCGGGCGCCCAGACCCCCGGGGCGCCCCCCTGCAGGCGGACGCGGGCGGCCTGGACCCCGCAGCCCTCCCGACCCGGGGGCGCCGCGCGGGACCCGCCCCAGCCCCGCGCCTGCCCCGGGCGCGGCCCCCGCGCCGCTCCCCCGCGCAGACCCCCAGGCCGGCGGCGCCCCGAGCTGGCCTCGGGCCCCAGGTGGGGCGCCCCAGGGCCCCGATGTGTCCGCTCACGGGGTCAGGCCCGCCCGCCCCGCGTCCCCCGCAGCGCGGCCGGCCAGGGCAGGGGGGCAGCGCTGGCACCCCGAGAGCCCAGGGTGGACGTGCCCCCCTCCTGCTTTTCTTTTTTGGACAATTTAAAGGCTTGTTTCATTCTGATTGTTTAAAACTAGGTTCCTGCTCTGCTGCTGGTGGAGGCCGGGAGGAGGACGTCTCAGCTGCAGAGTGTGTAGGGGCAGGTCCGGCCACCGGGCAGGTTCTCTGATCCCATGCAGCCCGGGGGAAGGGGGAGCCAGAGTCCTCAGTGGTTTTGCAGGTCTTTTATTGGGGTTCAGCCGGTACTTGCAAGGCAGGGGTGCTGGGGGGCTGGCAGGCCTCCCAGCCCCCAGCAAGTCTTCACTCTATCTGGGCTCTCTGGAGTTCGTTCTGCTGCTTCTCGGCTTCTCTTTCGGCTTCGGCTTCGGCTTCGGCTTCTACTGCTGCTTCTACAGCTGCTGCAGGCGTCCCCGTGACGCCGCCCTTGAAAGCCCAGTCTCAGCCCAGGTGAATCCCATCTCCCTAGGCCCACCCCCTGCTCCAGGCGCCGCCATCAGGCATGCGTTCAGGACAAGGATCCATCATCTATCCTGATGGCGGGAGGGCAGAAAAGCCTGACATTTTCTTTACCCTACAGAGTGTTATTAATTTGGATCTATAAAAATAGCAATATAATTCCCACACCCCACTAATATGCAGGATCTATAAATAGCGGAGAAGCCCACCCTCGTTGCTATGGTGACGAGGGATTTCTCCTGTCTCTGCTCCAGCTCCTGCTGCCAGAGGGCGGTGTCCCCTGCAGCCCCCGGCCAGTTCCACTGTGGGGGGGACCCACACAGGCGCGGGGCCACGGGGGGGTGCGGGCCACAACCTCCCAAGTGACTCTTCCTTCTGTTGCTCTTGGGGGTCCCCCACAGAGCTCCTGGCCCCCACCTGGACATGTGCAGGGCACAGTCAGCTGTTTCAAGGCCTCTGAGAAACACGGCCCTGAGTCCACAGGCCTCTCCTTCCACAGGCGTGAGTCGGGTCCCCGCGTCCTCTTCTGGGACAGGTCTGACCTTGGCCCTGACCCTGCCCTGCGGGCGGGTCTAGAAGGGGTCCTCCCGAGAGCCAGGGTCCAGTGCAGGGGCCGCCAGGCCTCAGGCCCTCACTGGCGTTCACGCGGCTCCACCCCCAGCTGGGATCCGGCCTCCTGAGGCTCCTGTGGGGACCTTGCGATTGGGATCCCACCACCTGGACCATCGCCCCTGCTCTATGGCACTGGGGGGCCAGTCTCTCTTCTCTCTTCGGCAAGGCCTTCCTTATCACGGGGATAAAAGCCAAAGTTGCTCCTTAACGAGCCAAACCAGGGCCAGTCGAATGCCGAAGCCACTTTACTGCCCGACCCCGGGAGAACAGGGTGCCCCTGTGCTCACCCTCAGATTCCTGATTCATTCTCTCAACATGCTGAGAAAACAAGGAAACTTCCAGAATAATGTTACGACACACTTGTGATCATGAGGATTGTAAAGGCAGGAACGGGCACAGTGCAGGTTTCCTGATCCCATGCAGCCTGGGTAAAGGAGGAGTCAGAGTCCTCAGTGGTTTTGCAGGTTTTTTATTTGGGGTTCACCAGGCATATGGCAGGCAGGGGTGCTGGCTGGGGGCCCGGGAGGCTGGCAGGCCTCCCAGCCCCCAGCAAGTCTTCACTCTATCTGGGCTCTCTGGCGTTGGTTCTGCTGCTTCTCGGCTTCTCTTTCGGCTTCTACTGCTGCTCCTGCTGGTGCTACTGGTGCTGCTGGCATCCCCGTGACGCCGCCCTTAAAAGCACAGTCTTAGCTCAGCTGAATCCCATCTACCTATGCCCACACCCTGCTCCAGGTGCCCACCATCAGGCATGCATTCAGGACAAGGATCCATCATCTATCCTGATGGCGGGAGGGCAGAAAAGCCTGACATTTTCTTTACCCTACAAGGATCATGAACCTATAAAAAACTTAAAATCAATTTCCTTTAAAAAAATTGAAAACTGGGCCTCCCCGGCGGCGCAGCGGTTGAGCGCTGGGCTGGGAAGCTGCCTGCAGCCTCTGCAGTGCCGGTTCGATCCCCGGCTGCTCCCCGGCCACCGGAGGAGGGTCCCATATGGCGCGCAGACCTCTCCTGCCGCCCGCTGCCCCCCTCAGCAGTGTATTTCACCAGTCCACCTGTTCTGCTCCCTGCTCTGGCTCTGGTGAATTCTCTCGCCCTCCCGCGCTTCTGACTGTACCCAGTGCTTGTGTAAATAGATAAATAAAATCTTTAAAAAAAAAAATGAAAACCATTTGTAGGGTAAAGAAAATGTCAGGCTTTTCTGCCCTCCCGCCATCAGGATAGATGATGGATCCTTGTCCTGAACGCATGCCTGATGGCGGCGCCTGGAGCAGGGTGTGGGCCTAGGGAGATGGGATTCACCTGGGCTGAGACTGGGCTTTTAAGGGCGGCGTCACGGGGACGCCAGCAGCAGCAGCAGCAGCAGCAGCAGCAGAACCTGAAGGAGAAGCCGAAGCAGAAGCAGAGAAGGCCAGAGAGCCCAGATAGAGTGAAGACTTGCTGGGGGCTGGGAGGTCTGCCAGCCTCCCAGCCCCCCAGCCAGCACCCCTGCCTGCCATATGCCTGGTGAACCCCAAATAAAAAACCTGCACAACTACTGAGGGCTCTGACTCCTCCTTGACCCGGTCTGCATGGGATCAGAAAACCCGCACTGTGGCCGGTCCGGCCCCTTACACCATTAAAACCAGGTTTGGTAAAATTTACATTTGAGTTGAATTATTTTAAACAGGTGTAGCTTCTAGGGAAAACAGATATTTATGTGTTGCTTGGGCTTCAAGCAAGCACTGAGCGCCCGTCCCGCTTTCTGTCTTGCTTTGCCGGCGGTCGGGAATAAATGAACGTTCTTACGGCAGCGTCTTCCCGCGGCGCGCCACTAAGGGATAAAAGCCATCTTTGGCCTGTATCGACAGCTTCCAGCTTCTCTTGACACGAGGCATTTTTATTGGTAAATCTTGGTGCACCAGCTGGTGAAGCGGAGGAGAGCGAGACGCTGGCCGGGGGCACGCACCGCCCCCTGGAAAGGACTCAGGTTCTGCCTTCGTAACTCGAGCTGCTCTGCCTTTTGATTTCCTGATCGGGGCGATCACAGGAAGGAGGAGAAGACAGACGTGGTCTGTAGCTGATGGAACATCCCTCGCGCGCCATCCTCTGCGAACTTAACGAGAGCGGCTCGACTGTCAATTTAGTGTTTTAAACTGTCGCGATCATTTAGAAACAAGGTGCATTCCCAGGCTTCTCTCTCCTGCGTCAGAGCGCGGCTCGTGTCCGAGTAACGTCAGGAAGGACCACGGACCACTGTCCCGCCCCGCGGAGCCGCGCAGGGTGTGGGCCCGGAGCCCCAGGTCCCCGAGTCTGCGGGCGTGGGGAGGGGAGGGGCGCGAGGGTGCGAGCGCAGACCTGGCCCCCACAGTGTCCCAGCTGCCTGGTCAGCCGCTTCTCCGTCCGCGTGTCCGGGCGGAGTGGACGCTCAGCACCGGGAGGGACTGCGGGGCCTGCCCTGAGGGGGCTCCGAGCAGCTCAGGTCTGCAAGCAGCAGACCCCATAAAACGAGCTGTGGCCTGGGATTCACCCCGTTTGGGGGGACCCCGTCAGACCTCCATGGTCTGACGGAGGCCATCCCCGCCCCGGCCCTTCCAGACACACCTGGAAAGTAAGAACCAGGCATGTGCTGCGGCGGCCGCGGGCAGAGGTGGCTCTTGCTGAGCTGAGCTTCGCACTGCAGCTGTGCTGGGGCCGAGCACCTGTCAGGCCAGTTACAGGACAGCAGGACTCGGGTTAGGGGACAGCCGGACTCGGATTACGGGACAGCTGGACTCGGGCTACGGAATAGCCGGACTCGGGTTAGGGGACAGCTGGACTCGGGCTACGGGACAGCCGGACTCGCGCCTCGCCCAGAGCAGCGGCCCCGGGCCCGTGTGCTCCCGCCTCCGGTCACGGCCTGGGCGCTCCGCCGGAGAACGCCGCGGACCGAGCCCAGACAGGTGTCCAGAGCACCTGGGGCTCAGAGAGGCCGCGGCTGCCCGGGTGAGGCGGGAGGGAGGAACAAGCGCTGGTGACTTCAGCGCCACAAGCGGCTGCTGTAGTGTCCTGTCCCCAGGCCCAGTCCCCAGCCCTGAGGACCGAGTCCTGTCCACTGCAGCCACCGCACGCGGGGGAGCGAGCCCGGCGAGCAGGCGCCGTCTCTGCCTCTGGGGTAGCTGGGCACGGAGCTGTGCTGGCCGACGCTTCCCTGGCCTGCCTGGTTGCCAGCAGCCAGCGCCCCTCATCCTTCCTGGGGGGTCGCCCTGGAAGCGAAGGGGCCCCTGTCCCGGGAACCTGTGACTCTAGAATTTTTTTGAAAGCTAGTTTATTTATTTATACTTATTTATTCTAGAAGTGGGGTACAGGCCAGAGTCGGGGGGATTCACCAGAGTGGGGAGCAGAACAGGCAGATATACCAAAATCCACTGCTGAGGGGAGCAGCGGGCGGCAGGAGAGTCTGCTGCGCCCTGTGGCAGCTCCCTGGCCGGCGGGCATTGAACTCCGGCCGCAAAGGCCAGGACAGCTTTGCAGCGCTGCGCTCAAGCCCCGCGCCCCCGGGGAGGCGCCCCAGGGACGCCCTGCGTTTTTGTACTTAAGGAGCAGG
Source organism: Talpa occidentalis (assembly GCF_014898055.3). NCBI lineage: Eukaryota > Metazoa > Chordata > Mammalia > Eulipotyphla > Talpidae > Talpa > Talpa occidentalis. The sequence continues at coordinate 148,198,198 of NW_023604295.1, read as the reverse complement.
TTTATGAGGGAAAGGAGCAGACGAGGAAGAGACACTTGTGAAGACACCAGCGGGCGGGAAGAGCCGCCCAACGGGGGCAGGTTTGCTGGGAGAGGCCTGCTGGCTGCGGGCAGGGGCTCGAGGAGCGCCGTCTCCGCTGAGTTAGTGAAATCAGGACACAGGAAACCAGTCTCACCGGCCTGGGGGCCAAGTCCGGCCGGCCTGGCAGGTGGGGCGGGGAGGGGGCCGGCGCCGCAGAACAATCAGGGCAACACGCTTTGCAGGTAACAGGTTTGAAATGTCGTCATCGTGGAAACGTCCGGGCGGCGGGGACGCACCCGAGGGCAGACAGCAACGCGCTTGTCACGACCGTGATGACTGAAGTGCCGATCGCCTCGCTGGGCCGTCCTTGCCCGATGATGCGTCTTGACGTCGGCCGTCACGTTCAACTTTCGGTGATTTAGCGAGATAATTTCACGGCCAGATTAGAACGAATCTGGCACATCCATGAAGAAATTGTGTTGGCTAAATGCTTTGTGGAGAAAGAAAGCAGCGACAGAAAACTGGGATAGTGAAGAGCATTCGGGGATTTACTGTGGCTGAGGTGCGCGTTTTAGCAAAAATCTGAGACTTCTTTTCTCTGTTCATTTAGAACAAATGACACTAAAAGGTCCATCTGCGAAACTGATTAACTTGGAAAGTCCTGGGCGAGGGAGGCTCACGGTGGCCTCACGGTCCTGTGTCCAGAACTTTAAACCACGGTTATCTGGGACGGGCTGTGTCTCCCCAGAGCGCGTCTTGCAGGCCTAAGTCCCGACGCTGAGCGCGTGACCCTCGAGCACTCAGGCCTCACAGAGACGACCAAGTCAAATCGGACCCACCTGTTCCCTCGCCTGGTGTGACCGGCCACGGGAGTCTGGACGCAGGCAGAGGGGAGAGCCCTGGGGAAGGCCCCTGGGCGGGCGGCACAGCCCAGCCACGTCTCCGGACAAGCACGAGCGCCGGGGCCTCCTCAGCCGTCAGGGGACAGCTGCTGCCCACGCGCTGGGTCAGGTTCTCAGTCTCAGAGCTGGGAGCGGCCATTCCTGCTCGGAGCCGTCCAGTGGGCAGCCGTGTGGGGGGGCCCTGGGCCTCTGGCACAGCCGAGCTTGTGCCTGCGCAGAGGTGCGCCCGCAGTGAAGGACCGTCCGGTCGCCGCGCCGCGCCACCCGCCCCCAGGACTCCAGGGCTTGGCGTCAGAAGCCTGGCGCACGGTAACCAGCCTCTGCCTGGGGAGAGTGAGGTGCCTGGTGGGGTGGGGTCCCCGCAGATCCGGCCACCTCTGCAGGGCCGCGCTCGCCGCTGGGGGTGCCCGGAGGAGGGTCTGCGGCGGCCGAGGGGCTTGACCGCTGACCGAACACCGTCCGGACCCTGAGGGAGGTCGGAGCCCGGTGGCGTTTGTTGCTCTGGTTTTTCTCCAGCACCATCGAGTTTCTTGGCCACACTCGTCCCACCCCCCCACCCCCCCACCCCGGCCCCAGAAGCTCCTGGGGCTCAGGGACAGACTCTTCTTCCAGCGCCCTCGGGCCCAGCTTCCTGGACAAGCCCCCGTCTCAGCTGCTGCAGATTCATTTCGCTTTTACTTTTCAGCTTTTGGCAGTTTTATCTTCCGGATGAAAGGTTTTGAGGAGAAAGCAATAAAGTTAAGTCTGATTGGCCTCAGCGGGGTCTTCTTTGGGTTTTGTTTTATTTTAGCGCAGACACGGGAAATTCCATTTACAGAGTCGGGAAAGTTTCTCAGCCTCACATCGTTTAACCGGGAGCAGGGAACACGCGTCCTTCACATTTCAGATGAGCCTGGACGGTCTGTCCGTCGGTCTTCCCTGACGGACGCGCCTCCCTCACAGCGCCCTCTCCCCGCCTCTGCATCGGAACCTCCAGAACGCGGTCGCGCCGTGAGGAGGGTCCAGCTCCCATACCTGGCTCCGAGCTTAGGGGCCCTCGAGCAGCGGGGCCAGCTGAGACCTTGGCATGTGATTTGTAAAAAGCGGAAGAGCAGCTTTGGGGGGGACTCGAGCAGAGACTCGGAGGCTGGATGCCTCCTGCCCCAAGTACATCCCTCGGGCCTGGGCCCCCAGCATCTTGGGGTCGGGGGTATAGAGAGTGGACAATCACCAGCCATTGCTTTGAGAGGTGCCTTTAATATCTCTCCAGGTTTGTGATGAAAAGTAAATAACAATGGCAACAACAAAATAAAACAAAAACACAGACTTCACTCACCCAGCACGTTCTGATAAACCTCCAAAGCGGAACCGCGTATCTAATAGGATTTCAAAGTTACAGCTGAGAAAAAATTTGACTCAGAGCAGTCAGTCAGATTCTTCTTAAAGGAGGTAACATTGGGCTACGGCCCCACCTGGCAGCAGCACCTAGTCCGGGGCCCCTCCCCCCGGTGGCCTCAATTCTACCGTCAGATTTCTAGGGTTAGACCGGCTTGGGTTCACCTGGCCCCTCGCTTTGTTTCTCTAGATTCCACCTGGAAGTGACACGTCTGGTGTTTGTCTTCCCTCCTCTGGCTTATTTCACTGAGCAGCATCCCCTCCAGGTCACGGTGCCACCTTGTTTATGGCTGTGTAGTACTCCAGCGTGTGCAGACCTCCTCTCTGTCCTCTCACCTGTCGTCCTGCAGTTAGGTTGTCTCCCCAACTTGGCTGCCGGCATGTGGTGACTGTGGGAGTCGGACACCCTTCAATTTACTGCTTTTTGCAGAATTGTGGGTCACGTGGAGATGCTCTTCTGCCCATTTTTTAAACCGGGCCACTTGCCATCATTTTGTTGGGTCGTGGGAGTTCCGTGGGTCTTGGCGTCCCCCCTCAGCGGGGTGCGCCTTGTGTCACCGACACTGTCTTCTGCGGCATAGACGCTTTTCGGTGGGATGTGTCCCGCGCGCTCGCGCTCCGCTGCTCTTGGCGTTGGCGGGAAGTCCACGGGGTCGGCGTGGGGAGGCCGCGCGGCGTGTCTGTGCAGGCAGGGCGGGGCCTTGAGCTGCAGACAAGCAACGACTGTATCCGGCGTCAGCCTGTGCCCTGTACTGTCCGGGACAAACGCCGTTGCTTACACTAATGTAAGGAAAGCCTGTGCTATAGTTGAGGCCACTTATACCAAAATATATTTGTTCTTGGCTGGAGATTCCAATCTACCTGCGCGTGCTGCCAGCTCCCGGCTGCCCGGGGTGCTGCCTGCGGGTGGGGGCCTGGGGCGACGGCGGCTTCCCTCTTTTTGCTGCTCTCTCTTCCCAGGACTTCCTCTCACTCCTTGACCTTCTCAAAGAACGACTCCTGCTTTCTTTCATTTCCCCTGCGCTGCTTTTCCGCCCTCCCTCCCGTCGGCTCCTGCTCCTGCTCCCTCGGTGTTGCCTGTGCAGCTGCCAGAGTGAGCCTCAGGGAGCGGCCGTGGGGGTGGGGGGCGCCTCCTCCCGCACCCTCCGCAGTGCCCCAGGGCCTCTTGCTGGGCTCTTCCCCTTGGGTTGAGAGTCTGCTGGGGAGGAGTGAGGCGGGGTCTTAAAGTCGTCTTTAAGCTCGGGGGCCGGGATGGGCGCCGAGTCCCGGGAAGCGCGTCGTCTGCGAGCGCGTTCCCTGCGCTGCCCGTGAGCTCAGACACCTCGAGCCCTTGGATTCTTAGTCGTTGCGGCGGAGAAAGAGCCACACTTTCCACCGAGAGTCTGTAACCCCCGAGGAAATCCTTAAAAATTTGACGAATTAAATCCATTTGAATTCTGTTTATTATTCATTAGCTGCACTCCTGAGAGGCTAGACCGCGCAGAGTAGGTTTCCAATCCCAGCCCTGCCGCTCGGCTGTGTGATCTGGGCCAGTTACTTAACCTTCAGAGACTCTGGCTTCTCCATCTTCCGTGCGGGTGACAACCACGCTCCCTCCGAGGGCTCTCAGGGAGATTAGATGAGTGAGTAAAAGTAAAACATTTTGAATAATGCCTAGAAATGAGGAGATAAAACAGTTGATTAAAAGCTAACCGGGGCTTGCGGAGATATTAGAATCACCAGTCCAAGGTAGTGCGTGATCGGACCGCAGCCCACGCTGCCAAAACTCGGGGCGCTGTAGAAGGTACAAGGAAACGGATGGCAGGGATGAGACCACAATGTCTCAGACGGAAAAGACACTGACCAGAGCAAAGAAATCACTTGGCGAAATGATTCTGAAGAAGAAGAACCAAGATTCAGGACGGCCACGCCTGATTATAGGTTGACCCTGACCCCGCAGTGACCACGGCGTGGGCCACGCCCAGCGGAGCACACGGTGGGGCCCCCGGAGCCGGCGACGCCTGGGCAGCCCCCGAGGGGACTCCCGGAGAAGGAGCCGTTTCCTCAAGAAATGAGGCAGAAAGAGCTGGCAGGAGGAACGCACGCCTTCCCTTTCAGACTGCGGGACAGTCGCTCAGCTCCCCGGAGGACGGTGCAAACGATGAAACCGCTGGAAGAAAAGCAGACGAAAGCCTCGGGGCGGGCGCTGAGCAGCTCACCAGCTCCACGGCCGCGTGGCCGCGCGTGAACACGAGAAAGTGGACGCTGTGGGAAGGCAAACCTCCCCTCAAGAGACGCTAGAAAGGGAGAAGGTGAGGCCAGAGCGCGGCCTCAGAGCCCGCGGCTGAGCGGCCACGGCCACAGGTGGCCAAGCGCGCCCTTCAGAAGGGAAGCGGGAGGAGGGAAGGCCGGAAAGGGCAGCAGCCAAAGGCGCGGGACTTGAGAGGCCAGCCTCGTGCGCAGGATGTCCAGCATCGCTGCAACTCTGGGGCGCTCAAGCTAAGAGCACAGTGACGACCCAGCGTCACAGGCACCTTCCTCAGAAGGGCCACGCCGCGTGGGGCAGGCTGGGTGGGGAGACCCCCCGCGCCCCCCAAAGCCGCTGAGCGCGAAGTGCTCTGGTTTTGGGCACAGTCGCTCCTTATAAAGATGGAGTCACTGCCCAGACACCCGCCATCCCGCCCGGAGCAAAGTTTCTGAAAGAAACGATGACAATGTCCCCCCACCAAGACCTGTCGCTTCGTGTTAGAGCAGCGTCATTTGTTGCAACTAAAAGCTGAAACAGCCCACGTGTCCACCAGCTGGCGGTGGGCCGGCGGGTCACGGCGGTGGGCAGACAGGTCCTCTGGGCACTTGCGGACGCTCTCCGAGGCGGACGGTGACGCGACCCGGAGGGGCCTGACCCAGTGGCTTTCTGGACCAGAGGAACCTGCAGGGCAGAGACCAGCTCAGCCACTGCCCCGGCCGGGAGGAAGCAGGGTCCGAAGCCGGGGGGCACGGGGGAAACCTGGGGGGATTGTGTGTGGAGGGAACTATTTTCACATACGTACATTCCTGCAGATTCGTCATCACACACACGGCTCTCCCTGCATGCTGGGCTGTCCAGATGGGGTTCCACGGTTATTTAGGGCGCCGCATCAGGGCAGTCGGGAAGCTCCCCTCGGTACAACTCCCAGCCTCTCCCCGGTCGGCCCCAGCCCCCAGCGGGCCTGGGCTCTGCATCTGAAGTCAGCACAGTGATTCGATGGACACCAGAAACCGCCACTTCAGGCCACGGCCGGCAGATCGGGGTGGGATGGCGGCGCCTGAGCCCCACCTCGGCTAAGGGCGTCTCTTCTGCTCTCAGCCGGGCTGCCTGGGGAGGGGGCGCCGCTGGTCCCGGCAGTGGCTGCTGGAGGCCCCTGCTCTCCAGAGCTCTCGAGCCCCGCGGGGACCGGGGGAGGGGGGAGCGGGCGGGGGGCTCACGTGAGCAGCCAGAACTCTGGAAAGGCAGCAAATGGCTCTTGCAGCCCCAAAATATTTTACTAGAAGAGTGAAAATCCCCAAGTTAACTGTTTCTTTGTATTTTCATTTGCATTTTCTACTGACCTCACTGCTGAGAATCAGTGAGAAAAATCAGGACAGGAAGCAGCGTGAAGGTGAGGCGCAAAGTGCGTCCTGGCTGCTGGGGGTAGCTGGAGCCCCCCCCACTCTGGGGTCCCCCACTCTGCCCCCCAGACACTCTGGGGCCCCCCACCCGCCATCGCTGCCTGGCAGGTCCTGCGGCTGTCCAGCCACCCGGACCCGGCAGGGTGCGCTGCACCCAGGGTCGCTCCCCCGGTGACCCAGGCGGTGCACCTGCTGGCTCCTCCTCCCCGATCTGTTGGAGTTTGTACACAGCCCCCCCCAGCACCCCTTTCCCGCCTGTGCACCTCCCCGTGGTACAGTGGGGCCTCTTCAGGTGTGACCGAGCTGCACCCTCGCCCCCCCAGCTGCCGGCGGCCCCTGAAACTCTGGGAATCGCTTGTGCGGTTTGCGCTGCCCCAGGTGCTGCTGCCCGGGCTGCTGCTGCGCTGGGGGTCGGGACTTGTGGCTCCAGTGCGTTGGGAAACCCCCGAGGCCGTCGTCCTTGAGAGAGGACGGGCTATGTCCTGACCTGTCCTGGCCGGTGCCTGGCGTGGGCTCCACCACACGCGTGCTGCGCACCCGGACACCCTCGTCCAGGCTAAGCAGGCCGCGCGCGGGCATTCAGGGCTGCACTGGGCCGGGGGGTGCGGCCGCGCGTGGGGCCGGGGCACTGGGGCTGGCGGGAGCCGGCGTGGAGTGTTCAGAGGAAGCTGCCACGTGCCCAGTCACCACCGCCTCGTCCCCACGCAGATGCACCCCAGGGAGCTCCTCCCGTGCGTCGGGCACCACCAGAACAGAGGAATAGAGTCCCCCAATAAAACACGCTCCCCCGAGGCCCCGGCAGGCCACCACACCCAACGCGTCGCTGAAATAAAAGCGAAGCAGCGAGTTGCTGCCAAAGATCGATCCCCGCAGGGCGCACAGGCTGGGGCTGGGGCAGCTCCTCCCGCTCTCAAGGCCGAGCTCCCCAGCCGGTCCCCGCGCAGGATGCTGGCCTGGCCTGTCCAGGTGCAGGGCTGCCCGCCAGAGGCCCCACAGCCCCGACACCCCCAGGTCCCCCCCAGCCGGGGCCAGCTCCAGCCCCGGCATGCCCATGTCCTTGGACATCCCTGGACAGCCAGCGCAGCCCTGGGCAGCTTTGAACCCGTGGGGTCCGCTGGTAGCCGGCTCAGTCCGAGGCTCCAGGGCGCCCGCTTCTCACCCGCCCACCCGGGGAGCTTGGCCCTGGGGCCCTGGGAGTGGCCGGGAGCTCCACGGTGTCTCCCGGGGCTCCGCAAGGCGCGGCTCAGTTATTCCACCACCGGCTGCGAGGGCTTGGCCGCCGCCTCTGCCCTGGCCATGCCCAGAGCCGCAGATGCTCAGTAGAGAATGGATTTCAGGGCCTCCCTGGCGGCGCAAGGGGTTAAGACGCAACCTATGAAGCTGCCCACAGCCTCTGCAGCGCGAGTTCGATCCCCGGCCAGGGAGCTGCCCACATGGCACGGCAGACCCCTCCTGTCGCCCGCTGCTCCCCTCAACAGTGGATTTCAGTAGATCTGCCTGTTCTGCTCCCCGCTCTGTCTCTGGGGAATCCTCTCACCTCCGCATCTCTGGCCTGCACCCAGCTCTTGTGTGCACAAGTAAATAAATCTTAAAAGAAAGAATGGATTTGGCAGTCGAGTGTGTGCGCCTGTGGGGCGGCGGCCTCCCGGGTCCTTCCTCGGGTCGGCGAGGAGAGTCAGGCGGCGGCGATTGAGCCGCAGACCAGGGCTTAGCCCGTGTGAACAGACACTGAGGCAGCAACACACGAATATTAATGATGAAAAAGTTCATTAAAATGCACATATTATGTTTTGTTATGTATTAATGAATAGCAAGGAATTGAGGGAACAAGCAAGGAATTAAATCACGATTCTCTGTTGTCATTAAGTGATTCATGTCGATGTTAATGGGGACTGTGGGGGGGTTGGCAGCGCCGCCGGGGGAGGGCGGCGCTGGAGATGATGGAGGCACGAACAGAAACAGAACTGAAGAGGAGGCGCCCCGAGACCAGAAACCCGGCCCCCAAGGAGGCGGCGTCGAGGGAGTCGCACCCCCTTGACCCAGCTACAGACACCAGGACCCTCCGGCGCGGTCGGCCCCGAAGCCGAAACCGGTGTCCTGGGCGCGGCCGCCGGGTCCCAAAGCACAAGACCCACGCAGAGCCGGGGGGGGGGGGGGGCTCCAGGGGGAGGACGTGGCGATGGAGCCACCGTGCAGCGCCCGGTCCCTTTCAGACTCTTCAGGGTTGTCCAAAGTCGGCAACCAGCCGAGGCTCACGAGGGGCGACGCCCCCAAACAGGAGACGCTCTCAGTGCAGTGTCTGCCCAGGCTCGGGGCCGCCATCCCCCTGCCCGCCCGGGCCTGCGCGGGCGCCTGGTCACCCGCTCCCTCCTGCTCGCAGCCGCCTCCTGCCTGCCCGCGCCCTGTCAGGGCCGCCCGCCGGCGGCCACGCGGGCCTCCCAGCACACCTGCTCCTTCGGGGCAGCCCTGCCTGCCCGCTGGTGCCCGTGCAGGGGTCCCGGCCTCCGCCGTCCCCGCCCCTGGTAACCCGCCCTGGGAGTAGAAGCAGCGTCTCGGCCTCGCGGAGAGACTCGCCTGGGAACCCGCCGAGCCGCTGAAGGGGCGCTCTGCGGACGCCTTTCCCAGAGTGACCCCCGGGACCCGCTCTCCAAACCCACAGACCAAAAACCGCAGCAGGCCTCGCGTCCACGGGGGCGGCGCCGTCTCGAGAGGACGCCGCACGAGGACTCGCCCGGAGACCCGGGGTCTCTGTGCCTCGTGCCTGCTGGGGCCCAGGGGTGCCAGGACCCTGCGGCTCTGACGTCCGTGCAGGGAAGACTCTCGGGGGAGTGAGCGCCGGGGCTGCCGGCCCACAGGGCACCCGGCCGGGGCCGCTGAGCGGCCGTCTCAGGGCGCGGCTCCCCTGGCGCCCCAGGCCCACAGATGCCATCGCTCGGAACCCAGCAGAGGCAGACGCAGGAGCTGCCTGAGCGGAGCGGGGGCCCTTCCGGGCCGCAGGGGGCGTGGGGAGCCCTGCCGTGCGGGGGAGCCCCTCTCAGGCCTGGGGCACCTCTGGAGTCGGCAGCCCCGAGCCCCCCAGACTGTGTCCTTGGACTGGGAGCCGCTATTGTGCAGGCATCTTGATTTTTCTGAAAATGTTCATGTTGACGCTAACGCTGAGAACCGGGGTGCAGCGGGGTGCTGCTCCTGCGGCCTTTGCTGCCGGGCCCAGCTCAGCCCATCCAGGGGACCCACCGAAAGGAACTCCCCGGGGCCTCGCCGACCTGCTGACCCGCTTCCGGCCCCTGCGGAGCTGCCGTGACCCTAAACCCCCCCCGCGGGGCGCGGAGCCTCAGCCCACAGCGGCAGGCCCGGCAGCGCAGAGGGGGCTGTGAAGGGCAGGACTGGACACGGAGCAGGATTTCTAGGCTCCAGCCGACCGGGTGAAGGAGGAGTCAGAGTCCTCCGTGGCTTTTGCAGGCTTTTATTGGGATTTACCCGGTACGCAGCGGGCAGGGGTGCAGGGGGCAAATCTTCACTCTACCTGGGCTCTCCAGGGCTCTCCGCCTCTCTCGCGGCTTCTGCTGCTTCTCTCGCGGCTTCTCTCGCGGCTTCTCTTTCGGCTTCTGCTGCTTCGGCTTCTACTGCTGCTCCTGGCGTTCCCGTGACGCCGCCCTTGAAAGCCCCGTCTCGGCCCAGGTGAAGCCCATCTCCCTAGGCCCACACCCCACTCCAGGTGCCGCCATCAGGCCGGCATTCGGGACCGCAGGGTTCCTTCATCCATCCCGAGGGCGGGAGGGCAGAAAAGCCTGACCTTTTTCCTTACCCTACAGGGGTCCGGCCCGCACTCCCACAGGCCCCCCCACATCCAGCTCGGAGCCCAGAGCTGCTCCCCGGAGCTCGCCGGACGCCGCGGTCAGGGTCCCGGGGTCTCTGGCTGGGTCTGGGGGCCCCAATAACACAAAGGCTTTGCAGGGGCCCGGCCGAGCGGCGCCCCGGGGGGCGTGTCCCCGAGTCCGTGTCGGGGAGCTGGGCTTCGGCAGGGGGAGCAGTCGCTGCTCTCGCTCTGAGGCTCCAAGGGCGCAGTCGGCGTCGCGCACACCCGAGCGCAGCGTCAGCAGGAAAACAATTTAAGTAAAAATTGTAAACGTAAAGGAAATCGCCCCGTTCATGATCCTTAAAAAGGAACCCCACGGCCCCCAGCGAGCGTCCTGTGCCGCGTCGCCCAAAATATCTGTCTTTCCAACAAGCCTGTGATAAGAGAAATTTCCCCACAGCCCAGGCTGCCGCGTCAGCTGCCGGCGCTCGGGTTCTGCCACGGAAGGCGCCGCGGCGGGGAAAAGGCATCGGTGGCACAAACTGTCATTTCCACAGTCTTAAGGGAAACAACTGTTCTTCCCCGGCACAATCCCTCGTCAAAACTCAGCACTTCCACAGCCCTGGGGAGGCCCCGGGCGGCGGCGGCGGGAGCCGGAGCGTCTCTGAGGCGCTGGCCCGACCCTGGCGCCGGGGCTGAGAGCAGGCGGGACACGGGGCCATCGCGGGGACTCACCTCCGCCGGCCGAGGGATGCCGGGCTCGGCGCCTCCCGTGTCCGCAGGGTCACGGCAGAACCCGCCCGGGGTGGGCTGGGGCTCCAGGGGGGCCGGGGGCGCGGGGGGGCTGGGCGTCTGGGCTTCTGCTCAAGCGTCCCGGCGGCGGGGTCTCTTCCTCCCCGCGAAAGGTTAGAGACGCCCCCGGCGGCGCGCGCTGAGGCGGCAGAGAAGCGTGGCCGGGTGTGGGGACCCGGGAGCCGCGTGGCCCAGTGACCGCGACGGACAAGGACCCGGAGTCACGGGCCCGGGTCAAGAGGTCGGCCCCCGACTGGAAGCGCGTGCGGCACCGGAGCGGGTGCTGAACCCTGTTTCCGAGGACAAAGTGTTGTCTCCACCGGTCCTGGGGGAGGGTCAGCCGGTCAGGAGGGGCAAAGCCCCTGCCCAGGTGGCCCGAGGCAGCGCGGCCTGCCGGAGAGGCCGCCATCCCCGGACAGGTCGGCCGTCCCGGGCGGCGCGGGCCAAGGGCGGCTTTCGGTGGAGACACAGAGCCGGGTGTGGAGGGGGCGCCCGCCCGCCCCGCCCCGCCCGCAGTCTGTGCCTCTGAAGTGAGGAGAAGCCGTGGCACCCCTGCCGGGCACCCCTGCCGGGCACCCCTGCCGGGCACCGACGGCTCGTTAAAATGGACACTGCAAAGTGTCTGACCGCTGCTCCAAAACGCCAGCATCAAGTTAAATAACAGAAACTTGTTCCCCAAAATGAACACGACAGCGGGCAGGTTTCGGGGTGATGCTTGATGATCGGGACGCCTGGAGCGAGTCGCGCTGCCGTATTTTCCTGAACCTTTACAGCCGAGCCGGACGTCGTGCGGGGACACGCGGGTGAACTCCCGGCGGCTGCGGCTCCTTCATGGGGCGCGGATGGACCTTCCGCTCGCCGTCCCGTTCGAGCCCGTCAGCCTCGGGTCTGCGCCTCCGGAGGACGCACCAGGCCCGGACGGGCGCCCCCGGCCCACGCAGCAGCCCCGGCCCGGACCCTGCCAACAGGGGGGAGGCCCGGCGTCCGCTCGTGAGGATGAGACTCGACGGTGGCCCTCGAGGCCCTGGTGGCGGTCGCAGACCGTGGCCAGCCCAGGCGGGGGACCGGCCGCGCCCCTGCAGCGGCGAGCCCCTCTCACGAGCTCGCCCCACGCCCTTGGTGCCGAAAACACCGGAGACGACCGAGAGCAGCATCTCGGTCCGACGTGGGACTCTGCGCGATCCCGACGTCCTCCCGCCCCATCACCCTGCACGGGCCGAGGCCGGCGCCGCGCGTCCCTCTCCGGCGCCCCGAGCGCCCTGCGGGGAACGGCCCCGCGGGGGTCTGCTGTGGCGTCTGTGAGACGAGGGTAACGGCTCCCCGGGTCCCGCATCGAGCCCAGGTCCTTGGGTTGACGTCCGAGACAGACCAAGTCCTCGGGGGTCCCCCGCTCCCCGCTCTGTGTGGCACCCCGTCTGCGGCCGGTTAACGAGTGCAAGACTCCAAGCCCCGCGGCCTCAGGCCCACGAGGGGCCCGGACAGTGGCGTGCGTCTTTGCACGGCGGGAGGAAGGGAAACCACACCGAGCAGAGAAACGTAGGGACATCGGCCGAGCGGACTCAGCGCCTCCGCCAAGCACTTTAAGGAGCTTCGGCTGCCGCTTTGCAGATGCAAGACTCTGCCCAGGTGTGAGAATATAAATGGGGGGACGTCGGCAAAGAGAATATAAATGGGGGGACGTCGGCAAAGAGAATATAAATGGGGGGACGTCGGCAAAGAGAATATAAATGGGGGGACGTCGGCAAAGAGAATATAAATGGGGGGACGTCGGCAAAGAGAATATAAATGGGGGGACGTCGGCAAAGAGAATATAAATGGGGGGACGTCGGCAAAGAGAATATAAATGGGGGGACGTCAACAAAGAGACAAGAAAACTTCGAGTTACTCCGGCTTCCAGGGGAGACGGAGGAGGCGCCGCAGCGTTGCCGGCCGGTCCTGCGGGCCCCGCGGGCGGCCATCCCTTGGCGCGTCGTGGTGAAAGAATGTTCGTTTCCTCGAGAAAAGGCGCTTGGACGGCGGTTACGGTTTCCACAGCTTGTTTGTCTGCGTCTGACTTCAAAGCCAGCGAGAGCGAAACGGCCCGACTCCTGCCCGCTGCGAGGGGCGGACGCCCGCCGGCCTGGAGGCGGGAGGACATGGCGGGGCCGAGCTGGCCGTCACCCCAGTGGGTGACGGATGCTTTCCCAGGATGCTCCGGAAAGTTCCGAGGCCCTCGTGGGGCACACGGTGCCTGAGAACTCGGGCGTGACCCTGGGTGGCCAGTCCAGACACCAGGGGAGCATGGGGTCACTGGACACTGTCTGCAATGCCCTTGGGAGCTGTCACCCTGGCGCCCGCTTTTGGTTGCTGCTGGAGCTACTCCGCCGTGCATGGGGTCAGAGGATGACCCCAGTGGGAGCACCCCGTGGCCAGGAGCACCCCAGGGCTGGGAGCACCCCGTGGCCAGGAGCACCCTGCAGCCAGGGGCACCCCAGGGCCAGGGGCACCCCGTGGCCAGGGGCACCCCACGGCCAGGGGCACCTCATGGCCAGGAGCACCCCAGGGTCAGGGGCACCCTGCGGCCAGGGGCACCTAGCGGCCAGGAGCACCCCGCGGCCAGGGGCACCCCGCGGCCAGGGGCACCCCAGAGCCAGGAGCACTCCACGGCCAAGGGCACCTCATGGCCAGGAGCACCCCAGGGTCAGGTGCACCCCGTGGCCAGGGGCACCTCATGGCCAGGAGCACCCCAGGGTCAAGGGCACCCCGCGGCCAGGAGCACCTCATGGCCAGGAGCACCCCAGGGTCAGGGGCACCCCAGGGTCAGGGGCACCCCGTGGCCAGGGGCACCTCGCGGCCAGGAGCACCCCAGGGTCAGGGGCACCCCAGGGTCAGGGGCACCCCGTGGCCAGGGGCACCTCGCGGCCAGGAGCACCCCTGGGTCAGGGGCACCCCGCGGCCAGGGGCACCTCGCGGCCAGGGGCACCCCGCGGCCAGGGGCACCTCGCGGCCAGGGGCACCTGGTGGCCGGGGCGGCCCGCGAGCAGGCGCTGCCCAGAGGAGGACGGGCCGCTGCTGCGGGCCGCTGGCCCCGCCGGAGGAGGGAGCTTTGGCCCCCGGGGCCGCTCCGGCTCCGGCTTCCGAGTCCGCCGGGCCGGGCCTGTCCACGCGCCCGCGCGGCGGCTGCCGCCGCTGGGACTGGAGGCCGCGGAGGGGACGCCGGCGGCCTGTCACCAGAGACACCCCGGAAACCCGACGGGGGTCCCCGCCAGTGACCTGCCTCCGCCACGGCCGCAGGAGCGGAGGACGCGCCACTCGACTCCGCCCCGGCCCCGCCCCGCCCCGCCCCCGCCCCGCCCCCTCCCCCGCCCAGCCCCGCCCCCCGCCCCCGCCCCACCCCCCACCCCGGCCCACCCGGCCCCGCCCCGCCCCGCCCCGCCCCGGCCCCGCCCCACCCAACCCCCGCCCGGCCCACCCCCGCCCGGCCCCGCCCGGCTCCGCCCCGGCCTGGCCCCGCCCGGCCCCGCCCCCGCCCCACCCCACCCTGGCTCCGGCCCCGCCCCCACCCCGCCCCCACTGGCCCCGCCCTGGCCCCACCCTGGCCCCGCCCCTACCCCGCCCCCGCCCCGCCCCACCCTGGCTCCAGCCCCGGCCCCGCCCCACCCCGCCCCGGCCCCGCCCCGGCCCCGCCCCGGCCCCGCCCCCCGCCCCACCCTGCGGCTCCCACAGTCTCTCAAGGCCCGGTCAGGAGGAGCGGGGGGCTGCCCCCCAGGACCCCCGGCTCGCCCGGAGCAGCTGCCTGCGGGGCCGCGGCGCGGCTGGGGCGGAGGGCCCGAGGGTCCGTCCCGAGCCCGTGGGCCGCTGCGTGTCGCGTCCTCACGGCAGGGGGTGCGGGGGGCGCCTCTGCCGGGGTCGCAACGCGGGCGCCTGTGTTCGCTGGGAGCCGGGACCCGTGGGGTCGAGTCAGAGAAGCAGACACGGCCGCAGCGAGGTGGGAGGAGCACCTGCGGCACCTGCGGCACCTGGGGCGCCTGCGGCACCTGCGCTCACCTGTGGCACCTGCGGCACCTGTGGCACCTGCGCTCACCTGCGGCACCTGCGGCCGCCACCCGGGCTGGCCGCGTCTCTGGTCTGCGCAGGCCCCGGGCGGGCGCCGGGCTCGGGCTGCGTCTCCCCCGCTGCGACCACGCGCTGGAGGCTGGGGATGGCGGCTGGGGAGGGGCTGGGGAGGGTGACGCCCTCCTCGCGCCTGACAGCCGGGGTCTCTGGGGCTGGTGCCCCCGGGCCAGCTCCACCCCCAGGAGGTCCTTCTGGCTCAACCCGGCCCAGGTGGGAGCCGCCAGGGCCCTGTCCCTCCCCGTCCCCACGGCTGCGCCCCCCGGGCTTCCCCTTGTCCCCCGCCCGCTGGGGTGCCTGCCTCCAGGTGGAGCTGCCGGGGCGTGCGGGGCACCTGGGGCGGCTGTGGGGGTGCGGGGTGCGGCGCTGAGGCCGGCCTGTGCCTGTCGCCTGCCTGCAGGACGGCGATGCTGGCCCCCGAGACCCCGGAGGCCAGAGACTCTCCCAGGGGTGTCCACGGGACTTCCAGGACGGGGCTTCTTCCCCGTGGCCTCTTCTCTCCTGTTTCCCCCCAAGTTGCACTGGCAAAATGATACAGCTGCGCCCATGGGGTTCGGGCCTCTCGATACCACTGAGGACGGGGCGCCTCCCCCTCAGCTGAGGGCGGGTCCGAGAGGCTGAGGGCAGCAAGGCCTCGTCCAGACCAGGAGCAGGCCCACCTGTGCAGGTGTGCCCAGGCCGGGCGAGGGGGCAGTGACAGTCCCCAGCGCCCCTGCACCTGTGGGTCCCCCCCAGGCCTTCTGTAGGGACCCGAGGGCCCAAGATGGGCGCCGGCCCCAGGCCTGGTTTCCAGACCACTCTGTCACCTGCCGGGCGCTGCATCCATCTTCAAGATGCGTGGGGGGGGGGTGGTGCGCTGAGCCTAGAGCTGCGCTTGCTATCGGGGTGACAGGCACCCCCCAAAAACGCAGGCCTGAGCCGTTGGGGGAGGGGCACAGGTGTCCCTGAGTGGCTGTGATGACGATTTGCCAAAGAAAAGCCGGCGGAGCAGAGCAGAGCTGCTGCAGGCTCCCTGGCCCCGGGGTGGTCTGTGAGGTCTGGGCGGGGAGGGGCGGGGGGCCGAGCCGGTGGGTGCCGAGCCTGTGGCCGCTGCCGCCGCGCCCAGCCCACTCACTGGCAGAGCCACCCACCTGAGCCGCCACCTCGTGACCTGAGGCTGCGGGTGCAGACAAGGTGGCGGCGCCTGGCGGAGCAGCGTGTGGCGGGGCCTCACCTGGCCGAGGCGCTCAGGCTCTCGGAGGAGCCATGGCCTCTTTCCCCGGACCCGCGGCGGCCACGTCTTGCTCTCGCCGGCGCTGTCCACTCTTTGCTAACTGGCCTCGTGCTGCACCTCCCCCTGCAGTGACCCTCGGGGCTAATGGCTGTTGCCATGGTCCCTGAGGTCCGGCGTGGGCAAGGAACCATGCGCGCGGTGGGGGAACAGCAAACTCCCTCAGATGCAGAGAAGCCGGATGCCTGCCAAGAGATGACGACCACCAGAAGCCGCCACAGAGATGATTAAAAGAAATGCTGACCACCTGGAACCTTATCTCGCTTTCTCAAGGCCCATAAACTGTATTCTGCTACAACTGTCTCTCTAAAATCTTTCCTTTTTCTGGTCATTGATTGCTAATTAAAAAGCATACGTAATTTAATAATTAGGCTAATGCAAATGAAACATTACTCAACACTGTGTTATAATAGAATTGTAGTTTAATAATCTTTCTATTATGTGCTTGACTTTAGTACCTTTGATATTAACTGCATGATAATATAAATTCACCCATGACAATTAATTATGAGTAAACATAAGTAGATAATAGTAGTAGTAATTAGTACAAGAATATAAAGAGTTAATAGCCTGTCCACTTAGGAATGCGGCCAGGTCCAGGTGTATTTTGGACATAGATCACTGCCCTGTCAATGAAAAGCTAAACCTATGAGCAAGCTGATTTCCTTGATGTTCACCGTTCCTATGCCTTTAGAAAAAACATATATATACTGACCACTAACAAAAATAAAGTTACACTCAGGTTTACACTCTCTCTTGAAGTGTGTCTGTGTGTCATTTCTTTAACCGAATCCCTGCCCACCCTGCGCAGTCTCTCAACCCTGAGACGGCCTCATCGCCTACTGCTGTGCTGGTCCGCGGCAGCCTCGGACAGTTGGCGTGTCTGTGCCCGGCAGGGCCTCCGGCCATGGGCCTCGAGGCCCCAGAACTCCGTGTCCTCGGCCCAGGGTCGGGGTGGGGGGGGCGCCTCCAGGTACCAGCCCGCCCGCCCCCCGTGTGCAGACGGCCCTCAGCACTGGGCATCCGGCAGGCCTGGCCCGGCGCCGGGGCTCCCGCGAAGGAGCCGCTGTGTCGCTTCGTGAAGATCCGAGCTGGAGTTTAGCTTGGCGGGAGCTGACAGCGCCGGCTCTGAAGGCCGAACGCCGGGAAGTCCGCGGACGCGGGGACGCCGCGGGGCCGGCTCCCGCCGGGAGCACCGAGCGGTCAGGGGGTCAGGGCGGGCCCGTGTCCGGCGTCCTCACGCCCGAAGCCTCTGCACGCGGAGGGGCCGGCGCTGGCCCTCCCGCCACGGACACGCAACGGCACAGAGCCAATCAATCCACGCCAAGAGGCAGAAATCTAAAATTAAATATTTAATTGAACTCTGATCTGCTTGAAAGGTGGGTGGCATCGCACAGGCTATAGTACACCTCCTTCCTAGAGTGTCGACAGCAAAGAGACTGTCCGCTTCACGGCCGCGGGGTGGGAGTACACGCGACACGGGCCGGGGCTGAGTCGGCCGGCGAGGGGCCGCTGGACGTTATTGGGAAAATTACAGTTCTGTATGTAAAAACATTTATTTTTTTTAACAATTTACCTACATGAATCAAAAAATTACAGCATATTTAATAATTTTACAAATTCTTCATAAAAAATAGATCTCTGTACAAAAAGGTCTGTGCACCTACGGCGTCTCAGCAGCGTGTGATGGAGGCGGGTCTGGCGCAGCGCCGGCCTTCCGGTCCCTTGTTAGAAGAGCTTGAGTGGTTGTTTACAAAACAGTTTACAGAAGAAAAAAATTATTGCAGCGAGCCGGAAGAAAGGCAAGATGTGTGAAACGAACAGCGGGTGTGGACAGCTCTGAAGCGGGGCCGGAGCGGCGCCCGGCCTCCGCCCCCCGCGGCCGGCAGGAGCCTGTGGCGGGCCGGCCCGGCTGGGGGCTTGCACCTGCGGGGGGGGCCTCTCCAGGCCGGCACCCCCTCTCTGTTCTCCGCGACACGCTCCGGCCCGGCCCGAGGGGCGCTCCAGCTGGGCGTGGGCTCCCCGCCGCCCCTCGAGGCGCCCCCAGGGCGAGGACCAGGTCAGAGGTCGGGGCGCGGGGGAGCCGCAGGCCCCGGCGTCAGTGTCTGCCCCTGCTTGGAAGACCCCGCTCCGCGCAGGGCTCCCGCGAGCGTGTGACACCAGCCCCCCGCGTCCTGCCCCCGGGCCCAGCTCTCACCCCACTCCGGGCCGCGTGGCGGCGGGAGCCTCAGTGGCTTTGGGGTCTCAGGGCGCCAGGCGCAAAGCAACCCGGCCCCAGGCCGGGGGCCCAGCGGTGCCGAGACTCGGCTCAGGACGCGGGCTGGGGGCGCGGGCTCCAAGGCGGGGCTGCCGGGGGCGGGGCACCCTGCGGCAACGGACACCCCCAGCTCTGAACGGCTCCCCACAGCTGCTTCGCTTCACCTCGGCAGCCCCCTGGAAGCCGCAGCCCCCGCCGGTCTGCGCTGACCCGCGGCCGTGCCCGCCTGGAGAGGGGCCGCCGGGAGGTGGACCATGGACTCAAAAACCAAATAATAAAATAATCACTGTCTTTTCAAAATATTTTTTATCAAACCGTTATAAATAAAAATAAGATGATTTCGCCTTGAGGTTGTCACGTGAACATTCTCGCGCCTGTGCCCCCCGCGCTCGGCCGCGGAGCCTGGTGATGCCGCAGCAGCAGCAGCTCCGCTCCCACCCGCGGCGTGGCGGGCACGGGAGACCCGCCTGGCGCGGCCCTCGGGCAGGGCGGGCGCTTCTGCCGCCACAGACTCGCGGGTCTGGATCGGCCGCTTCCCGCGCTCGGGCCGGGGGTGGCGGGTCAGCGGCCAGCGCCCGCCCAGGCCCCCGCAATAAATTACGATTCACACCTCACACGCGACGCCGGCAGCCCGCTCGCGGGAGCGACGACAAGGACGGGACGCGGGGACACGTGGAAATAAAAAGGCCTCTTTGTTCTCGGTGGACGAGCCGATGGAGGGACACGCGATGGGCTAAGAGAAGCGACCGTCCAGCAGCTCCACCTCGCGCTGCGCCCAGCCGCGGCCCGTGCTGCCCGGGGCGGCCGCTGCGCGCCGGACGCGTATGTACAATGGCGAGTGTGTATAAACCCTGTGGAAACAGTTTATTTTTATCAGAATCTGACTCAGTCGTTCAGAACACGCTAGTGCAAAAGATTGTGCATCGAAAACTCCGCAACAGAGCAGCTGACGGGCAGGCACCCGCGGGCGGGCGCTGAGGTGAGCGGCCCCTTGAAGCCGCAGGTCCCGGGCATCTGGGTCTCGGGGCCTCCCCGGGGCCTCTCCCGAGTCCTCGCGTCCCGGGGGTGAGCACGGAGGGACGCGGCTGCCGGCGGGCCCGGGGCCGGGCGCTGGCGCAGGGCGGCCTCCCGGGGTCCGGCGGGCACGGCCGGGCGGGCGGGCGCGGCGCGGGCGGCACCAGAGGCCTGGCGGCGAGGTATGGCTGTGGCGGCTACACCACGGTGCACACGGTGTTGAGCGTCGTGTCGAAGCGCACCGCCTTGGCCTCCGTGGGCTTCAGCGCCGTGTCGTACATGGGGTTCTCGAAGGACGCCTGCCCGTTGCTGCTCTCGTGGCCCGCGTAGCCGTTGTACTGGACCTTGGGCCTGGTCCTGCAAGGAAAGCGCAGCTCTGCCTCCGCCCGCAGGGCCCGCAGGCGCGGCGCCGTCGGCCCCACCCGCCCGCCCGCCCGCCCGGAGCAGGACCGACTCCCCGGCGGGTGACAGCCACGCTCCTGGGGGCTGGCGGAGACCCCGCACACCAGCGCTTTGTCAGAAGCAGAGTGAGGTGGAGACGCCCGCGAGGTGTGAACCCGGGCGTGCCCCCGCAGGACCTGCCTTGGGGGACACCTTTTAAAAAATTATCCCGAGGAGGCTAGGGCGGAGGGCGGCAGGCCCGGCCATTGCTGACCCCGCAGGTCGCACCTCGTCTGCATAGAGACGAGCTACAGAAGGACTTTCCGGCTCCTCCGGAAAGATTCTTGCTTTTTGGGGTGCTCGCTCGAAGGAAAGGGTCTATTTTAGTGAGATTGCTTTTCTCCAAGTTTGACAGCCCCCAGCGACCCGGGACGTGCGATCTCAGCGCTGGGAGCCGAGCCCGGGAGGACGCGAGGGCCGGCGTGGCTGGCCACACGGCCGGCCGGTCTGCACCCTTTCCCGGCCGAGAGCCGCTGGGCCCCTGCCCTCGCCCCTCGCCCGCCTCAGTCCCGTGGGGGTGGAGCCGCCTCCCCTTCACCCTCACGCGTCCTCCCCAGCTCGCTGCGCAGGGGCCCGTCACCTACACGGGCAGGGACCTGACGCTCCTGAGCCTGTCCCGGCCAGGGGGCCGGGCAGTGGGCGTGAGGGTCGGCCCGCCGCGCACCTGTGTTTGTAGAGGTAAAACGCAAACCCAGACAGGATGAGCGCGAAGAACGGGACCAAGATGGCCGCCGCCACGGAGCCGCTGCTGGTGCCCCCGCGGTGGCTGGGGGGGCCCTGGTCAGGGTCCGGCGGATCTGCAAGACACAGAGCAAATGTGGCTGCGGGCACTGCAGCTGCGTCACACCCGAGGCCCACGCCCGGGCGCACTGAAGGCGCAGGCGTCCTGTCCTGCGGGGACGAATGGCTCCTATCTCCACCGCCTCACAGCCACCCCAGGGACCGAGGGCCCAGGACCGTCCTTCGCACGCCCACAGCGGGAGGACGCTGGCTGGAGGCGGACAGGCGGCAGGGGTGCTGCCCCCATGCAGGCGGCGGCACTTGCACGGGAGAAGGGAAGGCCCGGATGCTGCTGTTCCTCCTGCCCTGAGCGCTGGTGCGGACCCCGGAGTCCAGCTCCCTGCGTCAGCGCACTGTGTCCTGCAGGTGTGAACACCCGGTACCAGCCTCTTATTTCAGGAAGAGTCCAAAACCCGCAGCCGAGTGTAGAAATCCCCAGAGCCCCAGGGCAGAGACAGGCGGGCGCCCAGAGTGAGTTTCCGTCAGGCACAGGGTGGTAGCAAGCGGCTTCTGTCCTTGCGGAGGGAAGGCGGACTCTGAGCACCTGACCCAGGACGTGCAGACGTCACCGCAACACCCACGGCTCCGGGTCACCCACACAGCCCGGCCTGGCTCTGGGTGCAAGGGGCTGACTGTGCTGCAGGAGCACGGGGCGCGCCCCGGTGGGCGGCCCTCCGGTGTGGGTTGTTCTGGTGCACACGTGAGACTTGCTTTGTTCTGATGTGACGTTACCGCGATAAAAAGCAATAAAAACTAAGAGGAAAGTCAAAACAGCGGATGCTTATTAAGCTACTGTTGCTAAACAAGGGGCTTCGTTCCACAGCCGTTCACTTGCAGAACCGGTTTTGGGGTCCATCTGGCCTCCTGCGGAGTCCTGCGGAGGGCGCAGCGCAGCGGGCCGGGCGGAGCTGCACCGCAGGGTGGGCGGGGAAAGCGAAGTCTTGTTTCAAACACGTTTTTATGGCTCATAAATGCAAAGCAACAATCAAATAGCAAAAAGATGTAAATAAAAATGTCGCATTTTCACATAAAAACTTAAAAATGACGCTGCTTGTCACGTTCGAGAGGCGAGGCCGCGCGCTCTGCGCCAACCCGGTACCGCCGCGCGGCTGCAGCCTGCACCCGCCAACCCGCGGCCGTGCGGCCGACACACGTGCTCCCGCCGCGGAGCGGCTGCTTGCGGGTCGGTGTCGTGGTGACACGCTCGCCACTGCTGGGGAGCGAAGGGCCCGTCACAGGGCACGTCATCTCCCTAGATGCTAAGAAAAAACCGGGTGATGCAAGACCAGCAGCAAGACGGAGGCGCAGCTCGGTCCAGGCGCCCCAGCCGAGCCCAGGGCCTGTGTGGGCTGGGGCGGGACGAACCTCAGGCCGGGCTTCCGGCGAGGGAAGGCGCCCCGTGTCGCTCCTGCCTCCAAACGGCGGAACCCACCGCAGCACGACCGCCACGAGGCTGCGTCGGAACGGAGAGCCCTTTCATCTGAGATTCTGCGTCTGGACCAAGTCTGCGTGGTGATGACGCGGGGCGGCTCCACCGCCTGGGCCCCGGTTGGATGAACGAGCTTCTCGGCCAGCGTGGCGGCGAACGGCACACGCCTCCCCCGGGCAGCGCTGCTCGGGTGAGCAGACACGCGTGTTCCTCCTTCGGGCTCGCAGCCCAGCAGTCTGCGGGGAGCGGGCGTCCGTCCTCCTGGGAGCTGGCGCGCGTCCAGTGCTGGGGTGTCAAGGGCTGGCGGGGCGTGGGCAGGAGCGGGCCCAGCTGTGTCTCCACCTTCTCTGCCCGCTCAGGGGAGGTGCGGCCGCGGGGCCTGTGCGCCGTGCAGGTGACACTGGATCCGGGGACGTGACTCTCAGGAGGGAAAGCCCAGCGGCCGGCAGAGGCGAGGCGGCGGCTCCGCAGCCGAGTCCGGGGCCTGCCCCCAGCTGCACGGGCATTCCCTGCCGTGAATGCAGCACAGGCCGACGCCATGACCGGGCACCCCGGGAGCCTGCACACAGTGGCTTCGACTGTTAAGAGCCTCTGCTGTGGACACGGCTGGACGGGCAGGGCAACCCGAACTGGCCGCTGAGCTCTCTTGCTGCGGTGCTGGGCGAGGAGACCGTCCAACTCCTTGACTCAATGTCCGGCAGAGCTGAGCCCCCGAGAGCCTGCTGCTGTCTGCTCAGAGCTGACCCCGCGCCCGCACCCAGACCGGACGGCTCCGTGGCCGCGTTGGCCTCTGTCAGCTCCCTGCCCCGCCTGTCATTCCCGAGGGCACCGCTGGCCTCTGCAGCCGAGCCTGTCTGTGCCCTGTTCACAGCAGCCTGCAGCGGGCAGGACTTGCATGCGGCACGGGCACGGCAGGCTCCCCACTCCCACCGACCGCCCGGCGAGTCCAGGAGGTGCCTCCCATCGGCCACCTGCGCCCCCCACCCCCCGCCCCTGCCTGTCTCTGCACGCACCGGAGGCCGGGCGGGCACTGAAGAGTGAGATAAGGCTGTTTACCTTGCCGTTCAAGCCTGAACGCCCCGAAGCCCTTCCCGTGCACATCTCCTTGGAAAGTAAATCCTCCTCTTTCAAGGCCTGAAGACACCTGCCAGGCAGGAGGAGGGAGAGCAGGTGCGTGAGAGGGAGCGACAGTCCCTTCTCCAGGGGAGACATGCCTGTTTCTCACGCCCACACGGCACCGGCAGACACTGGGATGTGAACCTCAGCTGACACCGACCCACTGTGCTCCGCGCTGACCTCAGGACAGGCCGCACCTCTCAGGACGTGCCGGGAGGTGCCAGCATCTACACACGACATCCGCCCTGCACTTCCCTCCGTTACATGCAAGCGGATGTTTGTAAATAGAACGCAGGACTCAAGCGGTGTCCAGCCCACGTTGCAGGCCCTCCCTGGAGCCACGAGTGTCCCAGGAGAGCTCTGTCCCCTGGCCAGCCACGCCCGGCCTGACCCCTGCAGTCTAAGGGGTGGCGGCACAGACCGGCCCTGAGTCTAGGCGGCTGCAGGTGGCCCTGGGCGCAGGGCATTTGCTCACCTCAGAGGCTCAGCTCCTCCCCAACCCCCCACCAAACACTCACGTAGCCGTCCAGCGCCCAGCCGCCGTCTTCAGACTCGCCCAGAAGAATGTCCGCCGGGCCTTTGGCTTGAAGAGCTTTCAGGAGTAAATGGGCCTCCTCCTTCTTGTAAATGCCTGTGGGGGGTCAGAGGGCGCAGGGCAGGAGGGAGCGTGGGGCCTAACTGTGGACGCCGGGCCCACCCTCCCCAGAGTCTCGCACACATGAGGGTGTCGGGTAACAAACTGTTATTTGATTTTTAAACATCAGCTCCAGCACTTCTTCCTTAAAATCCTTTCAAAAATCCAATCTTTAAAATCCAATCATTTTAAATAAAATCTTTTGAAAGCCTGTGCTGTCTGGATCGGGAAGGAGCCACTGCGGTAAACCCAACACCTCCACCCACAGAAGGACTCCGAGTAGCAGAGTCAGTCCTTAAGCCCCAGCAGCACTCACACCGCCCACGTGGCGAGAGGGGCATGTGCAGCTGCCTGGGGGGGAGGGGCTCGGTGTCGCTGGTGCAGAGAAGACGATCGGGGCCGCCTCGGGGCCTGGCCCAGCAGGCAGAAGCAGCTTCCGGCCTGTTTCTGTGCCAGAAACGCCTCGTTACGTCAGATGCAGCCTCTGAAGGCCTCACGTCTGCCTCGGATGCTGCAGGTGCTGGCCGGAGCCGCCCTCTGTGGGTCCCGTGTGGGAGCAGAGCCCCTGCCGCCCAGCCCCTGCCGCGTTTTCCCCAGAGAAGTTGGGGGCCACAGAAGTACCCCCCGTGACCAGAGTGGGCGCCATTTGCCATTTGAACCCTCCCCTGGTCCAGAACCAGGACTCTGGGAGAGTCTCAACCTGAGGAGCTAGTTCACAGCTGGGGGAGAGACCCTGAGCGGCCTCGGCGTCCGGAGCTGTGGTGAGGGCGAGTGTCTGGCGGCGGAGAGGCTCCGCGTGTCTGAGCCCCACAGGAGGCCCGGCCGCTCCCCACCCTGCTGTCCCTTCCCTCCTTCATCAGTGAGTGTTTCACTAAGAGCGCCGACATCACGGGGCTGACGTGGGGACGGGCGCGGGGCCCGGGGTGCAGGGGATACCCAGGGCTGCTGTCTGCTACCCGGGAGATGAGCGCTCCGAGGGGCGCCCGGGCACGGCGGCCTCAGGGCAGCAGCTCAGGACACACATGTGCAGTGAACCCTCGTCCTCGAGCTGATGCGCTGGGGCGCCGCCATGAGCCAGGAGCCTCTGCTCTGAACTACTTTCTTGATCTTTAAATGAGAAAACAACACTGCGGCCGTGAGGGCGTGTGGCGAGGCGCAGGTGTGCAGCCTGGCGGTGCCGGGAGCACTAACGCCGGGGCTCCTCTGGGACGGGCCGCGTCCGCTCCCCACCTACCTGTCAGCTTCAGCTCCACCTGAGAGGCCTCCAGGAAGGTGGCGTTGAGCTTACTGCTGCTGGCGTCCAGCCAGTCCACAGTCAGGGTCCCAGGCTGCCTTTTCCCTAAATGCTCGTAGTGCCCCTTCCACACCGAGCCCACGAAGAACACGTCCGAAGGAACTGCGGGAGACAGGTGAGCGTCAGCTCAGGAAGGGGGCGCAGGGTGCTGGAAGCACAGGGCGTAACCCAGCAGTGGGGGTCACACCCGAGGGCAGCAGAGGCGCGGCCCGCAGCCCCCAGAGGGTGAGGAGGCCCGCGGTGCACTCGCGCCTGTTCCTTGTCGGGAGGGACGTCTGAGACTCCAGAGCTCGTTGGGGCAGGAGGACCCGGGCCCCGGCGCAGTTCATCTTCATGTGCTCAGTGGAAGCACCTCCCCGCGGTCCCGGCAGGAGAAGGGCGGCGAGCCGCCCACCGCTGCGGACACGCACTGGGCAGGGCTGGCCGCGCCACGGGGAGGGTCCTCCCTCCCTCGGCCCGGCCCTCTGCGCGCTCTGGTCTTCCCGGACAGCATCCCGCAGCACCGGGCAGACGTGGGCCTCGGAACCACGAGTAGCGTGTCAGACCAAGTGCATGAGACTCAGAAATAGGAGACAGAGTCTTCAAAAAAATTCAGCGTCTCTAGGACTAGAAGATACAGAGGTGCTGGAGTCTCCTGTTGCCTCTGGCTGTGAAAAGCAAGCTAACGTCTCCCGTTTCTGCAACTTCCCTTGTGTTCACCAAAACAGCGATGGCAACTTATAAAACAAAGTTAACGGGACTCTGCGCCGGGGTTCTTAAGCCCAAGACCACGGTCGGCAGGGGTTGCGGCTGCTGCGACAGTTCTGTGGCTTCTGCTCGGAACTGCCACGCTGGCCTCCGCCGGGCCTCAGCAGGTGCACTTGCAGCAGGAAGTGTCGTGCTCCCGTCTCCCGCAGACGCGTCCAGCCCGGCAGTGTCTGGCAACAGGAGTCACGCGCAGAGGGCCGGCCCGTGGCCCTGACGCGCCCAGCCTCCTAGCGGCAGTCAGCGAAGGAGTCACCAGCAGAGAGGCCAGAGGCCCCGCACGACCTCGCCGCTGCAGGCGCTGCCCGGCCGGTGTCCAGCAGCCGCAGCAGAGGTGGCTCTCCGGGCAAGTCCACGGCGGCTTTATTTCCTTTGCGGAGCTCACGGGCTTTCCCGGGGCACCAGGATGGCCCACGTCTGCTCAGCTGCTGCTCTCTGGGCACCCGCCGGCCAGCGCGGGTGAGTGTGGGCTTTAGGGCGGGGCGCCGTCTGGCCATAGCCCTGCTGGCTGTGTGCAGGGAACTGCAGCCCTGGCGCAGGGGGACTGCGTGGTGAGCACCCCTGGAGGGCCTGGGCGAGCTGGAGATGCGGCGGGCACTCAGCACCGCGAGTGGAAGTCACCAGAGCAAGCAGGCACCCCACAGCAGGGCCGGGTGCGCGGGTCCCCAGGGAGGGCTGGCGGGTTCCTGCCTTGGTCTGCAAGTAACACCTAGAACCATCTGGAAGGACTTTTGCAAACAGCCGTGGTCATGCTCATGGCGTCAGCCGACAGCAGGCCTGTGTGGGGTCCCGGGCCAGTCCAGGACAGCGCAGGCCCTGGCTGAGGCCCGGGAGGCCCTCACAGCCCCCAAGGTAGCTGACTGTTAAAGGAAATCGGGGTGGGCGTGGCTGTGACGCCGGGCGCCGCACCCCTCGCCTTTCCCGGGGCAAGGACCGTGCAGCCGCGCCAGGCGCCTGGGGGATGGACACCGGGACCAGGCAGCCCCGCCACCGCCACAGCCAGAGCAGACCAGACCACATGCGACAGAAGCGGGACGACACTGGAGGCAGAGGACGCGCGAGCCCTGGAGGCGCTGGGAGCCTGGCACACGTGCTGCTGAGACGGCGGCCTGGCCGGCCGCGCCCTCTCTCTAAGGCCCCTGCTGCAGTGGCGCCGGCTGCCCGGCCCTCTGCTGGACACCGTCGCCCTCAGAGGAGTGTGGGCACCCAGGCCCCGGGACTGCCGAGAGCCCACACAGGCCAGGAGGTGGGCTTGGGCAGCAGCGCCAGCGTAAGGCTCGAGTCGCTGCACAGTGTATGGTGGGGAACAGTCGCTCGGGCGGCTTAGATCTGAAACTGTTCTGGATACGAACCTGGAGCTTTAGTAACTGTGTCATTAACTTCTCTCTCTCCTTTACCTACAAGTAAAAAGACAAATTATCATTTTCAAAAGCATTTATTTTTGAGTAAGTTTGAAAAACTGTAAAATTGAAGCCACTTTCTTTTCTCTAGATTTCTCGAATGGACGGAGTAGGAGCCGCCTGCCCGGCACGCTGCCCCGAGGCCACGGCGCCCCTCGGGTGTGCTACAACAGAAAGCCTGGCAAAGGCGGGGCGGGTTCCTGCCCGCCGCCAGCAGGGCCAACTGCAGGGCCGTCCGAGACAAGCTGCCCAGCACCGCCTGCCGGCCACGCCCCACCGGGACTCACGGAGTGCACGCGCAGGCGGAGCACTTGAGACCGTGTCCCGCAGAGCGGCTTCCCGCACCGAGGCAGGATGACCCCGGGAGGGGTAGTTTGCACGGATCTCTACCGCGCCACGCTATCACTTGTTAGGGCTCCTGCCTTTCTCCTCGAGAGCGCGCGTCTGAGCTCTCCAGCTCGAGGGCACTGAGGCTGCCGTCTCCCCAGGGGCAGCTTCAACCCCACTCCGCCGGAGCCGTGGGCGTGTGTCCTGCATCTGCCTTCTGCGGGGAGCGAGGCCCATCCCTCACCGAGTGACCACAGCGCCACTGCTCTTGGAAACAGAAACTGACAGTGATCACGGCGCCGTTCCTGTTAGATGCTTTTACAGCTTTACAAAGTAAAAGCGACACAAAGAGGTGGCCGAGGACAACGTGAGGTTAACGTCCGTCCTCATCTGCCTGTTTTCACGTGAACACGCTTTCCCAAAACACTGCCGTTTACCTTCCTCTTGGCCCGTAGTGCTTTTCTTCAACCAAATAGCTTTCCATTTTGGTTTAAGACGTGCAGATGACAGCACTGTCACTTAGCCTGTGCCTCCAGTGTAGGACACACACGCATGTGGGCTCACACATGCACATGGGCACACATGCATGCACACGGGCACACGCACATGCACACAGGTGCACACACATGCACACGAAGCTCGGGCTGGGTGGGTGCTGGCGAGGCCGCCGCCTCCCTCCACGGCAGGGACTTACTTTTGCACACGGGCGACTTCCCGGTCCACCGCATGTCTGCTCTGCATGTCCGGTGCTCCGACCCTCCCGCCAGGAGGAAGCCCGGGTGGCAGGAGTAGACCAGCGTGTAGCCGAAGGCCGGCAGGTCGATGGCCCGCACGTCGGCGTGGGCTGGTGTCTCTGGCTGCCGGCAGGCGTGCGCTGCAAGGGCGCCCCCATCAGGACAGGCTCACGAGCAGGGGCCAGCCCGGCCCCACGCATGCCCGCAAACCACCCCCTCTCCAGGCCCCGCCTGGGCTCTCCTGGCGTGCGCCTAGCCTGACGCATCACGAAGAGACGCGTGAGGAGTCTCCCTTGGGCAGCGCACGGTGGCCGGAGCACAGCGCCACGCCCCGCACAGGCGCACCCAACCCATCTGCCCACCCGCACAGCGGGCCCGGTCGTGAGAGCTCAGGCTCCCGCAAATCCGCCCCAGAGCGGAGGCCGGCTGCTCCCGACCGCACGGCAGATGCACTGCCACCCCTTCTTTGTGTGGTGTGTGCAGAGGGAACGCGTGCATGTGTGTGTGTGCACAGACACCACACACGTCGCACGAGTATGGACTCAGGAAGAGAGCCGTGCACTGCACACAGTGGCCACACATGGCAACAGACACACACACACATTCACACTCATACACATTCATACACGCTCACACCCAAGGCAACAGTCACACCCGCACACACTCATGCTCACACCCATACACACTCACACCCATGGCAGCGCAGCGCACGCCAGTCTCCGTCTCCACCAGCCTCCTCCGCGCTTCCGCAGCGACACCCGCTCACCTGCGGACGAAGCCGCCGAGGGCCCCGTCCCCCCTCATGACAAGGCACGAAACCAAACTGGTTTCGTAAGAGACTGCGTGACGGGCCGCCTCGCGCTGGCTTCAGAAACGGCAGTCCACCCGGGCTCTGCGCCCAGCCCAGGCCGCCGGCCCCAGGGCCCCGAGCTCAGCACAGCGGCCCCTTCGCGCAGCCTCTATGGGGGCACTTCTCGAGCTTGCGGGGGTCCCCCAGGGCCTCCGCACGGCCGCCCAGTCCCACCCTGCCCGTCTCTGGCTCCGCAGGCCCGGCAGGAGCTGTCACGGGGTAGCTGGTTGCTCCCAGCCTGCGGGGCGCAGCGCCCCCGGCCCCCCACGGAGTGGCACTCACGGATGCACTCGGTCTGGGTCCCGCTCCACGTCAGGTTCGCGAGGCAGGTGCGCGTGGTGGAGCCCTGCACGTGGTACCCTTTCCTGCACCGGAAGAACACGGCGCTGCCCACCTGGAGAGGAGAGTCTGCGTCGGGCCAGGCCAGGGCAGGTGCGCACCGGGCTCTTCCCCTGCCAGCGCGCTGCGGAGCACAGTCCTCCCGCCACGCAGCGCGCCGGCCGGGCTGGCCCGGCCACTTTGGGCTGAGCCTGCGCTGGCCAGAAGGGTGTGGGTGCCCCGTGCGGCCGCCGGGGACACACGCTCGCGCACCCCGACTGACAGGCCGCCGGGGACATGCTTGCGCACCCTATGACGGGCCACGTCCGGGCAGAAGCCCTCTCCCAGGGATGCGTTTGGGCAAATGTGTTGGATAAGCACACATGGTGCTGCCTCACACACAGGGACCCAGTGGGGGGGGTAGGGGGGCACCTCGTATCCTCGAGAGCTGTTCTGGGTTCCGAAGTGCGGGGTGCCAGGGTCGGGGCAGCTGTTATGAGCCGGATCTGAAATTCACAATCAAAAGGACAGCGGCAGCTACCGTTACAGGAATCCAAACATTTCTACAGACAGGCCTTACAAAGCCGAGGAACTTGTGATTCTGACAAAAGTGTGAGACGTTCTGTGTGGGAGTGGATGTAGTTGGGCGCTGCCTGGCGGCCCGCGGCTCCCTTAGACTCGCCCGCACCCCCGGGCGGAGCGGCTGCTGGCGCCCCTTGCTCGCACTCCCCGTGGACACGCCGAGCGGGGGTTTAACAACACCCTGTCGCCAGCACTGTCAATTACGACTCTTGGTTTTTAAGAATTGGGTTTATGGCACCTCTGAGGGTCACGCCACGCGCCGGCGCCGCCATCCGTTTCCTCGAGGGCGCCGAGTGAGTGGTGAGAGCCACAGTCAGTGCCTCGGGCTGGGAGCGGCAGCCTCCTGGAAACGGAGCCTGGGCCGCCAGGGTAGAGCCCGGCCATGGCAGCTCTCAGGCCCGGACGTAGCAGCTTTGTGCATTTGTCTGTCAGAGAAACCAGCCCCTGGGGAGAAGCCCGCGCCTGGTGCGGAGAAGCTGCCACCGGGCAGCGTCTGGTCGGCAGCATGACACCCGTCAGACAGGGGCTCCCGGGGAGCCACTTCTGAGCTGTCCTCCTGAGCAGACGCCTCTGCCCCTCGGGACACAGCCAGGCTGCAGACTGCTCTGTGCTGCGCAGCCCAAGGACACCGACCTGTGCCCACGGCTGGCTGGAGCCCCGGCTGCGCCCACATAGGCTCGGGACAGAGAACAGGGCTCAGACAGGTGCCCCCCCGCCGGGGACTGGGCTCTGCCTGCAGGAGGCCTGTGCTGCTGGCGCTTCTGGGGGGGCATCCCGAGGCCACACGTGGGGCCAAGCAGAGGGTGACGGAAAGGGCCCAGGACACAGCTGTCCGCTGTCCTTCCTGAAGAGTCTCTCGGCAGGGTGGGCGGGGCTGGGCATGGAGGGGAGGTGTGCAGGACGGGGGTCTGCTGGCCTTCTCCAGGCCCACTGGGGCTCCACACTCGGGCTGCGCGGCCCAGCGCCCGCAGAGCTCGGTGGTGGACGCAGTGTCTGCCCGCCTCCAACACCCCCCCACCCGCCGCAGCACCTACCGATGCAGCTGGGCTGGACCCCACTCCAGGAGCCATCTGCCTGGCAGAACCTTCTGGAAGAGCCCACCAGCACGAAGGGGGGCTTGCACTGGAAGGAGACTTCAGACTTGTAGGTGAAGCTTTTGCCGCTGAGTCGCCCCTCTGCAGGGGTGCCAGGGTCCCCACAGAAGACAGCTGCGGGACATAAGGGGTGTTGGTTAACACCATGGGGCCAGGTTTGCCCGGCTAGTTCCCGATAGACCCCCGGGCTCACGATCCGCAGCACCGCTGGGGCATCGCCCACCCAGGGGCCTGTGGCCCGGGTGGCGTGGTGGGCACTTACGCAGGCACTGGGGCGGCTCTCCTGTCCACACGCCGCGGCCCTCACAGGACAGGATGGCCGAGTAGGACAGCTGGAAGCCCGCACTGCAGCTGTAGCTGACACTGGCACCCCAGCGGAAGTCCGTGCCCTCCACGCGGCCATTCTGCACGGGGGGCGGCTGGCCACACAGCACGGCTGTCGAGAGAGGGGTGTCAGGCGTCTGCACACCCACGCCCTGAAGCTGTTCCCATGTCCTCATCACCTGAGTCACAGGGGACACGGCAGGGCTGGGCTCTTAAATAAAAGCCCCGGTGAGGGAGATGGTCACAATGACATGTGCCTGCAGTGCCCCCCGGCTCAGGTCAGAGACGCGGACTAAGGTCAGAGCCTGCCAGGCCGGGGTGGCCGCCATGGGCTGCCGAGGCAGGGGAGGGGCATCCCTGTACTGCCTACCCGCTCCCTACCAGCCCCCTACCTGCTGCCTTACCTGCTGCCTACCTTGTGCTTACCTACCTGCTTCCTACCTGCTGCCCTCACCTGTTTTTTCTCTCACACGTGTGCTCACTGCTTTCATGTGAAAAAGACACAGATGCACACAGATTCTTTCTCTCTCTCTCTCTCTCACACACACCCCCCCCAGCAGGTGGACGTGCACCTCTTCCATCCAACCTTCTGTCTATTCACCCCCAGCTCTCAGGAGCCCCCATGAGGGGGTGGGGTCCCACGCTCTTGACTGTGGACAAGTGAAAAGGCCCCCAGGTGGGAACAGTGGTGGCTGCACAGAGGTGGGGTGGGCAGAAGCGCAAAGGGAGAGGGCTCGACGGGGTCTGGTCCAACGCAGTGGGTACTGAAGAGGACAATGACCCACTGGCCCCCAGAAGCCCTGGCACCCAGGCCAGCATCTGCTCCCTGCACAACTCCCCGCACTGCCTGGCGAGTCTCGCTGACCGCTAACTCTGCCTGTCTCCGCATGACAGATGGAAAGGCCAGTGGGCGGCATGCAGCCTGGCGCGCTGCTGGTCTGGGGTCAGGTCTACGCGCTCTGGGGGGAGGAGGACACTGGCCTGGGCGTCCTGAGCCTGGCGAGCACCCCACAGACGCCATCCTCAGAGCCCGCTCTCCACGGCTGCTGCGCCTCCGGGCCCCCGGCCGCGGTGCTCAAGTAGCGCCTCCCCGGTGGGACCAGGAGTGCATGTGATGTCGGAGTACCGGCCACTTTCAAGCCCACTGGCCCTGGACCAGGGAGAGGCACCTGCCCGCTCCCCATGGTGCTGAACCCCCCAACAAGGAGAGGCGCCTGCCCGCTCTGCTGGTGCTGAAGTCCTTCCTGGCAGCCCTGCCCCGTGTGACCACCTGCCCCCCCATCTCCCTGGCTTGGCCTTCGCTGTGCCCCCAGGAAGCCCAGCTGTGGGAGGGCCAGGGGTGCTCGCTGCATCTCCGCATTTGAGCGGCATCTTCAGTCCGGCATCTGCCCCTCACAGAGCATCCCCACACTCACCCCTCTTCCATCACACTGACATTATTTGAGGATTAGTTTCTCTCTCTCCAGCCTGACTCTAAATTCCTATAATTATATTCCCCATCGTACCAGCCGTCAGGCTGACTAGATCCGGGGTTGGCGTGTCTACCACAGGGAGCAGAGCATTGGGATTCAGAGCACAGCCCCGGGGGGAGACCGGCTGTCACTCGAGCCCCGCGTCCCCAGTTACTGATCTGAGATCCTGAGCCGCTTGCTAAGTCTCTCTGTGAGTCAGTGTTCCCAGCTGTAAAACTGAGATTACAGTATTAAGAAAATGAAGTGCTTGAATATTTGCAAAGGAGTTTTTAAGAATCCCTAGTACATTGAAGGGCTACACAAATGCTTGCAAAAATGAAATAAAACCTGATTCGTGAAGACTGCTCTGTGGGTGAAAGCAGAGCACAGTGGCACGGACCTTTGCAGGCCGGTTTGCTGTGGTTCCACGTGCCGTCTTGGGTGCAGCGGATGGTGGCCGATGCGGGGGGCTCCATGAGGTAGCCGGGGTTGCACTGGAAACTCACAGTCTTATTGAAGGTGAAGTCAGTGCCAAACTGGATGCCATTGGCCAGTGTCCCCGGGTCTCCACAGCTTATAACTTATACGCAAAGACAAAAAGAGTTAGGGAAATAAAACATGAGCATGAGCATGAGCAATGAGCCCGTCACGGTTTCCAGCTAGCTGACTTACGCGGCTACTCAGTGAGCAGCAGCCATGCTCCCCTCTGTCCACGCCGAGACACGCTCTCAGGCATGTCTGGGGTCGCTGAGCTGTGGCTGTGGCACGGGTGCCACGCTGGCCTGCCTCACTTTGGAACCACATGCCTTCTTATTGCCCTCAGACTGGTCCACAGAGGAATAGCCCCTGACTTTTCTTACTTCGCTTTACAACATCCAACTCGACCAGCTACATAAGTGACCTCACCTTATAAATGAGAAAATGGAAATACATCTAAAATGTCTACCGAGTAGGTCATAACATCCAGCATGTACTTCCCTCCGAGGGTTACCAAGTCAGTGCTAGTGCAGAGGTGTCCTGGGTCTCGTCCCCAGCGGCGGGGGGCGGAGGGTCTCCCTGCCGTCGCCACTCACTCGTGCAGTCGGGGGCTGTGCCCGTCCAGGTGCCGTTGGCGGTGCAGTGCCGCGTCGTCAGCCCTGAGGTCCTGTAGCCCTCCCAGCAGGCGTAGACGACGGAGCTGGAGAACAGGACGCCGTCGCTGCTAACGATCATGCCATTGGTGGGCGTGCCGGGGTTCCCGCAGGACACGGCTGGGGGAGGCAGAGAGACGGGGCTGGGAGGGACCCAGAGGCGGTGACCCCGGCGGGGTATAGCTGGGAGGTCAGTGCAAGCCCAGCGGGCCCACATCCCTGTTCCCTGAGCAGAATGTAAGCTTTAGCATAGCTTATGGGGACAAGTACTAAGAGTTGCCTAATGCAACCGACACGGTGCTGCAGCGGGGGGCCCATCCTGGGCATGTCGGCCTGGAAAGTGAGTGAGCCTCTAAGTCTGGATTTCTCGTTAATTCATTGATGTTTAAGGAACTCTTCAAAGGATTTTTCTTTGGCTATTCCCTGCTATGGGCTGGCAGAATTAACATGTAGATATACTCATTTTACCGCCCAAAATATGCAGATTCAATGCACCCCCTAAAAATTGTCAATAGCATTTTTTAAGGAAATAGAGCAAACATTATTAAAATTGACACTGAATCACGAAA
Organism: Talpa occidentalis; assembly: GCF_014898055.3. Classification (NCBI taxonomy): domain Eukaryota; kingdom Metazoa; phylum Chordata; class Mammalia; order Eulipotyphla; family Talpidae; genus Talpa; species Talpa occidentalis. Next base: position 148,163,836 of record NW_023604295.1, on the reverse strand, counting down.
GACCCGGGCTAGCAACGCAATTCTGACAAGCAAGAGGAAGGGGAAGTATCCCAGAGCTCTCAGGCTGCAAGCTGTACTCCACACTGCAGCGACCAGACAGCACCGCGCGGGACTTCCAACTGACACCAGCAATGGGACAGAATTAAGAGTCCAGAAAGAAACCCACTCTGGCATGGACAGTTAGTTTATGACAAAAGGGCTAAGAATATGCAAGAGAGAAAGGAAAGTCTCTTCAACTATGGTGCTGGGAAAACTGCACAGCCACACGCGAAGAATGAAGCTAGACCCCTACCTCACACCACACAAGTTACCTGAAAAATGGATCAAAAACCTAGATGCTAAGACCTGATGCCATAAAACACACAGACGAAAACACGGGCACACCCAGCGATGCTCTGGTCAGTAAGTGACGGCTCCTGCGTGGCTAGACTAACGCCCTGGGGGGTTACCCCAGTGCCAGAGGGAAACACCTGTGGAAAAGCATTAACAAAAAATGGTTTTAATTTTTTTCACCATTTAAATCTGCAAAACCGGAGTGGCAGAGGCCAGCCTGATGCAGCACGCACAGCGCCAGGCAGGGTCCCTCAGGGAACACGAGTTCATTCAAGGGAGGCTGCTGAGCTGCTGGGGCTGCTGTTTCCGCGAAGCTTCATTCGCATCCAACCCAAAATTTTCAAAATACTTTCGCCCCACCCCCTCTCACTTTTTCTTCTGGGATTCCAAGCACGTAAATCTGCCTGGTGTTATCCTTAGCACATTACTGGGCTAAGGGTTTTGCTTCCACCTTTTTTCTCCTCTCCAGGTCAGCTGCTCCCCTTGGCGCCCTCAGGCTTACCGGCTCTCCCTGCCGCCGCGTTTTGCTGTGCTCAGCCCGCCCAGTTCCCAAGCCACACAATGTATTTTCCAGCTCAAGAGTTGCACCTGAATCTTTCTTATTATTTTTTCCTCTGTTGAGCTCTCCTGCTTATGAGCCAATTTACTTCAGGTTTTGAACATATTTTTAAGCATCACTGCATGTGATTTTCCACAACTGGGTCATCTCAGGATTGGATTCTGTTTCTGTGGTTTGCTCTGGCTCTGGGCGCCAACAGGAAAGCCTCGCAAACCTTCGCCAGCACTGCACACTGGGTTGGGCTGTTGCGCTGGGCTGTGTCACCCCTTTAGCTGATGTGGGATCTGCTACTTCAGACGCCTAAGCTCACGGTGGGTCCTCTGAGTCCTCTCATTAGATCCCTTCGCTGTCAGCGGCATCTGTTCAGTTTTTGTCCCCCCAGGTCCTGCTGCTTGAGAGCAGCAGGCACTCATGACGTATGGATACTCGGGGCTCCAGGAAATGTCCCGAGCACAGTGAGCTGACTGGCTGGTGTTGCCCAGTCTGGCACCACCTCAGATACCACGGGCCCCCCGTCACCTCTGCAGCTGGACACCTGTGCATCCCTGAGCCCTGCCCTGTGCTCATGGGCCCTGCCTCCGTGGAGTCACCCAACGAGCCCACAAGCACTCTGGTGCTTCACTAGTGGTGCGTCCCTCCTCATGTCCCTGTTCGGCAAATTCCAGTGAGCATTCCTGAATAATTTCTACTTCATGGCTTCACCAAGCCACCACAGCACCTGGGTCCCACCTCCCTGTCTCACCTCAAGACAAGCACACACACCCCAGGGCTGTGGGGCGTATCACGCTCCACCTGCCTGTCAAGAGCCAAGACAAGTGCTTAGTGGCCGCGCAGCTCACCCAGCTTTTCAGCTGTTCTCAGCAGGAAGACTAGACGCCCGGCGTACTAAGTCATACATAAGGCGACGTCTGATTTAATCGTCCTAATGTTCAGGTAGATTCTGGATCAACAAGTCATAGGTACAGGATAGAGGGAGACACTTAAGTGGAATTTAAATGCAGATTAAAAAGTCCATAGAATTTTGAGATGTTACCCTATATAGACTACAAGACACGCAGGTCTTGGTGAGAAAGAGATGCTCGTGCAAAACTTAGCACTCAAGGCTTCACAGAGGGGAAGCATTTGAGAAAATTGCATCTAAGTAAAAACACCTACCAGCTGGCAGTCACTGGCCTCAGTCAGAACAGCAAGCTCAGCCCTGCAGCCCCAGGCCAGGCGGTCGCATCTGATTCAAGCCTCCGCCGTCGAGCCTGGCCTGTGGGTTTGTATTAACTGTGTTGTCAGGAGGTGATCTGGAGTCACAAATTGTCTTGGGCCATCGTATACTACCATATATTTACATTATAAATTTGCAGACCACTCGTCCAGAGCTAACCTTTAGATCTTCAAGACAATCTCTGAGAACACACACACACACACGTACATCTATGCGTGCACATGGTCTACACATCCACCTGTGCACACACACAGTTGTTTTAGTTACAATTTTACATGATGTAGATTATATGTAGCATGGTCAGACCATGTCCCATGTAGTCTTACATGCACACATTGTTTTCTGTCAGTCTGTGTGACACATCACAAAACAAGCTGGCGGGGGGCCCTCCCTGGTGGTGAAGGGGTTGAGATGCAGCACTATGGAGCTGTCCGCAGCCACTGAGGCACAAGTTTGATCCGGGCCAGGGAGCGACCCACATGGAGCAGCAGACCTCTCCTGCCTCGCCCGCTGCTCCCCTCAGCAGTGGATTTCAGTCAGTCCACCTGTTCTGTTCCCTGCTCTGTCTCTGGTGAATCCTCTCACCCCCCCACACCTCTGGCCTGTGCCCCAGCTCTTGGATGCATAAATAAATAAATCTCTTAAAAAACCACAAAAAACAAAAAACAAGAGGCAGGAACAAGCAGAGAAGCCACCGTACGATGGGCAGGGATGACAAAGTTTCTGGTACTGACAGTGGAGGGACTTAATACAACTGATCAAATTATATGAACTAATCTGTGCACCCATTTTAGACTCAAAACTTAAGTAATTAAGAAATTGATATGGGAAAAATTCTAACATTCAAATCTTACCTGCCTGAATTCTATGTCAGTTATTTTCTGGGCTCGGAACAAACCCAGGGTGCAGGGCAGCACCCCCGCGGCCCAGTCCAGAAGGCGCCCGCAGCCTTTGCTGCGGTCCGGGGGGGCACTCTCTTCCAGCTGTGCCTCAGTGCACGCGCCGGTTTCCTCGGGGAGGCAGGGCTTCGACACGGCCGCCCGCAGGTCCTGAGACCCCTGGCTGGAGCCCCGCTTGAGCACACCCCTGGCGGGCGGGTCTCAGGAGGCCCCGCAGACCCCGTAGCCGTGGCGGGAGGCCGGGCCCCAGAGAGGGGTCCTCGGCAGAGTGGGGCAGCCTCACGGGGCCCAGCTTTCCGGCCCGGCCTCACGGGTGCGCTGAGCAGCCGCCGCACTCAGCCGGGCCCGGGCATTCGCTCACACGCGCTGGGGAAACGGGCTGGTGGGCAAGCGGCCTAGCGCCAGGACTCCCACAGGAAGCGCAGGGAGGAGGCTCACCCTCACACACGGGCTGCAGCCCTGACCACGAGCCGTCGGGCAGGCAGGTCCGCTCGGGGGAGCCCCGCAGCTGGAAGCCCACCTCGCAGGAGAAGCGCAGGAGGCTCTTCACCTTGAACTCGTCCCCCAGTCGAGAGCCGTGCGCCGGGATCCCGGGGTCGCCGCAGAAGCCAGGGTTGCTGCCTGTCGACACACGGGGGAGGCGGCACCTGTTCAGACGGCTGCCCTCTGGGGCGCAGGCACGGACGTGGGGCAACCCCGCCCCTCCCAGCGCCTGGCGAGCGCTGGCTAAACCGATGCAGCCGGTGGTGGCCACGAGCAGCTCCCCCAGATGCAGCCGGGGGCGGGGAGGGCGGGTGCAGGGGCTGCTCTGGGGGGGACCGCGCAGCGGAACGTGCAGTGAAGCCTGGACACCCAGGGGCCTTGTCCCTCTCCCATGGCCAGCGCTGCCAGGTCACTGAGCGCTATTTTCCAAAGAGACCTGCAAGAAGTAAGGGGGTCACTTTCCAAAGACGAGCGCGCCGCTGGCATCAGAGCCAGGGCAGCGAGACTGGGGCCGGGGACCCGGCAGTGGAGAGAGGCGCGAAGTGAGAGGGGCCGCGTGGGAGGGCTGCGACCATGACGAGTTTGGCTGAGGTGCTCTCAAGCGGCGCCACCGCTGTCCTGACGCGCGTGGAGGGCACACACGGAGGGGCGGGGTGAAGGGCGCAGCGGGGTGCGGGGGGAGGGGCATGCAAGGAGGGTGGGTGTGCGAGGCCCACCTGTGCAGTGGGGCGGCGCCCCGCTCCAGCGGCCGTCCTCCTGGCAGATGCGGGTGCTGTTGCCCACCAGGCTCTGGCCGCCTTTGCACGAGTAGTGGACGTGCGCCCCGTACGTGAACTGTTCTCCCGCTAGCACAGCGCTGGCAGGGACCCCTGGGTGCCCGCAGGAGATGGCTGGAGACAGAGGGGACATCATGAGCACGTCACTCCCGCCCGGCATCAAGGCTCCCCACGCCCCAGAGCCCCGGCAGGCAGCTCAGGCGCCGGGAAACCACCGACACGCAGAAGGTGCCTGGAAGTTCAGCGTCACTGAGGACGAGGGGCGCCTGGACAGCGAAGACTCTTCAGGTCTTCAGTCACAGCAGCTGCACTTCAGGGAGCAGCGCACTTAAGCGTCCCGGAGCAAGTCGCCCTACACGCTCCATCTGCCCTCGGTTCTACCCCGAAGGCAGCGCTGTGCAGGGCGTCAGAGACCGGCCCGCTCCGGCAGAGCCACGGCCGGGACTGCTTCAGCGGACGTCACGCCCGCGGCTTGTGCGGGTCCAGCTCCAGCAGCCCCGCTCCCCAAGGCAGCCCCTCCGCCGGCCCTTCTCTGGAAGGGCATTTGCTCAAGTTATTGTCTGAAATGAGCTCAGTGTTTCCTCCATGTCCTCACAAGCACCGGATCCGACCCAGCCTCGCGTTCTACGTGAAGGCCCCAGAGGGCCGTGCGGGCCGGCGCCCGAAGGCCGGGAGGACTTCTCTCCCTTGCACAGAGTTCCAGCTCAGGGCGCGCCGCCCCGACGCCTGTGCCGCTAGCTCACGGACTCAGGCCCCGACAAACGCCTCGTGGCCAACGGCCCACGTCCAGGGTCGTGGCATCTGGTCTCTGGGAACCCCAAAGTGTGACTGACCAGGGAGGGGTGCGGAGGCGGGAGGCTTGCGGGGCCACGGCGGCCCTTGCCATCTGACGCGCACGGCGACCACTCCGGAGAAGCCTCTGGAGAACGGGTGACTCTAGAGAGTCCGCACAGGCGCTGCTCAGGGCAGAGGCGGCCGGGCGGCTGGTGAATGACCAGCTCCAAGTGAAACGAGAGAGAAGCCAGTGAGGCGACAGAGCAGGGAAGCAGGGGGCGCTCAGCTGCTGCGGGGCGCCACTCCACGGTGGGGGGGGCAGCGTGTTGGTGACGGGGGCAGCCACCCGGGAGAGGCAGGGCGGCTGGCGCTTGCCGGGCCCTGGAACACGCCATTACAAAAGCTAATGGAGTCTCGCACTAGCCCCGGGAGATGTGAAAGAAATGTTTGGGGACAAAGAGAAAAAAACTATTTCCCTGAAAACCCCACGCCTAGGGTGGAGCGGGGGGCGAGCACAGGGCACCCCGAGGCAGACAGCAGCGTTTCTGGACGCTTCCTGCTCTGGGGCTCGGCCCGCGCCTGGGAAGTCAGCAGCCTCGCCGCGGGAAGCCACCAGACCTCAGGGAGCCTTTGGCTGAAGCTGCACTTGGGGGGGGAGAGGGGGCAGGGGCCACGGTGGGGGGGCAGGGGCAGCCCCCGCAGCGGCTCGGGACCCGGCCCGCCAGAGGCGCAGGGGGGCGGCTGGAAAGGCAGGGCCGGGCTCTCCTCGCAGATCCCTCTCACGAGGGGCCCGTCCCGGCCTTCCCGGCCCACGCGCCGGCGTGTGAGGACACGAGATCCCGCCGGGCTGTTTCATGTCCGCCTGACTTTGAAAAGCCCAGGGAGAACGAACCTCTTCCCGGTCCCTCTGCGTGTTGGGGAAGGCGATTCTCTTCGAGTTAGGGACAATTTGCTCTTTCAAGGGAAAGAAAGCACGACGCTGGCCGTTCGGGTGACAAAACCCAGCGATCCACACGCTCTAACTCCACGGAGCCGGGCCTGCTTTCGGGCCCTCGTGGGCTCTGACTCTGCCCGCGCGTGGGGGCGGCAGACGCGCCAGGAGCAGCGTCCCCGGGCCTGGGCTGACAGCTCAGCGGCTCCTGCCCCCATCCAGGGCCGGGCATGTGCCGTGCTCTGGGCCTGGGCGCCAGGACAACAGAAGGGCACTTGTGCTGGGCTGCGCCAAGCGCTGTGGGGGAGCGAGAGGGAGGGAGGCGAGAGGCGCGAGGGCGAGGCAGGCGGGGCTGCGCGGCGGGCAGCCCTCGCCCACTGCCCTCCGGGGCTGGTGTGGGATCGGGTGGGGCCCCACCCTCCCTTCTTGTCCCTGGAGCTAACGTGCCAAGTGCTGTGTCTCTGGAAACCCGTAACGACAGCACAGTACGGACAGACTTGTGCCGGGGGGTGGAGCAATGAGCCGTCACCCCAGCCCTGGACCCCACAAAGAGCCTCTGCTCTGTTGCTGGGGCTGCATCAGGAGCCCCAAGGCCTGCGCTTACCCAGGCACTTGGGCAGGGCGCGGTCCCAGTGGCCGCTGGCCGTGCAGGTCAGGGCCGACGAGCCCAGCAGGTAGAAGCCCGTCTTGCAGTGGTACAGAACGCTGCTTCCGTACTCAAAGGTCTCGGGGAAGCTCTCGCGGCCCTGCCGGACGCCGTTCTCCACGGAGCCTGGATCCGAGCAGTTCACCACTGGCGGAGGGAAGCAGAGACACAGCTGGGCCTCCTGGGGCGCGGGAAGCCCCTCCGGGAGCCCGAATGAGAACAGCATCGCGCCGCGTCATGAGGCCCTCGCGGGAGACCACTGGCTGCTTGGGCCATGTGGCCTCTGACGCGCAAGGAGGCCTGGCCACCAGTGGGCCGGCCAGGAGGCTGACCGCACGGCGCTCCCCGAGCACAGGCCCCTGTGGAGTCAAGTCTGAAATTGGTTCTTGGTGGAGTTTTCATGTTAAAATAGAAGCGGCCGGAGTCAGCTCCCCTGAGCCCTTCTCCACGAGCGTCAGCCCTGCAGGCGGCGAGGTCACGCCCTCTCCAGCCCCGGGGTGGCCTCCAGCTGCCACCGTCAAGCGTCTGGGGCCGAGGAGACCATGGTTCTCACACCAGCACTCAACAGAGAGGAAGCCAGCCTGGGCCGGAGGTCGCCCTGCAGGGAGCGCCCAGGAGCAGATGGACAGCTCTGGCCCACCTGCAAGCTTCCTGGTGCCTGCGAGGCAGCAGCGCTGGCTGCAGGGAGGGGCGGGTGCCCCCACTCAAGCCAGGCTGTGCCCTCCCACCCGTGGCCGAGGCTGGAGCCCATGTTTCCCAGCAGTCCTGGCGCCTGGGGTGGTGGGGCAGTGTTGGGAGTGGGAAGTGGTTAGGGCCCAGAGAAAGTTAGCCAAGGACACCAGCAGAGGGCCGGGCCCGAGCTGGGCCACGCTCTGGCCTCAGCAGGAAGACAGCACAGGCCAGCCCTGAGTGGCCTCGGTGACAGCGCAGGGCGGGGCAGGTGGCCAGGTCATCACACGCCTCTGGGAAACTGGGGTACAGCAGCGAGACCCCAGCCTGGGGAGTGGCCGGAGCCAGCAGCACTAAGTGCTGGCACCACGCGAAGCGTGGCTGGGGGCTCTGGGGCTGGCACGGTGTCTGCAAGGGACAGACACGTGGGCGGGTGTTCACAGACATGGTGGCCAACAGGACGCGGCCCCCTGACATCCTCCAAGCAGCCCGTCGCGGCACGGCCCATCGCGGCACGGCCCATCGTGGCACGGCCCGTCGTGGCACGGCCTATCCAGACAGCGGGTGGCCAGGAGGGGGCCAGTCTGACCACGGCTGCCATCCCCCTCACTCTGGAAAAGCAAAGTGAGGGCTGGGAGGGCCGGGTGGGGGGCATGGAGCACATTGGACCCCCGGGCATGGCTGCCATGTGACGCTGAAGTGGGTGCCTGCTGTTCATTTGCCCAGCCCATGGGATGGACGCCACCCAGAGCGACTGCTCCCTCTGCGGATGCTGACGGCAGCAAGTGAGGTCTCGTCAGGGTCCATCTGGGGGGTGTGACCCCTGGGGGCGGACAGTGTGGGAAGTGCCGACAGCAACCCCTCTCCGGCGTGATGTGCCCCACGTGGCTCCAGAACACAGGGCCATTAGAGCGGATTCCGGGGAGAGGCCTGCCCGCCCAGCGCCCCGGCGCCTACCTCGGCAGGTGGGCAGCGGGCTGCTCCACTGGCCGTCGCTGCGGCACTGGGCCCGGGCGGCGCCCTGCAGCAGGTGCCCCGCACGGCAGGTGAAGTTCACCACGTCGTTCAGGTTGAACTCGCTGCCGTCCGTTAGCCCGTGGGCGGGGTTCCCGGGGTGACCGCACGTGATGGCTGCGGGGCAGGACATGGCGGTCGGTGGGGGCCTGGGAGCCAGTGTGCTGTGGCTGCAGATGCCCCCCTGGGACGCGCCCCAACACGCCTGCTGGCCCCTCCCAGAGGCCGTGGCAAGGCCAGGCAATGACATGAAGCAGGAAACAAGAGATGCTAAGATCCTGGAGTCACGAGCCTCCAATGTTCCCTCCTTCTGAGGGACGCTGGCCTCGGGCGGCTGAGGTCTGCCGCAGGCTGAGGCCGCGTACACAGAGGTTACCCCAACACCAGCGTGGACACCATGGGCAGCTGCGTGCGGAGCTTCCGTGACACCCTTGCGGTCCTGGGAGTGTGGCTGCCACACGACACCTGCCACCCTTTGCCCAACTCACAGAACACTCGGGCTGCATCAGGGGACCAGCAGCTTAGGGTGAGGTTTGTGAGCAGAGAGCACAGTTCTTCTCGAAACACCCCTCTATCTTGGCAGCTGGGTGTGAGGACACCGCGCTCACTTGGCCTCCTGCCTCGGGGGCTGCCGACAAGGTCTGCTCCGGGTGACACGGGGCAGGAGCAGGAGGCCGTGGAGCAGGCCCTGGTGTGAGTCTGCACGGCCTGGCAGAGGCTGCCCCCAGGCTGGCTCCAGTCAATGATGCCAAGTCCCCCCCACCCCGGGTCCACCGACGAGCCGGGAGCTTGGGAGACACACGTACCGGACATCAGGGGCACCGGAAGGAGGAGGGCAGAGCCGCAAGGGCCTCCCCTCCTGCTCTGTCCAAAGGGCTGACCTGGGCGCGACACAACTCAGAACAAGGGGAGCGGCAGGGAAGGCTGCGCCCTGGCCCGAGGCCGCGGCACTTACGGACGCAGACGGGCGTCTGTCCCGACCACCTGTGGTCCTGCAGGCAGATCCTGACGGAGGTGCCCACCAGCCGGAAGCCGGGGTGGCACTGGTAGACCACCGTGTCCCGGTAGCTGAAGCCGTCCCCGCTGATGTGGCCGTTCACGACGGGGTCTGGGGAGCCGCAGTGGCCCGCTGGAGGCGGGGGGAGAGCCATGAGACCGGGCGTCCACATGGGGGCCTTGCGGGTGTCACGTCCCCCAACCGCACCCCTGCCCCCCGTGCCCACAGGGCGGCGGCCTCACCTAGGCAGCGGGTCTCGGGGCCGCTCCACAGCCCGCTAGCCAGGCACTCGCGCACGGGGGCGCCCACCAGCGTGTAGCCCGTGTTGCAGGTGAAGATGGCCGTGGCCCCGAACACCGTCATCGTCCCGATCTTGTTGCCGTTCGGGGGGGAGGACAGGCCCCCGCAAGAGATCACTGCAGGGGGTGGGAGGGTTACTCGTGCGGGGGCTGCTTGGCTCTGGGCCCTGGGCCTGAGGACTAGGGTCTGCGAGAGGCGGGCGGGCAGCGTCCCGAGCCGGCCTGGGCCTCCGCTGTCCCCGGGAGAGGCACCGGCCGCCTGCCCTCAGCACGGGGAGTCCAGGCGCCAGACACGCCCTGAGCAGGCATCCGTCTGTCACGGAGTCCCGGGGGCCCACGCTCCAGCTTGGGGACAGGCCCCACGCCCTTGCACCCAGCTGAGCGGAGCCCTCTCAGGCCGCACCCCAGACCGTGTGGGCGCAGAGACCACGGGTCTTGAGGCGAGGACAAGCTCACTGAGTCACCTGGGCTCGGAGGCCCAAAGCATTTCAAACAGCAGGTGTGAGGGGAGCTTTAGGGGGCTGAGCCCAGGACCGCGGAGGCCCCTCACGCATGGCCTCGGGACCCTCCTCCCACCCACACGGTCACTGGGAGGCACCAGGCATGGTGCAGGCTTCCGCGTCCAGCCCAGCCCATGGGCTCCTGGGGGTGGCGGTCAGTGCCCGCCAGTGCCTGCCAGCACTGAATAGGCTGCCTATGAGGGTCAGCCTGCCCAGGGCAGCTCCGTGCAGGTGCGGGGCTCCTCAGCCAGAGTGAGAACACAGAGGCTTCACGACAGCTCACATGGAGGAACGCGTCACGCCTGCCTCAGATGGCCTCAGGCCGAGCCGTCGCCCCACATGCCACTGCGGATGGCAGACGAGCGGCGGCTCCGAGCAGCCCATTTCGAGTCCACCTCGGGCAGCGCTGGCGCCTGGGCGGGACCCCAAGCAGCGTCGGTGCTGAGCTCCGAGGGCCTGGTGTTGGCCCTGGCCAGACCTGCTTGTTTGGTGGCGGCGGCCGCCTGGCGGGACTGAACACCAGGCGTGAGCTTTCACCAGGCGTGGCCGTCTCGTGACTGCGACGTTCTGAAGAGCCGTGTGCAGCCACGTAGAAAGGTCGCGTGCAGAGCCTAGTGCTCGTGGGGGTCAGCGCCCATGGGCCTCCAGAGCGGTCCTGAAGGGGGAGGCGCCCGGAGGGCTGGCGGGGCCTGTGCCCGGCTTCAGCTCCCCCCGCCAGAGGCTCGCGCCGGGGGAAGAGGAGCCGACCCAGCAAGCCGTGTGGCTCTTGGCAGCCGGGCCAGGGTTCGGACCTCCGTCTCCAAAGCGGGAGCCAGCACCCTTAGAAAAGGCAGGAGGAGGAAACGCGCCAGGCCCCTGAGAAGGAGGCCTGGCCAGAGGTCAGGGAACGTGCCTGCATGTGTCCCCCGGCTGCGCTCCCGCCTCTGGAAAGGCGCCCACACTCTTCTCCATAGCCGCCGTGGAGCCCATGCTCAGGACGCTGCACGGAGGCATCCCCGGCCAGCTCTGCCCAGTCCCAGCCCACCTGGGTCCCCGGCCCTGCCAGGCCCCTGGCTCTGCCAGGCACCCCAACTCTACCCTGTCCCCAGCTCTGCCAGGCCCCTGGTTCTGATCTGTCCCCGGCTCTGCCAGGTCCCCCCACTTTGCCCGGTTCCTAGCTCTGCCAGGCTCCCCCACTCTGCCCTGTCCCTGGCTCTGCCCAGTCCAAGCTCTGCCAGGGTCAGTGGCTGGGCCTGCACACTGCTCAGGTGCAGGGAGGTGCCATGGGGTGGGAGGGAGGGGGCTCGGTGCCACGCGGCTTCTCAGACCCGACTGGAAGGCACAAGGCATCAGGCTCGGGTCCCAGCATCTTTCCAAACACGGGCCTGGGTTTGGTACTGAGCCGACTGGGGATGGCTGAGCGCCCTCGTGTGTAAGTGCGCAGAGAACGGCCATCCACCAGGAAAGAGCACGCAACCTGTTCCGGCGGGTGCCCCCAAGCCAGAGTCCCCTGCACAGGGATGCACTGTCCACGGTGGCGGGGGCGGGGGGGACGCCCAGGAAGCCGCCCTGCTCACCTCGACAGCGGGGCCGCTCGTGGCCCGCGCTCCAGGTCCCGTCCGCCTGGCACCGCAGCAGCCGTGGGCCCTCCAGCGCGTAGCCCGGGCTGCAGCTCAGCACCACCTGGGCCCCGAACTCGTCGGGGGACCCGGAGACCAGCCGCCAGGTGACGTGCTCCGGGAGCTGCGCCGCGACGCTGGGGCAGGTGACCGCTGAGGAAGAAACAGCCGCTGAGCGTGCGGGCGGGCCTGGCCTGGCCCCAGCCGCCCCGTGCTGGCGTGTCAAGTGGTGGCTGCTGCCCGCGCGGGTCCCGAGGATGCCTCGTGCCAGGACCGGCCACGCCTGCAGGGGGCTTGGCACTCGTGTGGCAGGAGCGCACCGGCAGGCAGGACTCACAGGCCCTTGTCTCCCGCCCGTGCCCTGAGCCGCCCTGGGGTGACTGAGCCGCGGGCACCGGCCTCCGCCCCATGCGGTGCCCATGGCCCCTCTGCCTGCCGGGGCCGGGGGCCTGGCCCTGCTGGAGGGGCTCGGTGCTGCTGCGGGGCGGGCCCCAGAGGCACAGGAGGGGCGGCAGGAGCCGCGAGGGGAAGTGAATAAACGCGCAGTGTAGATGCGCCGAGAACACAGCGTGTCTGGTGCGCGTGAGTGTCACCTTCCTGCAAAGGGGAGCCGTATTTGAGAGGAACGTCACCGCGTCCAGGAGAGTCCTGCTCCCCACGCGAGCCAGCACTGCCCAGCCAGCCAGCAGCACCCCTGGCTGAGGCGCTGTTTGGTGCCCAAAAGGTTTGGGGAAACCGCAGCTTTTGTCTGGGGTGCTATTAATGTGTTTTCCTTTGAATGTAATAAAAGCTCATTATAATTGATTCAGACGTATCAAAAAATGTTACAGAACTATTCCTTCAACAAATCACTAGTATGTGTAGCAAGAAAGTAAAAATGGGCCTTTTTGGTGATATTACGGCAACCCCATCAGCGAGGTTTAAAATGTGGAGAGGGTTTGCGCATTTAAATCCTTGTATCTGTTCCTGCCAAATATTTTTAAAATAAAACAGTTATCCAACATTTATGCGCAGGGGCCGTGGGGTCAGGTCTCAGCGCTGTCGCCGGCCCTCGCCTGGACGCAGAGTCCGGACTCTGGGCTGCGTTTCCCTTTCCCGAGGCAGAGGGGCCGGGCGAGCTCCGGGTCTTCACGCAGGAGACACGGCTCCCGAGCACCGTGTCCAGGGAGGGTCATTTCCTGATCCCACGAGGGGCGGGGGCGGTGGGGAGAGAAGCGCTCGCGGGGTAAAGTCCACGATGCAGGAGTTCTGGGCTCTGGGTCACGCTGAGGGGCGGAGGGATGAGCCGGGCGCCCGCCTCCCTGAGCCCTCCTCCCACAGCGCCGCCGTGCCGTGGAGGCGTGGGGGCGCTCCCGCCCGCGGAGACGAGGGGGCGCGGGGACGAGACGCGCCGAGGGTCGGGCCAGCAGCCGTCCACGGCAGCCTGACGCCGGGCGGCGCGTCGGAGGCCCGGCCGGAAGCCTGGGATCTAAACACAGAGTCGGTGACGCCCCGAAGGCGGGTCAGGAAGCTGCGGGCTTGTGTGATTGTGTCTCGGGGTGATCGCTCGAGCCCGTGTCCTGCAATGTTTTGGGATGTGAGCGTGCGTGTGTGTGCGTGTACGCGCACGTGTGTAAAACAGGAGACCCCGGCCTGGGCCGCCCTCCTGGCGTGGGGAGTTTGGATCTTTGGCGCTCGCGTCCCCTGCAGGTGTCCTGCTTCCTGCGAAGGTCTGTGGGAAGGTGGGGCTCACTCAGTGCTCCCTGGAGCCCAGACAGCCCGGACTGGCCCCCCGCCCCCTGGGGGCTCCCCTTCCCCTGGGGTCCCCCTTCTGGTTTGTGGCAGCCTGGGGATGTGGGGCGTGGAAACGAGGAGGGACTCCTCAGATCTGCGCTGCTTGCTCGGCTCAGGCGTGCCCGGCGATGCCCCCAGCGCACCCCCTCTCCTCGCCTGGAGCCTGCAGCCGCTCATAGGGGGCGAGTGAGGGGCCGGGCGACGCCCCCTTACAGGCGTGCGGGCACAGACAGACGTCCCCGCCGGAGGAGCCAGGACAGACGCGCGCACAGGCTCTCCCGAAAGGCCGCGCTTGAACGGAGGGTGCTGGAGCGACCCCCGCTTGAGAGCGAGCTGCAGGAAATGCTTTTGCAACACATCGAAACTCTTAAATGTGTCTCAGCATATTTCAGGCTCATCACATTTGGCTTCCCTTGTTTAGAACTTGAAATTGTTTCTATTGACGCCCGTGAATAAGCCAGGCTCGCCCACAATAGCTAAATTTTTGTTCTTTTTCACCCACAAGATGGGGGCGGGGCTCAGGGCCGATGGGGGGCCTCAGGGCCGCATTATATGAAATCGCTGACTTTCAACTCCCTTGGGCTGAAAAAAGGAAACTTTGCACAGTTCAAGCAAATAATCTAGAAAGATTTCAGCTGGACACGGAAAATTTTTGAAAGTGAAAGATTCACGTGAAAACACCAGGGACACCCTCCTATGGCCTCGCCGGCGTGACGACCCCAGAGAGAAGGGACCCGTCCTGACCCTGCTCCGCTCCTCGCGGGGCCTCGGGACGCTCAATGTGGGCGCGTGGGGCGTCCTGGGGCAACGTTCTCGGCCGGACACAGGGCCGCGCTGTGACCCGAGCCTCAGCTGCCCTCGAAGACGCCAATGGAGCGAGGCCGGACCGTGCTCCGGGAGGCCCCTGCGCTGGCCTTGTTTGTATCCAGCACCACACAAGCAGCGCTGCTCGCCCGGCTGCCCGCCCGCCGGTCTCCAGACCTGCTGTGAGCGCGGGGCTGGCCCCGGGGCAGCTGGCATCTGCAGGCGCCCAGCCGGCGGTGGAGCTCCCAGCCTGGGCACCGCAGGCACAGGCCACAGGCACAGCCGCTCAGTGCCAGGGGTCTGCCCTGTCACCCATCCCTTTGTCCTTGGGCAAGACAGCTCCCCACAGTGGGGACGTGTCCCCGCCCCTCCTCCTGCCTTCACTCTGCCCGCATTCACCCAGGGACTGCCAAGAGCCGCCGCCCAGCTCCCTGCCCTAGGACGGCCAGTGGCCTGGAGGTGCCTGCGGGTAAACACCCAGGCTGGGGCCCCTGCGCCAGCAGGCGTGTGCACAGGCGACTCTGCTGCGCCCCTGGCTGGGCAGGTCACCGCCTCCACAGCACACAGGCAATGGCGTGAGCCTCACTCAGCCACGGACACACGAGGAGAGATGACAAAGCACAAAGGAGGATGCGGGTAGGGCTGGGCCATACCCACTGGCTCGGACTCCAGTGGCTTCAACGTCTCCGGTCAGAGCTCAAGTGGCCTGTGCCCGAGCGCGGACACAGAGCACAGGAGCCACGGCTGTGGGCGTGTGGGGCTGCGGGAGGGCGCAGCTGCGGGCGTGTGGGGCTGAGGGAAGGTGGGGCCTGGGGTGTGCGGGGCTACAGGAGGGCAGGGCTGTAGAAGGGCGGGGCCGCGGGCCTGCAGGGCTGTGGGCATGGGGCTAGGCGGGGCTGCGGGCGTGAGGGGCCACGGGTGTGTGGGGCTGCGGGCTTGCAGACTGCGTGAGGGTGGGGCTGTGGGTGCCTGGGGCTGCGGGCTTGCTGAGCTGTGAGTCTGGGGTCCCCACTGGGCTCCTCTCCAAAGGGCGAAAGCATCTGGTCTCATCTGCTGTCACCCCAGGCGGAGGCCGAGGGCATCCAGACAGCCTCTGACCGACCCTCTGGGTGGCGCAGTCAGTGGCGGAGACACCCTGCCCTGCGTGGGCTGGGCTGGTTTCCCATCACGGGCCAGGAACACAGTGCATGGGACGGGGGGGGGCCATGGCACACCCGACACTGCCCTCCGCTCTCCCCGCAGCCGTGGGAGCACTCACGTGTGCAGGCGGGAGGCCTTCCTCCGTTGCTCCAGGTCCCGTCCTCCTGGCACACGGCCGAGGCAGGGGGGCTGGTGGCCAGCACGAAGCCCTCGTGGCAGGCGAAGGTCACGCGGCTGCCCAGGGAGAACTCGATGCCGCTGAAGGAGCCATTCCCGGGGGCCTCGGGGATCCCACAGGACACAGCTGGTCAGAGACAAACACAGCGGCGGCTCTCACCAGTCTCCAGTGCGCTGCAGACGCTGCAAAGCTGGTTCTGGACGAGGAGGAGTAGGGGCTGCCACGCTGAGGGTGTTTCTGGAAGGTGCGGCTAAGCGGCCAGAAGCGGTGGCCAGGTGGCTGTGGTCGAGGCGCCACCGGGCAGGGCTGTGTCCCTGGACATCGAGGATGCAAGGGACAAACTATCCCCCTGGCCCTCAGCCCGCCTGTGGATGTGGGCCCCACAGGGGGTCCATGTGCAGAGCAGCGTTGCTGCCCTCGCTGGCCCTGCTACCCCAGAACTGTCTGCTGGGCACACAGGATCTGGGCCCTGCTGGAACCGGGCACCGGGGGAGTTGCGGAGGGGGCAGGACTGGCAGGAACCGCCCCAAGGGCGCTGCCCCAGACCGAAGACCAAAGACGCTCCAGGCCAGGCCACATGTTCACAAGCAAAGAGCATCTTATGTGTCATCAGATGATCTGATATTTAAAAAAAATCTCAATTTCTAGAACCACTGCATTATCTTTGTGCACACAGAAACAGTCATTTCGTAGAAGGAAATAAATACGTGTGAGTCCGGAGTCCTCACCGCCTGTGTGCTTTACACTGATAAGTCAGCGTTTGACACTTACAGTCGACTCTGTTAGTCGGGGCGCAAGGACCCTAACGTCCCCTAGCTCTGGGTGACGGAGTGGTTTTGAAATCAAGAGCGAAGAACCGTTTCCTGTGACAGGTGCAGGTTCCGGGGCCTGTCGTCCAGGGAGGGCGCAGATTGGGGTCGGGAGACCAGGCCTCGAGGGCCTCCTCAAGTGGCTGCGGGAGGGGCAGCTTTAGGCAGTCAGTGGGGCAGAGGGCAGGCGGCTGGCCAGCGCCCCCACACTCCCGTCCGTCAGCATCAGGCCCAGGCAGCGCGGGCTGTGGGGCCCCCTGTCCTGGGTTTGCCTTTGAGAGCAAAAGCTCAACCGTGTGCTTGTGAGGAGGAGGCTCCCCCGGCTCGCCGCTCCTGCGCAGTGACCCACGCACGGTCACTGACGGTGAGGCCAGCTGGCCCGGCTGGGGGAGAAGCGGGCTTGACGCCAGAGCCCTGGCCCTGCCCCCGCCTGCCGGGGCAGACGTGGGTGTGGGGCCGTGCCGGGCAGCTGACTGGGTCTTTGTGATAAGACAGGAGATTTCTGTCCTAACTCTGGCTTCTCCTCCAGATCATGGAGATTAGCGTGGTGGCGGTGGGAACAGCGGCTGGCGGAGACCTGCTTGTGCCAGGAAATGAAGCCAGGACAGAGGCCAGACCTGGCGCATCCTGGGGGACAGGCCAGCACAGCTTTCCTGGAGAAGTAATTTACAAGGTCAAGCAAAGAGAGAAGGCGCCTGGCGGCCTCTGAGCCTGTCACACGGCCGCTCCTCGCTCTCCCTTGCCTCCTGCCTATCCAGATCTTCCCGTCCAGATCTTTCCAGTTTGAGGCCAGGCCCCGGGGCGACCACTGCTCTGGTGGGGTCCAGCAGGCTCTGGCTGCCCAGTTGAGAGGCGCCCAGTTCAGGTACGCCATCACCTGGTACCTGCCCCTTGGGAGCTTCCGGGCATTTACGCCTACAGCCTCCTCGAGGCCTGAAGCTGAGCCAACCCCACCCCACCTGCCCAGCAAGGCCCAGGCCACACGCTGTTCCATTCAAATTGTTCACGAGCCTTTCCCCAAAGCCTTGATCAGTGCTGATTTTCACTATTTATTTTAAAAGGCTGAGTTTTATCTTCAAATTGAAGAAAAGATGACAAAATGCTTTCACACCGTTTAAATCAACAACACTGCTTCCGGTCAGGGTTTCGCAGCATCGTGGCTCACGTGGGTGAAAAGCTTCACGTGTTATTATAGTTGAAGTGTCATTTTACATAAACTGCTGACACCTGAGGGACAGTGCATGAATCTAGACATCTACGGTAAGATTATCTGCAGAACTTCTTTATCAAGAAACAATTTGAAACCCCGAGGCAGGGTCTGCACTCTGTGACCAACATTTCTGCATGTTAACAAGGCCACAGCCTCAGGATTGCAGACCGGCGGCTGCTGAGGGGCACCAGGTGCACTCATGTCCAAGATCGAGGGCGGGCCGGGAGCTGAGGGCTTCTGGAGGAAGGGAAGGCAGGAGGCACGGATGACTGACAGTGTGGCTGGGCGGGGCCAGCCTTGGGCCACAGCGCCAGCGGATGTCCGGTTGGCACCTGCCCGCAAAGTGATGGGAGTGGCGCCTGGTGCCCAGCCAGGGTCCCCAGCCCTCCTGTGCCCCTGGCCCTGCCCGTCCTGCAGCCGACCGTGGCCGGTGGAGCCCTCTGGCCGCCCGCCCGCTCCTCCTGCTCCTACGCAGGTGAGTCTGGGCCCTCTCAGTTGTCTTGGCTTCCTGCCCTTGCTGCCCCCCGCCCGGGCGGCTCCAGAGGGGGGCAGGCCCTCCAGCTCCATCCCTGCTCCGACACACGCAAGCTTCACCGTTATGAGAAGCGTTTCTTTTTAAAATACAAAGTACTCTGCTTTTAGAGAAAAAAACCCATCCCTCTCTATGAAACAGACTTTTGGGATCTGTCTGTCTATCTCGTGTGAGGGGAGCTCCAGAGGCAGCACGCAGCAGGCAAGGTGCGCGTGTGCCTGCCCCCTGTGGCGGGCACAGACAGCGGGGCGCGCGCATCTGGCATTGTGTCACAAAGCGATACCAGAAAACGTGACAGCTACTGGGAAGAGAGAAAAGACGCCCAATATGAGACTCCATCCACACACCATAATTCGCTTTCCAGGGCCAGTCTTCATTATGAATGTAAATCTCGATAAGAAAAAAACTATGAAAAATTCATGCCTGCAAAGCCTTCAATTAAAATTAAAATGCCTTACTTGGAAATCTGATTTTTATCCATATGACAGATAAAATGCAAAAAGGCATGAAAATTAAAATCAACTTAAACAACCCTAGATTTAAATGATGAAAAGAAAAGGAATATACAGCTTAAAGGAGGAGCTTTTACTCTAAAATAAGAAAAATGAGTTGTAGTAATTGGATTTTTAAATTAACAAAGCCGTCAAAAAATATTTTGAATCTACACCGGAAAACAGTTTTCACGTAAGGGAAATAACCAGCGAGTGTCAAGAGTAACTGGCGGCCTCTGGAGAGCGGCCAGCCTGGATCCAGGCCCCCGCCCCCAACCTCCAAGGCTGTGAGGGGTCGGGCCGGCAGGGGCAGCTCTGCTCCCGGGTTGGGGCTGGCTTTGCCCGGGAAACCCACACCCTGCCCTTGCCTCATGCCAGCCTGCCTCGGTGACTGGGCGCCAGGGCAGAGCAAGGACAGCACAGGGCTGTGGGGGCGGGGCGGCGACTTACCCTGGCAGAGGGGGCTGGGGGCGTCCCACTGGTACATGCCCGCAGGGCTCCGCCTGCAGGTGGCGTTGCTGCGGCCGACCATCCGGTACCCGGGCCTGCAGAAGTAGTGCACGGTGCTCCCCGGCGCACCCGCCGTCCTGTTGAGCACGCCGCCGTTCCGCAGGGGCTGGGTCAGGCTGCAGTAGGGCGCTGCGGGCCCACAGGAAGGGAAAAAGGAAGAGTGACCGGTGTGTGCCTCACTAGGTGCTAGACGTGGGGCACCCCTGCACTGCTCAAGCAGGGGATGTGGCGCGATGCGTGAAGCTGCTCTGGAAGCGTCCCCAAGGCCCATGTGGGGCGGACGTGGGCCGGGCAGCTCTGGGGGCTTTCGGGTCCTTACACATCACCCCCCAGCAGGGCGTGCCCTGGGTTTCACCCAAGGGAAGGCCCAGGGTATGGGGGTCTGCGCAGACCTGCCATAGGGTCCACCCTAGCCACAGTCCTGCAGCCTGGAGGAGCCGTGAGGCCCTCAGCATCTGGACGGCAGGCTTGCCCCATGCGGGGGTCTCCACTGAACAGCTCCAGCTCCGGGAGGACCCTGACATGCAAGTCCCCGGGCCTGGACAGGCCGCACGTGTGCAACGCCAGGGACCATAAGCCCAGCGGGGTGGCTGCCAGGCAGTGGCCTGCTGTGGCACCAGTGGTGGGCACGTGGCCCCACGTCTGTCCAGAGCATGGACCCACCAGAGACCCAGTGGCAGGAGGGCCCTGGCCCCCACCGGAATGAGTACACCGCCTGTGGGTGGGGGTGCTGGGGCGTGGGCGCGGGAGACAGATGGGGAATCGATTGTGGTCCTAGGTTTGAAACAAAAAATTCACAACACTGCAAAAAAAGGAAATGTCATTTCAGTGGAGAAAATCGAAAATATAATATTTTGCAATCAAGGCCATTAACTGTCCTGTGTCAGAGCTGAGTGGGCCTGTGAATCTGGCAGGAATGGAGACATTAAGCTTCTTTTTAACAAGAGATTTATTTTTTAACAAATTCTCTGAAGAAAATGAGCTACTTTAGGGCAACACAAATCTTACAATAGCTTTAATCATCTCTTTTCAGGGAGACTTTAAATTGGAGACAGCCACTTGCTGGATGACTTTGCCCCGCTCTGGCCCACCACACACCCAGGGGCAGCGTCTCCTCTCAGTCTCCTGGGGGCAGTTTTATTGCCCATAAGCCCACGGACTCTCCCCAGGTGAGCTTGAACAGCCACGTGCAGGTGAAGCGTCACGACGGCGGTTCCTTCCAGAGAAGGGAGCTCTGAGGGCTCGGCAGGTCTGGGGACCCACAGGCAGACCCTGAGTCTGAGCCGACGCGGGAGCTCTGGGGTCCTGTGCCAGCCTCGTTTCCATGGGAGGTGGGGGCCGGTGTCATGGCCGGATGCGGGAGGAGGCTGACCCGCGCAGCCAGGCGCACTACCTGGCGCCGGCCCTGTGCCTCTGCTGGACCTTGTGGGGAGGCCCAGGAGCACCAAGCCAGTCCCGTCAGGCTGGTGGGTCCGAGGCTGGGAGGGCCTGGCCTCAGCTGCACCTGGGCTGCGTTCCTGGAACCGCAAGGCGCCCGCTTGGCCCCCTTTGCTTTGAGAGTGTTGTGGTCATGAGGGCTTCAGCCCAGGCCCCGTGGCCCCTGCAGTGGACCCAGGTCCACCTCAGTTGCTGCGCTGACCATTCTGCTGACGAGCTCCAGCAGAGGAGCTCGGATTTTAACTGAAAATCTGTAAGATGCCGTGTCGCCACTGCCCAAATGTGAGGCTGGACAGCCTCCGAGATGCTGCGCCTCCCTCTTCCACCAGCGCAGCGTGATGGACGGTCCCGAGCTCCAGGAGTGGGAGCCCTCTGTGGAGCCGAGGCGCTGCCGACCCGCCCGCGTTTCGCCCCAACTCAGACCTGCTTTGGATTATTTTACGTCTGGGATATTTTACCTCCCTGGCATGCAGTTAAACAATTTATTTGCTGAACAATTAGTGTTTCCAAATGTCAGTCGACAAGTATTTCCCTGACGTACTTCTGAGGAATGACTGGGAGCTCCACCCGCATCGCTACTGAAGCACGACCCCGACTCGGACTGTGGCAACGGGGTTGTCACTCCCGGCTGCTCGTGCTGACGGTGTCCGCGCCCCGGAGCCCCACTCACCCGTGTAGCGGATCTTGAAGCCCTTCTTGCTGGTGGCATGGTCCGTGGACCAGCGCAGGTAGAGCTGGTGACCCCTGCTCGTGAAGTTCGCCTGCTCCGTGTGGTTGCCGCTCAGCACGACCAGCAGCGGGCTCTGGCCCGAGGAACCTGCCGAGACCAGAGGCGTCTGGTCAGGCCCACACAGCCCCCAGCGCCAGGCACTCTGCAGCGTCTCCAAAGTGGGCGTAGCGTCCCAAGGAAGAAAGCAGAGTCATTATCTGGTAAAGGAGAGGAACAGCCCCCACCTCAACCCCAACACACTCCTGACACATGGTGGGGAGCTGTGTAGCGCATCTGAACGTCGTGTCATGGACAACTCCAGTGAGTGTGGACTGTGATGGGCGCTTGAGAGGTGGCCCGGACCCCAACCTGAACCCCAACCCTGTTCACACGCCTGTGCGGGTCTCCTTGAAAGCAACTCGGTAGTACCCAGGAAATGCAAAGTTTCCTTTTATCTCCTGCACGACAGCACAGGTCCACAGGCAGGATGGCACAGGTGGGAGCGCACAGGTGCACAGGTGGGGTGGCACAGGTGGGACGGCATAGGCGGCACAGGCAGGGCGGCACAGGGGCACAGATGGTGACAGCACAGGGGCACAGGTGGGGCAGCACAGGTAGGGAGGCACAGGCAGGGCAGCATAGGTGCACAGGGGCACGGGTGTCACTAAGGGCACTGAATTTCTCGTAGACTGAATTCTTCGTAGTCGCCTGCAGCTTTAATGTGTGCCGAGAGGGCCGCGCCAGAGCCCGTGCCGCGATGGAAACGGATGGCACCTGCAGAGGGGGCTGTTCGGATGTTCGGATGATGTCCCGGCAGCGGCAGGTCTGTCCCCAGTTCAGGGACAGGGCGAGTGTGGGGATGTTCAAGGTGAAACGATGGTGTGAGCTCAGAGAGGTGATGGCTGGACAGAGGCAGGTGACGGGCAGTGTGTGGGCCTGGCTGTGAGATGCCAGGGGAAGACGCGACCCCACCCCACGGCCTCACGCCCTAGGAGGAGCAGGAGCAGTGAGATGCGGGTGGTAGCCCTGACATTTTCTGTACACCTGAGTCTTTTAAAAAGCAGCACCTGAGGTAAATTGGAGAAACTTCAGGCTCCTCACCTACATATAGACTTGTAAAATGTCACCTTTCTGGAAGATGGTGCGAGGACATGCAGCGCATGGCCAGGCTGCCGCAAACACAGGCTGGCCAGGCTGGGGTCTCAAGTGCTTGCCAGTGCCATACCTGCAGAGGCTGCACCTGCTGGGGCCGCACCTGCCGGGCGAGCCCTTCGGAGCTGCAGGAGCACCACAGGCCAGGGCTGCTGGCAGTGTCCCCACAGGCCTGCGCTTCCCCACAGGCCTGCCTGAGGTAGCCGGGACAGCCCCGCGAGCTGTGTCCCACCCGCTGTAGGTGAGGTGCTGCCGGCATGGCTCTCTGCGGACAGAGCTGGCCAAGGCCAGGTGGGTGCCAGGAGGATGTTAACTGTCACCAACGATTGTCCTTTGGGTGGACACAGGACACAGATAATGGGAGCCGCCGAGTACCCCACAAACTGAGGGGTGCTCTGGTGCAGCCACAGAGACGAATGCACCCTGCTAATTGCACCTGAACAGTCTACTCCATGTGGCTTCTGTCAGCTCATGAATGATGAAACAGTCACTGTCCACACGCGAGGAACAGGAGGCAGCTGCCTGGGGAGCGTCAGTGCTGACCCAGCCCCCGCGAACGTGTGGCAGGAAGTGCCTCTGAGCGGCCTCTGCTGCCCACGCTGTGTGCGGGTCCCAGATGGTGTGGCCTGTCCACACTATCAGGGTCAGGGTGAGAGGCAAGGGGTGCACGCTGCGGTGAGGTCACAAGACTGCAGCGTTTGGGGGCGAGGGCGAGCCGACAAAGACAAACAGGGAGGGCGAATGGATAGGGATGGAGGCGCCAACCCACCAGGTAGGTGCAAGGACCGGGCACACGCACAGACACACACATGCACAGACACATGGACACGGACGCGTAGGGACACACACACGCATGGACATGGTCGCACATGGGCACTCACACGCACGGCCGGGGTCACAGTCCCGCTCCCTGACAGAAGCGCCGTCCGGCGTGCGGCTAGGGGGCGGCCTTTCCGTGTCAGGGCGACGGGGAGTCACGGCCGCCGTCTGTTCCAGCGCTCACGTACGTCAGCGCTGAAACGGAAGCGGTGCCCCTCGTCCTCGTGCTGCGCGTGACTGGGTTAAGGCCAGTGTCGTAACTCCCCTCTGGGGTCTATCAGTTTGACACACGTGATGTCTCCCATGGGACGAGTCTGACTGTAGTTCACCCAGCAGGGAAAGGCTTACAAACGCGCAGGGAATCGATGACAGTGACTTTTCCCCACTGAATGGATTGTTATTTATTTTAACCCAATGACAAACCATCAAACCATGAAACCCTGTTACTACGGCAACCGGAACTGTCTCCGGGTCTAATCGCTGCTGTGATAAAGCCCCAAAGAAAAACACCAACGTCAACCACTGCAAACGCTCACCCCCTGCACCGCTCCCAGGCGGCCGCTGCTCTTCCCAGCCATTCGGATGCACGAGGCGCCTGCCCCGAGTGGAAGACAGGAAGCGCACCGGTGCAGTGTCATGCTATTTTTTAATGCACGTTGAAGACTCAAGAGCACTTGCTATCTCGAAAGCTCCATGAGTGAGCTTTTTCACATACTCCTACTAAAACAATCATTTGGATTGACTAATACACCTTTAGCTTTCTTAAATGTCCTAAAATGTCTTCTGAGTCAATTCAACACTTAGAAGGAAGCACAGAACTCTTTGAGAGCTTCTATCCTAAAACCGCATCGAGGATTAAGAGTGGCGAACTAAGGTACGTACATTTTCAGATTTTACTTGTTAAAAATCCTAACATTAACCAAAAAACTAGTGTATTACAGACCCCAGGAGGCTGATGCGTCCTAGAGTAATTCACTTTCTGTTAAGGAGATGGAATTTAACGCAAGGATAAATTCAGACTGTGTCTGTCAGGACCACACGGAGCTGTCCCGGGCCCCGGCCACGAAGATCACTCACCGTCAAACACCTCCAGGGCGTCGAACTGCTTCTCGCTCTGGAAGGCGTCCACGTAGAGGGTGATGTTGTAGTCCGGGTCCACACGGATGCTCCAGGAGCACGTCTGCGAGTTCAGGTAGCTGCCCGGGTAGCCGGGGCTCAGGATGACGCCAGCAGACTCAGTCCGGACCTCGTTTGCGGGGCATTGCGCTAGTGAGGAGAGCAGCCAGAGTTTCCCTTAACAGAGCAGACCCAGCTTCGGTGGATCGCACGATCTGAGCGTGTCCGGGCTAGAAGAGACACTGCTGACTGCAGAGGGGAGGCGACTGGGGCTTGTGTGTCACCACGCCCTGGCACGTCACTGGTGCCCGATTCATGAGGGGCGGCTGGAGGCTCGGGGATGGCACAGGACAGAGTGACGGGGCTCGCGCAGGCTGCACGTGGGGCGGGGGACGGCGCCGCACTTGCCTCGAGAGGCAGCGGCAATATTGGGCCGGACAGGGGAGAGCAGGGGCGGCGGCCGCGCGCAGGGCGGGCATGCAGAGGGGCCGCTGTGTGGACGCAGGCGTTTAACTGTCATGACCCAGCTTTGCCGAGCGCTCGGAACGTTCCTGGTAAACTAGATGTGGGTGAGCCCTTTCTCCGCGTGGCCTTGGTCTCTCTGGACGTCAGTGCAAGGGCAGGAGCAGATGTCTGTGAGCAGGTGCCCCATGGCGCTGCCCCGAAAAGGAGTGGGGCGAGCTTGGCCCCAAGCAGTGCCACAGCGGGAGCCCACCCTGACGCCGCGAGGGGCCCACCTTCACACTTGGGGGGAGCACCCTCAAACTGCAGCTGAGCGCCAAGCTTGCAGGTCAGAGTGTCAGCTCCCGACAGCGTGTAGCCCGGCTGGCACCGGTACCTGACGAAGTCACCTGCAAGGGCCAAGGACACGCATGGGTCAGCACAGACAATAGGGAGGGGCCAGGCGCTCCTGCCACAGCTGCGCCCACCCCGGTCTGTTTTATAAAATGTCACCGAGGCCAGCACAAAGGCCATCTTGGTTGAGACCAACGCTGGCAAGGACCCAGGTGGCCGCCCCTCAACCGCTCTGCCTCTGCTGCCTCCCTCAGAAACACCGACAAAAGAAAAGGAAGTGAGTGCTTGGGGCTTGGGCTTGAGGCGCCTGGGGAGGCTGGCAGGACCTGGGCTGGGACAGGGTGGCGTGGCCGGACCTGTAGGGACATGCGTGTTCTGTGGGGCGACCAAGGAGCCTCGTCTCAGCGCCACATGGCAGGCAGGGCCACGTAGCTCCCGACGTGACCTGGTGGCTACGTGGCAACGTGGACCCTTAGAGGACATGAAAGACAGCCACGCTGGGCTGGCTGTGAGGAGCTGGCACCACGTGAGCAGAGGCCACGCTCTCGGGGCAGCCATGAGCTCGTCCCGGCGTGCAGGCACTGCTCAAAGGAAGGACCAGTGATGCTTGGAGGGCACAGAGAGGACCAAAGCGAAGCTCCAGTGGCAGTAAGGGACAGAGCAGGCCCGGCTGTCTCTGGGCAGCCCTGCACCTGCAGGGTGTCTCTGCCAGACCGCACGGCCTCTCCCAAGCAGCTATGCGTCAGGTGGGTGTGCTGGAGCCCAGCTGAGCTTGGGGCGCTGAGCGAGGAAAACGTTACCTATTTCGAAGTCCTCGTCCTCCGCGACCATCTCTGCCCGCGGAACCACTGGGGGAGGCTGACATTTCTTCAGCTGAAACGCTACGTGGTTCACAAAAACAGACCGAGCCTGTGGTTACGTTGGCTGAATAAACGGAGGCGGGTGGGACGTACCCCAGGCTGGCCTGCTCGCGGGATGCCCTGCGCCTGAGCACTGTTCTGGGAGATCCGTGGCTGCTCTGCACACAGGCCCTGCGCACCCCAGGACAACGACAGCCGCGGGAGGCTCCGCAGCGGGGCTCTGGGGGGGCCGGTGGGGCTCTGTGGCTCCCACACTTTGGGTGCGGGGGGTGCTGTTCTCTGGGGAAGAGAGGGCCTTGGATTCCTTTCCCCAGATGACTCAGTGGTCATCTAAGAGCCCTGGGGGCTTCTGTCCTAGGCCTCTGGCGCCTCTTCACCTTGGGGGGGGTGGGGGCGCTTGCAGGGGCCGACCCGCGGGACGCGACATGGTCAGGACCCTCCACGCACAGGGCCGCGTGGGGCAGAGGCAGGGAGCCTGGGGCCCTCCCGCAGAGGGGGCCCAAGAGCGCAAAGCGGCCGCCCTGGCCCCAGTGGGCCGCACTGACCATGGAAGTTGAGCACAAAGAAGCCCCCGTTGGAGAAGTCGCTGTGGAACTTGAGCAGCACCTGGTTGCTGGAGCTGTGCGCCGTCTCCAGCGCCGTGTTCCCGCTGAACACCCCTAGCTGCGGGGCGCTGGGGTCGGGGCCGTCCCTGGGGGAGGCAGCAGCCTGAGACGGGGCCACGTCCGCCCCGCCTGAGCCGTGCTCCCGCACACGGAGGGGTAGGGGAGGCCGTGGCGGGCGCCTACCACACGGCAATGTAGTCGTTGACGGCCTCAGTCTGCAGCAGGCTGAAGTTGACATAGACGCCGTGGCCGGGGGGCACAGTGATGAGCCAGACGCAGTCCTTCAGGATGGGGTACTCGTCGGGAAAGCCGGGGGAGTAGATGGTGCCGTTCTGAGAGGTCACGTTGTACCCACAGGGAGCTGGGGGGCGAGCAGCAGGTGAGCGGGCAGGCGCTGAGGAGGGGCTGCTGGTGCCTGAGGGGCCACCTGCCCGGTCTGGCCTCGGCAGAATTACACCCCCACAGGAGGCCCTCTCAGCACCCAGCACCCCTGCAGGATAAAGTGCCCCAAGTGATTAAGAGTCAAGTCCTTGCTCACCAGCCACCTGCGGCTGGGCTGATGTCCCTGGATGCTGCTGCAGGAGTGACCAGGAACCCGCCTGACCACGCTAGGACACTGTCAGGCTTGCCAAGGTCTCTAAGGCCTGCTCAGCGTGTCTAAAAGAGGCGTCTGCGTGGGTTTGCCTTGAAGCAGACATTATCGACTTAGCGGCTCTGAACCTGAGGGAAGAGGCTGGGTCCACTGAGGGTGCTTTTGGGAGCCCAGCTGGTCGCACCCGCGCCCACGGTGGAAGGCATCCCAGTGAGCTGCAAGCTACGGCGTCCACGCCACCGCCTGGTTGGACAGAGACGGACACCAGCAGGAGTCCTGTGTGCTCTCCAGCTCAGCGTGTCGCTCCAGACAACAGGCTGCTCGCCCGGAGCTGAGCCAGAGCGGGAGCCTGCCTGGGCGTGGGGTCCAGGCAAGCAAGTCGAATGCCCCGAGGGTGTTTTTTGAAAGTTCAGTAACAATTCAAGGTGAGAGTGAAACAGACCTTGCCACCGCACACCAGGCCTGCGTGCGCTGGACTCCGACTGGCCCGGGACACCACACTCTGAGCGAGGCCTGGGCGTGCGTGGGACTGGAGACTCAGGGGCAGCTCGGCCATTTCCCAGGACGTAAGTACAGCTGTGAAGCCGGATGCCTGGGGTGCGTCTGTCTGGCGAGGGTCACTGGGGCAAATAACCCTGAGCCAGTGTATGTTTCCATGTAGGAAACTGGGCTTGAAAAACCATGACTCGGCTGAACATTTAATTGCATTTTCTCATTAAGCCAAGTAGTTTCCATTCACATGTAAATTCGTGGAACCAGGAAAACATTACAAGAAAGGAAAGGTTTTAATCCTGACAATTCAAAGCAATTTATACATATAAATATGTGAATTTTAAAATGAAGAAGAACATGAAGGGGTTTTTAAAAGTCTTTTAACTGAAAACTGCCAGACATGCCATTGCTATACTTACTTTATAAAATAATTTTTAAAATGCTTTTTATGTGTTACTAAATTTCTATTAGACTAAGATAAGGACATTTTTAATGCAGCCGAAGTCTTCTTTCCATGTGTTCTTAACAGTGACAGGGAATGGAAAAATACAGGTAAAAATGGGGTCTTAGAAGTGCCTGCTTTTTTTACTTCTTCAACTGAAATTCAAACACAGCTAGAAACCTTTTCCTTCCCCTGGGATACAAGTATTTAGCATTTCAAAGGTCCTGGAGCTGGTAATTTCCTAGATTTTTCCTGCCAAGGCACTGTATTTGCGGTCTGGAAGGCAGGCAGGGTGAGGGGACTTTGCTGTTGCGCGTGCATGCTTCCTGAACAAACTACTTGATCTGTTTATTTTAACTGGATATTGCAAAACTCTCAGGTCATCATAGAAATCAGGGAGCCACACAGAAAGAAGCTTCAGAGAAGTGTCTCTGCTGAGGGGAGGTGAGGGCCTGGGATTCCTTTCCGCAGACGACTCAGTGGTCATCTAAGAGCCCTGGGGGCGTGTGTCCTAGGCCTCTGGCGCCTCTTCACCTTGGGGGGTGGGGGGTGGGGGCGCTTGCAGGGGCCGACCCACGGGATGTGACGTGGTCAGGACCCTCCACGCACAGGGCCGCCCGGGGCAGAGGCAGGGAGCCCGGGGCCCTTGAGCTTGGAGCGGCCGCTAGAACCCAGAGGCTCTCTGCTGCCCCCACACGGGGCTGCTGCTCAGGGCGCTAGCCTTGTGAGCCCTGGGGGCGATGGTGGGTCAGCCCAGGGCCAAGGCCCAGGAGGCCTCCTGAATTCACAAGCCCAGAAGCTCTCCTGCCAAAGTCAAGGAGAATAACCTCTGCAGGGGGACTGGCAAGCCAGTCTGGGTCTGCTGAGGCCTCGGAGGCCAAACGCTGTCACAAAGCTCTCCCTCAGCCACACCAGGCCCGGCCTTGCCTGCTGCACGCTGTGCCTGGCGTGTTGTGACCACGCGCCATGACCTCGCTCTCATCTTTGAGGACCGGGCACATCTACTCATCCTTTTTACATACCAGCACGTGATCTGCCCTGGAAGTCCTACACGGAATGGGTTCCGCAGAGCAGATTCCTAATCGATGTTTGTTGGACAAGCGAACAATTCTTGAACACGCTCAGTTAAGACTGCGCGCTGCCTGCCTGGGAGGTGCCACCGCCGGCGCCGGAGGGGCAGTGACTCACCGTCGCATTTTGGAAAGGGGTGATTCCAGCTCCTGTTGATGCCGTGCTGACAGGTGAGGACAGGGTGGCCCATCAGGACGTACCCCGGGTAGCACTCAAAAGAGATGGACTGGCCCACACTGTAGTCCGAGCTGACCATGTAGCCGTTCTGGAAGGGTGGCGGATCCGGGCAGTTCTGCAGCTCGTAGGCTGAAACAGACAGGTGGGGTCGGCTGGCGGCCTGAGGGGTGAACTCGCGCAGCCCTGAGGGATGCCCTGTCCATGCAGCTTAAAACGTGCCTTTGCCAGTGGCCCATGGCCAGTGGCCATGGTTGAATTACAAAGTGTGTACTTGGCCGCTCACTGCACGCCGGCCTGTCTGGGAGCAAGACTCAAGGGGCGCCCGGGTGCCGAGTTCAGTTTCAAAAGCAGTAACAGGACAGCAACAGCACACATGGGCACCTAATAATCCTTTTAATTTAAGAGACTCACACTCTGTAGAAACTGGGTAGTTTTGTGTTGACTGTTGAATTGTTCACCACAAATAAAAGAGAAAAATCCACCCTTGCCTTTGCCCCACAGGCCTGTGGACGCGGCCCTGGCCATGGCCGCCAGGCCGCCCTCTCAGTGGCTTCCGGGCTCGTCACTGCGTCCGCTTTGCTCCCTGCAGACCTCCAGGTGGGCTGAGGGCAATAGGTGCGGCTGGGGCCGGTGACTCAGAAACCTACATGCGCCTTAATCAGAACTAGGGCCCGCAAGCCAAGGGCTCTCCGGCCGTGGGGTTCCTGCCAGAACCTGCCCTGCCCACAGCTCTCTGTCCGCCTGCTCTGTGCAGGGGCTCCTCTGGCAGGGACTGCGGCGCCCAGGCTGCGGGAGGCCCCGCCCACCTGCTCAGGGAGCCTGTGTGGCCAGCCAGGGGTTCTGGCCCCGCAAGCCCAGGGTAGAGCTGTATGAAGGCTCAAGAGGCTCCAGGAGCTGGTCCTGGGGGCACAGAGCAAGAGGGGCTTCGAGTGCAGATGCGGGCGCAGCAGGGGTCTCCCCGGTGGACAGAAACGCGGCGTCAGCAACCAACGCTGCAAAGCGGTGTGGACTGTGAGCTGGGCCAGGCACCGGAGCTGTGTGTCCCGAGCCTGTGCACCTGCTGCAGGGGTGAGGAGGGAGAGGCCAGCGCGGCGGGTGGGGAAGGCTGCTGGCCGGTGAGCAGGTTGTTGAGATGGGACAGACCATGCTGTGGGCGGCGGCTGCCGCCTGTGGAGCCCAGTCAGGATGGCCAACCAGGCTCCCCCAGGAGCCTCGAGCCAGGTGCTGACGTTGGGGGCAGGGGGTAGGGGGTGCGGGCCGGAAGCACCGGGCCTTGCGAGCTGACCCGTCCCACCAGGTCTGCGTCAGCTTCCCCCCTCCCCGCCCACCCCTGCCTGAAAGGCGTGTGTCCCAGCCCAGCCCCTCACCTGGCCCTGCACAGCTGCCTGAGCACCCTGGCCCTGGTCGCCTGCCAGCGCGGCAGCTCCCCTCTTCTCCTTGGCCGGGGGCTCCACGCTGTGGCCTCCCAGCCCTGCCACGCCCGTCCAGACTCCCTGACTGTGTCTCCCGAGGGCCTAGGCCTCCTCCCCGCCGGACTCTTGATTAGCTGACATGGATCTGGGAGAGCCGCACTTATGTCGTGCATGCGGAGCCACGGTTCAAGCAATGGCGTCCAAATGACCAGCACAGAGCAGGGTCTGCTCCGAGCCCCGCGCAAGGCCCCGCGCCCCTCTACGGCGGCAGGAAGGCGGGCTTGAGAGAAGCCTCATTCCTACACCCCAGCGTCACCTGACCTGCCACGTAAGGAAACCAGATTATTTTGTACGCAATGAAATTCTGGCCTTTCTCATATATGAGAACGCTGTGATAACGTTGGTTCTGACTTAGCTCCTATTTTGTAGGGCTACGAAAGGATGAGCTTTGTTCTCTGAAGTTTTTCTGGTACGATCTGAACGTGACTGGCTCAGCCCCCCTCAGCGCTGTCACTCGTGAGGACATCCACGGCAGTCCTCGCCCCCGGCTGTGCCCCGCGCGTCTGCTGCTCCAGTGGACAGGGCGCCCTCTGTGGCTGAGCGCCAGAGCCTGGCCGGGTGCCCACAGGTCTCTGGCGGCAGAGGGGAGGGGAGGGGGTGGTGGTCGGCGCCAGACCTCTGGCCAGAGCCGCTGTGCCCGCAGGGCAGCCACGGCCTGCACGACCGCTGCTTCCCCCGCTCAGTGCGGCCCAGCAGCAGCCGGCGCTTCGCAGATGCCCGACGCAGAGCCGCCCCTACCTTGGTAGGCAAGCTTGAACCCCTGTCGGCTCTGCGAGTGGTCGCTGTGGAAGTGGACGAGGGTCTCGTGCGTGGTGCTCAGCAGCGGGGCGGGCAGGTCGGGGCCGCTGAACTGGCCGATCGCGGGGCTGGAGTGGTGGGGGCCGTTCCGGACCTCCAGGTAGTCATGGTTGGCCTCGGTGGAGAAGTTCAGGAACTGGATGTGTGCGCCTGCGGGGACAGCCTGGTCAGCGAGGGCGGAAGGCAAAGCCGAGACAGCAAGGAGTGGCCAGATGCATTAAATTCCCCAGGCTCCCACAAAACCCTCCCAGGAGGCAGACGCTGGGGGCAGAGGGGACGCGCCCTGAGCCACAGCAGCGCTCGTCCACTCTCGCGGGTCCCTGCATTTGGACTGTCGGGTGGTCAGCCCCGAGCGCTCCCCAGGACACATAGGAGCGCGGGACAGCCCCAAAGGACAGCCCGGAGGATGTGACTAACCGCGGCCGCCTCACCCGGAAGCTGCCCTCCGCTCATCAAGGAATGCGCCTATCTAGGTCTAAATAATGCAAAGAAAGTTAACGCTGGGTTTTAGACGGACGGTCCTGCCATCACACAGCCCATGTGGCAGCTGACAACACCGGCCTCTGCGGGGCCCTCGCCCAGCCAGTGCGACCCCAGCCAGGAGCCGGTGCCGGTGAGCCCGACCCTGCAGCTCAATACCCAAGACGCCGTCGAGTGGCGAGGTGACAGGTGTCAGGAAGGGTCACAGGGTCTCAGGTGACAGGTGTCGGGCAAGTGGCAGGTATCATATCATGTCACAGGGTCGCAGCAGGTGGCAGGTGTCACGCGACCTGCAGTCACAGGAGCTACGCTGGCTGGTCAGGAGGAATCCCGAGGTGTCGACTTGTTTGCTGTGGGCTGGTGGCACTTTTGAAAGTCAACTTGACTACCCTGTCTGAAATGTATTTTAATTCATCTAAGTAGTTTATATAGAACTGCAAAGACACCAGTTTTTGCATAAATCCATGATAAATGGGGTTTCTAAAACATAGATCGAGAGTCTCAAGAGCTACTGCAGATCATTCTTGCAACCTGGAGAAAAACGTCACTTGGTGGCCTTCTCCTGGCCTTGAGAAGCAAGAATCTTCTTTCCTTTCACCTAATACGCTTGATCCATTTTTCCTGGGTGGGGAAAGCTGAGGATCACTCTCGGGCGGTGTCCCGACCCCAGTGTAAATGCGGGACTTAAAGCAGACACCCCGTGAGAGACGGGTGTGAAACAGAATCATCGAGAGGCAGAACTGGGTGAAGAGCGAGGAAGAGACCCAGGCACAGAGCGGGGCCCTTGGGCAGCAGCTTCCTGGGAAACCTGCGCGGTGCCGAGCGGGCAGGGCATCACCGGCGTGGATGTGGCGTCACCGTGGTGACCACGGGCAATCCAAGCATGTTAAGTGGGATCAGTGTCCAGCCGTGTGTCAGGACTGGCCAGAGCCCAGGCCGGCGCAGACGAGGCTACGCAACTATTTAATTTTCAGGGAATTGGGTCCAGCTTGATACCATGAAGCGAAATGAAGGGACTGAAATAGGTTGACGTGGTGGCCCTGGTCACCCCCCGGAGACTCCGCCCGCTGCCCTGGCGGAGCGCACGTTCCGCCCTTCCCGAGATGCCCTCCCAGGGCAGGGTCACCCTGAGCTATTCGGAACCCGGCCACAGGAGGTGGGAGGCATCCTGGGACATCAGCCAGAAGGCCTGGCCCACCTCCCAGCCTGCCCGCTGCCCTGGGAAGGAGGTGGACTGCACTCCAGGACCACCTCAGGCTGGTCCTTGCAGGAGCCACACGTGGGAAGAAGAGGGGTGATGCGTTGCCCAGTGATGGTGCCCCCATATCTAACCAGAGACTGGGGTGCTTGCCACAACAATGCAGACTCCTGGGGTCTGAGCCCAAAACCACTTCCTCAGACTTGCGGGTGCGGGGGCTGGTATTTGCCTTCGGTTCAGGA
Source organism: Talpa occidentalis (assembly GCF_014898055.3). Lineage (NCBI taxonomy): Eukaryota > Metazoa > Chordata > Mammalia > Eulipotyphla > Talpidae > Talpa > Talpa occidentalis. The sequence continues at coordinate 148,130,238 of NW_023604295.1, read as the reverse complement.
GATGCTGGGAAGAGCCGTTCCCCAAACGAGGTGACGCCGAGGGGCGCAGAGGTGCAGTCAGGCCCAGGTGAGCTGAGTGGAGCCACCACGGGGACAGGGTGGGGTGAGCTGGGCGCCTGCAGGCTGCGGAGCCAGAGGGGACGCGGTGGCTGGAGCTGGACGAGGGGGCCGATCACTGGGGTCCCGGCCCACGTGGTGTGCCCAGGCCTGTATGGCGCCGCTGGCCCATAGAAGCTCGGGGTCCCCAAGCCCCCAGCCTGGGCACAGACCCTCAGAGGATCTTCCCTGCAGGGACGTGTCTGTGGTCGCTGCCCACCGCCAGGCAGGCCCTGCTCATGCGGGGTCAGTTGCCTCGCCAGGGGCTGAGTGGGGTTTGGAGTGGAGACAAGATGGTTTTTCTTCTTTGCCTTTTCTTCCAGATGCTGATTGAAACTCATGGGGGAGCAAATATTTAAAAACGAGCGTTACTTATACTATCTCTTTGCTGTCTTCTCCTCTGGCATCCCTCAAGTCAGCAGCGCGCAAGTTGCCCTGTGGCTCAGGCCGTCCGGCTGTGCTGCCCGGAACCACCCTCTGGCGGGTCCACTCAGGCCCAAGCAGGGAAGGCCTCTGGGTGCTGGAGCCGCAGGGCAGCGAGGCTGGAGGGACTGAGTCCATGAGGGGAAAGGAAGGTGGGAAGCGACGCAGCGATGACGCCCGCAGCCGGTCTCTGCCTGTTGAGGGCCGGCCCGCCCGCGCCAGACCCTCGCCCCGCGCAGCCGCCCTGCCCTGCAGCCTCCAGTCGCCGGGGTCGGGCTGTGCCCTTGCCCGCTGGCCCCCAGGCCGCAGCTGCCGGCGCCAGGTTGCCTGGCTGGGATTCAGCCACTGGCCGCGAGCGGCCGAGGCCCTCGGAACCCGCCGTGCTGTGCCACTCTGTCAGCCGGGGGTCGGGCTGTCTCCAGGGGACTCCGAGTGTCTTGGGGAAGCCACACAGAGGCCTGTCTCCTCTGGCGCAGAGCAGGAGGCCTGGCCAGGCTGCCCGTCCTCCCTGGCCACCTGGGCGTCCCTGCAGACCCTGAGCACAGCAGGTGTTCTCCGGCGGGTGCCCTCCCGTGCCCGGCCCGGTCAGCTCCGGATCTGTCCGCACCTCCGCCTGGGCTCCTCTCGGCTGAGCGGGGCCTCCCTCTCTGGGCTGCCGCACATGTTAAGGCAAAAGCTTTGAAACGTAACACAAAATGGGGCTGGCTCCCAGGCCTGCTCCACTCCCGCGTCCCGGCCCCACGCGGCAGGGCTCTCGAGAAAACCACGGGCCAGCCGGGAAACTCAGCGCAAAGGACAGAAGCACCAGCCTGAGGCGGCCGTGCGGCTGGCAGGGTCGCTGAGACCAGGGGTCTGGGAAGGCTGAGTGAGACCTCGGGGTTCAATTAAATCCAGAAATTTCTAAGGCAAATAATCTAAATATTCGTAAATAAATATTTTTAAAAGTCAATGTAACACAGAATCAAGAAAACTTACAATACTCGAAAACATTCAGAAAAAGCCCTAAACATTGGTCAAGGACACAGCAGTGACATGGGCTCCAGACGCAGGGGTGACAGGCGTGTCCAGGGCTGGGCGCTGGCCAGGCCACAGCTGGTGCCAGGCTCCCACCCTACCCACCAGTGGACTGGCCTGGGCAGACCTGGCAGCAGGACCCAGCTTTCTGGTAACTTTCTGAGCCAAAGCTGCCCTAGTCCCCACCGGTGCTCACCTGTCCCCACAGGTGCCCTCCCCACGCCCACAGCTGTCCTCCTGCCGCTCCCCCGCCACGCCCATCTCGTTCGGGGCTGGACAAGGGCCTGCGGGGCGGGCAGCACTCACCGTAGCCGACAGGCAGGACGATCTTCCAGGTGCAGTGCAGGTTGTTGGGATATGCTCCCGGGAACCCGGGGCTCAGCACCACGCCCCCCATGCTGCTCAGCGTCCCTCCACAGGTGGCTGTGAGGTGGACACAGACACTCAGGCCTGGGGCACATCCTGCCGATGGTCCCCTGGGAGTCCCCCCTGCGCTGGCCATGCCCCACCTTGGGGCACCTGCTTGGGGACAGGCTGCGGCTCACCCCTTTCCCCAGGCACCACAGCCCCTAATGTCAGCCGGGGGTGGCCTGGCCAGCAGCCTAGGCCTGGGGTTCCGGGCTGGCCCTGTGCACCGCCGTGCCCAGGCTGAGACGCATCACCCACAGCCGCAGCCAGCAGTGAAGCCCCTGCGCCCCCAACCCTCTGGGGAGGTGCAGTGAGCCTGGGTGTGGCCCCCCACCGAGGAACCCTTGTCCCAGGGGAGCAGGTGGCCCCCCTGCAGCAGCTCGCCAAGGGTCGCCTGTCCCCTGGGGCTGGGCTCCGCCCCTCCGCCCGCCTGCGCCTGTGGTCTCGAGGCCGGTCAGCAGCCCCGGCCCAGCGGTCCTTACCGATGCAGAGCGGGGGCGGGTAGTTCCAGCGCCGCACGGTTCCGGGCATGCAGGAGATGTGGGACCGGCCCTGCTCGGGGAGGAGAGGCCGTCATGCGGGAGCCTGGCCTTGCCGACTCGCCGACAAGCGCAAGGACCAGAAACTCTGCAAATGGTTCCCACTCCTGTTCACTCATGTTTGGAACCAGAATGGAAAACCCTGCGCCACTATATTTATTGCCACTGTAGTTTCCAGTGTCCCCACAACTGCCCATCCAGGTCAGCATCGCGGCCCCCGCTGCCCGGCAGGCCTCGCAGCCCTCGCTCTCGCCCACAGCTCCTCGTCCCGGGTGCGCAGCCTTCACGCCTCCCTTCCGCCGCGCTGCCCCGCACGTCAGGGGCGGCAGTCGGCCTGCGCGCTTGCGGGCGCTCCTGGGGCAGGGGCCGGCGGTCTCCTCTGCCCAGGGCTCCCCTCGCCCCTCCCGCTGCCCCTCCGTCGGCGCTTTACAGGCAGCTCGCCCGCACAGAGCAGCCCCGCCCAGCAGCGCCGGTCCTGCAGCGTCGGCATGGGTGGCTCGGGTCTGGGCGTCCCCCTCCCAGCCCAGGTCCGCCGTCTGCGTGAGCACAGAGCGCCCGCGCGCCCCCGAGGCCTCCGGGGGACCGCGGCGCACTCGCCCCGGGTGTGGGCAAGGACCAGGCGCCAGAGGCTTTGGGGATACTTAGCGAAGCCTCTGATGAGAGCGCTGGACACCAGTCCAGGGTGGAGTCTGCTCCTGACGCTGCACGAATGTTTCCTGTCAGACCCAGGTCAATTCCTGTGAGGGTTCACAAGGGGGGGCCCCGCGTATCTGTTTACTAGATTAAGCGGGGAATTTTCTTTTTTTGTCTTTAAAAGAAACAACGTAGAACATGGCCATCGCCAGTCACCTGCCAGGAGAATGAGCCCAGTCTTCAAGGCACCCCGTCCATCCCTCATGTCCCCTGTCCACAGCGCGCCCTGTCCATTTCGCTGCCCTGTCCATCTCGCCGCCCTGCCCATTGCGCCCTGTCCATTGCATGCCCTGTCCATCTCGCTGCCCTGTCCATCTCACCACCCTGTCCATCCTGGCCACGGTGCCGCAGGCACACCTGTGTGGGCGTGGGCATGGAACGATGCTTCTGTCTGTCCGAGTGTGTGGACAAGCTGCAGAGTTGTAATTGTCAGCAATTTTTAAAAATCTAGAATCCCTTTTGCTCTTGTGAATGGCAACCACAGCTGTGCCCTCAAGCCCCGCTGTCTGCAGGAAGGAACCAGCTTCGTTTGCATCTGAAAGGCTGGGGCTGGCATGAGCCCAGCACTTCCCCAGGGGCTGCAGGGCCTTTGGAGAAGGCTTTTCTCTGTCCTCCTCTGCGGGTCACAGTGACCGCAGAGTGGGCAGCATGGGGAGAGCAGGAACAGGGTGGGGGCAGCGGGTGGGGCTTGGGCCGCTGGTGTGACATGCGCGGCCACAGTGGGTCGGAACACGGGCTGAGAACATGCTGGCGCATGTGGCCTGTCCTGCCGCAGCTTCGTGTGGACCCTGCATCCCATCAAGCGGAACTCTGGGCATGCACTGGGACGCCGCCCGGCCACCCATGGGACAGGAGAGCTTTGTTTCGACGATGCTTCAAGGCAGCTTCCCTCGGCTGCGAACAGACGTGTTCAGGCCCCACCCCTGGGGGCGCTGCCTAGCAGCTGCCTCTGCTTCCGGGCCTGCCCTGCTCGCCTACAGACGGGCCAAGACTCAGACAACGCGGCTTTGAGGACGGCGCCATCACGCGCTGATGCTCGGGCAACAGCAACCCAGGCATCCTTCCTGGAGCGCGCACAGACCGCCTGGTTCCTGCAGGTGGCATGGGGCATCTGAGTGCCCTGTGCTCCCTGCACCCCTCCTGGCCCGCGTCTCACGACAGGGTGCCACCCCACCACTCTGAGGCCAATGCATGGGCACGCACAGGCCCTCAGCACCTGCCACCCGGCCCTACTGGCTCTGGCCGCCCCAGTGCACGTGCACACGGGAGGGCCTCCCGCTGTGGCCTCGGCTTCTCCTGACATGTACCCAGAGCTTTTCAACCACTTAAATAATCCTGCTGAACAGTTCCCCTGAGCGATGCTGTGCCTGTGCTGGACATGCAGAGTGTGTCCCCCACATCCTCCAGGGCAGAACTGAGAGCAGCCCAAGGGCCCCACGTGCTTTGAGTTAGGGGTCGATGTCAGCCAGCGTGGCCGCGCAGGAGCTGGCGAAGAGCTTGTTATTTATAAGTTTATGCCAAATCACAAAAAGATCATGCCAACTTCAGCTCAGCGCTTTCCGAAAAGGATTCGAGGAGGCTGCCTTGCTCCTGACCACCAGTGGACGCAGCCCCGCGGGGTCCAGAAGGCGCCAAGCGGCCTGCATGCGGCCGGCGCGGGGAGAGGCCCAGGGCTCAGGGCTCCCCAGAGGCTGCCCCGGTGAGGATGCGCGACCCTGTGCCAGGAGAATGTGCTCCGAGACCAAGCAGCAGGAAGCACAGCGCTTATCGCCAGCCCCGGCCTGGGCAGGTCCCACCCTGTTGCCCCCTGCGTCACATGCCCGTAAGCGGCCACCATGCCCCCCCGGAACCCCGAAAGGTACCTGCAGCGTGTAGCCCGGCTCGCACTGGAAGGACAGCACGTCGTTGACCAGGTAGCGGTCCCCGGTCCGGATGCCATTGCTGGGCAGGGCGGGCTCTGGGCAGGCGGCCAGACCTACAGCTGGAGAAGCAGACACGGTCGGCACCAGCCCGGGCCATGCCGCTGGAGGACCCCGGGGCCCGCGGCTCCGCGCGGGAGGGGACGGCCCTGCCTCTCCACCCCCAGCGAGAGACAGAGTCAGAGCCAAGCGGATCCGGATGTGCTGCCTGGCTGCCTGCTCTCGTCATGCAGGAGCGTGGCTGCCCTCGGCGCGGCCCGCCCGGCACCACAGCTCGGAGGGCCCCGCAGAGCCACGGCTGCTGCTCCGCACGGCGCTGCGCCCGTCACCTGCTCTAGCTCCTCCAGCGCCATCTGTCCCCCTGGAACAGCATCAGCGCCAACATCTCGTATTCCACACGACCTCTTTCACTTAAAAACAACAGAAGACGCCCAGGCATGCCCCGGCGCACACGTGACCCCCAGCCGGAGTCCCTCGGGACAAGCACCCACAAATTTAAATAAAAAGAGCATCATGTGACCCCGGGCTTCAGGATAAAACGCCAGACACACTGACACTACGCATCACTTAGCGCCGATTGTGACCAACACTAACGCTCACCTCGTGCATGAACACACCCGGGGGGCTGAGGGAGGCGGCAGAGCCCCCTCCCGCCATGGGCGCCCGGGTCACCCCGCCCGCTCAGCCACCGGACGGGACGTGGGAAGGACGCTCCCGCACGGCCACGCTGGCTCTGCGCAGCCTGGGAGTCCAGCCTCGGCGCTGGCCTTGGCGTCGAGCTGGTCAGACCCCTGGGCCGGGCGGGCCGGCAGGGAGGGGCCTGAGTCCAGGGCGGCCTCGGGCAGAGCATGGCTGCTGGCGCCTGCCTGCCCACAGGATGGACGGGGTCTGCCGCGAGATGCCGGCCACCCTGGACTCTGCTTCAAGTGAGGTCCGAGACGCCCCACGAGCACAGGCGGAAGAGGGAACTCCTGGGGCTGGGGGCTGCAGGCTCTGAGCCCCGACCCACGTGGTGCCATTCCCGGAGTCGCCTCTGGCCGGTGCGGGGACCCCGGGCAGGGATGGAGAGGGCGTGCCGAGGCCGCCGTGCGCTGGCCACGTGTGCTGCTGGGGGCGTGACCTCTGGCCTCTGGCCCCCGGTCCCACGGGACCTCTGACATGAAGGAAGGGAAGCCATGCAACAGGCGTCCCCGACGTGGCACCGGGTGGCACAGCAGGCCCCTCTGCCCCTCAGCGCAGGGGGTGGGGGGGCGGCGACAGCACACACTGGCTCCCTGGAACCGGGAGTCAGAACCCGCACGTGAGCCGTCCCCGAGGATTCTCATGGGTGCGGTCGGGAATCACCCCCAAAGCTGAGCGGTGAGACAGAGACAAGCGTCTCCACGTCCCAGGCGGCGCCGGGCGAGGCCGGTGTGGACCCGCGGGCCTGGACCTGTCCCCCGACGAGCAGGTGTGCGGGGCCTCGTGTCAGCTGCTGGGGCGGAGCTGCTGTCCCCACACGGCTGTGCAGGCGCGCGCAGCACCGCGGGACTTCACCATCGGGGCATTTCAGAGACAATAAAATTGCTGACCATGGAAAAACCCAACACCTAGGCCTCTGAAATTGTTTTACTGGCACTGAGTCTAACTGCTCTCTCTCAGACACAGGTTGTAACCACCTTCCCCCTTTCCCCAGCGCGGGTTGAGAAGGCTGGGGATGGTTTATCACTGTCTAAAAAGTCGACCCTAAAAGAAACGCACCTAAGCTGTCTCGGTCTGAGACTTGTGCTGCAGCTGGCGCACCACAGCTGCCTCAGGACAAGGACCCGGGGCCACGCCTAGAGTGGAAACGATTCCCCGAATGTTCAAGATGGACAGGAAATAGAATAGAGATTATGGAAAGAAATGTGACCAGTAACTCAAGAACAAATTGCAATTATTAAACCCCCATCTCTTTCCACAGACATAGGATTCATAATACTTACTTTTGCATGTTGATTTACATGCATACCTTGTATCTTAGTCTACTTTACTTTTCACCTTCCTTGAATTCTATGTGTAAATTCCACTGATCCTTTGCAAAAAATAAAAAAATACTAGCATTTGTAGCTATGCTCATAAGAATTGTAATATATTTTGTGCATAAATTTAAAACACACACTGATCGTAATGTTTGACGCGAGGCTCAGCAGCTGCTCAGACGGGGACATGGGAAGCGCAGACAGCGCTGCCTCCTCAGACGCGGCATCGGCAGGGACACCCCCCGGCAGTGCCTCGCACCCGTCTGTCCATTCTGCCGAGGGGGCTCCCCACGGCCTCTATTCCTAACTCTGCAAGGTCCACCTGTGGCCCCGAGTGACTCATGCCACAGTCAGGGGGCTGGTGTCAGAACAGGGTTCCGGTGTCAGGGCTGGAGAACCTGGCCCTCGCGGGGAGGGGTGTGCAGCAGGTCTGGGCTGGCACTGGCCGGGCGACCCCAGGGGGACCTGGTGGAGACAGCACTGTCAATGCAGAATGCCCAGGGGTGTCTCCAAGGACATGCAAACGAACGGCTGTGCAACCCTCCCTACATGAAGCCACAAGGTGATCACACGAGAAAAACTCATCTCCCAGAGGCAGTGCCACCGGGACGCGAGTCGCTCATCACAGGGCAATGCTGTACGGGATGGGTCCCTGGTTCCGCCACAGTGTGGCACCCGCCCTGCCCAGAGGCTACGAAGCCAGGCTTCACGGAGGCGGAACACGGGGGCGCACGGCCATCCTGACCAACTGTGGGACAGCGCCCGTGGGGTGGAGCCCTGGAGAGGCCCAGCCAGAGCCCCGCCAGGACCTGCACTGCACCCCCCACGGGCATGTTCGGACCATCGCGGACCTCAGGATTGGGGCCTTCTGACACGCGCCTTCTTATGAAAGCGTGATTAGATTTAGAAGGCAGCAGACCAAGCCTCACACCCAGGCCTGCACAGAGAATACAAATGGAGCATTAAAAAAGAGTGCCCTCACCCGACCAGACACGCGGCCGGCCCCGAGCTGGCAAGGCCCCTGCATGGGCTGTGGCCTTGATCCTGGGTTTGTCGGGAGAAGTTCATCCCTGAACTTAAACCTTGCTTAAAACTTTGACAGTGAAAATGATTTTGAAACACAAAACACACGCCACTTTTGGCACACGTCTGGAGCAGGACGCAGTGGGGAAGCTCAGCGTTCTGCTCGTCTGAGCTCTGTCCCCCTTCGCTGGCAGCGTCTGGCTCTCCAGCCCATAATTTGGAAAAAAAAAAAAAAAAAGGGTCACTCTACTGGGGGAGTGCGGGGCAATGGTGACAGTAACAGGACGGCGAACGCGGGGAGAGGAAACAGCCCAGGCCCCAGGGACAGAGGGAAGAACGGCCCCCGCAGGCAAACACGAGACCCCTATATGCACCCAGCAGGCGGACACCCTTCAGGGTACACGGGTGAGGCGCCCCAGGGCAGCATCCCACGATCTCGCAAGGCCACAGCTCAGCTCAGTGAGAGGCCAGGTGGACACCAACACCGCACCATGGTGTGCTGGCAGCTGAGGAGGCGCCATGCACCGCCAGCCAGGCACCGGGAGGCACCGCCCTGCGCGGCCCGGAGCCACCAGGCTCGCCCCCAGGCAAGGAGACAGACTCCTCCTGGCCAGAGGTCAGCGTGGGATGGGCCAAGAGCGCTTTTTGCCCTCCAGCGCTGCCTGCACGGCAGACACTTTCTGTCCCTCCAGTAGGGCCCAGAGGCCCTTGAGGTGGCCCTTCACCCTCATCTCGCCCGGGGTTCCAGTGGGAGCCCAGGGCTGCCCCATGGGTCCAGCCGTGACGGCACGGGCAGAAGTGCTTAGCTGCTGGGTACGCTGTCAGGGGTGCACCCTGGTCTGGTGTCAGCGCCAGGGGCCGCTCCGCCTCCTCACAGCGCAGACGGACTCTGCAGGCAGAGCCCCAGCTCAGCACCAAAAGCCCCAGGCCCAGGACCCAGATGCTCTCCCTCTGTTAGTGTGCCGGGGGCTGCCCCACTCAGGGCAGGACCTCCGCGCTCTGGGGGCAGGGTGCCCTGGGGAGATGACTGGCAGCTGGGGCCACAAGGGTGGAGCCCCCACCCCCTGTGGGGTTGGTGTCCTTTCAGAGGAGCGGGAGAAAACCCCACATGGGCACCTGGCAGGGAGGTGACACCACAAGTCAGAAACCAGTCCTCGCCGGGACCACGCCTGCTGGGCCTTGGCTGTGGCCTCCAGCCTCAGGGTGATGAGGCCTGAGGTCCGCTGTTTGAGCAAAGCCTGTGGAGGCAGCCGGAGCCAAGACCCTGCTTGAGACTCAGGCCTGGGGACCAACAGACATGGCGGAACTGGTAGTGGGCACAGGATGGTGCATTTTGGCAAAATGCACTTACTCATCAGCTAAGAAATTTTTGATTGCTAAATAATGAGTCCTCGGCTCACCCATTAGACAGGAACCAACAGCGTGAAATGGGCGGCCCCAAGCGGTTCCTGGTCTGCAGGAGAAAGCAAGGGCAGCAGGTACCCACTTGTCTGGCCTACCCACCCCTCCTGTGCCCACCTGGCCCTGGGCAGCCCGCACGTGTCCCCAGACCTGCCTGGAGATCACCCTAGACATAGCCGCAGGGGCCGCCCCATGTCGTGTCGGCTGTCAGCGGAGCGGAGCGGAGCAACTTGCATGCAGATGCCCGTGAGGGGGTCGGGGCGGGGGGGGGGGTGTTTAAAGATGGCGGCACAGCCTTGGTCTGCGGCTAACTCAGGCTCTGCTGGCCGAGCCTGGCCTCGGGCAGCAATTTGCCCATGGTGCCCTGGCTCAGAGCGTTGCGTCTGCTCATGGAAGCTGCTCCTTAGAGGGGACGGGCGCGGTGCTGAACCTGGAAATGCACCCTGAAATAAAGCTTTCTCATCTCCCTCTCATGAGGTTACCTGCAGAAGCAAACGCCAAAGGGGTCTGCTCTGTGGCCCCTTCCTGGGTTAAAGTGAATAATGTGCCTCAGGCGGTTGGAGGGGGTGGGGGCCTGGCTGCCTTGCTCTTGGGAGCAAGGGACAGCCGCACCCCCAGGGACAGCGGCCTGGCGGAACTGTCCAGGCACAACTCCTGCGTGTCCCCACTGACCTGCCGTCTGCACGAGAGTGACTGTGGATGACCTGATTCCACGCAACGTTTACATGCGGTTTTGGAACATCGTGGTTCAGCCAGACCAGGCCAGGGTCTGCCCTCTGAGAGCCACGCGGTGCACAGCGAAGCCCTGGCGTGGGCCTTACTTTTGTACTCCAGGTGGAAGCCCGCGGCGGCCACGCTGATGTCAGACTGGAAGTGCAAGTAGAGCTGGTTGGACGTGCTGTTGAGCAGTGCTGGGACCGTGGTTCCTGTGGAGACAGCAGGTGGCTGCAGCGGGAGGGCTCCCTGCTCAGGTGCCCAGGCCCTGGTGCTCCCCCGTGCTCGCCCCGCTTCTGCAGGGCAGGCCAGAGCCTGCCCATCGGGGTGGGGGGGCATCCCTGAGCTATGGCTGCGTCCTCCCACACGCCTTCGTGTGCTCCTCACACCCAGCTCTGGCTCTCTCGCAGGAGGGCTGTGTGTGCTGGGGGAGCAGAACAAAGACGGGCCGGGCCTAAGGGGCTTCCGGGAAGTGGGGCCGCTCTGAGCCCCTACGCTTCTCTCGTCCACCCTGGTGGGCCGTGAGGGACAGTCTCCTGGGCGGGGGCCAGCTGCGGTGGATGCGCGGAGGAGGTGGCAGGCGTCCACACCTGTCCCTGCGCTGGGGTGTCTGGCCATGCGCCCGCCGGGGCACCTGGGACCAGCGCATGGGGTGGGCGTGGAGGAGCCGGCTGGTTCTGGAATCAGAACCCCGGGAACGTCTCATGGGGAGGGACAGCGACCAGCAAGCCGAGGCCCAGCTCTCCTGGCGCTGGGTGTTCCACACCAAGCGGACGCTGACCGGAAGCCCAGGACGCGGCGAGAGTGAAAGGCCCCAGGAGCTGGAAATCGCCAGCAGGGGCCAAGCAGAGCCGCAGAGAGCGCCACACTCCTGAGGAGCAGCAGGGGGCACGGTGCGGGGCAAGGCCACCCACCCACGCGGGAGGACCCAGCCCCAGAAGGCAGTGTGGTGAGACTCCACCTGGAGTGCCGAGACCTCACTAAGCGTGTTGTTTGGTCCTTGCACGTGTGACAAGTCAGGAAAATGAAAAGTGAAAGTGGTGTGTGATCCACCCGTTGCCAAACGTGGCTGCCGTGCCAGGGTGGGTGTGTTTGCTCTGGCCCGCCACCTGGGAGTCCCCTCTACATACCGCTGGCTTCCCTGAGGTGGGCAGCTGGCTTCGTGGGGCCCCTTGCACACCCGCCTTCGTGGGGACAGCGACGAGGCAGTGATGGGACAGTGATGGGAACAGCAGTGGGGCAGTGATGGGGACAGTGATGGGGGCAGCGAAGGGGCAATCATGGGGACAGCGATGGGGTCAGTGAAGGGGGCAGTGAGCGCCACGGGCTGTGGGGCTGGGGCAGTGGCGCCTGCACCTGGGCACACAGTGGCGGGGCCTGCCTGACCTGCGGGGCTCCTGGAACTGTGGTGCTGGGGCCGTCCTCCTGGCCCTAGTCTCCTGCCCCGAGAGTAGCCCTGGCCGGCGGCTGCCGCTGCATGGACCTTGCCTGGGCCTCTTCCATGCAGGAGGCTGATCCATGGTGGGGAGGGGGAGCTTCACAAGGAGTTTGCTGCTGCGCGTTTCATGGGCGTTGACGCTCTGTCCAGCCACGCGCCAGGTGGCACCTCACCTGAGAAGCTCCCCAGCCTGGGGGCGGATGCATCGGGCCCATCGTGGATCTCCAAGGAGTCCCAGTTCTGCTCCGTGGCGAAGCCCACCACCTGGATCTGCCGGCGACAGGGCCGGGTCAGCACCTCTGTGCCTGCAGGACCCGCCCACGCGTTGGGGTCTCCACGACATAAAAACAGGCATGGAAGAGAAAGGTGGAGCCCACGCCCCAAAGTGCCATCCTGCAGACTGTCCCCTGGCCCTGACCAGAGGTTTTATGCTAAGCGTCCTGTTATTTTCACTCCAAATATAAAAATGTGATTAGCAACTCTGTACAGAAATACAAAGAAAGAGAACAGGTATGCCGGGGCTTTAAATGCCGACACCACGCGCAGGAAGGGGCCGGGCCACACCACGGACGCACCTGGATGCCCGAGCCCTCGGTGACCATGATCCTCCACACGCAGTTCAGGTTGTTGCCGTAGGGCTCGGGGTAGCCGGGCGACAGGATGGTGCCTCTCCGCTGTGTGAAGTTGCCGCTGCAGGGGGCTGAGCACGGATGGGGCCGTGAGACGGAGAGTGGATGGGCCGGCACCCCCCGGTTGATCAGGTAGGGGGGCTCTCGGGGCTACAAGACCCTCACCCTGGCCAAGCCCATCTGTCTTGTTAAGGCAGCACCCACCGACCGCCCCTACTGCGTGCGGGCGAGAGACTGGGGTCCAAGGCAAGTCTCCTCACGCTCCCAGAGGCCCTGGCCTGGCGGTGGCAGCCACGGCCCCGGGCTCTGCTTTGACTGGTTCACGGGTCACTGTCTCCGAGTGCCTCCCGAGCGTGCGGACGCACAAGACGGGGCTGTCTCCAGGTTTGTGTGGAGCCCGGAGACGCAAAGCGGGAAGGGGCCACTGGCTCAGGGCGGGTCTGGGCTGCACTTGGGCCCCAGTGGGACCGAAGCCCCCCAGCATGCTGGCCATTCCGGCCTGGTGCTTCCCACCGTCCCCAGCCTGTGTGCGAGGACGCCGCAAGTGACACCGTGCATCAGCTTGCCGGGATCCCTCCAGTGAGACTGTGCCTCCCAGGACACACCCCGCAGAGGCTGCTGCCCCCCGCCGCTCCTGACACAGAGGCCGGGCTGTTCTCGAGGGGTCGCGAGCCCACCCAGCAGGCTGCCGTGGCGCTGAGGGTCCGAGGTGGCGGCAGCGCGGGCGCCCGCCCTTACCCACGCAGCTGGGCACAGTGTCGTTCCACTCGGCCAGGGCGCTGGGCACCGCCCGGCAGCGGATGGCCGCCGAGCCCTGCAGCAGATACCCCGGGCTGCACTCGAAGCGCACGACGGAGCCAGCCGAGAACTCGGAGCCGATCCTCCTCCCATAGCGGGGCTCGGGCACGGAGCTGCACTGCGTGTCGCTGGTCCGGGGGACGGCTGCAGGGACACAGAAGCCGCGCCATGCTCAGACGAGTCCCACTCTGGCTCTAGCTCAGGGAGCCCATGTGTGTGCGTGGGGCAGACACTTCCTGGCCTCAGCACTGGGCAGGGGGTTGGGGCTCCCTAGGCCCCACAGAGACGGGGTGTGGCTCCCCACTACACTGCACTGGCGTCCTCCGGGAGCCCGGGCACACCTGTCCTTTCAGGGGAGAAAGGTGTGGTGTGCGGAGAATGAGCAGCTGGGAGGCCTGAGGTGTCCAGTCAGATGGACGTAAAGCAGCCCTGGGCAGCTGTGCCATGGACGTGGCTGCTGAGAACGCCCCTCCTCCCGTGGGACCCGCTGCACCGGGGCGTCAGGTACAGGCCCTGCGACCTGAGTGAGAAGAGGCCCAGCAGCCCCAGTCTGGGCCTGGCATCAGGGCCCTCGAGATAACGTGGCACCATCACACATCTGAGTCCCAAGAGGCCTGGGCCCCAGCAAAGGGGGTTGGCGGCCGCTGCTCCAGCGTGGGTGGGGGAAGGAGGCTCCACCGCCCAGAGACGCCCCTTCACACCGGGTCAGGGCGCCTTTTCCGTGCTGGATGCCCCGCGGCTGGGTCCCCGCACCCCTCACACAGACCCGCTCTGTGGGGCGGGCGCGGCAGCCCGTGACCGCGGAGACCGAGCCGTCCCGTGCGGTTTTAACGGCCAAGGCGGCTGGCGCCGGCTCCCAGAGGTGCCGCTCAGCTCGGCTTCTCGACGTGCTGACGTCTTCCCCCAGCGCGCCGGACTGATTTATAAATGGCTTTCGTGATCCTGGTTCCTCACCGCCAAAGGATTTAGCTTTGACAAAAGATCAAGTTTTTGCATGACCTCTGTAGCAGGAAGCAAGGGAAGGAAGTTCAGCGGAACTTGATACAGAGGCGATGGGTCGTGCCCACGAGCACGGGGAGAAGCCCCGCGCGTGAGAACTTCCTTTCCCTTCTGTGTGCACGCGTGTCAATGACAACATGTTACTTTAAGCAAAAAAAAAAAAAAAAAAAAGGTGTAAAATCACGACTTCTAAGGATAACGTGAAGACGGGGTGGACTGATCTGATGAGCGGATTGACATTCTAATTTTTATCAAAGATTCGCGTATAACTATTTTTCATCAAGGCAGACAATGCCAGTAACTTGAATTTTTCTGGGATGAAAAACTAGCTGCAGGGATGATCTGCATCTACGCGCTGCTCTGACCTGTGGGGCCCGTCCATCCGCTGTAGCCGAGTAGCGGCCCGTTTACTTGAGGAACAAGTAAAGTGGGTTCCCGCGACTGTCCGCGTTTCAACGATGTCCGTTGTCTCAACATGGCTTCACTGTTACGTTTACGCCAACAGCATCACTGGCCAAGCAGGTGCTATTAACCCGGGATGAGGGCCCTGCTCCCCAGTTTGCCTCATTCTCATCCTGCTCTTTCTTTTTCAAATTGCCTTATTGCTGAAGAAGGGTTTTCACAGGGAAATATTTTGAGGGTGTGGATTTTGCGGTTTGAGATTATTAGAAACGATTTATGAACTATGGGTCTATAAATTTCAGGAGGCTTTTCTATATAAACTTTTGGGGGACCCCAGTTGCAGCACGGCCTGCATTCGCAGAAGTCGTCCTCAAGGGAAAGGGCACGCCTGTGTGTGCCTCACTTCCGACAGGAGAGGCGCTTGAACACCACCTGCAGCTCTGCCTCAAGGAGAACTGAGACCCAACCAGCTTCGCTCCTGGCGTCCGCTGCGGACCGCTCTCCTGTCTCAGCCTCGCGGCCTCTGCCAGTCAGGCCAGGCCCGACTCAAAAGCCTGACGGTTTACACGGCTCCTTTCCAGCGTGGGCCGTGAACGTGCAAAGCGAAAATGAAGCACGGTAGGAAAAAGTTCTCAACCTTTTCAGAAACTCTGTGCAATCTTAACTATCTTGAATAAACTCCAAATTGAAAAATAAATGTAAACATATCTAAGGCCCTAAAATGAGTAGGATACAAACAAAATACATAGATACTTATCAGGAAGGAGACAAGACAGTTTGTGTTTTGTTTTGTTAATTGCCTTTTCAGTTTTTACAGTAATATATGGCATTTATAATGCACTTTGAATGCAGGCCATTAAGACAGTTTCTACAATCAAAACTATTATGAAACATTTTACTTGGACAAAACACCATAATGGTCTGCAATCATTTTGCAGACTGTGACTAGCTCAACTGAGGTAATTCACTCTGTGCCTGCCTCCTAATAGTGGCAGGAAAAGAGGCATTATTATGTCTGTGCCATAGAAATTCATCTCGTGTCTAAAGCAAAACTGCAATATTTTTATTAAATAATTTTTGTAACTCTGTGAACACTGTCAATTTCTTAAATAGCAAAGACACATACCCCACTATATTTGGGGTTCCCCTGGAAATGTCTGCTGGCATGTGCAGTGTGGGGCAGACCCAGGGCACAGCAACCCCTACCTTGGAAGACGAAGTGGAAGCCCCGGGCAGACGCCCCGCTCTTGGCGCTGAACCGAAGCAGGATCTGATTTGAGGTAGCCAGCGGCAAGGTCTCACCTGGGGGGAAATGCAGGATGGGCTGTCATGCCCCCAGGCACGGTGGGGGCCTCAGCTCCTGAGCTGCACCACACCCCAGCTCCTGTGAGCGTGGCATTGGGACCGAGGCCCCAAGCGCCATGTCTGTGCAGGCGTCACAGCTCTGCCCGCGCCCGTCCTACTGACACGCCGTCTTAACCGTCACCTTGTCTGTGCGTCCTTGGAAAACACCTGAACGTGGTCTGTGGCAGGCAGTGCAGGGGCGCTGGGTGAAAATTGACTCAGTCACCTTTATTTAATAAATTCTTACTAGGATTTTACTGAAAGTAAGAAAATGTCTTCAAATCCAAAGCTAATTTAAAAAAGAGAAAGAACCCAGAAAAGCCTCTGCACACTATTCGGAACAGCAGCGACGGCAGCGGGCCCAGTTTCATTTTTGAAAGGAAAGGACGCTGCCGGTGATTTTCAGTGAAAGCACTTGAGGAACACCGTGTCCTTAGAGCCACGCTTTACGAAGCCCCTCAAGTTCACACGCACGTGTGTGCACACACAGGCGCACCAGACACGCGTGGGGGTGGGGCCTCTGGGCGTCTGGGTCAAGCAGTCCATGCTCTAGATCTGCATGTAGCACAACCGGGAGGCGGTCACGGCACTGAGGTGGGTCAGGGGACACTTGCTGACCACCGGTCCCCAGTGCAGGTGGGACGTGGCCACGCCGGAGTCAGAGGACAGAGCCAGCGGTTTTGGGGCCGGGAGGAGGGAGCGTTGGTAGCTGACACGGAAAGTGTGGTTCTGCTCAACAAGCAGGGAGTGCAAAGATGATTCGGTCTCCCCCACACAAAAGCCGAGCACCTTACCTGAGTGGGACCCTGAGAGGGAGCTCAGGAGCCGGGCCTGGGGGTGGGCACCGTCGAACAGCTCCGCCAGGTCATTCAGCGCTGTCTGGAAGTAGGCGAACTGCCCGAAGACCACTGCAACACAGGGCAGGCAGATGCTGGGGGGCCACGCTGGGGGAACTTGCTGGGCGAGGTGTTGGGGGCACACTCGGGCGGGAGGAGCTGGCCTGGGCCAGGCTCCAGCACATGCCATCCCAGCCCCAGCCCCACAGGCGCGTGCAGAAGCCTCCTGGGGCCACCACCACAATGGAGAGTGGCCAGTGGGTGCCCCCCCAGGGCCTGGAGGGGAGACCAGCAAGTCTCAGGACAAATGGTCCTGAGACCCAGGGAGCACCGGTGGCCGCACTGTTCCTGCGAGGCCGGGGAAGTGACAGGCGTTCCCAAACCCCACACGAGTCCCTTACACGAGTCCCCATACCAGTCTCTTACCCAGCAATTAACATTCTTGTCACATAATTGTGTTTTGAAAAATATTTTACCTCAAATAGATTCTAACTTTAGAATTTGTATCAACTTTATTTCCGAGCGTGGGAAGCTGCTATTTTAAGTATAAAGAAAAACCTTGACACAGTAGGATTTTTAATTTTACTCCTGGAAACACAAGGGAGTTTCCTATAAATCTACAGAAGCCTCCACCTGGATTCCTCCAGAAAAGAATCCAACTCAAAAAGGAGGTGACCAGGGGCTCGAGGCCCAGTCCCGGCAGCAGCTGCGAGGACCGACGTGAGTGGGATGTTCTGGCTCATTCCAGATCAGACGCTTCTGAGTGGCTTCCAGGAGCGAGTCCCTCTGAAGCCCGTGCTGACCCGGACGCCAAGTTCAGGAGGGCACTTGGCAAGTGGGCCTCGGGCTCAGGGGTCGGCCTGTGTCCACGCTGGACTCCTCCAGAGGCCACATCCCGGGATGCCGGGAACTTGCCGCCCAGCACAGCCAAGGCGCTGCCCACAGGGACCCGCCTCCTGCCCACGAGTGCAGCTGCCGCCCGCCCGTCACCGGGTAGGCTCTGAGGCAGACATGGTGTCACCGATTTGAGAGTGCGGGGGCTGCGCAGACATAGCAGAAACTTCTGGGGGGGCCAGTGCCTGGCCAGGGCAGGGTTATCTGTTTCCAGATGACCCTGCAGGGGGCTGAAAGGAGATGGGTAATGACTTGAAACAGGGAGGCTCTTACCGAACTCCTTGGGCACCGTTATGGAGTAGAGACAGGTCTGGCCCGCTGTGTAGTTGCGAGGGTAGTTGGGCGACAGCACCACCCCGTCTGGCCCGGTGTACTGGCCCCCACAGGGCGCTGCAACAAAGGCTCAGCTCACGCATGCATGCGCCACAGCAGGGACGCTGGAACAGCAGGCTCCCTGCCCCGGGGGCCTGCTCAGAGCTCAGCTGTGGGCCTCGGTCCCGGCCTCCCTCCAGCAGCATGCTGGGTCATCAGGAAGAGTCGTGACAGCAACAGGCCTCGTAAGGAGGCTGAAGGACAGCGCCCGCCCCATGGATGATGCCAGCAGGCTGCCACCGGCAAAGCCGGGAAAACCCACACATCTTCCTTCAGTTCTCAGGAGCCGCTCTGCTCACACGGCACACGGCTCCATGGAAGCTGAGGAATGCCTTGGGGCAGCAGGCAGAGGAGGGCTCAGGTGAGGGGCCAGGCGTCTGGCAGGGCAAGGGGTGGGGGGCAGGCCATGAGCACCCCCCCGAGGGTGCGGCCCTGGTGTGCACTCAGCTCTGGCCCAGGTTCTTGGGAGATCTGGAGGGCGGTGGGCCTCGCCTGGGGGCGCCTGAGCTCTGAGCACTACTTAACGAATCTGCAGGAACGGGGTGCTCAGGGGTCCACTGCCTGGGGCGCCAGGTGAGGGACAGAAACGGTCTCTTGCACACACTGGCTGTTCTATAATTGAAGTTGCTACTGCCTGTGAATTCAAACTGGGTGCAATTTGATAGCTTTTAATAGGTGATTTTATCCATTTAGTCTCTATGTGAATTGATAATTGACAACGCACTGATTTTGGGGAGAAATGAAATGTTTAAAAATGTGTGACTACATGGAGCTATCGGGGAGCAGGAGGGTGAGAGGAGAGGAGAGAGTATACACCCCAGGAAGAGACCAGCCGGGGGGCGGGGGCGGAGGCAGACAGGTGGGCGAAGCCTGGAGACTGCCCCGCCTGCGGTGGAGACCAGGCCTGGCCAGGGCAGCAGGACGGCCTGATGGCACCGGCACCTTCCGCAGCTTCCAGGAAGGCCCAGCCCCAGGAACACGGGGAGCGGTGGGCCCCGCACACTGGACCCTCCCCCGGAGCTGGGCCCCACGCACCTTCGCAGGCCGGC
The DNA here is from genome assembly GCF_014898055.3 of Talpa occidentalis. Taxonomy (NCBI): domain Eukaryota; kingdom Metazoa; phylum Chordata; class Mammalia; order Eulipotyphla; family Talpidae; genus Talpa; species Talpa occidentalis. The sequence goes on along the minus strand of NW_023604295.1, from coordinate 148,111,247 downwards.
AGCGCCCGGTCCCAGGCCGGCCTCCCGTCGGCGCCCATCACACAGGTGACAGGGGCGGGGTCCCCCAGCGTGTAGCCGGAGTCGCACTGGTAGCTGACGCTGGAGCCCAGCTTGAAGTCCGAGCCAACCCTGGTCCCGTTCATGATGCTGCCAGGGTCGAAGCAGGCCTCCCGGGGCTTCTCTGCAGGCACAGGGGGAAGCCCTCGGCACTGGGTCGTGTAAGACACGACGGAAACGCCCCCCCGGCTGACTCGCGAGCAGTTAACCCCCACAGGAACAGCCACCGCCAGGAGTTACCCAGCTGAGCCGGCATCCTGGAAACACCCGGTTAATCATCACCAAATTGGTAACTAGCTGTCAGGCCACGTGAGACATTCCTTCGTGTTAAAGGCACATTTCTCCTTGTCACAGCGCGTCTGACCAGACTCTGGCCGTGTCGCCTCCACCCCGAGGGTGCTCCTCCGGCCCCGTGCACCCTGCTGAGGCGAAGGCCTGGTCCTCTCCCCGTGCCTGCTGACAGTGACAGTGGGAGCGGGAGAGGCGGCCCTAGCGGAGGGGGCCTCCCTGCCAGGTGGCGCCACAGCTGGTCCCTTCAACACGGGGCCCCTGCGATGCCCCAGGCAGGCGGCTCCAGGGGACCCAGAGGCCCACCGCCTTAGAAACGCGTCTTCCAGCCCCGAGGAGCTTCGTCTGTACAGAGTCTCCTGCCGTGCAGCTGCCGCAGGACCGTCTGACGACTGTCCTGCTCTGTCACCCGCGGCCACTCTAAGCACTCGTGCGTCCGAGGCACCCCTCCCCACGAGCACCCCCGCCTCACGGCGGCGTGGACACGAGCCAAGCTCCCTGGCTCCGTCCCGGGTCCTGCAAGAGGCCGAAGCCGTGCAGCCGCGTCCCTCAGAGCTGCGGTGGCCCACACGGGGCCTCACCAGCAGCCTCTCAGTTGGCTCGGCTGACCACAGGCCGCCTCACTTCTCTGGATCGAGTCTCTTGTCCCACTGGCCAGCAGGGGTGCCAGGGGCTTTTCTGTCTATGTGTGCGACACAGGTTCTGCCCTGGGTCCCCTTTCTTGGGGATACCAGGGGCCCCCTGATGGGAGCACGACTGGCTGCCAGCCACCTGGTCCCCCAGCCTCCCCGGCCAGTGCTCCTGCCTCTGCCTCTGGACTCGCTGAGGACCCCAGGGGGACCTGTACCCCAGGACCCACACAGAGAGCGGCTCCCCAGCCCTGAAGGGCACCCTGCCTCTTGAGGCCGCCTCCATCGTCCACTCAGCCAGCGGGGCGTGGAGCCCGGCAGGGAGGCACCCGCGCGAGGAAGAGGTGCAGGGGCCCGGCAGTGGCACTGGCGCCAGAAGAGGCTCCTCGTGGTTGCCAGCTCCAGTGCCCAGGGACGCGGCTGCCGGGCCGCGTCCATCTGCGGTTGTACATTTTAATAAAGATTGGTAACTGCAGGTGTTGGGGTTTGGGGGAAAGCATGAATTTATACTTAAAACCATATAAAGAAGTAAGTGGATAAAGTGTGGCAAGAGAGGACACATCCACGATCCGTTTCACACGCTCTCCAGTAGCGGAGGGACCGCGCACTGGTCTGCCGGCCCTCACCGAGCAGACTGATGCTTCCTCAAGTTTCTCGGACACCTCGCTGCCCTAAGTCTCCGTCACTGCCACGCGTTCTCTTTGTCGGGGGGAAACAATTGGAAATGCCTGTATTCATTTTCATGGACACAGTGTGATGCTCAGTTCGGGGCGTCTGTGTGTGTGAGTCTGTGCTCGCTCTCTGGGTGCCCGATGGGGAGCTGGGGCCTGGTGCAGCACGAGCCCTCACTGGGTGCCCCAGTCCGGACCCCCGGTCAGGACCCCTCAGCCGGTGCCCCCAGCCGGCACCAGAGGAGGGCAGGGGCAGGGCAGCAGGCGTTACACTGAAGACGCTGAGCTAAAACTAAGCTGTTTTGTTGCACATGCACTGTCCTGAAGGAAGCTCTGAAAGCTGTCACGGCACAGGCCGGCATAACCCTAATGCGAATTCTGCGGCGCACAGGCTATAATTTACTTGTGAGTGGCCAGGGGTTCAGGGAAGGAACTTTTGTCCCCTTTTCTCAGTGAAGGCAGCAGTGCTTCCCTGGAGAGCCTCCGCCTGAGATGGTCCCTCCCTGACAGAAAAGGGCGCTGGGCAGCTGCACCTGAGACTGGACCCGCCCGCCTGGGGGAGCTGAGGCCGGTACCTTTGAATTCGATGGCGAAGCCCGACAGGCCCACGGAGGCGTCGCTGCGGAAGGCCAGGAACAGGCTGCTCCCGCTGCTCTCGAGCCGGTCGGGCGCCTGCGCGCCCTGGAAGCTGCCCACCAGGGGGCTGTTGGAGTCCTCGCCCTCGTACACGTGCAGGAAGTCGTAACTGGGCTCCATGCTGAAGCTGCGGGCGACACGCAGCTCATTCCGGCCCCTGGCGCAGGCCCGCAGCCAGAGCCCTGTGCGCGAGGCTGAGCAACCTGCGGGGCTGGGAGGCTGCAGCTCAGGACTCCCTGCAGGACAGGCCCCGGGAGAAGCGCAGCCACTTCAGCTCCGACACCAAACCCGCGGGGCACCGGGAGAGGCAGTACCTTTTGAAGATCAAGGCGATGACGAAGTCGGGGTTCACGCGGATGGTCCAGTCACACTCCTTCCCGGGAGGGTAGGGCTGAGGGTAGTTGGGGGACAGGATGACGCCTGACGGGCCGGTCAGGTTCCCACCACAGGCCGCTGCCAGGAGAGGGGAAGAGCAGGGACAGCATGTCATGGGCGCATCAGTGATACGCGTGGGCAGACGCAGAGCACTCGCCACGCAGTCCGCACAGCCGCAGACACGGCGTCCAGGACGCCTGAGCCCAGAGGACTGGCGCATCCTTACAGCGAGAGGACCTTCTCCCCGGCCTCGCCCAGCGCTCAGGATGGCTTTTGAAGGGCTGAGAAGTAAAATTCACTTCCTAAAATTTTAAAGTTTACTCAACTAACCTAAACAGATTACATCAATCCCCTTGCTATGCATGTGCACACACACACGTGCTATGCATGAGCACACACACGTGCACACTCACACGCACTGACACACACCAACACGCACCGGGCTTTTGGCAAATAAGATGAGGTGCCTGGCGTTCAGCTAGCAGGATGCATGCGTCTCTGCGCACACGGCCTTCCCGACTACCTAACTTTCCACACGAGGAAACAACAGAGCAGAGATTTGGGTCACAACCTCGGGCGTGTCTGAAGTCAGGCACCAGGAGGTCCCACAACCCCTCTCAGACACATACTCGGGGGCAGAGCCCCAACCCCAGCGCCCCTGGTTTCCATGCGTGTGGAGCCCATGGTCTCGGGGTCTCCCAGGACACAGCTGTAGGGATCAGGGGTCTGGTAGCCATGAGCAGAGCTGTGCAGATTTGGGGGGCCCGAGGAGGAGAAAGGGGTGCCTGAGGTTCTGAGGAGACTGTCCTGTCTTAAAGGTCGTGAAAGAGGAAAAGGGCAGGCGGGGGCCTGGCTGCTGGGGTGCTGTCTCAGGACTCGGGTGGGGTGTAGACACGGGAGGACAGGCCCCCAGTCTGCAGAGTGACAGAAAGATGAAGCCGTTTCCCCCTGCACACTCCTTTTCCTGTACCGCGCGCTTGTGTGTGGACAGCCTGTCTGGCACTTGCTGCGAGGTGTCTGCAGGGCTGTGGCAGGGCCTTGAGTGGATGCTCAGAGGGATGAGGTGGGAGCAGCTTTCTGGGCCGCGGCCTGGGCTGTTTAGTCAAAATGAGGTAGCAGGAGAAGCAGGTGCAGGCGAGACTGCAGGTGAGTTGGAAAGGTGGCAGATTCCACATTAAGTGTTTAGATCAGTGTAAACAGGTGTTATCTTGAAACAGCAGTTTCGCTTTTGAAGCCTTCCTCCACGATCCTAAAATCATGCAAAATGGGATAAAGTGCATTTTCTATTTAAAACTAGGCCAAGGGTTTTGGAGGATGGTTGCCATTTACAGGTGATCACGCCACCTAGACAGGGAAACGCGCTGAAGTCTCGCTGGTCTCCCGGTGACTCAGCTTGAAATCAAGTGCACGGCCGCTTGGCCAGACTGGGGGCGGGGCGGCCGGGGTTAGACGGGCGCGGGCCTCCGTCACCTCCAGGACACTGCTGAGGGCCTTGTGGTAAATCAAGAGCTGGCATCACAGCTGGCAGGGCGCTGCGGGCGTACGTGACAATAGGAAGGTTTCAAATCACAAAAGCCTCCAAGGTCACCCTACGCAAAATGGCCAGTCAGCCCGGAGGCCCTCTCGCTGTCCCCGGCTCTCTCACAGATTCCTTAAATGTTACCTTTTCAAACAGATGAGAAAGAAGTACAGACACTGACTGTGCGCTGAAAGAATCAAGCTTGGTCGTGTTTCTTTAGAAAAGTAAAGGGAAAACTGTAAACGGTTATTTCTGTTGAAGTGTTGTGGAATGAAAGGACAACTGTGCAATGATTATTTCATATAAAAATAAGGACGGCCACAGCGCCCTGTTTGTGGTGAGTCTCTTGGGCCACCAGAGTGTGCGAAGCCAGCGTCGCCCTCTCCACAAGGGCATTAAGTAAGAATCTAGCGAATTTCAGAAACAAGTGTCTCCTCTTATCGCCCACTGACACAAGCGGTGTGATTTCCCTTCGGCAGGATTCTATGTGCAATGTACTGAAATGACGGGAAAAGCACCTGAAAAGAGGAAGTACATTTCCGCGAGGGCTCTGCCTCGGGCCGTGTTTCTACTCCAACAGGAGGGGCTGGTGGGTGAGGCATTTGCAGCTGCCCAGAATTTTTAAATGACGGTGATTTTTAAATGACGGTAATTTGTAAAAGACGCCAGTATCTGAGTAACACTGTTACTGACGGGAAACGGGAGGTACAGTTGGTCACTGTGCTGAGTAAACGGCCTCCCCCACTTCACCCGACACCCCAGTCCCATCACTCGGCCGTGTCCCATCACTCGGCCGTGCTGCCTCGGAAAACTGGGCCTCTGAGGGAAGAGACAATGGATTCCCGGGCTTCCCGCGCGAGCCGCCCCACGCGGCTCTCCCCTGCAGCGGTACCTATGCACGTGGGGGGGTCCGGCTGCCAGAAGAAGCGGTTGTCCAGCTGCACACAGGTGATGGTGGCCTGTCCTTGCAGCTGGTAGCCGGGGTCGCACTGGAAGGCCACCGTGTCTCCCGGCTCCCTGCTGTCCCCGTAGCGGGTGCCGTTCTGCGGCGTGCCGGGGTCATTGCAGGTGGAGGCGACGGACGCTGCAGAGAGGACAGAGGCGGTCGGCGCCTGGTGCCCACCTCCGCGGCAGCCCCGCGACGGGCCTGTCTGATGGGTGAAGTGAGCCGTCTGTCCCACCGCACGTGGACACGTGTAAGAACTTCTTGCAGCCTCGCGCTGGCCCAGCCAACCCTGGGCTCAGCATGTTGGCTCCCAGGGACTACAGCGTGCCTCCGTGTCACACTTGGCAGCAGCCCGGCGTGCCCCGCGCCCCCACGGGCACAGTTTTAAGGCACCAAAGGTTGACCAGCCACGGAATGTCTTGGCCGCCCGCCACCTTCCCCCACCCCCCAGAGGGCTGTGGGCAGAAGGGCCGGAAGGCCGGGAATCCCTCTGGACGAGGGTGGGCACATGCCCAGCCTCCCAGTCCCTGGGGGCTGACCCACCCACAGCCCGCAGTCGGCCACTCGGCCGGGAACCTACTTGAGAACTGGATGGAGAAGCCGGACTTGCTGATGAAGAAGTCGCTGGAGAACTGCAGGGTGAGCGAGTTGAAGGTGCTGTGGACGTCCTCGGGCAGCGCCGAGCCGCTCCACTCCTTGAGCAGGATGTCGCTGTCCACCGGCCCGTCCCAGACCTTCAGGATGTCGTGGGCCGCCTCCGTGTCGAACACAATGAAGTGCAGGCTGCAGGGAGAGACAGGGTTGTGGGCCAGGGTGGCATGAGCCCTGGGGGCTACTGAGCCCCCCCACCAAGACCCAGGCTGCTTGCAGGGCACAGACCACCCAAGGGCGCCTGGAGGCCGTAGCAGCAGCGCCGGGGTCAAGGCTGCCATGGGCAGGGGGCAGGAGGCGGGGCTCCTGTGAGCTCAGGGGAGGGCGGGCCTCTAGGGGTGCGGCTCCGTGCCCTCAGCACCTTCCAGGGCTCGCAATGAGACACATATCTGCGCACTTTGCCCCCTTTCAGTCGCTTAACCAAGTGCTGGTTTGCAACGTGTTTAGGTGAGGGACACGCCAACGCAAGTGTGGGTACCGCGTCTGCACCCCCAAAGTCCCCGACCTCCACGGGCCTGGGCAGCTCTGCAGGGGTGGCTGCGCCCCTGCTGGTTCCTGGGCCCCGAGGGGTGGCATCTCGCCCGCCGCGCCCGGCACCCCAGCGTGGGCCCCTGAGGCCTGAACCCGGCATGGCGGACTGGCTAGTCCACTGCCTCTGCCCGGTCTGGCGGATCCAGGCAGCCTCTCGGGACATGGGCCCGACGCACGGGGTTTTCCTCGGAGGCCGTCCCTCCCACTTCATACACTACCTGGAACTGCGTGCCCACCTCCCCCTTGCCCACGTGTGTCCAGTCCACCCCACCTGACCCAAAGACGGACCTGCCGAGGCTGAAGACAGCAAGTCCAGCCCTGGACTCGGTGACGACGCACCCCTGAGCCTCCAGGCACCCACGGGGCCCTCCACAGTGGCTTTGTTCATGCCCAGCACGTGCTGCTCCGACAGAGAAGGGCAGACATGGCCGTGGAGGCGGTCCAGGGCCCACCTTCCTTCCAGCTCGAGGCCCAACTCCCCGCCGGCGGCCCTGCGGAGCGCCCAGTCTCTGACAAGTGACCCTTGTGCGCGCTTGCACCGCTCCCACGTTGCCTTTATAGCCGGCGTTTTCTTTTTTTAAGATTTATCTATTTATGCGCACAATAGCTGGGACCCAGGCCAGAGGCGCAGGGGGTGAGAGGGTCCACCAGGGACAGAGTGGGGAGCAGAACAGGCGGATCCACTGAGATCCACTGCTGAGGGGGGCAGCGGGGAGACAGGAGAGGTCTGCTGCGCCATGTGGGTAGCTCCCTGGCAGGCCAGGATGGAACCTGCGCTGCAGAGGCCACGGACAGCTCCACAGGCTGCGCCCAAGCTGCTGCGCCACCGGGGAGGCCCCTGTAACCGGTGTCTTCTGATATCCCCGCCTGCCGCTGCCTGGCCTGGTGGTGCCTTTGCGGAGTGCTCTGCCCGTGAGATGCTTTAATGCGCCCATCATCACGTTCAGGGCAAAATGCTCATGTTTGCTATGTTAGGAGACATTTCTCTTCTTCTTTTGTCGACCGTAAAAACATAAAAACATGGTTAAATCTCGTTTCCTAACCCTGTGTTGATAGCATCACAGGATGTGGTTCTCGGCTAACCAGTGGGAGAAGCCACAGCTCAGCCCCACCCCGCCACTCCTGTGCCCGTCCCTGACGGGCAGCAGCTCGCTGACCAGCCAGGCTCTCTGGACTGAAGATGTCCCCAGGACAAGGCCTGACAGTGCCCCTCAGAGGCCCGTCCTCACAGGCTCTCACTGCTGCGCATTGATGACGGCTGTGGGAAGGGCCTCTCCCGAGGCCGGGGTGCTCTCGCAGCATAGTCTCCAGGCCCCAGGGACTGCCCCAACTGTCAGTCGGCCCCACTCAGGCTGGGGCAGGCCCCCCTCAGGCACTGTCGCGCAGAGCTGACAGGCACACATCTGGGCCTGCTTTAGTCATGCTGCTGCAAGGCCGGCTGCGTGCCCCCATGATGAGGGACAGGTCCTATGCGCCCGCTCAGGGCCTTCCCAGGACCGCTGGGTGGCCACTCTCCACGTGGGAGCATCCATTTCTTTTCCTGTCCTTGCTGCTTCCACTGTGTCGGGTCCTTTTGGTGCTCGTGACACCTCAGCAGAGACTCCCACTGCATGCCCTGCCGCGCAGGACACGAGATGTGGCTTGTTCCTAGTACGGGATGTCTGGGTGTCCACGGGTATGAGGGCAGAAACATGCCAGCTCCAGCTGCAGATGTCTTTTAAATGAGCTTGATGACCGCATGGCGCGGGCTTCTGTAAACTCGCTCATCTGTCATTGGTAGGATCTGGGAATCACAACCGTGGAGGTGAGCTGTGGGCCGCCAGGGCCTCCCTCACCCAGCCTTCTCATCGTCCTCCCCTGTTTTGAGGGGATGGCTGTGCCCAGCCATCACGTGTTCCTGGATGTGCCACCCCAGAACTGCTGCGCATTGATGACGGCTACGGGAAGGGCCTCTCCTGAGGCGGGGCGCTCGCCCAGCACAGCCTCCAGGCCCCCAGGGTCTGCCCCGACCTCCAGTCGGCCCCACTCAGACCAGGGCAGGCCCCCCTCATGCACTGTCGCACAGAGCTGACCGGCACGCATCTGGGCCTGCTCGGAGCTTTAGTCATGCTGCTCAGGAGCGTCAGACCTATGTAAATGCAAAGTTCACATCTGTTAGCTCCAGGAATTAGGGTGAGAAGGGGAACCGCCACTTGCTATGAAAATCACCGCAGTATCATTTTACATGATTGTGCATTTAGCATTTGATAAAATTAAAACTAACCAAGGAAGGAAGAAAAACAGGAAATGAAGCACACGTCTAAATCGACGGTCGGGCATTCTGCCTGACGCACACGTGCGTTCCTGAGAATGTAAATCACCTGGTGATCAGGGAGAGAAATAGAGACTAGTACAGGGTTGCGCATCTTACATCTTCCAATTATTTTAAAATTGGATAAATGAATTTTAGGAATGTATCCAAAAGAATGAGATGTTCAAAGGAATTAGAAGCTCAGTAAATATAACACAGGGAGAAATCCATAAAGTATTGGTAAGTTAAAAGATAGAGAAAACACTATGCTTTTTATTTGCATAAATAATTTCACCCATTATTTCAAATAATCTGACTATAAATTTTGGGGATTTTTTTACAACTCTAGATGTTAAAATATAACATTTAAAAACGTATCATGAGATTTTCCTACAAGTAAATACACTCTGATATGGAGAAACCGTGAACACTGCGCCTCTGGGCCCGGGACAGGCCAGCGATGCCGTCGCCCCCACTGGTCATCAGCGTGCGGGCTGCCACTGCAGAAAGCAGGAAAAGGGCACAGGCCTAGACCAGGGGAACAGATCTCTCCTTACTGTGGATTCTGCACACACAGCATACGTACAATCCTCAACATCATAGGTTTACAAGTGAACTGACACCAGGGAAACAAAAAAGAGAATCCATTTTTCAGAGAGAAACCACAAGTCAATGTCCGACGCTATGCTACGCTACAGGGAGTCGCGTGACTCCAGACACGGTCACGTGGTGTCTCTGCGGAAACTAACACGCGTCCCTCAAAGCCACACGCAGCGTGCGGGTCCAGGCAACTACAGGGAGGGCGTGGGGCCGAGGGCCACGGCGCCCACACCAGCACTTAGGCGCCCTCGGCGGACGCAGAGAGGATGGTGGGGACAGGCGGGCGGCGGGACAGGCCCAGAGGCTGGCGCCGACTCATGGTCCCCGGTCCAGGACAAAGGCGGCGACGAGGGAAGACGGACTTCTCCACAAAGGCCGGCCGGTTTCCACCGTGGACGCGAATCCTCGGCTCCTCGCCAGGCCACAAGCGGGACGCCAGCCAGATGAGTGGGGACGCCCGTGTGGAAGGCACCAGTGTACTTCCCAGCTCGGGGCGAACGGGATTTCCTAGCCGGGGCGCAGAAGACACTGGGACCGACCCGGCAGGCGCTGTCCCTGAGACGCAGAGAGAAGCGCGTCCAAACGGGGACGGCTCATGGAGAGCAAGGGCCTGCGCGTAGCGACAGCTGCCATTACCGCGCTGAGGACCGACCCCGAGGGTGAGGATGCCAGCGCCCAACACGGGGCCGGCGGGTGCCGCCCCACCTGTGGGAGAGGCCAAAGCCCCAGGATACAAAGGGCGTCGCTACAAACCCCGGCACCAGGCTCGTCCCGAGGGAGGTGGCTGCTGGAAGGGGCGGCCTCGCGAGCAGGCACAGCAGGCAGGGCCGGGCCCGGCCGTCCGGCTCCGCCACCGGGCCGCAGGCGCACGGGGCGCACGCCAGGCACACTTCTAGCACCAGCGCAGCCAGAACTCGCGTGGATGCCCGGGGCAGCCGAGCCTGGGCCATGCCGAGAACCGCCTCCGGAGTCCAAGGAATCCTGCGATGCGGTGAGTCTCGGGCACACGAGGTGACAACCGCTTCCCGTGGAAAGACACCAGAGGTCACGGCCAGACAGGCTGGGCAGGGAAATCAGATCCGAGCGAGGCTCAGACCTCCAGATGAGGGCGTGTGACAAGACCCCTGCACCTGTCCCACCTCCCACAGGCAGGACGAGGTGCTGCTGAGTGTGTGGGCGCGAGCCCCCCTTTGCCTCAGGCGCCTGTGGTGGGCCTGTGGGCCGCGAGGCCAGGGCCTCCAGGAAAGCCGAGGAGGCCGTTGGCAGAGACGCCTGTCTCCCGTCAGACTAAGATGCAAAGACCGTTCCCTCCTGAGAACGTGGCGTCTCCACCTCTCACATCTGGGGGAGCCACGTCTGTTCCGTTGAAGCCAATGCTGACCTGCAGACAGCTACACCCATGCAGGCCGGCGGCCCGGGCGCCCACCCACACAGGCGGCCAGGGCGCGGCTGCCCTGGCGAGAAGCGCTGAGACAAGCCAGACCTCCCCAGGGAGTCAGGTAAGCGAAGGCCCCGCAGGCGGGGCTGTCACCAGGGCCGCCCAGAGGTGGCAGGGCCACGAGGGCGGGCAGCCTGGGCATGACCGTCACCTGGAACACCTCAGGACAGCGCGGCGGGCGCTCGTGTGAACCTGACGAAAGCGCTGAGCCAGCAGCTTTTACACGCTTGCATTTGCAGGAGAAACTAGCAACACAAACACCAGAGTTTAACTCCAGTTCTCCTGGGCGCCAGGGTTAGAGCAAACGACTTTCCAACACTGGTACTTCTCGGCAACACTCCTCAGGTGTCGCACCAAAGCGGGGAGAACTCGGAAGGCCCCACAAACACGCCTGCACGTATCCTCACGCGCTGCGCCGGTGGGCAAGGGAACCGGCCGCTGCCGCTCACAGAGCAGCGTCGAGACAGAACTGATGCCGCTGTCGGCCCCAGTCAGAGAGGGTCCGGGAACCTACTCAGACGCTAATCACACACGCGCTCACACGTCACAGGAGAGAGGACGCTGACCTGAGGCCCAGGGGCCGGCGTCTCCCCCTCCCCGGCTCCGCCCCGCCCGCGGCGCCAAGGCGTGGCTGTCCGACGTGTCCGTCACTCCTTTCAAAAGGCCCGTCTGTGAACGTCCAGTCACGTCAGATGAGCGTCGGGAGTGAAGAGGGCCAGGTGCTGGGGTGGTGCGAAGAGGCACACGGGGCTCGGGTCCAGGCCTGGGGAGCCAGTGCGGGAGGCGGCGGAGGTGCCAGTGCAGCCGCGCTCGTCGGGAGTGTGGGAGGGAAAGGGGAGCCCAGGGAAGCGGACGGGTTGCTGGGGCGGGTGTAGGAACAGGACGGGAACGGAGGTGAGGCAGGAGTCGGGGAGCAAAGCGGGGATGCGGGTAGCAGCCAGCGGGCAGGAGAGCCCGGCTCGGTGACTTCTGCTGTCATACGTCGCCCTCGCCCCGGCCAGGCCGCACCTCGGGCGGACACCAGGCTGAGCCACCCCCATGCCCGTCTGCGGGCCCAGCTTCGCCCTCTGTGCGTCACCCCTTCATGCCTCTCGGAGGCACGTTCTTGGCCTGCGCTCCGCCGTGTGCGGAGACCCCGCAGAGGCCCACGAGGTGACAGGGTGGGGCTGCTGTGCAGGTGCCAGAAATGACGGGAAAGCAGCAGCCGGCCGGCCACAGGCCTCACAGGCAGCAGGGAGGGCCCAGGGCCAGCGCCGGGCACCCAATCCCTCCCCAGCCAAGCGCCAGTCCTGGTCACCGCCCCTCGCTCCGGGGCGTGCCGGTGCCTTGAGATGGCTCCCCCTTTCTCTTCTCAAAGATGAGGGCGCTCCCTGCGGCCTCACAGGAAAGGGGCGACTTGGGGCGCTTATGCCTGCCAAGCCCGGGTGCGTGGGTCAGCCCGCCTGTCCTGGGATCTGCACGTCTGCTCAGAAGCAAACCGAAATATTTCTGGGCCTCTAAGCCGGGCTTGCTGCCTCCCTTGGTCGCAAGGCCCATGGCCAGCATCCCAGCCCCTCCTCGGAGCGGCGCCAGCTGACAGCCGCGACACGTTTCTGATGTCCTCATCCCGCAAGCGCTTTTCTAAGGGCGGTCTCAGGTGAAACTTCCTACCTACGAGCTATCAGGAGCGGAAAAACTTTCCAAGTGCGTTTTCCAGACAATTACACTTGCAGAAAAGCAATTAAAACACAGAACAAGACCCATGTTGCCGCAGGCGGCGCTACCCATGCTGTCTCTTGACAAGGTCCGGGCACTGGGGGAGACTCCCGGGAAGAGGGGAGTTCTGCACTTCCCAGAAGACCTGAACTAGGGAGTTTCCTCAGCAACGCCTGCTCATGCTCTTCTGCTTGTTCTTGGTTAATGCGAAAGTAAGTTAGTTATAAATTGGCTTGTGAAAACCTCAATCGGGCCAAGGCGTTAATTGGCCTGTTGCTCTTACGCGTGAACTACTACAAAAGAAAGTAAAATTGCTAAAGCGTAGCCAGGAAAGAAATGTTTCGGCCCTGAGAACTATGGAGAACAAGCTGCCCTGACCAGCTGTGCTTGGAAACCATGGCCTACCCCAGGGGGAACGAGTTTGCGGCGGCAGGACGCTTCCTGGGATATGCAAAAGGTCAACAGTTTGCAGGCCGTGTGGGGGTTCGGTATTTCCAGTTAAGAGCTAGACTTCCGTAGGATTAAAATAGACTCGATGAGTTACCTTAGGCCACTTTGAAGTCATTGATAGATTAGCTGGATTACGTGTGTGCTGGGGAGATAGGCTGATTTTAGCGACAGCATATAGGGTAGGACTTCCACGCCCGCTGCAAAATTAGGAAAGTTTAATAGGGTGATTGTTACCGACTACTGGGCTGTCTTAGGTGATTGATCACGATGGCAAATCAGTTGCGGTTGCACTAAGAAAACTAATTGTCGCTGATGTTTTCCTTAAGGGGATCAAAGAAGTGCCCTTTCGGCAGGACCCCAGGAGGGTCTATGTTCATGAGAAAATAAGTAATGATTGTCTGTTTTGCTTCAGTGCTTACGGTGATGTCATCTCACCGCTCGCCGTAATGTATAAAGACCCGCCGAGACCCTCAGCAGGACATACTTGCACCTCATCAAGCGTCAGTGTCTCCTCACTGCCTCATCTCCCCCCTCCCCTCAGCCCTCAGTTTTCACCGACGCTGTCTCCTCCTTTCAGGGACTCCTGACACGACTTTCTGCTGAAATGGGCCTCCAGCACCGCGCACAGCCGCGTGAGGGCAGCACTGGCGCCACCTGCCGGGAGCTGGCCACGCAGTCGCCCCTGTGCCGGCTCTGGCCCGTCCCTCGGGAAATGCGCACACGCCGCTCTTCGTGTGGCTGAGTCTACTGCACGCCGTGACGTCGCTCTTTGTCAAGTCCAGCTCAGCTGCTTGAACAGCACGTGCTAGGACAGCCCTGTCCAGACCCCAGCGCCTGGGGCTGTGTCCTGCCTCGAGCAGAAAGTGGTCTGTGCTCAGCCTGCTCGGGGCTCAGAGGGCCTCCGGCCCAGGCGCCGCCCGCACAGGGCTGTCAGCGGAGGACGTGCACGCAGGGATTCCAGGCGCCCCGGCCGCTGAGAACTGTCCTCCCCACCAGCCGCTGGAGGAACACGACAGTCCCCGCTGTCCGCCCAGGCTCTTGCCTGAGAGGCTGGGAGCCGCAGGCCTGTGCCCCAGGACAGAACCCCCAGGCTGCAGCCCCTCGTGTGTCGGGGGCAGAGATGCTTTAAGGAACTAAGTTCTGGGGCCATCCATGACCCGCCCACCTTTGCAGGTCGCGGGGCCCAGGCGCGCGGTACCTGATGGTCCTCCCCGGGTCGGCCTCCAGCACCCACGTGCAGTGCAGGTTGTTGTCGTAGGGGGCCGGGTAGCCCGGAGACAAGATGCGCCCCGAGGTGGCTGCGTGGACCTGGCCCCCACACTCCGCTGCAAGAGACAGGGAGCCGGTTACTCGGGGCGCTCCTGGGGCCCCCTGAACACCCACCCACGAAAGCCAGCTCAGCAGCGCCGTCTCCCAGGCCCGCGACGTTTCTTCCTTGCAGGGAGACCCCGGCCTCCCGCCCGGGGACGCGCGGGGGCCAAGCCTGCTCTGCTCTCACCACAGCCCCGCAGGGCGCCCGCCTCACGCCCGGCCGCAGGCGGACGGCGGGCCGGGACCCCGCGGCGGGCGAGCAGACCCCACCCCGCGCGGCCCGCCCGGGACGCACCCACGCAGGAGGGCAGCGGCCGGTCCCACACCCTGCGGTGGCCGCCCAGGCAGGTGAGCGTGGCGCTGCCGTGCAGGGCGTAGCCGGGGCTGCAGCTGTACACGACCGCCGTGTCCGCGAAGTGGCCGTCGTCGCGGATCCGGTAGCTGTAGCTGGGGGTCCCGGGATCCTCGCACTTCACGAGGTCAAAGCCTGCGGGGCAGAGGCGGAGGGGAGCTTGGGGGCCGGGGCCGGGGAGGGAGGGAGCCCGACCGGGAACGCGGCCACCGCCACGGGGCCCGCCCGCCGCCGCCGCTCCCTAGGCAGGGGGCGCCTCCCCGAGACCCGCGGCCCGGGACCGCCTTGTGTGGCCGGCGCAGCCCGCCCCCGCCCCCCGCCCGCCCCCGGCCCTGCGGCCGCCCCGGCCTCGCCAAGACCCGCGGCCCGGGGTGGGGGGGGCTGCGGCGGGGCCGCCTGGAGCAGCTCCGAGGCGAAGGGCCGCCCGCTCGCCCCGCCGCCCGCGGGCCACGTCCCGGGGCTGCACCCCGCACCCCGCCTCGGCGCCGCGAGGGCGGACGCGAGCCGCGAGGCGACGCCGAAGCACCGGCGGGCCCGGCCGCCCTGCCCGCGCGAGGCGGGAGCCCGGGGCCCTCGGCGCGCGAGGCCGGGGGAGCCTGACCGGCAGGCCCCGGGGACGGTCCCGCCCGCCTCCCGCGCTGCGGCGGCCCCGCTCGGGAGGCGGCCCGCGGCGGGCGGGCGCAGCCCGGGTCGGGTCGCGGGGCCCCGGGGTCTGGACGCGCCGGCCGGCGGGGCTCGGCTGCCCGCGTGGGGGGCGGGGACCCCGGGGCGCCGCGCATGGACGCCGGCCGGGCCCGACCCTGCCCGGGCCTCCGGGCGCGCCGGAGCGGCGGGAGCGGCGTCTCCCTGAGCGAAGCGCCCTCCTGGCAGGCCGGAGCCGCGTCTCCCGCAGGACCCGCGCACCCTGACTTATATCCTGGCTCAGGGAGCCCCGCCCACCAGCCTCATTGGACCATTTTTCAATTTCGTGGCTGATTGGACCATTTACCCATCAGCCCATAGCATCTGATTGGTCCATTCCACAGTCCCGGACGTGCACTTTACATAAAAGGTTTCTGAGGCTCAACTGCGGTGAGAGGCCGGTCCTGGCAGCAAAAATCTGATTGGACCATTGAGCACCAATCAGCTCATAGCTTCCCCCCTGATTGGTCCATTCCACCATCCCGGAAGTCCACCGCTCCATAAAGGGTCTGTGGGGCGCACCTGCCACAACCGACTCGCGGTGGCGCCGGCCGCGGCGGTTCCAGCAGCCGAGGAGCCGCCTCAGCCCCACGCGTCCGAGCCCTCCCGGGAAACAGCCCTTCAGTGCCGGCGCCCCTCCCCTGGGCTCTGAGCCGCGCAGCGGGGGCGGCGGGGGGGGGGCAGACCCCGCCCGGGAGGGAGGCCCCGTCGGGAGCAGCGCCCGCTCCTGAGGCTCGGGGCTCCCCAAGAAGCCCCAGGGTCTGAGCGCAGATTCGCGGGGCGGGGCGGGGCAGTGCCGGCCTCCCCGAAGCCTCCCTGTCTGCCTGCGGCGGCCCGGGCCTCCCCGGCCAGCCCCCGTGACCCCCGGAGCCCCGCCGCCCAGGCCTCCCCGCCACCCTGGTGACCCCAGAGCCCGGCCGCCCAGGCCTCCCCGGCCACCCCTGTGACCCCCGAGCCCGGCCGCCCAGGCCTCCCCGGCCACCCCCGTGACCCCCCGAGCCCAGCCGCCCAGGCCTCCCCGGCCACCCCCGTGACCCCCCGAGCCCGGCCGCCCAGGCCTCCCCGGCCACCCCCGTGACCCCCGAGCCCCGCCGCCCAGGCCTCCCCGGCCACCCCTGTGACCCCCCGAGCCCGGCCGCCCAGGCCTCCCCGGCCACCCTGGTGACCCCCGAGCCCGGCCGCCCAGGCCTCCCCGGCCACCCCTGTGACCCCCAAGCCCAGCCGCCCAGGCCTCCCCGGCCACCCTGGTGACCCCCGAGCCCAGCCGCCCAGGCCTCCCCGGCCACCCCTGTGACCCCCGAGCCCGGCCGCCCAGGCCTCCCCGGCCACCCCTGTGACCCCCCGAGCCCGGCCGCCCAGGCCTCCCCGGCCACCCTGGTGACCCCCCGAGCCCGGCCGCCCAGGCCTCCCCGGCCACCCCTGTGACCCCCAAGCCCAGCCGCCCAGGCCTCCCCGGCCACCCTGGTGACCCCCGAGCCCAGCCGCCCAGGCCTCCCCGGCCACCCCTGTGACCCCCCGAGCCCGGCCGCCCAGGCCTCCCCGGCCACCCCTGTGACCCCCCGAGCCCGGCCGCCCAGGCCTCCCCGGCCACCCTGGTGACCCCGAGCCCGGCCGCCCGGGCCTGCAGAGAGCATGCAGGAGGACAAACAGCAGGTGCAGATGCTGCGGTCTGAGGGCAGCCGGTCACGGTGGGCGAAAGGAGCGTGGAAAGAAGCGCGGGACCCGCGAATCTGGGGAAGGCAGAACGCGGCTCCCAGGGGCTCACTCCAGGCCACGCTCGCCTGCAGCACACACACCTGTCCGGCACCCCCGGGCTCGGGCCCTGCACAGAGTCCTGTGAGCAGGAGCCGCCGCTTAGGGACACTGACCTCACGAGTCAGCTCCCCGGCTTGGACACCCCTGACGCACCCCGAGACCCAAGAACACACCACGCCACAGTTCGTGCAGGAAGGAGCATCTTCTCCGGCCCCAAAGCCGGCACGGAAACCTTTCTGGAGATGGAAGGGGCATTAAACACCAAGCAAGGAACAGAGAAGCACCCGCCACGAGGCCTGCGGCGCGTCGCTGTCTGCCAAGAGAGAGTCCGCTCCTTGCCTCGCGCCTCACCCAGCCGGGAGCGCCAGCCCGTCCCATGGCCTGACTGGAGACGCGAGCTCGCCCCGGGCTCTCCTCTCCCAGGCTTCCGTTCTCTACGGGTCACGTAACTCCCTCTCGGTGTCGCCAAGCCCCACGCCGCGCAGGAAGCCCGAGCCTCAGCCCCACCAGAGCCACATGGCAAACAGCCCCTGCCCGTCCGAGAGCGGAGCAGCATCTGGACGCTCCAGGATCCGGGCGTCCAGTGTCCAGCCCACCGTCGCGCCCTCTTCGCTCACAGGTCCCCCGGGCTCAGGAACTGTCGCCGCTCCAGGCGGACGCACCAGCTGAGGCGCTGCGGACGGGGTGATGAGCCTCTTGGGGGCTCCGAGGGCCTGGCCCGGGCCTCCCCAGACGGCTCGCACGGCAGACCCTCCCTCCGCGGCCCCTCGGGGGTCACACGAGCCACCTTCTGAGAGTTCCCGCGTTTGCTCCGTCCCAGCCGACGTGGTGGCAGAATCCCGGGAGGCTCTGACGCTCGAGCTGACTCTGAGTCTGCTGTGGGAGGGCATCTGCCTGCGCTCTGATCAAAATACCTCAGAAATAGTTAGGATTTTCTGTTTAGATCTGCAAAGACATTCCTCCCAAGTAGAGGTACTTTGTTTTCACGAGAACCTGGAAGACTTTAGAAGCATCGGTGTTAGGGAGATCAAGAGTTATGACTGAAAATAGAAATATCCCTTTCTCTCTCAAGTCTGTAAGAAGTCAGTGTTCAGAGGGTGATTCTGTGTTTTCTTTATGTTGTTAGAGCTTTTAAAAAGATTAAATCAAGTTATTTGTGTCCAAACTATTAAGAGTTGCAACTGTGGTTTGAATCTATTCAGTAATTCAATTCCTCTCTGTCTCCAGCACTTTCTTAAGACACACACTCGGAGACGCAGTGGGAAAACTTCCCGGCCAAAACAGGCTCCGGGCCTCCGGCGGATGAGAACCGCTACGTGGGGCTCCCGCAGTGACGACAGCCTCGCTACCTGAGGATTAGATTCTGTGTCTCCTCAATCTCTGACCACGCGTCGGCGGTCATGGCTCCCACTCCAGCCCCAGCACCTGGCGGGCCCCGGGCGAGGCCCCAGGAGGGTACGCAGGTCCCCCTGAGCCCACGGGAGGGGGCCTGGCCCCGCCAGCCCTGCCAGCCCCCTCCACGGAGGACGTGACTGGAGAGGCCTTGCCGGCTCGCACCTGAGGGCACCCGAGAAGGGCTACATGAAGCTTGGGATGTTTCTGGAAACCTATCGGCTCGTCCTTCCCCTGACATCTTTGATGCGGAGAACACACTGCTCTGGCAGCCATCTCTCCGGTCATCAGCGGAAGTTGCCGCGTGTGGAAATGCCCCAAACAAAAAATGCTTCCCACGCCCGCTCAGTGGACAGGAGGCGGCACCACACCGACACGTTCTTTCTCGTTCATTCTCTTGATGACGCCTCCGTGACGAGGGGGCTCGGGGAGGACTCGTGCGGCCGGCGTCGGCTCACGGGGCTCAGAGCTCGCCGGCTGGGATCTCCCGGGATGGCCGCGGGCTCTGGCTTCAGACAGAGCTCCTCTGCCTTGGGAATGAAACGTGGGTGAAGTGCGTGTGACTTTTAAGTTATTTTCTGTTAGATTATGCGTCAACGTTGTTTGTAAGCCGGCACTGGTCTCCGGCCGGTGCTTCGCCAGCTTGTCCCTGTGTAACTCCTTGTCCCGTGTGCTTCTGCTGTCCCCTGTGACCCCGAGACCCCGCGGTCCAAGGGCTCGGATCGTGTCACACGAGAAGCCCCGAGCGGCAGAGGGAAATCCAGAAGCAGCCACGGGGCACAGGCGGACAGAACTCACGGAGCCACCACAGCCCGGGCCGGGAGTCAAACCCGTTTTAAACGCGACGCGTGATCCCTGCGCACACGCTCATGCTCCGCCTGTGATGGCCCGGCAGGCAGAGGGGGTGGCCCTGGGGGCCACGGAAATAGGGAGAACACTGGGCTGAGGCCCCCAAAATCCCCGGTTGGGGGGCCCGGTGTCCCGGGCAGAGCTGTTTCCAGGAGCTTCTGTGTCTCGCGGGAGCTCTGTTCTAAGCACGTGGGGGCAGGTGAGGGGGCTGGAGCCCGAGGGCTCCCTGCCTGCCTGAGTGGACACGGCCTGGGGGGAGGGCCGGGGAGGGCAGGCTGCACGGGGGCGCAGACGGGCATGTGCGGCGCTCGGGCAGTGCGGGTGCAGCTGCAGCAGGAGGGAGAAGCAGGAGGACGGGGGGTGGAGGTGAGCGTGACCCCGAGGAGGGCATGGCGAGCGGATACGCTGGGCCTGGAAGCGTGGACAGTCCCGCTCAGGCGTGGACGGGGCTTTTTTCAGTTACAGGATCCAGAATGCCCTGGCCCGTGCCAGAGGAGCCACGACAGAGACATGACCGTGACCGGCTCCCTCCAGCCCCACGGGGCTGCACCCCAGACCCCGCCCGCCCCAGAATGACCCTCCCGGAAGCTCCGGGCCTGCCGGCGCTCTCACCGCGGTCACTGCTCTTATCGCCCCAGGAGAACGGAAAGGAGGCGTCCTGGCTCGCCCTAGAATGTTTGTTTTACTGCGTTTGGTGAAGCCTCTGTGCACCGTCATGTTCTCAGTCTCCAGCCGCACGCTCGAGTTTGAGCCTGGCCCCTCAGTTACCGACGTCGCCTTCTCTGGGCTCGGTGCCTCCAAGTACCAGTGGCCAGCAGTCCAGCCATTGGTCGGAAAAGCTGGACACAGCCGTGTGGAACAGTTATCCACCATCACAAAGTAGAACAGCTAATTGCAAAATTAAAAGGACTTATTCACAAAACTGGGCCTCGGGGAAATCACGCCGCACTGCAGAGGGCTCCCCGGCCTTGGCACCTGGGTGAGGGGCAGCCTCTCCGCCTGCTGCGGGCGGGCGTCCCCGGCTCCAGGGCTGCGGCAGTCTCTGCGGTGCTCCGGGACGGGACTCCCGCAAAGGCTCGCCAACCGCTCAGCGAGTCCACGGTGCCGATATGGCCCTGGCTCTCGGCTCCGTCCACGTGACAGGCGGTGGCTGGTCAGACTGTGTGGACGCCAAGGCCCTCATGGTCACCCTGTGGCCAGGCCCCTCTTGCAGCAGCTTGGTGTGGGCGGCCCCTGGGCTCTGAAGGTGGGGCTGGCTTTACTGCAATGGCAGGAACCTCACTTCGCCGGGGTGTCTCCGAGTCTCCAACGTCCCGGGCGAGCACCCGGCAGCTCAGCTGTGTCTTGTCATGCCCTGGGGCTAGACCAGGGGGCTGCCACTCTTGGTGTCCACGGTGCTAAAGCAGATGCCACGAGGCGACTAGCACCCTCTGGCGGCTGCCCAGCTGCTGCCCCCTGGGGCTGGTGGGTGCCTTTGTCCCTCCCGGGAGCCGGTGCAGCTCCTTCCCGCCTGCCCGTCTGGGCACTGCGGGGACGTGTCCATGTGTCCTCCGCACAGGCGGGGCAAGGCGCCCACACAAGCACCCAGGTCCAGTCCCACCCAGGCCTCCAGCTCCACGACCCTCGGGAACAGGGAGGAGAGGCAGCCCTGGCTGGGCCTGAATTCTGAAGTCCTTTTATTCTGGTCCTTTTTTTAGAAAATGTTCTTAAAGTGTATTCAATAAATATTTATTATGCACCTGCTATCAGACAGACATAGATATTTTCCCCATAATGGCTCCTGTGTCTGACTGACAGCTCTGAGCTTATTCCAGAGTCAAGACAGGAGCTGGGGACAATTCTGATGGCCTCAGAGTTCCCGGTGGGGGTTTCAGTCCTGCTGAATGAGGAGACACTTGCAGACAGAGCGGAGCCGTCTGGGTTCTGGGGGTGGGGGGGCGGTGGCTCGCCACTTGTTGGTTCCGGGAGGCTGGTGAGACTCAGGCCAACACAGCCGAGGTCCACGCACATTCCGGGGAGGGCCAGGTGGGCTGGGCAGGCGCCCCGTGGGCAGAGGCAGGTGCCCACAAGCCCCTGTTCACGTTGCCAAGCCACATGCTCTGGGAGAGGCTCAGTCACACCCCCAGTCAGCACCCTGCGCCGGGAGCGCCCCCACGGCCGGCACAGGAGGGAGGCAGGGTGGGGCTTCCCTTCCAGGGCCAGCCTGTACCTCGCTCCCGCCGGGGGCTCAGCCGAGGTCTGTAGTCCAGTGTCAGCACACACGAGCCTCAGGCCCAGCAGGAGTGTCGCCTGGAACGGGGTCCCCACACACAGAAGGCGAGACGGCGGGCGCCCAAAGGCGCGACCCCTGGCGGCTTCGAGGCCATGGAAGGGGAGTGTCAGAGAAGCAGCCTCTGCTTTGAAGACACACCGAGGAGCTGTCGGCCGGGCCCGCGCTCAGATGGCGGTGCTGGAGGGCACGGGGGCGGGAGGGGGGAAGGTGGGTGCAGGCACCTGTCCCCCCGGACGCCACGGGCGCTCGCCGAGCCTCATTTCTACTCTGGTCACGTGCCCCGACTGGCTCGTGCGTGCAGATTAATTAGGGTCTGAAAGCCTGAAATATCAGTTTCCCTAAGCAACGCAATTAACGAGCAAGAGGCAATTACGAAAGTCTTTTGAAAATAGTCGGAAGTGCCTTTTCATAGCCTCACGCGCTAGAAATTTTCTCCAAGCGATTTAAAACCATTTATTTCCAAAGCATCTTCTAGGGATGACTGTTTGAATCAGGTGTCTGATCCCACTGTAGGAGTCTGGGGTTTCGTAGACTTAATTACTTGGTGTTTAATCTAGGAATTTAGTCTGTGGTTAATCATATTTTGATTTCAGAGCTATTGGCACCGTCACCGCTTCATCATGACCGGAGCCCTTTCCGAACTGGCAGGACCTCGGCCCGAGGGACGCCTCCCCGGCCAGCCCTGGCCCAGGGGCCGCGAGTGGGACAAGAGGCCCGGACACCTCCCCCCCGCCCCAGGATGGGCTCGCCCGAGGAGCTAAACGGCCGTCAGTCACCGCCAATACGACTTTCTGCTGTTTCCAGAGTCTACGCTGCTACGTGATCACAGCTGGACAGCGCCCATGACACACCCACAGATCCCACTCTCCGGAAGTTACTCGGAGGAAGGGCGGGGCGGCTGGGCTGGACGCCACGGGGAAACTGAGTCACAACAGCCGCAGGAGGAACCAAGACCCCACAGAAGGTCAGCAGCCCGGGCCCGACTCCCGACACGCCGACCGGAACAAAGAGAGGAACCAGGATCCTAAAGGCCGGGTCTCCGCCCGGAGAGATGCCGCTCTGGGGCCTTCCAGAAGCTTCTGCACAGTGAGCGCGAGGACCCAAAGCTCAGACACCACGAGTCATCCTGGCTGGACGTAGCTGGAGGGCGATGGCAGCCGTCGCCAGGGCGGGACGTGGCGAGAGATGAAGGTGGCGTGGGCCCCCTGGGGAGGCGCTGGCTGAGGGCCCAGACGTGCGTGGGGCGCAGCCGGGGCAGGGAGTGGGTTAGGCGCATGGACCCGGGGGCATGGCTGCCAGGAGAGCCAGGACTGCAGGGCCCGGGAGCGGCCAGCGGCCTGGGACTGTGCTCAGCATGAGGGGGCGTCACCAGGGGCCCGGGAGACACTCGTGGGGGCAGGCGGGGACAGCCGCGTGGGGGCCCCGGGCCCCCTGAAGCCCCTTCCACAGGGAGAAGCTCTGGAAAGCGGCATCACGGTGGAGAACAGACTTCCGGCGCCAGTTCTGCTCAGTTACTTCGCACGTGGCGTAATCTTCCTGCTCTCCACTTTCAGAATCTCTTCAAAGTGACGTGAAAATGAAACTTTGCTGGGAGTTGCCGGCTACACTTGACCGTGGGGCGCTGGGCTGAGGCGGCCTGTCTCTGCGTCCTTGCCCGTGTGCGATGAGTCGGCCTCCACGGTCACTCGCGCTCGTGGGCCAGCGCGCGAAGCCCCAGTGCCCCGAGCCACGCGTCTGTGCCGTGAAGACTCCCACGGCCGGCCCGGTGAAAGGCTGATGTTTCCTGATCGTCCACGCTTCTCCGTTCACTGCCGTCCACGTAATGTGCTGTCCACCCACCCGGCCACTCACCGGCTGTCCACGTAACGTGCTGTCACCCTCCCAGCTGCTCATCTGACTCTGTTCATTACCAAAATGCTCGTGTGACAGCTGCCATATCTGAAAACACACGTTTCTTCTCCTTGGCCTTTACCTTCCTTAGCTGTCTTCGAGTTCACCTTCAAGTGAGCACGTTTCCTGGAGAGCCTGGCTCCACACCGCTGCGCCCCCAGTCGAGTGAACCCTGACTCCATGCCGCCGCACCCCCAGTCTTGGGTGAACCCCGACTCTGCGCCGCTGTACCCAGTCTCAGAGGAGCCCCGGCTCACGCCACCATGCCCAGTCTCGGGTGAACCCCGACTCCACAGCGCCCACACCCAGTCTCTGGGGAGGCCTGGTCCACGCCGCCGCGCCGGTCCTGGGCACATGGTGCATTTAGTTGTCCGGGAAATCCCTGTGACAAGGACCCTCCCACCCGGGCAGAAATCTGAGTGGACATGTGTGTGCAAACGCTTATCCCCCTGATGCGGTCAAGTGTGCATGTGATGCGCCCTCTGGTCTGACACGCGGCGGTGTGGACAGCCAGCGGGCGACACAGGGCAGACAGGCGGGGGGGCACCTGTGGCGTGGTGCGAGGTGGCCATCCAGAGACCATGGCGGTGGCCCCGCTGGGCATTCCAGAGCTCTCCTCTATAAGCCTGCGCGCATTTGCCTTGGTTCTGTCACAGTCGGCATTTTTAAGTCCGGAAGGTCTTCCACACACATTTTTCTTTCCAGGCATAGCCACTTCCCCGTGGACGCAGAAATAGCCCAGGAGCTGGCGCCCTGCGGCCGCAACAGGGGTGGGGGGTTGGGGGGCACTTACTGGTGTAGGTGAGCTGGAAGCCCTGGCGGGTGTCGGAGCCGTCAGAGTCGAACTCCAGCCACAGGTGGTTGGACGTGCTGTTGAGGACCCGGCCCTCGAGCTCGCTGCCGGTGAAGGCGCCCAGGGGCCGCGAGGCACTGTCCTTGCCGTCATAGACCTGGGGGAGAGGACCCCGCGTGAGCCGGCACGGGACTGGCGTCACCGTCACCCTAACAAGGAACTTGATCTTCCAAGACAGAACTTTGCACTAAATGGTCCCCAAGTTACAGAAAGCGGGGCACACTTTTGTGGAAGTTCCGCCTGAACACCCCTTCATGCTGCAGCTGCGGCTTGAGAGCCCACCGCTGGCCCAACAGGTGAGCTGGTCAGAGCCACGCCTGAAGGGTCTGCTCGCGGGGAGCGTGCCCTCGTCTGGCCTCTCCGGGGCCCCTGTTCTTGTCACCCCACAAGGCCCCGGAGATGCGGTCGGAGTGGGCCTTGCCTGGAGTCGGCCTGGATGCGCCTGCTCAGGGCTGACGGGCTTTGAGCTGGAAGGGACTGGCAGTGCCCTGGCGAGCGGCTGTGTCGCACCCACCCCGAACTCAGAGGGCAGCAGCGCTCTGGGAGCGTGGGCCTGACGCACACCTGGGGTGACCGGGCCCCACACCATGTTGCCCTGCTTCCCTGGTGCAGGCTGGCGGGGCCTGAACGCTGGCAGTGGGCCCCGGGGCTGGGAAGCCCACAGTGCAGGGCGCGCGGAGGCAGCAGGCCAGCTGAGGTGCCATGGAGCTGCGGGGCGAGGGCCTCTCCCAGCTCCACAGGAGCTAAGCCCCAGGGCTGAGTCCAGCCTGCTCACCCCGCCAGCCCCCGGCCGCTCCTGGCGCCACCAGCAGGGCGGAGATTCTCTTAACTTGGCTTTTCCACAAGCGGCAGGAAGCACCGCGTGCCCGGGGAGGCCCACCACGCGGCCTCTTTCTGGCCACACCACGTGGGGGCGGCCGAGGGACATGCTGCCACTGAGGGTTTCTCGCGCTGAGATGCTGATCAGCACCCTCACTGACACGCGTGTCAGGACAGACGTTCCCGGGACGGCGGCTCCTTCGCAGCTGCCCGTGGCAGCCAGGCCTTCGCCTTTTTGTTATGATCGACACCTGGCGCTGCGGCCATCGTGGAAGGGAGTCCTGCTCCCTCCAGCCAGCGGCATCTGTCAGGCCTGCTCAGCGCAGTCGCCCACCGCTCACCCGCACCGATGGGCGCGCACCCTGGAGAGTCTGCTGCAGACCTGCTGCGTCTAGAGCTGAGGCCATTCACGTGGCACGGGACACGACACTCACCCGCAGGCCCCGACACTCCCGTGCTTGTGGCTCCCCAAGGGGCCCAGGGCGGGGCCATGTCATGTAGGGGGAGGTAAGCAGACGCCTTGGAACTGTGGGAAGGGGGCAGGAAGCCGAGTCCCAGTCTTGGCCCTGGGCCTGGACATGGTGCCCACTCACGCTGGGACCAGCATTCTCTGCGCTCAAACCCCCCTCCATGTGCTGAGAGGACCTGCGAGGACGCCACGTGTAGCCTTGCGATCTGGGGAATTCCCAGTTGGAGCTGGGGTTATATAAATTGAGGTGAGGCCTAGGAGCCCCTACACCTGCCTCCTGTCTTTCCTCTGGGGCCATGCATAATGTGGGTGGTGGGTGGGCTGGGTCCTGAACCCCCAAGCTGGGGCGTCCCTCCTGGCGCTGGCTCTTGGTGACCTCTAAGGCACAGAACCTCCCCCTTCTGCATGGGAGGCCACAGCAGGACACCATGTCCCGGGCTTCTTCTGAGAGCCAGACCGTGTCCAGGGCCACCCCCATCCGCCACGCGGCCCTGCGTGGTCACTCGCACCATGACCGTGGGGGGGGGGCAGGTTTTCTGTGAGCCGCTCTGTGCGGACAGGCCCCAGGCCTGGCCCCGTGTGTTCTGCCACTGAGTCCTCAAGGCAGCCCGGGGGCTGTCTCGTGGCGCGTCCAGGTGTGGACTGGGGGGCGCGGCGTCGCGCTTTGTCCAGGACGGCTGCAGGGGCGGGGGGTGCAGGCGGTGGCTGAGCCTGGGCAAGCCCGGGCGTCCGTACCTTGAGGACGTCACCGTGGAACAGCTGGAAGGTCGGGGCCCGCAGCCGCACGCCCTTGCCGGGCTCTGTCTCGACGCTGTAGACGCACTCGTGGTTGTTGTCGTAGTTGGCCGGGAAGTTGGGGGACAGCAGCGTGCCTTCGTTTCCCCGGACGCTCGCGCCGCACTCCGCTGGGGTAAACGGGACAGTGAGAAAAGAGGGTTCAGAAGGGGAACCACTGACGTGACGGGGCGCAGCTTCAGGCCAGGGCGGCCTCTCTGTGACGCGCAGCTGACCATCCAGTCTGACTGATCACCCACGGGACGGGAGTGCTCCCCACGCGCCCGCTGCCGAGCCGCCTCGGTCCTCTAGGAGAAGGCCCAGACCCCGGACGCCCGCGGCCTCAGCGCACCCGCCTCGCAGGACGCCCGCCAGCCCCCAGCTGTTCCCGCGTCTGCCGGCTCCGAGCGGCCCCTGGGGGTGGGGGCGGGGCAGCCGGGCGGGGGCCACCGCTCCTGCACACTCACTTCGCATGAACAGCCTGTGACCAGGGTGAGACAGAAAACCCGGGTGTGTGCACCCGTGTGTGCCTGCGCTTGGGTGTGCAGGCGTGTGCACCTGCGTGTGTCACTAAATGCCATGTCCTTTCCTTCTTCAGACCGATCAAAACACGCATGCACTGCTCAATAAAAAGCAAAACCCTCCCAGACACGGGGAGGGCGCCCGGGCAGCAGAAGAGGGGTCTGCGCCCCAGTGGGACCACCCAGCCTGGCCCTCGCCCGGCCCCTCCGCGGCGTGGTGATTCGTCCGGACATTGCTCAGGGCGGCAGTGAAACCCCGAGGCCCGAGAGACCCAGCGCAGAAGCACCTGCTTCCCTGATTTGTTTCATCTTTCATGGCTTCGGAGTCCTGTTCTCACAACCGCCCGCCTGCGCTGGGGCAGCAGCCGAGAGCCTGGGCTGCCTCCTGGCCCCAGGCTCCATCGTGTGACCGCGGGGCTCAGCCGGCTCTTGGCGGGGCAGGCCCATTGCAGGTCCGGGGCTGAGACCGGCCTGAGCTGGCCCTGAGCCCTGGCCCCTCTGCTGGGCGCCGGGCACGGTTCTCAGCAGGCAGTG
Organism: Talpa occidentalis; assembly: GCF_014898055.3. Classification (NCBI taxonomy): domain Eukaryota; kingdom Metazoa; phylum Chordata; class Mammalia; order Eulipotyphla; family Talpidae; genus Talpa; species Talpa occidentalis. Next base: position 148,083,999 of record NW_023604295.1, on the reverse strand, counting down.
GACACCGCCCCGCTGTGAGCTTCCGCCCCGCCTCAAGGCACCCAACAGGATGCCCTCGACCTCCAGATCCTCAAGGACATACAGAACATGCGCGCTTGGCATCCACCTTGCTGAGGGTCCCGCTGTAGGACGCCCCGCCCCCTCCCAGGAGTGCCCGAGCCGCGCCCTTCTCCCGGCCCCTCACGGCGCCTCTCCACGCCCATGGGGCCGGCCGGGCGGAGCTGACGCCTCCTTTGTGTCCAGCCTGTTGGCAGCGTCCGTCTCCTACGAGGCAGCTGCTCTGGGCCCTCTTCCTCAGCCACGAGACTGAGGCGCGGCCCCGGCCGCCCCCTGACTGCCCCGGCTGCCCACCCGCCCTGACCGCACAGCCCGCCCGGATGAATGAAATGAAAGCGTGTGGCCACCTACCCACACACCTTGGCAGAGGTGCGCTCCACACACGGCGGCCCCCGCCCAGGCAGGTCAGCTTGGTGGCCCCTTCCAGGCGGTACCCCGGGAAGCAGGAGAAGGTCAGCACGTCCCCGACGCCAAACTGGAAGCCGACCCTCCGGCTGAAGGCCGGGACGCCCGGGTCCTCGCAGGGCTCCAGGTCGTACTCTGAGCAGGCGGAGACGCGGGGCAGAGACTCAGGGCGCTGGGGACACACAGGGACCCCAGGCGCTGACCCAGCGCCCCACGAGGCTGCAGGCTGCTCCCAGGACAAAGGCTGACCTCGCGCCACCGGAAAGCCCCCGAGGGTAAGCGCTTCATTTGAATGATGAAGTCGCTATTTATCTGGACATTTAAGAAATAAGCGCCATTAATTTAGTGCCAATTGGTGTCCAGGCAAAATGCCTCCAGAAGGAAAGGCTCTTGCCCGGGCTGAGCTCGGGCCCTGCGGAGCTGCTGTGTGTGGCCCCGGAGGAGGCAGCCCCCAAAGGCCTGCGCCGTCTGCTCTGCCGCCCACCGCGGGCCTGGCCGTGGCTGGAGACGGCGCATCGGTCTCCACGCCAGCGTCACTCAGCCTGCCCCAAAGCCACGGAGACCTGGGCGAGCGTGCTCTGCCGTCCTGGGTGTCGCGGCTGGCTGCCAGCGCGGGAGCCCACCCCTGCTGCGGTGGCCCTGGCCTGCCGGCTCTGCGGGGGCCGTCGAGGCCCAAAGGACGGAGCAGCGCGGCCCTGCCCCGTCCCGCGGACTCTGTCTACGCTCCTGTGGGCGTAGAGAGGGGGCAGCCAGTCTTCGGGGGACACTTTTCAGGGGGAGAGTTTGCGGGGTCTGTAGGCCAAGAGGCGTTCTGTGGCTGGCAGGCGGTGGGCTGGGCTGGGCCAGCTTCTGGGAGGGCCGCCCGCTCCCTCCCTCCCGGTCACCCCGTGCCAGCACCTGCCTGTGACTCCCCCCCGCCACTCTGCACCCACGGGCGCGCACACATTCACGCACACTCTGCACCCACACTCACGCACACACTTAAGACACTCACACACTCACGCCCGCCCTCGGCCGCAGAGCCCGCGTACCCAAGAAGGTGACGTTGAAGCCCTCGTAGGAGATGGAGAAGTCGGAGATGAAGCGGAGCTGGGCGGTGAAGTTGCCGAACAGGCCGGCCTTGACAGTGTGGGGCAGCACCGAGCCGGTGAGCCTGGCCACGGGCGCCGCGAAGCTGCCGTCCTCCGAGATGAGCAGGTAGTCGTGGGAGCTCTCCAGGTGGAAGGTGTGGAACATCATCTGGACGCCTGGGCCAGAGGGGGCGTGAGCTGCGGGCGGCTCCGGACGCAGAGACCATGTGGCCTCAGTGAGCAGAGCCGCGTCCCGGGTGGGAAGGCCAGGTGGGGGCTGGGCAGACAGAGCGGCTCGAGGGAGGGAGGCGGGAGGGGGGACCCCGTGGGCGAGCGAGCGGAGGTGGATGAGCCCGTGCAGGGACAGACAGACAGACAGGCAGGCCTCCAGCCAGGCGCCAGGGCACAGACAGGCGCAGACACAGGCCCGCAGGCGCACAGCGGGAGCTGTGGGCAGCCACCTGGGTTGCGCCCCAGGAGCTCTGGCCCAGGGTCCCAGGCCCCCGCAGAGTCCCCTCGGGTCGTCCCCCATTTCCTTCGGGTGAGCCAGCTCTTACATCCACTGGGCGTGGCCCCCTTCCTCACCACTGTCCCCGCCCCCGGCCGCCCCTACGGGAGCGGAGCAGAACATGAGGCCGACCCTGCGCGTGGCACCGTGCTCAGAGACCCCGACCCCGATGACACGGAGACACGGAGCCGCAGGCTCTCTCCTTTCTCGCCCCCGCAGTGCCCGTCCGGGCAGGCGCCGGCCTTACCCTTCCCGTGAGAGACTTCGATGGTCCACGTGCAGTTGAGGGAGTTGGGGTAGAAGTCCGGGAACCCGGGGGACAGCACCGTCCCGCTCGTGCCGTGGATGTAGCCTCCGCACAGGGCTTGAAACAGGAAAGGCACCTTAGGGTCAGGCCCACAGGCCCGCTAGGACGAGGGGCTTTTAGAGCGTCCTCTGTAGCAACCAGGGCAGGCGCAGCCCGTGCCCGGCGGGGGCAGGGTGGGCGGCCAGCGCAGCTGCCCTTTAGGAGGCAAGGGTGGCCCGAGGGGGTGATGCTGAGCGGAACGGCCAGAAGGGATGCCAACTGCTGCAGGATCCCCCTCAGGGCGGGCTGGGGGAGACAACAGCCCCAGCAGCCCTCCCGGGGCAGGCACAGGGCGGGAGGAGGCGGGGTGAGTCTGCCTGCGGTGGGAAGCGGCTTGGAACCTGCCAGTTGCCGCAAACTCGCGGAATAAAATAAATCAAAGATTTCCCTGGCCTTTGCCTTTCCCCACATACAAAGAGGGTGACGTCGCCCAACGCCCGTGTTATTTTTCCAAGACTGAAGCGAGGGGGGCTCCGCGAGGAGATGCGGGCAGCTCCTCTGACATCATGGGATGTGACACGTTAAGGTCAACATTGGCTTCTTCTTCCTTTGCTGAGAATTGGGGGTTTTTAAGGTTTAAATATCCTTCTGCTGTGTCGTCTGTTACGATAAAGCAGCCCTGGGGGTTGAGGAGGTTGCTTGAGATTTTAGAGGCCGACAGGAACGATCCTCGCAGTTAACCCCAAGCCGTCGGCATGACCCCGACGCCCGCAGAGCCAGCACCTCCCAACACCCTGCCCTCGCAGGCTCATCCTTCCCTGGTAGGTTCTGCAGCAGCAGTGACGCAGGGCCTCCACACCCTGTCCCCGTGGGGGGCGCGCCTCGGGTGCAGGCGTCTTGGGGGGGCACACCCGGGCCTCGCCTCAGCTCCAGGATGCTCAGCCCACGGGCAGCCCGCGCCTCCAGACCGGGTCCTGCCCAGGCGGCCGCGCCTGCTGTTACCCAAGCTCTGGGAGCCTCAGCCCTGCAGACCGTGCCGTCCGACAGGGGAGCATGCTGTGTCTGCAGAGAGCGGCTTCTGGGCGCCACTCTGGGCCTCAGGCTGGTTTTGACCAGGCCCTTTCCAAGTCCTGTTGGCCATGAGCTCACCGTCAAGGCCAGGGGGCTGTGCTGAATGGCCTGTGCTGGGCACCCACAAGGCTCGCTGGCTTGCCCAAGGCCTCCTGGCCACCCCCGGCAGACTGACCCGAGGACTCAGCCCAGGCGTGGGGAGGCCCTTGGGCGGTGCGTGGGCCCAGGGAGCAGTGTTGCTGCAGCCAGAGCCCTCAGAGGGACAGCCCCAGAGGCCTTGGCCTCCTGGTGTGAGGACATGGGGATGCGGGAACCAGCTCGTGGGTACGAAGAAGGTGGTTAGGACAGAAGTGTTGGGAGGGAGGGACTGAGCTGGGCAAGGAGTGGTCAGCTGCTGGGCAGGGCCAGGAAACAGTCTGGTTAGATACCAAACCACCGAGCACAGCAGATATTGACACGGAATCAAGAATCCCCGTGGCCTGAGCCGGGCAAGTCCTCTTCCGGGCAGAGTCCCGGGGCCAGAGCACCATGGTGCCGGGACCAGCAGTAGTGGGTGACCCCGATGGCTGCGCATCCTCTGCGAGCCGAGGACCACACGGCTCTGCACCAGGCTCAGCGGCCGCGGCCTCCACCCCTCGGCCTGCGGGGGAGCCGGACTGGGGTGACTGGGAAGCCTGCCCTGCCCAGGGTCAGTGCCGGCCGCAGCGGTCCCCAACCTAGTCGCGCCGAGGCTGGCCCGGCAGACAGCAAGCTCCTGTCTTGGCGCGAGAGTGTCCGCTCAGCTGCATGCACGCGTGACTTATCCTGCTGTGGGTTTTGGGGGCCGCTTAAGAAAAGAAACTGGGTGCTAGTGCACGTGAGCAACGCTAAGGCCTTTGAAGGGGAGCCTTGTTCTGGCGCTCTTGCTCCAGCGGGCCCTGAGAGCAGCGGACGTGCGCACACAGACCGCGCTGGGACGCCCTGAGCACGGCGGACGCTCCCCCTGCCAGCACGGGGCGCCTGGTGAGCGCTCCCTCTCCATGCGCTGATCCCGGATACAACCTGGTGCTGAACGTTCAAACCACAGCCAAAGTGCCGCGCTGACCCCTAGCCCCGGCCGCTGGGCGGCGGCCTCCGCTCGCTGTCTGTCCTGTGTTTCTGTGAACACGCGTGTGCAAGGCCGCCAGCGTGTGCCGTGGGCACCTGCGGTCACCTGCGTGCTCGTGTCCCCACGCGGGTGTGTGCAGCGGGTGCAGGGGTGCGCTCTGCGCGTTGGACTGTGCGTGTGCGCCCGGCACCCCCCCCCGGGGTTCTGGGGGCGCGTCCCTCGGGCCGGGACAGGGTCCGGGAGACCCAGCGCCGGCCCGGCCGCGCCACCCGCGCTCCCGTGGGCGCCACGTGTGTCCTGGGCCGAGGACGTGGCCCCGCTGTGCACCGGTGCCCGCCGTGGTGCCCGTCAGGGGCCCGCGCCGCCCGCTCGGCCCTGTTGGGAAACGGGGTCTCCCACGGACAACCCTGGCGGAGAGGCCGTGGTCTGGACAGGGCGAGACTGGACCATCCCTCCATTTCCCTCCCGCGGGTGCTGCACGGCAACGGGGCTCTGGAGCGGCTGGGGCAGCCCCTGCTGTGAGCCCAGCTGCAACGCACGCTGCCCCGGCCGCCCAGAGCCGCAGGGGCCTGGCTGTGGCGCGGCCGCCCTGGGGTCTCCCGGGGAAGCCGAGCCGGGTGAGGGCCGCGGGGGCCATGGTACAGAGCCGACGCACCGCCCAGCTGGCCTGGCCCTCGTGCACAGGCTCCTGCTGTGTCCAGCCTGACTCTGGCCAGCCTGGCCAGCCGCGGGAGACCGCCCTGCCCTCCCTCCCACGGAGCCCGCACGGAGCGCAGCTCTGGGGCCCTCGCGGCCCACGGCGCCACCTACCGTCGCAGCTGGGCAGCGCGTGGCTCCACTGCTGGCTGCTCTCACACACCAGGGGCTCCTCGTCGCTCAGCGTGTACCCCGGGTCGCAGCCGAAGGTCACGGCGGACCTGACGCCGAAGTCGCTGCCGCGCCGGTGGCCGTTCACGGGGATGCCGGGGTCCAGGCAGGAGTCAGACTCCAGGGTCACACCTGCTTGCACACATGGGGCCGGGTCAGCCCCCGCGCGGAGCAGGTGCGCGAGGGACGGCGGGGCCGGAGGCCATGCGAGGGAAGCCCACAGGCCTGGGCACCCCGCGCTGTGGGCAGGAGGCAGCGGGCAGCTGGCCGGGCGGGCCTCCCTCCCTGTTCGCCACTTCGCCCCTTTACAGGAAAGTCGGCACTACCTTGGATGGCGTCCGCCCTGCCCGCCTCTCGCCCCCTCCCTTAGGTGACCTGCTGGATGCGGCGGCCACATGCCCGCTCTCCTGTGCACGCGCACACCGACCCAGCACACACGCGAATGAAGTGGCTTTCTAAGTGTGCGCTCCACCAGCCCACGGTTCTGACTCCCCCGGGCGGCTGCCCTGAGGGAGGGGGAGCCTTGTTAGAAGGTGCCAAGGAGAGTGGCCCCGGGCCAAGCCCTGTAACCACCTTGAGTCGCTGTTCCTTTCCCATGTCACTCTCTCTTCTCAGAGTGACACGCCACTCCCCGCAAGGGCATGAGTGAAAAGGGCTCCACGTAAGCCAGTGGGTCCAGAACACTGATGACTTGAGCTACTAACCCAGCACCTTCCACCGTGTTCAAGCTGTTTAACCCCCAAGAACGAGCTCCGGGAGCCTGTTTCTGATCGCGGCTCACCTGTAACCACAGCTTGGGTGATGCACCTTATGAAGAGGGCATCGCATCTGACATTTTTGCTAAGGGACCACAAGGAATGTGCCTGCTGTCTGGTAGTGACAGCGGCTGAGCTCCCCACGTGGGCAGGGTCAGCGTGCGAGCCTCCTGGAGCCAGCCAGGGTGCGCTCGGGCTGGGCAGGCGCGCCGGGGAGGCTGCTCCTGGGGACGCTGGCCAGGGGGCAGCTGTGCCTGCACAGGGCGCAGGGCCCTGCCGATTCCCGCCCTCCCAGGACCTGGCCCGCCCTGGGCTGGTTCCAGCAGCTTGTCTGGGCAATGGCTGTCCCAGGACGTCCACCTCCCCCTCGGTCCTGCTGGGGACGCCTGCATTTTCAGCGGGTCCCAGGACTGGGGGCGGGGGTGCAGATCCTGCCGTCTGTAATGCCGGCCCTAAGCCTCACGATTGGATGAGCACCAGGTACAGAACCGCAAAACACCACTACCGGGGCGCTCTGCTAAGAAGAAACATTACAATAAGCGAGAGAAAAGGAGCAGCGAGGAAAACACCATCTCTGCCCCAGGACTGGGCTGCGTCTCCCGGAACCACCATGGAGTCACCAGCGGGAGATCCCACGGCTTCTCCCCAGTAGGTGGCTGAGGCCGCGCCTCCACCCCTGGGGCGCTCTACCGGGGACCCCCACGCACCCACGTTGTGAATGGCGCTGTCCTCCCTGCCCTGCACCCTGGAGGGCCAGAGGGCCCGTGGCCAGCGCGAGGCCCCCCTTACGGAGCAGCCCTGGCTAGGAGGCCCGGCCGTCCGCGTCCCCGAGACCCAGGCTGGAGCAGGCTTCCGCCCCAAAGCCGCGCCCCGAGAAGAGCCCCTCACACCCGGGAGCCCGCTCGCGACCACGGAGGCCCGGCCGCAGCCCCGGCAGCCCCGGCAGCCCCGGCGCGTCTGGGCGCCAGGGAGGAGCCGGAGCGCCCGACAGAAGCCCGCAGGGGCCGGCGCCCTGGGCCCACGCGCGACTCACTCTCGTAGCGGATGAGGAAGCCCACGCTCGCGCGGCTGCTGTCGGTGGTGAAGAGCAGCGACAGGACGTTGCCGGTGCTGATGAGGAACTGGGGCGCCTGCGTGCCGTGGTACTCCCCGATGAGGGGCGCGGCGCCGCCCGGCCCGTCCCGCACCTCCAGGGTGTCGTAGTTGACCTCGGTCTGGAACCTGCGGGGCAGCGTCGGGCGCGGCCCTCAGACCCGGGGCTGGGGCAGGGCCGAGCCGGCGGGGAGCCTGCCGCGGCCCACGCGCTGGCAGGCGGCCGGGGCGCACGGGGACGGCGACCCGGAGGGGGACACGCGGAGTGCCGGGTCCTGAGACGCCCCAGTGCAGCTCCCCCGAAGGAGCGACCCCAGAGACGGGCAGGAAGGGGCGCGGGGGGGGTCCTCGCCAGAGTGCCCCACCCCAGAGACCCGAGTCCTCCCCCGAGTCCTCCCCGAGTCTCCCCCGGTGCTCCCCAGAGCCCCCCGACAGTCCTCGCCCAGAGGCTCACCCTGCAGAGCCGCTCACCGCGCGCCGGGCCCCGGGGCAGCGAGCCTGGGGCTGGCAGGGATGCCAGGACCCGCGCCGCGCCGCCCCGCCGTGCCCGCCCCGCCGTGCCCGCCCCGCCCCGCCCACCACAGCCCGGCCCCGCCCACAGCCCGGCCCCGCCCACAGCCCGGCCCCGCCCACCACGTATCCAAACCCGCCCACACGCCCGGCCCCGCCCACAGCCGGGCCCGCCCACCACGTGCCCAAACCCCGCCCACAGCCCGGCCCCGCCCACAGCCCGGCCCCACCACCACGTGCCCAGCCCCGCCCACTCCACCCGGCCCCGCCCACATCCCGGCCCCACCCACTCAACCTGCCCCGCCCACTCTACCCGGCCCCCGCCCACCACGTGCCCAAACCCCGCCCACAGCCCGGCCCCGCCCACTCCGCCCGGCCCCGCCCACTCTGCCCGGCCCCGCCCACACGCCCGGCCCCGCCCACGTGCTGCCTCGCCACTGTGCCCCCATCACTGTGCCCGCCCCGCCCACTCTGCCCAGGCCCGCCCAGGTGCCCGCCCCGCCCGAGGGCCCCGCGGGCCGCGCCAGCGCGGGGAGCTCCGGGAGCCTGTCCAGGGCCTGCCCTGCCCGCCGGGCCGCCTCCCGGGCAGCTGCGGGCGGAGCCGCCGAGGCCGGTCCGGGGAGCCCTGGCGCGGGGCGCGGTGGGGCCCGCGGGGCGCGGCGGGGCCTGCGGGGTGCGGCGGGCTCACCTGTCGAAGGTGATCTTGACGGCGTGGCCCGGCCTGGCTTCGATGACCCACTCGCAGTTCAGGGAGTCCTTGTAGTAGCCCGGCCACCCCGGGGGCAGGATGACCCCGCTGGCCGCCGTCAGGTGCCCGCCGCACGGGGCTGGAAGGCAAGGGCGCCGCAGGTGAGGCGCGGGCGGGCGCCACCCAGACCGAGCCCCGGCTGCACCCCTGGGCGCGTGAGAGAGGAGAGCCCGGAGCGGCCGGCGCAGGGTCAGCCTGGCCCCGCGGGCACCCACGGCCGACCGGGCGCGGGGCTGGAGCAGCGGGCGGGGAGCAGGGCCTGGGGGGACACTGCGGGCCGCGGGGGTGCGGGCAGACCCGGGAGCAGGCCGCGTGCCCCGCGTGCCCCTTCACCCGGCTTGTGTTCCTTGCAGTAAGGTAAGTTTTCGTGCACGAAACTGAATTGTTGGCGAACGTTAGCAAACGGAACCTAATTCGTGGCTGATGAGCCAGGTCGGGCCGGGACTGGCCGGGCGGAGCGCAGGGCAGGGCGGAGCTGAGGGCCCGGGAGGGCAGCCACCGCGGACGCTCATCTGTTCTACTCAGCCGCTTCACTTTCTGATTTATTTTCCGCAAAGTTTTTTGCTGAGATTTCCACCCATGTGTGACGCGGCACGTGTCAGATGAAGTGTGTGAGAACATGCCGGGCACAAAGACCCGTCCTTTGGAAAGACGCCTTCGCGGTGCCCGGCACCTGCGCGCTGACGGCACCGGGGCCCAGGCGGCGGCCCGGACACCCACAGGCACCAGCGCAGGAGCCGGAAGGACAGGACGGGCCGGGCCCGGGCCCCGTGGTCGGGGCGTGGCGGGCAGCGGGCTCAGCCAGAGGGCGCGGCAGGCGGCGGCACCCACCTTCGCAGCGGGGCACCGCGGCGCTCCAGACCACGTTGCCGTCCTGCAGCACGCAGGTGATGGACTCGGCACCCTGCGTCTTCACGAAGCCGTCGTCGCAGTGGAAGGACACGGAGCTGCCCAGCAGGAAGCGGTCCCCGAAGCGCCGCCCGTTCACCGGGATGCCGGGGTCGTGGCACTCGTTCTGCCCAAACGCTGGGGGACAGGAGAGGGTGGGCAGCCCCAGGGGGGACACGTGGTGAGACCAGGATACGCGTGTTCACGGGCAAGCAGGCCGTGTCCCAGGCGCCTCCACGGCCGGCGCCCCTGCTGGCCTCCCGAGTGGCCTGGGTGCCCCCGGTGGCCACGAGCTGCCTCCCTACAGAGTCGGGACGGCGAGCCTGTGGGCAGCGCTGCAGGGGTGCTGGTCACTCTGACCCCACATGGCCCCTGAGAGCAGCAGCAGTCGCTAAATTATGTCACCACACCTCGTCCCCAGCGCCTCTCCATGCCCGCTCCAGAGGGCAGCTGTGTGTGGACACAGCTGAGGCACAGAGGCAGGCGTCCTGCCAACATCATGGTCATGCAGTGCTGCTGCCCCACACACCCGCCTCCGGGCCCCGCCGCCCTGCGCCATCACAGGAGGGCGCTGGACAGAGGGATGGGCGGGGCACGGGTGCTGGGTGGGTGGGGGCGGAGGGGTGGTGAGGGGATGGGGAAGGGACGGAGAAGGCGAGCGGAGGGGCCGTGCGGTCAGTCTTCAGTGTGGGGCCCGAGGGCGGCCTCAGCAGAGTGCAGCAGCTTCTGCTGTCAGGTTAGCGCTGGCCAAGGCCAGTCCGGCTACCAGACCCCGCAGGGGGCCTGACGCTCAGCCGCCGGGGAGCGGGGGACACTCACTGGTGTAGGTGATGTTGAACCCCCGGCCGGTGGTGGAGTGGTCAGACTGGAACTCCAGGCGGACGACGTGTCCACTGCTGGCCAGCTGCGAAGGCACTTCGTTGCCGGAAAAAGTACCCAGGACGGTCATTTCTGAAATGCCGTCGTCCTTGACTGCGAGGAAGTCAAACTGAGGCTCCACGTCGAAGTCGTTGAAGATGAGGTGGACCCGGCTCCCGGGCTCGGAGATGACCAGCCACACGCAGTTCATGTTGTTGCCGTACTCCTCCGGGTAGTTCGGGGACAGGATGACCCCCGCCGCCGCCGTGAAGTTGAAGAAACACGAGACTGCGGAGACACCGTGGGTCTGTGGACAGCCGGCGCAGGCCCCTCGGGGCGGAGCACCCCCCACGGGGCGGGGCTGGGAGCCCAGGAGAGCAGGGTCGGGACGAGCCCCTCGGGGGCTGACCCTGGCAGGCGCCGGAGCTCCGGCGTGACTTCCCGCGTCCCTGACCACTGCCAGCCCCTAAGGCCATTGGTGCCCCGCGCCCCTCATGGGCTCGGCTCGCTCTGCACCCCCACATGCCCTGTCTCAAACGACTTGGTCTGGTCAGCTATGGGGTGACCATTGCGAGCTCTGAAAGCCACTGAGCTGGGTGAGAGCACAGGACTCTCCCGGAAAATTCACCTCCAGTGCGTCTAGCCACGGAGTGCCAGCCTGGACTCCGCACGGAGGGCCAGCCTGGACTCCGCACGGAGGGCCAGCCTGGACACCGCGCAGCCCAGGCGGAGGGACTGCGGGCCCTGCGGTGAGGTTAGCGTCTTGCCCCGTGCGGTTTCTCGTGCATGTCCCGGACACTGCCTGGTCAGTGGCAAGATTGAAATTCCTGCTTCCCAGCAGGCCGTGAGTGAAAGCCCTCTGCGCGGGAGGGGGTCTCCCAGGGACACGCCCCGCTGCCACCCCTGTGTGTGCGTCACCGGCCGCCAGGCCCTCCGCTGTCCACGCCGGGCCTGCAGCCGGAATGGCCACAGCCGGATGGCCGCAGCGGGGTGCCGGGCCCTGGCGCCCCTTTATCCCGGGGACGGGGGCATCTCAGAGGAGCTGCAGTTACGTGGGGGATGCGGGAAGGCCGTAGGGCCTGCGTGTGGTGAGGGTCCCCCGAAGGTGGGCGCTGCCCCCGCCCCCGGCTACAGGACACTCACAGACGCAGCTGGGCTTGTTCCCCGACCACTGGTTGTTCTGCTGGCAGGTGATGACCCGCTCGCCCACCAGCTCGAAGGCCGCCTGGCACTGGAAGGTCAGCGAGTCCCCGTGCCGGAAGCTGCTGCCCGTCCGCTTCCCATAGGGGGGGACGCCAGGGTCTCCGCAGCCCCCCTTCTCGATCTCTGAACGTGGGAGAGAGAGAGCAAGGCCTGTTACCCCCCAACCGACAAGAAGACCGCGGCGGCGTGGCGGCCGCTTGGGAGGTGGACGGTGTCCTGTGGCTGCTGCTCGGAGCATCGCTCTGCTACGGGCCCCAGACGCTGCCTCTGCCCAGCAGTTAGTGGGGATCCAGGAGCAGGGCGGTGTCGGGGGTGCCAGGTGTCGAGGGCACGTGCCACGCAGACCGCTGGGGTCCGGGAGGGGCTGCCCCCAACTCGGCTCCACTTGGTGGCCGCCCTGCCCCTCCCCCGTGGCCCTGCCGGCGTCTGCAGAGGGATGGGGGGCGGGTCGGCCCTCCTCCAGGGACACGGGGCCGGGGGGCTGCCGGGAGTGACGTTACTTCAGTCGAGGACGGAGCCATTTTAGACTCTATCAGATCTCACCGGCTGGACATGGCACCTACCATTTCTTACCCCTGAATTTCATTAAAAAATAGGTTTTATTCTTCCAGTGGCGAAATTTAAAATTAAGTAGATTTTCAAAATTCATGCATAAGTTTTGAAAGTCCAAACAATTCCTGCTGCCTGCGAGGGGACCTAAAAACAGTGTTCAAATCACGTCCAGCGACTGTTTAATCAACATTCCAGGCAAAAGGGAACTTGAGAGACAATTTTTAAAAGTACAGAAATAAACAGCCCTGCAGCCAGAGCTGCTCCCGACGCGGTTTTCCTGGGGAAGAACTTTCCAGAAGGCCAGAGGACAGCAGAAGCGCAGGGGGCGGCTGCGGCTGGAGGGAGACAGCAGCGGCTGGCACAGCCAGGAGGGCCTGGCCGCCGCCGTGTCCACTGTGCAGTGTCCCCAGACTCGCTCAAGCCAGGAGGGCGCTGGGGGGCACTGGCCGCCAGGGGGCTGCGCTGCAGGCAGCGGAGAAACAGCCTCGCACAGCTGCCGAGGAAGGGACGGCGCTGCCCGCGGTGGCCTGGCAGCTCCTGGGGGAGGCCCGAATGGCATCGGGGGACCCAGCTCTGGTCCAGGTGGCAGCTCCTCCGCGCAGCCTGGCTCTGAGTGCAGACCCTAGGACCCGTGCCCCGCAGAGGCTGGATGCCCACAACCGCACCCAGCGCCCTCCGGGACACGTGCACCCCGGGCACACCCGGCCCTGTGCTCAGTCAGCAGGTCCCGGCACGTGCCCGCGCTCCGCACACCCCGCAGCTCCGCACCCCGCCCGAGGGCCGCGCCCCCAGCCAAGCCTCCAGAGCGGGGGTCTCGGTTGCCAAGACCTGCGAGCAGGCCCTGTTCGAGGGGCACAGTTACCCTGTGCTGCCCGCCCAACTCCCCCAGGGGGCTGGCCCAGGGGAGCCGCCCGCCCGGCCTACCTTGGTACACGGCCTTGAAGCCGGCCGAGGCGATGCTGTCGTCAGACTGCAGGTGCAGCCACATCTGGTTGCTCATGCTCACGATGAGGTCGGGCACGCTGGAGCCCGTGAGCCTGCGGGGGAGACGGGCCATCAGCCGCCGCGCCAGGGGGCGCCTTCCCAGACGGCGCGGGGCTTGTGCATAAGCAGCCCAGCCCGGAGGCGGCCAGAGATGGTGCTGGCGGCGGCCAGAGGGACGGAGGTGGTGGGGGTGGCGGGTGGACGGGGAGTAAGAGGACAGGTGGACAGACAGGTCCGGCCTCCTGGTCACCGCGCCCCAGGAGCTGAAGGGCCAGGGTCACGCAGGCAGCGAGCAGGCTCTTGTGACCTTCCGAGGACACTGAGGGGCCATCACACGTGCTGGGGTCTGGCCCGGGGCGGCCTCGTGGACACCAACGTCCTCTCACTCTGGGGACCCGCCTCTTGGCTCCCCAGGCGAGTCTGGCCGACAGCCGGTGCTGCTGTCAGAGCTGAGGGGTGACTGCTCGCAGCCCGCTGCCCCCGCAGTCTCCGGTGTCAGTTTCCAGTGATTTCGCGTTTGCAGTTCAGGCTGAAGTGGGCCCTTCTGCCGGCGAGCGGGGGCCTCAGCGGACCTGGAGCGGGCGCCGCCCCGCCTCCCCCTCGCGTCCCGCCGGCCCCGTGTCCGCGTGGGCACCCCTGGGGCTGCGGCTCCCGACGGCAGCTGGGCGCCGGGGCACGTTCTCCGCCTGCTCTCTAGGCCGGGGTCGGGCGGGTGGTGGCCTTGGTCCTGCCGAGCAGGCGGCTGCCGTCAGCGGGTCCCTGCACGCGCCCCTGCGCCGTGTCCCGCTCACCAGCCGCGGCTCCGCGCCCGATGGCACCCGCGTGATGTCGCCAGGCTCACGCCCTCACACTTCCCGGTGACGCCTGCGGAGGAGCCCCCGAGCCCAGACTGTGCGTCAGCCCGGCCGGCGCCGCGGCGCTCGCGCGGATAAACTGCCGAAGTTGATCTTCAGTTTCTCTTAAAGATAGTCGAGCACGATGGTCAGAATAATCAGTTTAAATTTTGTATTTTCACGGCCTACACATTTTTCTTATTTCTCTAGCTGGGGGATCCAGGACTGCCGAGAAGACACGATTCCAACGGACACTCTTGTCTTCCTCTGGCCCTTGGAACGATCCTCCGTCTCTCCCCCCGAGCGGGAGGTGCTGCAGCGCACGCGGGACGTCACCAGACACCTCACTGTCCCTCGGTCACTCGCTCGCGAGGACCCGCCGCCGGGAGGGCTGAGCCTCGCCGGGCCTGTCCACCTGCTGCGGGGACGGCGGCGCCTGCGGGTGCCGTGACGAGACGCGACGCTGCGCCCCGTGGTGACGCAACAAGCCTCTCGTTTACACTCCGTGGAGTTCACGGTGAGAAGAGCCCGGGGTGTTTCTCCTCGCTTGCCGGGGTGTGGACTCAGAGACTGTCCTCGCTCCTGGAGGGGCTGCGCGGGGACGACTCTCACCCGCAGGCCCGGCGGCGTCGCCCGTCTGGGTCCCGTCCCCGGGGCGTCAGCCACGCAGGCCACGGCCCGGGCTTCCTGCTCTCGCTCAGCTTCGGCAAGCAGCTTCTTCCAAGGAAATGCCCCACGTGTGTATTTAAACGCCTCGGAGAGATGTTCTCACCACCACTTACTTCACCCTGGCTTCCACCTTCCCGACCCGCCCGCCCTGCCCGGGGCGGCCTGCTCCACGCGGCCAGGCCGGGCCTGTGGGGCGCGTGTGCCTAGCGCCCAGGACCCGCCTCGGCCTCCATCCTTGCCTGGAGCCTCTGTGACGGGCAGGCCACGAGCCGACCCCCTCCCCTGGGCCTGCTCCACCCATCACGGAGGCGCTGGCCCCGCTGCCCTCTCACGGCGGGCTCTGGAGGCCCTTGTGACGTGGCCCTTCTGTCCAGTGGCCTCCCCCGTCCCACTCACAATCCTGAGCCGGGGCCAGACCTCGCCCCCGCCTTGACGTGCGCCTGCTCCAAGCGCCGTCTTCCCTGGTGCCCCTGCAGCCCCATCACCAGAAACCTGCCCCGCCTGCCCCAGCCCTGCTCCGGCCGACCCACAGCGCATGTCCTGGGCGGGCCGCCTGCGCCACCAGCTCCCCCCACTCCGCTGCTGGTCCCCCCCACCGTGTTCCTGCTCTCAGCAGCGAACGGCATTTGGGAGTCCACAAGGAAAATGTTCCAGGCCATTAAGACATTTAACTCCTGCCTCTCGGATTCTCGGAATCCCCCAGACGCCACGACTGTCCAGAACACTGACCGGCTGCGAGGCTGTCCCGTCCTCCCGGCGCGCCCACCTGCACCGGAGGGGGCCCCGCATCACCCCCTCCCGTGCTCTTCCCTCGAGGGCGCAGGCGGCCCTGTGCCCCCCCGCAGGCGCGTTAAGGCCTGGACACCTGGACACCAGCGGTGTTTATTTTACTGCATGATAATTTTTAAAAACTTATTCGAGTCTGGAGACCAGGACGCATTCCCGACGCCGAGCCGGAGGCTGCTCCCTGGGCGAGGCCCGCGGGCTGCAGCAGGGCCCCGGGGGGCGGAGAGCACAGGCCTGCCGCCGACACAGCCCCGCCTGGCAGTTTTGGGGTTTTTATGTCCGTGGATTCCATAAATGCCGCAGACGGGGGGAGATGCAGAGCTCTCGACACACGTGTCATCACCCACTTGCCTCGGGGCTGGTGTGGCCACTGGGGACGTGCCGGGGGCAAGCGGGGAGCTAAGATCCGGGGGGGCTGGGCTCAGGCGCCCCCAGCAGAGGGAGGGCCTTCGCAGGGCTGCAGGGGCGGGGGCTGGGCCCACATCGCGGGCGCACGGCAGCCCGGCCGGGGGTCGCATCCACGCCGGGGCGGGGCGGCCCTTGCTCCCCTCCTGGGGTGGCGGCCAGAGGGTGTCCTGTGCTGATTCCCTTGCGCGAGAGACGGGCTTTGTCTGGAGAGCGTTCAGCAGCCGCAGCGGTGGGCGTGGGGACGGTGTGGTGGTGACAGGTGTGGGTCTGGCCAGAGTCATGCCCTCGGGCCCCTGCCCCCACTCCCCGGTCAGGGCGCCAGGGAAGCTGCCCACCTCCCGGGGCGTGGAGGACCCGCTGACCCTCCCAGAGACGGCCAGGAGCCCCTGCTCTGCTCTCACTCGTCAGTACTTTTGCTCTTGCTGCTTTTTTATGATTCTGAAAAAACAACAACCCGCCACAGGCCGCGCAGCCCAGCGCAGCTCCCCCAGGGGGCCGCAGGACGCCGGGGCCGGGGCCGTACTTACACGTAGAGGACCGTCCTGCTGTCCCCCACCTTCCCCGCGTCCCCGACGGTCAGCGTGTCGTAGCCGCGCTCCAGCTCGAACTCCTGGAAGGCCAGCTTGATGACCTGGAAGACAGGCGCCCCTGAACGCTCGCCCGCCCCACCCGCTGTGCCCGGCAGCCTCAAGCGCCTTGGAAGGCGACCGTTTTGGGGGACCGAGAGCCCTGAGCCAGGCCTCCCCGGGCTCAGAACGGCTTGTTCCAGGCGCGATGGTCAGTCTGGGGATGGGCTGTGACCCCCGGGACTCGCGTCTACCAGACGGCAAGGCTCACGGTGTCTGCAGGGACCCAAGGCGACCGGCAGGGACGCAAGGTTCACGTCGCTGGCATCTCTCGGAGGCCCGAGACCAGCGTCACCCGCACAGCCACAGACGCCAGGGCCGCCCACGCCGCCCTGCGGACAGACCCGGCCGGGCTGCCCCGACAGCTGCTCTGCCAAGTCTTGAAGTTTCTGTTTATGAAACACTTTGCACAGGATGGACACCGGGTCACACCCACACCCCACCACGAAGGTTCTGTGCCTCCCGCAGTGCCAGACGCTCGCCTCCAAGACGCGCCCTCCGCAGTCAACGCGGCACGTCCGCCGGCGCATGCCGAGGAGCCGGCCGTCTACGGCTCTCTCGATGGCCGCGACCCCGCTCGCTGCTGGGCTCCCCCGGCCCCCTCTCCACCCCCTCGACCAGCTGCTTCCTCCTTTCCTGCCCCCGCGGAGCCGCAGTGTGTTCCTGGCACCAGGGGGGACCTCGGCCGAAGCTCAAGGAGGCGGCAGCGAGCACCGGGGTGGGCGCAGGAGGATGGGGGCCCGCCAGGGCACGGCGCCCACCTCCGGCCTGCAGGGACTCAGCACAGGCCCGTTTCCCCGAAGGCCTCACATCGTTTTCTTCATCCCACCTCAAGGCAAACCTGCTTTACGTGTGAATTTCAAATGCAGATGCACTTACACGCGCACGCTTGCTTGTGCTCGCTTTTAATTCAAATGTTTTTTTTCCAAAAAGGCGCCAACCACGATTTGCGTTTCCCCCTCACTTTCCACGCTCGTCATCCCCTGCGTGAGCACGTCACACACGGTCACTCGTCCACGGCTGCGCATCCGACCGCACCGGCTGCGGGGCAGGTGCGGCCCAGGAGGCCTGTCCCTGAGCTGCGGCCTCCGTGTCTGCTGGGGTCTGGGCTGCGCAGGGGGACACGCGGGAGCCTTGGAGCTGGCGGGGAAGACCGGGCGCCAACACAGCCAAGGCAAGTCCTGCGTGGAGCAGCAGCCTGGCCAATCCCTGGCCACTCCTGACCCACCAGCCTCCTCAGAGACAAAGGGCACGAGACACTGGCCTACTGCGCAGCATGAGGGCCGCCGTCCGCGAGGCACCCCGCTGAGGAAGCTCACGCCCGCGAGTCGGAGAGCGGGAGCCACCCGAGAGGCCGGAGAGCGGCCGCTGGCTCAGGGCCCTTGGGACAGCAGCTCTCGGAACAGTGGCCCCACCCCGACCTCCCCGCAGCAGCCACAGGCCCCGGCTGCAGACATCGAAAGTCTCTGCGCCTCCCGGGGAGCCGGGAAACACAGGCCGGGCGGAGGGTCCCGTGAACGAGAACGACCGTCTCTCGATGCCGCCCCTGCACAGGCCGGGCGTGCGGGCCGCGTCCTCGGCCCACGGGGCATCGGGCTCGTGCGCAGTGCCCAGCGCCTGGCCTCGCAGGGCCCCAGCTCTGCTGTCCAGCTCCCCCGACCGACGCCGCCCACACATGTCCTGGACGCCAGGGCCTGGGGCCACCGCCCGCCCCAGCCCTGCTTGAGGCCATGGGGACAGCAGCTCATGGAGCCGGAGACACTCGGGCCCGGCGAGCCTGACGTCCTGTCACTGGAGCGCGAGGGCAGACGGCAACGCGTGCTCACACAGACCCTCAGCGCCGCGCCCCCTGCCCCGCTGCAGAGACAGCCGCGTCTCCTCCCAGCAGCTGCCCGTGCGACTCAGCGCTGGCCGCCCCATCACGGGAGGCGGCCCCGCTCGCCCTGTCAACAGGCTGTGCCTGTGGCTCCCACCCTTGGGAAGGCGTGGCCAGGGCAGCCGCGGCCATCTGGAAGCTGACCTCCACAGATGGAACCTCCCTGGCCCTCCCGCGCCAGCCCTGGACACAGCTGAGCTGGGCTGGTCACCGCTGGGCGTACCGGACGGGCCAGTGCTGGCCACGGATAGGAGAAGGTGCGTGAGGACAAAGGCGTGCGCTGGGGGACACGTCCAGTGCCCTGTGGACTTATGCTGCACACGCTGCACATCCTGGCAGGCGTGACTACGGGACTGATTTCAGAGCCGCGGCTTTGTACGAAGAATTTTTTCTTGTGACTTGGCGTAAACTGACCGTCACCGGTTCCCGCCGGAACGCGGCGAGAGCAAGGCCTTCGTGCAAGGTTGAGGCTCTGAGGACAGTGTTTATCCTCTGATGGACGCTGGGAATTTATCTTTGTTTTCTATTCCAGCTCCATTCTCAAAACTTTGCAACTACTTCAAGTGACCAGTCCGGGAGCCCCGGGGAGAGGCCTCTGCTCTCGACGCCACACGGAGCTCGCCTCGTCGCCAGAGCGCTCATTCCAGAAACCCCCTTATTTGGAATTTCTCCCAAGGAATCAAATTAAGCCTAATTATACTTAATGGTGATGGCTGCTGCTTAATTCGGACGGTAACGCTGCTTTATCGAGTTGCCGTCAGGTGTCTGCACGACGGTCTCCATGAGCATCCCGTGCGGCGCTGTCGGCCCCAAACCCCTCACCAGGGCGCTGAGGGTCTGTGTGTGCACGCGTGGCCGTCTGGACACCTCGCCAGGGCAGGGCAGGGTGGGGAGCCCCTGGGGTGGTGCGCGGCTCCCGGTGTGCAGGCCATCGTGCTCGGAAGTGGCCGAGCGCACACAGAGCCCGTCCCGACGCACACAGAGCGCACAGAGCCCATGGACGCAAGCGAGAAGTGAGGCCTCTCTGAGACTCGTGGGGCCATGTCGCAGACGCCACCCTCAGCTGCCACTGTGCTCTCTGGTCAGGCTTACAAACCGGCTTCAAGATGACCACCAACCACACGCACACCCATCTGACCACAGGGCCAGAGTGCGCCACTGCCCACCTCCAGCCGAGGGCTGGGCGGAGACCTGCCGGGCTCATGGGCTCTGGCGCCGCTTGGCTTCCTCCGCAGCTGCGTGACCACCCGTGTGACCCCAGCGCCCATGTGACCGCCTGTGTGACCCCAGCACCCGTGTGACCCCAGGCCGCCAGGGCCGCCCCCCCTCAGCAGGAAGCCCCCGAAGGGCTCGGCAGTCCTGCGTCTCGCCAGCGGTTTTCCTCCAAAGCAGAACACGCTCGACCCGTTTGCTGACAGCGCGCCCAGGAGAGAGGACGGGGGAGAAGCCCCGTGGGTGGGCGTCCAGCGGGTGTCCCAATAAATCCTCTATTAATCGAATTACTTCTTTTTAACTTTTTTCTTTAAAAAATACGCGTTCAAGTAAAGAGGTCTGCTGCCTTCCAAACTGCAAATGTAGCGTGACTGAGCATTTTGCAAAATGCCCAGCGATGTCACGTCCTTAACACAGAGACGCTTCCTCCCCGCCCCTCAGGGGAGCGGCACAGCAGGTGCACCAGCCCTTCCCACCCGACAGATGCCCACAAGCCAGGCCGCGGTCGTGCTGCCCCTAAGATTTTACCATCTGACCTTAAGCTCTCGTAAACGCCACAGACACGTGATTCACTCGTTGGAAACAAAACGAAACGAGACCCCACAGGCCTTCAGATGTTCTGCGTTGAACCTTCACGCCCCACCGGGGTGGCCACGCGGGGACAGAAGCCCGGCTGACCAGGGGCGGTGCAGCATCCAGCCACCCCCTGACCCGTCAGCATCTCCCTTCACAGGTGGGCACCCGAGGCCCAGGGCCTCCACCAGCTGCCCAGGGCCCACGCCTCGGAGGCAGGGCTGCGGCCCGGGGTGGGACGGCCCGCGGGAGGAGAAGGCCCGCAGCAGCCGGGGCGGGGTTGGCCTGGACACCAGGCGCAGCCGAGGGACAGCGAGAGGGGGCGGCTTCCGTGGGCGTCAACGCCACCAAGAGGTCCCGCGTGGGAAGGGAAACCTACACAACCCTGAGCGAGTGTCAGTTGTGGCGACAAAAGCTTCTGTTTTCACGTAAGTCAGAACTGAGACGCTGGAGCAGACAGCAAGAGGTGCCGGAGTCAAAATCAGAATCTGGCCTCTGAGATCTGAGAACTCAACAGCTTCCCGATAAATGTATTTAAATCTGACAAATATTTCAATGAAAATAAAAGTGGAGGTGAGCCTTTCAGACATGGGCCTCCCGGCAACACCCAGAAACTGACCGTTTGAATGGGCCCAGGACATTGGGTGACTGTTACTAAAAACTATTCCCCTTCATGTTATTTAATTTAGTGAAATCCATACTTGGTTTTTAGACCAAGTTTTTATTAAAAAAATCAAATCAATACAAGGATGTGAAATGAAAAACGTGGGATCTCAGTGGCGTCTCAGACCCAACTCAGACACACAGTGAGGCCGGGGGCGGGAGGCCGGGGGCGGGAGGCCAGGGGCGGGGAGGCCGGGGTGGGGCCAAAGGCGCAGAAGTCCAGCCACGGGGTGGATCTGGGCGCCCCGCAGCCGGCGGCTGGAGAGCACGACGCTGAAAGGTGGTGAAGGGACAGATTCAGAAATTCCGACACCAGAAAACCGCGAGTGGTCGGGAATGTCAACGTGTCGTGGCGGCCGCTTTGCAGTGAGTTTATCCCCCAGTCGTCACGCTCCTCACCTGAAGGAGCCACGCGACTCGCCCGTGCGCCGTGGGCAGGAGAGGCAGACACGGCCCAGGGCCAGCAGGGCCAGCAGGGCCCGCGCGGAGCACGGCCCGAGTGTCTGCGCCCAGACCCGCTCACCCACAGACGGCCGCACGGCGCGGCCAGGGCCTACCTTGTCGGGGTCCGCGGTGGTGATGACCCACACGCAGTGGGCGTTGTCCTCGTACTGCACGGGGTAGTTCGGGGAGGTGATGACGCCGCTGGGCCCGCGCAGGTTGGACCCACAGGTTCGAGCTGAAACACAGAGAGGGGGCGTCGTTCCCAGCACGGCTCCGGGCCCACCGGCCAGCTCGTGGGCCAGCTCGTGGGCCTGACGCGGGGCTCAGGCCTCTGCCCACGGCCGGCAACGCTGCGCGGAGACACGGCTCGGCAGCCCCCAGGACTCCTGCCTCCTGCCCGGGGCGCCCAGCGAGCCCCGGAGGGCGGGCAGCTCCCTGCTTGGGCCGAGGCCTGGGAGCTGCAGTTGCTGCTTCCCGCCCTTCAGCATCAAAGTGAGAACTGCAGATTTTGTCCCATTAGCGAAACAGGCGCCACTGTGGGTCCTGGTGCGTCAGCGGGACGTGCCCTTGAGGCCCAGGAGACACGCGCCCTGTGCCACGGTCCCAGGCGAGCTCGCCCATGGCCGCGCTGGGTAGGGCTGGCCCCTTGGCCACTCCGAGCCCCGCTCCAGGCGACGGTCTCTGTGCGCGGGGCGCAGAGGCTGGCACAGTGGGCGGCGGTGGCTGCGGGGTGCAGCCGTCCCACAGCGGGGGGCGTAAGAGCCCAATGTCTCTCCCATCTGAGGCTCCATCCCACAATAAACTGTGCCGACGCCTTTCAGAGCAGCACGCAGGTGGACCGAGAACATCACTGGACGTTTAAAAAAGTAGGAATGCAGACTCCAAAAGGACAAAGAAAATACCTTGAATTTGAAAGACAAAGCAAATTACACGAATTGCATAACTCAATAAATACGACATTTCCAATCAAGATCTATTTCAGCCTCCGCTGCAAGAAGGGGTGCGTTTCCCCCAAATCAAAAGGCCATTTTGGAAATCAAGTGGCAGCCTGGGCGCCAGCCTCAACGTCAGTCATTTGGGCCTGAGCAGGCAGCGGAACAAGCTGATTCCGCGAGCAGGGGCCAGAGGGAGCGACGCTTCGCCTCGGAGACGCGGCGGCGGGGACTCGCCCTGGGGACCCCGGCGGGTCCGCCCCAAACTAAACAGAACCGGGTCCAAGCTCCAGGCCGTCTCGGAGGGGAGGCGTCGGGAGAACAACTCTCGGCTTCTCCTGCTCCCCGGGGCGGACGCGGGCCCCGTTTATACCGACACGAATACGGGTCACGCGGTTGCCGGCACCCCCTGAGCTGGAACGACCCGCCGCAGCCCGTGTTTCCAGGGGCAGCGCTCCCCGCGGCCGCGCCCTCCCCTCCGCTGGGCACCCTCAACGCTGCCTGCCACGGTCCCTGGCTCTCACGGGTGAGAAGGTGCAGAGGCGGCAGCAGGCGACTTCTCGCCAGTCTGCTCTAACTGCTCCACGACACGGGGTCGGCAAGGGCCTCTGGGCGCGACTCTGAGCAGGCGGCCTCGCTTCCCGCACGCGGCGCTCCTTGGCCGAGGCTGGACGCAGCAGGTGCCCTCGGGCCTGACCCTCACGGGCAGAGCCCGCCTCTGGAGACAGCTTCCGAGAGAGGACGCTGGCGAGACCCGGGAGACTCCCTGAAGACACTCGGGCACAGACGCTAACGAGGGGACGCCGCAGAGCAGCTCCCGGAAAAATCAAGTCCCAGCGCCTGCACGTCAGACGCTCACGCGCGGCCAGATTTGCTCTTGAGCAGCTGCTGTAAGCAGAATCAGCGCTGCTCTCTAAATACTCGCTGACGCGATTTCAAATTAGCATCAATGCGAGGACCGTGTGCAGCTGGGACTCGCGTGCCGCCCGCCCCCGCCCCCACGTGCTCCTGCCCGCGCCCGGCGCCCCAGGCTGCTGGAAGCGTCACCCCGAAACTGACTTATTCAAAGTGGCCACCAGCTCTCTGCGAGAATCCCCTCCCGCTGCCTGGGGACACGGGAGTTTTCGTGGTTATATTTTTGCGAAATAACTGTAGGTAAAATATCGGAGGGGAGCAGCTCGCTCACTGGATGTCCAGGTCCACACGGCGCTGCCCCGCACAGAGCAGGAGCGCAGGCCCTGCAAGGAGCTTTCTCGCCCAGAGTCGTCTAAAGAATTTTCTGTCTTTGCTCTCTTAGAAATAAATCCCTATTTTTGCAACTCTTTTTTGTATTAAATAAGATTTTGGCTCTTTTTACCCACACTTTTACTCAAGTCATCAAAGTAAACAGATGAGACGGAATCGGCTGCCCGCCCGGGGCAGGGTCCCTCGGGTACCCCGGGCGGGGAGCCGCTCCCTGGGTCCCGGCGTGTCCAGTCAGCACTGAGAGTTTCCAAGCGGTCGCCTTCCCTGACACCATCTAACTGCGGCGAGTCCTCGTCCTCCCCAAATAGCTCCCTGGGACCCTGCCCTGCAGCTCACTCTGGCTTTGCTCTCCCACCGGCCCCTGCCCGCCCTGCCTCCCGCTGGCCCTCCGGGCACCACCGCCCCGCACCCCGCCCCGGCCGCCATGCTTGTGCAAGGGCTTCCCACGGGCACGCGGGTGTCCCTGTAGCTCCCAGCGCCGGCATGATGGTGCGTCTGCAGGGAGTGATGTTGCCCCTGGGCTGTGAGTCCCACGAACGCCCCAGACTGGCTGGAGGTCACATGCAGGCCCCGGGTCCCCACTCTCCAGCAGGGCGGGTGCCGCGGGGCTTCTTCCAGACCGGGCAGCTAGGAAGGCTCCCTGTACCTGGACACTCTGACCCCCGCACCCGGACTCTGACCCCCGCACCCAGACTCTGACCCCCACATCTGGACTCTGGCCCCTGCACCTGAACTCTGATCCCTGCATCAGACTCTGACGCCCCCGCACCCCCGTACCCGAACTCTGACCCCCAAGGCCTGGATGCTCTGACTCCCACACCTGGACTCTGATCCCCCGACCCGGACTCTGACCCCAGCACCCGGACTCTGACGCCTGAGGCCTGGCGTGTGTGCCTGTGGCCCCAGCAGCAGGGGCCCAGGCGGCGGCCGTGGGGGCAGCTCACCTCGGCAGACAGGCCGGTGGTCGCTCCAGGCCGCCAGCGTCTCGGTCAGCCTCTGGCAGGTGACGCTCTTGGAGCCCTGGAGCACATAGTTGTCCTCACAGGAGAACTGCACGCTCGCGCCAACCCTGAGCAGCCAAAACAGAAAACACCACGTCAGCCGTGGAGGACGCTGCAGAGGCGTGAGGGCTACGGCGTGCCCTGCCGCCTAGTCGGCCGCCCATCGAGTCCCGCCGGTGTCTGTCAGCATGACGTGCGGGCAGTCAGCTCCGCCTGGACTCAGCACGGCACCCAGCCCATGGGCCTGGCTCTCGGGAGCTCTCCTGCCTGCACTGCGAGGCAAACATGTGAGAGAAGAGCAGGGTGACCACGAGGGCCCGACACGCTTGTGGGGAGACAGTGGACAGACCGTGTGCTGCCGCGCAAGCACCACACAGACAGGGCCGGGCACGCCCGGGGCAGGAACCAGCGAGGCGCTCCCGAGGCTCAGGACGCAGATGCAGGATGGGGCCGTGGGGCCCAGGAGGCAGGCGGTTTCCTGGCGAGAGCAGCAGAGGGGCCAGTGGTGGCAGCTGCTGCAGGATGCGCCTGGGTCCACAGCCACGTGCTCTGGCCACGCGCGGGTTGCGGCCTGTTCGGTGCTCTCGCCACTGTGATTTTTTAAATTTCCAACAAAGAGCAAAACAAAAGGCCTCAGTAAAGAATCGATGCTACGACCACAAAGAGTAATTATATTTTAGAAAAATATTATATTCTTGTGACATTATATTTCAAAATGACATATTATAGTCCGTGATGTAATATTTCAAAAATACGTCTTACAGGAAAAGAATGATTTGTTTTACAAGAAAACAATCCTTTCCACCCAGAGTTAGATGAGAAATTGCTTTGGCTCCAGAAAAAACCTCCTTTGGCTTCACTTGAATGCGAGGCGCCCGCCCAGGGCTGCTGTGAGGCAGAGGAAACTTCAGAGCAACTGGACAGTGAGGCCCCATCACAGGTTGGGGGGAGCACAGGGGGAAGAACCAGAGAGAGCGGGAAACAGAGGGACACCCCTAAATTCAGCGTCAGCATCTACTCCATGTGAGCAGCAATGCTCGTGTTCAGAGACCTCAGGCGGGAAATGCACACGAAGCGCCGCCAGCTCCAAGGCCCATCCCCCGTGGCCGATGGCAAGGCTGTGCCTCTGCCTAGCTGCGTAGTATTCCGCTCCAGGGGGCTTATAATAAAGGAAATAAGTCAGATGGAGAAAGGCAAACACCAAATGCTTTCACAAGTGTGTGCAAGATAAAGACAGCAAACACTCTAGCGAAGCAAAACAGAAACTGAGATGCAGAGAGCAGCCTGGTGTCCGCAGGAGCCCAAGGGGAGGAGGGGAAAGTGGGCCAAGGGAGCCAACCGTGGGGTCTTGGACAGAAGCTGGGCCGTGGGCGGCGACCACCGTGCGGGGGAAGCAGATGCCTAAGTGCACGGCCAATTCCTGGGACATACACTGGTTTAAAACAGGGCCAATAAAAATTTTAAAAAGCGCGAACGGGCCTAGTTCCATATAATAATGTCCCCAACCCTTGCATTGACACGAGTGATGTTCGTGCAGGAAGCCATCGCAGGGGGCTGGGCTGTAGAGCGTCCTAGTGGACCGGCCAGGCTCGCCCACGGGGAGCAGCAGGGGCTCCGCCTCCCTTCCTGCACCCGGGCCAGAGCCGGACCCGCTGGACCTCACCCGTGTCCGGACTCCTCCCCACCGGACAAGCTACACAGGTGTCCACAAACTGCTCGCGGGTCAGCGTGAGGGACGTGGAAACATCCAGCCATGGCAATTTTCCTTACTGAAACCATTAAAGTCGATAATGACTTATTTGCGGTTGATTGATGACATTTAGTTTCAAATTCCAGCTCTGAGCATAACCAGAAATATCTTGCTCTGTCATCATTCTGGATCTCACAGCTGTATTTGTGGACGTGGGGTGGCTGTATCCGCCTGTACCTGGCTCACGTCCCACCAACAGGAAACGGAATGACAGATGTCCGTGCACCCGTCAGCTCTCCATCCTGATTCCAGCTCCATCCTGTGCATGTTGGTAATTGAATTTTTCCATCCATCTGCTCATAAACACTCAGTTCTAATGAGGATACTTTGTCTTTTAGACAGTGGATGATGGTGAAGAAAATGGCTCCAAAATTGATCTGAATTCAAATAAGAAAGCTTATCCTCTTGGACACCGTTCATTTAGAATTCTTTATAGATACTAGCGGAATTAATATTTAGATGGTCTATGGAAAGAAAAGATTTCCAAAGAAACAAGAAGAATACTATAAATAAAATCAGATGAGAAATATTTTATCAACCTAATAAAATAAATTCTTTTCAAACAAAAGCAACCCCAAATTACACGCAATTACAGCACTAACTACAGATGAATCCCATCCTCTCCTCTTGACAATTCTGGTCATTAGTTTGGAGGACATGTTAGTCATTCAGTTTGATTTATTACAAGAGTTTAGAAAGAGCTGAAATGCCTTTCATGAAAAAAGTCTCAGAAAGATTTAAAATACCCAGGCTGGTCCTCCCCCGTCTAACACCAGCACGCGCAGCAAGGCCCTGCAGCCCGGCCACCTGCACGCGGCGCCGTGTGGCCTGGCGGGTGACTGTGCGTGGGCTCCGTGCGCACAGAACACACTCAGCTGGACAAACACAGAGTTTGCACATCGGACCCCAGGACCACCCCCATGGTTCCAACTGTCAACTTGTGTGACACTGAATTTAATTCAGCTGGGCACAGCGGCACGTTCCACTGGTCACCGGTTCTGCGCCCTCAAAGCTCCAACCGAGGACGGAGTCCATGCAGCCGCGTCACCGGCCCGCCCTGTGCGTTTGTTCCCTCTAAGACGCGAGCTGCAGACCGGGTGGGGGTGAGGGGCCCTCAGAGGCTCTGGTTATTTGATAATGATGCTCATCATAGGCATGCTGAGATGGCATCTGCCTTTTTCCAGATGTTACTGATGATACGAACACAAAGGTGGGCAGAACCGAGCGTATGAAGGTGAATCCGGGCAAGAGCAAAACGGCCCCAGCAACAACTAAACATGGAAATCAAAGGCCAGTGTCATGTTAGAAAGTCCTTGATGAAACAGGAAAACATATCAATTCTATGATGCTTAACCCTGAATTTCAAATGCACGTCAGGGGACCTCGAGGAAGGAAGCACAGGAGAAACTGTTGAGGTGTGAGCGGAACGTCACACCTTTATTTCCCTGGAACGTCTCTTTATTTGAAAAAATAAAAAGCTGGTGTTGCTGAGACGCCGGTATTCCTCGACACGTTCCAAAGAACGAGGGAGTGAGCAACTCAAGGAAGACAGCTGACAAGCCTTGCAGCCAGCGATAAATTCCAAGTTGTACAATCACAACTAGTGTTTTTGAAAAGTTGTATTTGTTACTGCGTTCTACAAACTGCAGTGCTTAGAGTTTTCCTGATAAGCTACGTCATGAACAAACATGACGCGATATTGTGCATTAAATGCACCGAAAGGCCAGTGCACAGTGGTAGGGTATCACAGGGGGGACAGACGGGACACTGGGCCAGCGCATTTCAATGCACTGACCTACAAGATGTGTGTTCTTGTGATTTCATATTTTATATCTCAACTAACCTTTAAGAAAATTTAATTGGTAATTTCTGTTATAATATCTAAAAAGAATTACATAATCATTGGAAAGGTTATTGGAATATTATTTTCAACCATAGATGAGGCAGCATTTTTAAAATATTAATCAAGGCGACATGATGTGACAAATGAAATGTAGAAACACTTTCCCAAGGTGATAAAAGAGGCCCAAGGAGGCTCAGCACCACAGTCACGCCTAACGATGCGCCAGAATCTTCCACCCAAGGTCACCCAGTGCCAGAAGTTCTAATGTGACCTTGTACTATATGTCCTGGCCGGTGCCTTCAGGCAAAGGAAAAAGCCATTCGTATTGGACAGAATTATTTGCAATTGACAGGATCACCCCAAGGATGAAGGAGAACGTCCTGCAAAATCTACCAAAACGCTACCTGTATTTTCTTATGAAAATACAGAATATTTTACCTTTCAAGTTATTTTTCCAGCTGCTGTGCTGTCTGATTCCCAGGGGCTCAGAGCCGTGTCAACAGCACAGGGGTTTCCCGGGACAGTAAGAAGAGAAGTCGCCAGCTCGCCTCCCCCGAGACGCCAGCACTGCCTCAGGCTGAGTGGTCCGGAGGCTAACAGGGGCCAGGCTGTGACTGCGAGACGGGGTGAGGCCAGTGGCCATCTGAGACGCGGATGAAGGCCCCTCACTGCTCGTGCCAGCGCTGGCCCTGAAGTCCTTGTTACCTTCGGGAGATTCAGCAGCTTCTCTGTTCTTCTCGCCAGAGGATGCAATTTGAGCAGCGTGGCACTGTCAGGTGGAATGTAACTTGCTGTCTTGAAGAGCAGAGCTCTGCCAGGAAGACCAGGAGGTGTCCAGGCTCAGGGGAAGAATGTCGGGGATGGCTGAGTAAAAGACAGGCAGGGCGCCTCCTACACACTGGTTGGCAGCCTGTGCCAGCACCACCTCCCCTACGAGACAGGGATGGAGACCCTCGTGCATGTCCTGGAGGAGTGAGCGTCAGTCCTGGAGGAGCGAAAATGGACCCGTCACTCACGATGCAGCTCCGGGGCCGCCTGCCACGGGAAGGCGACGGGTCCTTAGGGAGTGAGGCCTGGAGAGCGTCTTTCCTGAGTCGGCAAATGGAGGTGACTTGAGACAAGAAGGGATTACAGAGGGCAGAACCCTGCAGGGGCTCTTGCAAGAAGGTGGCATTCCACGCATGTTCTTCCGCTTTGGAGGTGAAAGTCCTAAGTGCCTCCAGCTGACCGCTCTTCTCCATGTGAGACTCCGGCGTCCATGTCGGCCGCCTGAGCCACACGCCAGAACGCACCAGGTTGGGGTGAGCCACGGCTGCTCCTGACCCCGGTGCTTCCAGAGTGCCCTGGGCTGGTGAGGGAGCCGAGCTGGCGCGGGCAGTGGCAGCCGGCAGCCAGCTGGGCCCCTAGCATGCTCCAGAACCGAGGGGCAGGGGCGTGCCCCCTTCAGCCAGCTCCTGCCCCCCTCACTCTGCCCCCTCTGGAGCCTCCTCCCTCCTGTGGGGCGCACACTCCCCAGAGTCTTGTGTAAGATCCCCGCTCAGGCTCTGCTTCAAGGAGCGCGGACCCACCCGCGGCCGTGATGTCCCAGCGCCCGTGGGGACCCTGCGGCCCCTCCACACTGCCTGCTCTCAGCCGGCCTCCAGCTGGGAGGCCCGCGCGGTCAGGCTCACACCCGCGCGGTTTCCCCTGCCCGTGGGAGCACAGCCTGACCTGCGCCACTAGGCACCCCTCAGCGCGGCTCTTTGCTGTGCTTTCCGAAGATGCCAGAGCTGCCCGGCCACCGGCCCTTCCCCGGGCAGCGCTGCCGCCTGGCGGTTCCCGGCGCCCAGATCTGGCCTGGGTCTCTGCACACGCCCCTCCCTTGCTCTCAAGACGGTGAGATTATAAGGCGAGAAATCACATCCGTGCGACCTTGGATTTGGGCGTCCTGCACGCTTGGATTTTGCAGCTGCCTCACAATACAAGTGTCCACCTTGTAAGCCGGAAAATGTTCAGTTTCCACAAATAATAAAAAATGCAAACATTGCCACCATCAGCACTCCAGCAGTCACTCTACATCCACAATGGAACCACTAGACAGCGGCGTCCAGTCAGGATAATGCTGCCGAGGGGACACAGCACCACTGAGTGCCACTGGCGTTCACCACCGCACAAGTTTATTTAATGAGAAGACTGTAGCTTTGGTTAAATTTTTGCCCCATTAATTTGTTAAACATTAACTAAAATACACCCATATATTGAAAGGTACCTAATTAAAAACAGAAGGGGGAAGAGCCTGGAGACAAAGTTTGAACATTTAGAGCTAAAATTTCAGTGGTGGTTCAAACAGCGAACGGCATCAACTGCAGAGAATCTGCAATTTCTCATCACGATGTATTTTAGGATTCAGAAAATAGCACGGCTGCATAATAAGCAGAAGTTGTATTCTGAGTGAGAAAGACAAAGGAGAGAAGAGCGGCGCGCTGAAATTATACGTGCTGGAAAAACAGCACGCTTTGAAATGATGGCTGCATCCCCTACCTGAAGTCAGAACCTGCTCTTCTTCCATTTTCTGGAACCCCAGGGTCTGGACACATGTCAGAGGCCAAGGCAACACCTCCTTGACTCACTGTAACGGAAAGAAACATAGTTAAAGTTCCCTTTAATTATTGAGGAACTATCCAGGAGATAAATTTACATTAGGCAGGTGTTATTCTTAAATTAGGATTTAAAATATACGTCAAGATTTAAGACAGCTTAGCTAGGTTAAAAGGAATCTATTATTCCTGTCGAACAATAACTTTTTACCCAGTGAGAAGGTGTTAAGATTTTTTTACTTGAACTCTTTCCTCATTGAAGAGGTTTACATTTAATTTAAAAACATTTCTCATTATGATTATGCTTATGACAAGTTGCAATTAATAATATGGTTGCAGAAAATAGCACCATGGCATACAGGCCGTAGCTGATGTCAAAGGAAGCCTTCATGCATTCCCCAGGGTGAAATAGAGACATTAATTGTCTGTTAAGACTGATACAAGGAATAATTTAAATAAAATTACCTATTATCTTCTAAACATCAAACATGATTTTCATTGAGCTAATAAGAGTGCTGTTCTTCTTGCACAGACACGCTGGAGCATTTCCTGAATCTGCCCCAGGAGGAAGCTGTCTTCCTTTTGGGATGTTGTGCTGCTACCGAACAGCTTGTGGAGGGTGCACTTGCTGATCAGATAGAGCGGCCAGCGTCCCTCGAGGGACCCTACTGAACCAGTCTGACCCAACCAAGAGGATGCTTCTGTCTTTCCAGAAAATTACATTCCATAAAGCCCAAACACGTGTGAACATACGATTTTATCACTTGCAGCTATAACGCATGCGTACAAACAATTTTTCCACATATACAATGGCTCCAAAACAAGAAAAAAATTAGTGTGGGTAGATTTGAACTTTATAAGCATCTTATTAAGTTCTGCACAATAAAACACCAATAATGACAGCAAGAGTTAGTGTTTATTGCTAAACGAGGGTGAAATGGGATATGGACATAAACCTTCATTAACTACAACCCTTACAGACCGCAGTCGACGAATGCGTGCCTGGGAAATATTTCATCATTACAGTTTCATTAACCTATATCTCTTAGAGATTTTATTTCCTTTTCATTAAGTTTTTATATCATCTAAAATATTTTGCTGTGTAGTTTGAAAGATAGGTTGAAATTAAAAATTTTCTTTCCCAAATATTTAATTTGCTCAACCCAACTTAAAAACAGTCACAAGTTCAGGAGTGACATGAGCAAGATGATGCAACAGGCAGCCCAGGACCCACTGTCCCCATGGAAATACCAACCAACAAGCATGACTATGAAGTGTATTTTGACGAAATTATCCAGAATCTAGAGCAACCAGCAAACATCAGTGAAGACAGAGTCACATGTACTATAAGAAACATCCTTATATTACATCTCGAGTGCAAGTTCCTTCAGCATTTATATACAGTTCAGCTGGATTAAATTTAATCATTTTTCAGGCCCTTGCCCGACGCCCTCCCTACATGACCCAGCACAGTGGAGAGGACTCAGCCCAGGGTCCTCGCTGAGGCGAGGATCTGGCCTGTGTCGGCTGCCTGACTTGACTCCGTCCTGCCTGATGTGAAGTGCAGAAGGGGAAGGTGGCTGGCAGGCAGGGAAGGCTGCACCAACCACCACTGCATTTATAAAGGGCAGGGGACGGCAGCCATGTGGGTGCCTGGTAGCAAGATAAGAACACAGTGAGACAGTTAAGACCCCGCCAAGCAGGCAGGGTGGGGCTCCGTGTGTTAAAGCAGTTGGGAGAGGGTGGGGTTGGAAGCTCACACAAGCCCAGCAGAACATGCACAGGCAGGGTCTGAGAGGACACGTCTTCCTGCCAGGCTAATCTCAAGGGAAGCGCTAATTAGCAATGGTCTTCCACACCCCCCTGCAAAGCCTGGGAGGGGTTTCTTTCAAATGCTCAATTTTTAACAATAATCGGAAGACATACAAAGAAACAAGGAAACGTGGTCAACATTCATATCCAAATGAGTCCCTGAAGACGCACAGGCATCAGCGGCACCAGACAAAGACTTCGAGGCAACTGTATTAAATGTGAATGTGAATAAATAATGGGGGGCCATTCTCAACTTTGACGAAAGAGATAAACACACCAATCCGAGGAGCACAATAAACTCCAAGTAGCATAGACTCAACTAGCCCCGTGACAAGAAACTTACACTGTCAAAAGACAAAGACAATTTTGAAGGCAGAAAGAGCAAAACAACTTATCATGAACAGCAAATTTCCAATCCAACTATCATTTGACTTCTCAGCAGGCTCCTTGGCGGTCAGAAGCCTACGTGGTGATAAAGTTAAACACGGAGAGAAAACAAACACGGTCAACTGAGGGTTTTCCATCCAGCAGAGCTAGTCCTCACCGGAAAGGAGGGAACACGAAGACATCAGCAAAAGAAAGCTGAGGGAGCTCACTGGAACTGCAGAGGGTGTGGTGTCTGCTGTGGTTACTATTACGCTGATTCCGTGGGAGACGCCGTCACTGGGGCTCTTCTGTGTGACCCCCAGGGCAGCACAAAGAACATATCTACAGATTACACACGAGAGAACCTGCGAAGGGAACCCCAATGCATCGCTACAAAAAAAAGTGTACTTAACACAGAGGGAGAGAGAAATGGCTGAAAGAAGGGCCCGGAAAGCCATGACACGCAGAAAGCAAATAACAAAATGATGAACAGCCACGCTTTCCCATCAGTAAATTTATTTAAATATAAATGGGACCAATTTCCTGTGCAGGCTGAATCATACCCCCAGATCCCCAAGTTGAAGTCCCGAGCCCTGGACTCAGAACATGCCTGAGATGGGGACATGGGGCCTCTGCTGAGGGAGGTGAGAGAAAGTCTCGTGGGCCCCCCTGTGGCGCAGGGGTTGCGTCTCAGCGCTGTCAAGCTGTCCGCTGCCATCGTGGCCTGAGCTCCTGGGATCAGCTGTGTCTGTGCCAACTGCTGAGTCTTCCCTACTTTGAGGTCCCTGCCCTGGCGGCCGGAGCCCGGGCAACACGGGTGGCCAGGGCCGGGCCAGTCGCTGCTGTCGCGGTGAGAGGGCAGTGGGTGGTGTCTCCTGGGCCCTCACGGGTCCTTAAGCCTTGAGCCTTATATCGGCAACGCAAGAACAGACAGCAGTGACGCCCCTGGGGATTAACAATCCGGAATGAGTCATTTAAACACGTTCACACTTCCCAGGGAAGCTGCCCCCGGGGGTCGCGGCCTGTCTCACTGCTGAGCCTCTTTCTGCAGAGCCGAGAGCTGCCCTTTCGTGGGGGGGACTCTGACGTGGCCGTGGCCACCTGCAGTCCCAGGAGCTGACGCATGCGTGAGCAGCACAGCTGCAGGCACATGCTCTGCCAGCACAGTCGGCTGAACCCCGCCAGACCCAACTGGGGGGGCACGCTCGTTGGCTGGGGGCCTCGCAGCAGCGGAGACCAGTGTCCACAGTCTCCGGGGTGGAGGGGCAGGCCGAGGCCGCCAGGGCAGGCCGGAAGCGGCAGCCGCACCAGAGAAGGCCCAGCCACGGCCCGATGCGAATGGGGCCTTGGGTGGTGCAAGGAGGTTTTCATGAAATGGCCCCTTCCTGATTTGCATCTCCCCTCGCTCTGCGCCTGCGCGGCTATGGAATAAGAGATGAAAACAAAACCTACTCGACTTCAGGACTAAGAAGCTTGTTTGGAAAGGGGGGCTTGCCTCTATAAGATACAATCATTTCCTTTTGCAGTGGAAATAACCCTGCTGGTGCCCTCGCTGGGATGGGCCGGAACATCCCTGACGTGTGTCTGCTCCCCTCACTCTCCCCGGCCGCGGGCCGCGGGAAGCCCCTGCAAAGGAGTCACTTTCCGGGTTCCCGCCACAGGCAGGCTCCGGGGCTCTGCGCGCCCCCTCCTCAGGCCCCGCTGGGCTTCTCCGCGGAGCGGCTCCCCGCCCGCCCCCAGGAGGCTGCCGGGGCGGAGGGAAGGTGGGGCCAGGTGCCCCATCCCGCCTGGCCCTCGTCTTCCCCACACCGGCCACTGCTCCGGCTCTGCCCAGAGGGCCCTGGGGAGGCCGGCGCGGCCTGGAGCTGTCCCTGGGGCTGCTGGGAGCTGTGTCCCTCGTGCGGCGGGAGCGTCCAGGGCTGGTCGAGGTGCCCCCGCGTGAGGCCCGAGCGGGTGACCTGGCCAGCCAGGTGGGTGTGGGCGGTGGCCTGAGACCAGGAGTCTGGCCGCAGCCTGTACCCTCCCTTGTGGCCCGGATGGCAGGACGAGATAGGCGATTCCAGGAGCCTGGGGCGCGGCGGGCTCCAGGCCGGTCAGCTGGCGCGGCCCAGCAAAGGGAACACAGCCCGAGCGCCTGATGACTGGTCAGATGTCCCCTCTGCGATAGCCAAGGGCCGAGTCACTGCCTCGGGTCACCCTGATATCAGTGTGAAGGCGCCCACATACAGGGGGCCTGGAGGGAGGCCTGGACGTCAAGGCAGGTGGCTGGGCAGGACCCCCCGGGGCCAGACCGCTGCTCCCAAGGGTTACGCAGGTCATGGCAGGGACGCCCTCGCCACAAAGGGGCAGGGAGGGGTGGGGGTAGGCAGGGGGCGGGGAGGGGGCAGGGAGGGAGCGGGGAGGGGCAGGGCAAGCCTGTGCAGGGCGGCAGGCTGGTCCCACCCGAGGCCTCCGCGGTGTCGCCCCTGGACGCCTGCTGCCCAACTGCATGCCCCGCGCGGCGCCTGCGGCTCCTGGGGACAGGCTACCCCCGGCTGGCCAAGCAGCCCCCAGAGTGTCCTCTGCATCCGCGGGCACGACCAGGGCCCCCAAGGCGGCACAGAGACCTAGGTGCCCCCACTTGTGCCCCAGCCGGGAAGTGCTCACCCTCCCCGGGGGCCGCGGTGTGTTCTCAGGGCATCGTGAAGCGCGCCCAGGCCTGAGCTGCGGACGGCGGGGTCCAGTGCAGGCGCCGCCCCTAACGCGCTCGGGGCCTCAGGCCGCGGCGTCAGGCCTTGTCTCACCGCCCGGGACCCCAGCTCTGCGCTTGTTCTGTCCCCTCCCAGCTCGGAAGACAAGCGCCAGAGGACTCGCCCTAGTCCCAGAGCCTAGAACTTTCCAGCGTCTGGTTGGAATTTCATAAACATTTGCTGACTGCATAAAGCAGCACCCCTGAAAGGGGACCCCCCCTTAGCTACCTGAAAGCATCATGAGCACTCTCGGGACTATTAAAAATGCTCAAATTCCATTAAAACTCAACGAGAGACACTGGAAGAGCTTCTAGCGGCAAACGACGCTTCCTCGGGGCTCACGCGCCAGCGCCAGCCCCATCCACCCAGCGGCCTGTGCTCCGTCTCAGCAACGGAGAACTTCAGGTTGCGCGCTGCAAGGTTGGAGCTGTTTTTAGAACTGTGGCCTTTCTAGAGCTTCCTCTGATGCTGTCTCTGGTCAGCACGGGGTCAGGCACCTGAGCCCAGGTCCCCCTCCAGATGCACCCGCCACAGCTCCCCGGGGCCCGGGGCCGCAATCCCGGGGCTCCAGTTGAAGAACAGCAACTGGAAGAGGCCTGGGCAGGCCCCCCCGGTGACCCCAGCACGCTGGGTCTTCAAGGGACTCGGCACACGTCGTCACATGTTGAAGGGC
This sequence comes from Talpa occidentalis, assembly GCF_014898055.3. Classification (NCBI taxonomy): domain Eukaryota; kingdom Metazoa; phylum Chordata; class Mammalia; order Eulipotyphla; family Talpidae; genus Talpa; species Talpa occidentalis. The sequence goes on along the minus strand of NW_023604295.1, from coordinate 148,048,041 downwards.
CACGGCCAATTTGCCAGGTCACTTGGATATTTACTTTGGTTTTCATTCCCAGGTGGAGTCTCGACCCCAGCGAGGTTCCGGCTAAGCCAGCACTTGCTCCCGTGCCTGGAGCTGGCGGCGTCAGCCCACCCATGGGCGCCTCCGCTCGTCACGGGAAACCTGGCGGCGCTTCGGTGACCGGCGTGACCAGCCGGTGCGGCGCAGAGCGGCTGAGCAGGTGGGTCCTGTCAGGGGATGTGACGGGACCTGTGCGTGGGGCCGCGGGTGTGCGGGGCACTGTCGCCGCCGCTGGCTCAGGCGCTCACGCACGCCCAGGCCACGGCGCCCTGCTCCACGGTGTCTTAAGGCAGCTGCAGCTTGAGCTCCAAAGTACTTTGCGTGTGACTTTGTCAGTCAAGGTGTGGACATCACAGAGATGGGAAGCTTATGAATTAACTTTTAGTGGGGTCCAGAAGCCACGTCCGTGGTGTCGGGGTGCGTGGCGTTCGTCTCACACCAAGCACAAGGGTCAGAGCGTGTGCGCGCGGTGTGGGTGCACACATTTTCCAAGCACGCAGGGAGTGTGCTTTAAAAATCAAGGAAAAACAAAATCAGTTCTGCAATGTTAAGAGAAATTAAGTTAAAAACAGGGATTAGTGATGATTCTGTGGAAGCTTTAGGGGAGGAACTAACTTTCGCATGAACTCAGAGCGCCCTGCCACCCTGCCCAAGCCAGCGAGACGTCGGGGGGCTGGTGGCGAGAGCCCTGGGGAGGCCCTGGTGAGACTGGCCAGCCTCCCAGAGAGCAGGCAGGAGCTCATGAGGGGCGCAGGTCCCAGCCCCCCCGCAGGCTCGGGAGGTGGCAGGGGGGCCAGTCGGCCAGGCTCCACAGGCCCCCGCAGGTCGCCACTCCACCTGCTCCCCACCCTGACGGCCCTGGCCAGGGCAGGCCCGGCGCCTGCCTGCCCTCAGCTGGCTGCTGCCCAGCGCCTGCGGGACTGGTCTGGGGGTCCCGCCTCGCTGGCCTTGGTGAGCGGCTCTGGTGCAGCGTGTCCAGAGCGACACACCAGATCTCGCTCACCGTGTTTTCGTTAATTAAACAAAATCCCTCAAAGAGAGAAACTATTCAACATATGGCTGTGCATCCTAAGCCAGTGCACTGCAAACCCGGACATGAAAATGGCCCCGATTTCCCACTTCTGAGAAGCAGCCTGCAGGCCGCCCCGTTTTTTCTTCCCTTTTTGCAAAGACCAAGTCACCGAACACCTGAAACTTCCAGCCCAGAGTTACCGTAAGTGACGCAAACCTCATTCCCCCGGAGGCTCTGGACGCATCGTCCTCGCCTCCCTTCAGACTTCAGAGCGGGAAAGGGCTCCCCGCGTCACGCTGGCAGTCACCCCCCCGCAGCTCATTGGGCAGCAAGTCTCACTTTCACAAACAGCTGCCTTTTCACACTCCTGTCCCCCGGGTGCGACTGCTTTGTGACAGCATCATGATGACAAGTGACTCCCCCGCGTCGGGTCAGCACTGATGGAGAGTCTGCGCAGTTGCAAACACAGCTGGGAGGCCCACATTTGCGGGTGCTGGGAGGGACCCCAGGAGGGACCCCTGTGGGAGCGCGGCGAGGGGCCTACGGGAGCCGGCTAACCCGCAGGCTCGGGAATTAAGTGGCCCCTGACAAGGACAGAAACATCTTTAAATCACAAAGAAACTGGCTGGCAGTAGAGGACTTGGGGAACTGCAGAAAGGAATCTGGGGTGCCTGATATTGGGGTGACCCAGCAGGAACCTTCCTCGCCTCTAGTGCAGCCCTCAGCCATTTACCAACGAGAAATCAAGGTTCTGGACGTCCAGGGCAGCGCTGGGCATGGGCGAAGACCCCGGGGATCTGGGCAAGAGAAGGGTCGGCTCCACGGGCCACAGAGGCAGCTCGGAGCGGACGGGACAGGCAGCGCCAGGGCAGCGGCACAGAGTGTCTGAGCGAAGGGCCGAGAGGGCACCCCCCGCGGGGGTTCGGCCGGGGCGGGCGCGCAGCCTGAGGAAGGCTCGGCCGAGGCCCTCGGGCAGGAGAAAGACAGAAGTAGCCGCCACCAAACAGCCTTTGCACCCGCCTTTCCAGAGTGCAGCTCCCTCTCCCGCGGGCCGGAGCCGCCCTGCGCCGCGCTGCGATGATCCACGCGCCGCTGAGTTGTCAGGTCTGACGCAGGCACCCGACCTCCCTGCGCGTCTAAGGCAAACAGTTGTTCCCGTGACCAGCCCAGCCGGGAGGGTTTATTGTTCTCTGCAAACACAGCAAACCCGGAGACGCCCCCCTGCAGGGAGGCTGCGGGATGTGGCAGAGCAAGCACAAGACAGTAACGCCGTTTCTATTAGCGGGACGCGCTTTTCTGCCAAGCTCCAATCAATTTCAAGCTCGATTCTACCCATTCCCTTGCCGGCCTCAGGAAAAAGTATCAGCAAACGCCTGAAGTTCCCAGGATGCGCTTGAACTGGGCAGGAAAATCAGGCGGCGCCAAGCAGCACGCCCCACGGGCCTCCGCGTTGCCAGAGAAAGGGCGTCACAGAGGCGGCAAGTGCGGAAACGTGGCCCCGAGGAGGAGCTCGGCTGGTCAGCCCCGAGGAGGAGCTCGGCTGGTCAGCTCCGGCACAGTGGGGTTCCGGACTCAGCACAAAGCTGCTCGTGCTGCTGGCTTTGGACAAACGCGTCTCTGGCCATCAAGCCCCTTCCTGCTCTGTGCTTAGCAGGGCCCTCGGGTGCAGGGCCCCCCAGAAGCGCAGCCCGTGGGGTGCTGCTGCATGGCACTGTCTGGGCAGCACTTGAGGTGCTGCTGGGGGCTGGGGTCCAGGCAGCGTGGACGTCTTGAGCCAGGACTGGGTCCCGGGCGAGGGGACTCCTGGGGACTCACTGGCCGGGCCAGGCACACCTTCCTTCCCTGGTCCTGTGCGGCCTCTGCTCTAGCATGGGAGAGTTATGATGTCCACCTTGTGGGGTGGCCAGAGGGGAGGGGACAGGTGGTCAGCAGGGGCTGGGGAGGAGCCCTCACTCACGCTATGACCCTGCCGCCTAGGAGCCCAGCCAGAGCCCAGTGCAGGGTGGCCTGGTGGCCTTCCCGGGTCACGTGGCTGGGTTTGCAACGCGTGAGCAAGCAGGACAGCGGGGTACCCCCTCAGAGTGAGACCCACAGTCAGGGCTGCAGGGGATCTGCTCCTGCCCCCTCGCCTCTCGCCCTTGTCTGGTGCCACGGCAGGGCTGTTCCCTGGCTGGCCCCGGAGAAACCCGAGGCCTGAAACGCTCCCTCTGCCGGGCCCGGCCCCGAGCCAAGTCTCCATCAAAGTCTCTGAGTCACTCCCTGGGTGGGATCGAACTCGGGCCACCATGGAGGGCCTTCGAGGTGGTAGTGCTGAGACTTACCCCCTAGGCCATGAGGGAGGCCCCAAAATTTATATTTTAAAAGTCTGGGGAAACTGTTGCATGGCACAGATTCTGGCTGCAGAGACGAGCTTGCTACAGGGAGTCACGGCCACTGCGTACTCAGCGGCATCCAGGTGCCCGGACGGCCCCATCCCTCAGAGGGAGACTCGGGCGTTACCCAAAGAAGTGGGTGGAAGACTGGGAGGAGGAGGCCACGCAGGGAGGACAGGAGCCAGGAGAGGGCGGTCAGCACGAGGACAGCTGGCATGTGTGCACGCACGGGCACCGTGTGTGCTGTTTGTACATCTGTGTGTATCTGTGCACACATGTGCACCGTGGCCTTCCTCTGTGTTGCATTGTGTGCTGATTGCATGCATGACATGCGGGGGCATGTGAGTGCATGATGTGTGGTGAACAAGTGTGTTGACACTTGTGTGCACATGTTCAATGTGGGCAGGCACCTGGGTGCACTGTGCGTGTGAGTGGGGGCTGTGGGCGTGTGCTCTCACGGGGCACGTGCATGGGGGGTGCTGGCTGTCAGGGGCCGAGGCTGGGGAAGCCGGGAGGCCTCCCCGGGGCTCAGAACAGCCCAGTTCCCAGGTGCATCCTTTGCAGACTTTGACACTTCGATCTCGAGCGATTTTGTAGTGCTTTACACAGAACTTGCACATTATACCCCTTTGCTGAGTAAGAAAATATGAAAAGGAGTTGCTCACACTGTCCGTGTGCTCAGCTCGTTTTAGCAAAGTGCCCGCCGGGAACCGGCCACGAGTGGCTGTCCCAGTCCCGGAAGCGGGAGTCTGCCCTTCTGCTGTGACAGCGCCCGCGGCAGGGGCAGAGGACACTGACAGGGCATCATCCATTCGTTTCCACGGGGAGGAAAGGAAGTGGTCATTCTGGAGGCTGACGGTATTGAGGAAAATCTGGGCCTGTTTCATAAGAACACGCGGAGACACGCTGGCGCGCGTCTGCACGGCCGAGGGGCGCGGGGAGAAACCACGTGGAAGCTGCTCCCTCGGCCGAAGCCCCCGGCCAGTTCAGTCCCAGGCCAGGGAGCGACCCGACCCGCAGGGCGCAGCAGACCTTGCCTGTGTCCCCGCCGCGCCCCTCAGCGTGGGTTTCATTCAGTCCACTGCCCCGGGAACAGCACGGAGCCTGAGACTACAGCGCCGCAAATGTTATAGATGAGTCTTCCGTGGATTCTGGCGCGTTGTGCCCCAGGGTGAGGAATGGAAGTTTGCTGGGAAGATAAATCACAGCGAAACCCCGTTCTGAGCGCCCTGGGCGCGTGACAAGCGGGGTGCAGACGGCGGTCAGCCGGCAGCCTCGGCAGTTTACAACAGGGGTCTCCTGCCCCTGCCCGGGGGCGCCGCTCCATCTTCCCCGACGCGGCGCCCGGTGCTGCTGTTCTTCGCGGTCTTGTTTTTAAGGGTAACGGGTGAACAAGCTCGCGACGCACGGAGCCCGCTTCGCAGACGCACAGAAACGCGGGGTCTTCTCCCGGCCAGCAGCCCCGGGCCCTGCGAGCGCTCAGGCCAGAAAACGGTGCAACGGCTTTCTTGGGGGGCGTGTGGGAAATTTCTTACATTCGAACCTTCATTTCGTTAAAGCCGTGCTCTTCACACGCACCGAGAAAGGATCTGATGTGGGCGTGGCGCGGTTTGTGCTATTTTCCACGCCCTCGAGGCGGCCGGCTCCAAGCACGAGGGAGCTGGTCTCAGGAGGCAGAACGCCCCGCAAGGACGGTCAGTGCGCAGTCCTCCGTGCTCACAGAGGGGGCACGCCCCTCCGCACACGCACTCACACACAATGCACACACAGACATGTAACACAACATGCAATGCACAGACACGCGACACACACAATGCACACATACGTGCACGTAGCACACGAGCAACGCGTGCATACACTTTACTGATCACCTAATGTCGTGATCTTAGCTTATCTCTTGCTTGCCATGTATTTTCACAGAGCTTAAAATAGAACTTATTTTGGGCCTCCCTGGTGGCGCAGGGGTTCAGTCTCAGCGCTGTGAAGCGATCGGCAGCCACTGCAGCAGGAGTTCAGTCCCCGGCCAGGGAGCTACCCACACGGCGCGGCAGACCTCTCCTGTCTCCCCCGCTCCCCTCAGCACTGTGCTTCGGTCCTTCTGCCTGTTCTGCCCCCCGTTCTGTCTCTGGTGAATCCACTCACCCCCCCCCACCTCTGGCCTGCACCCCAACTCTTTGATGCATAAATAAATAAAATAAATCTTATATATATAATATATAAAACTTATTTTTCTTCTGCAGCAAAAACTACCACTGCCTGCCTCTCTCCGTGAGCTTTCTATTTATGAACTGAACTCAATGAACTGTCCATGAACTGAACTAAAACTGAAAAAAATAAGTGATATTCCAAATAAATATAATCATTTATAATTAAATTATCTTCTAATCCAACGAGTATGATGATTAATTTGGATTAGAAAAAAAAATGGGGAATACTTTCAAATACTGAAACATCATCGTTTTAGAGGTGAGAGTGTGACTCTGCAGGCAAAGCAGCGGTAAAGAACATGAAATTGCCCATTTTAAACCTAAAAATATGCAGTCAAATTAGATATAAAAGATTAAGAATTTTGGAAAAGATCAGTTAGGAATTTGTACAACAGATGTCTTTTACTCTTTCACATTTGAATTCAGCTTCACTTCTGTAATTTCGGGGTTACCACCCACAGCTCATTTGAATTCCCAGGAAATCTGGCACCCATGGGGGTGCCGAGTGAGGACCTTCACCCGACTCTGCCTTCCACACAGGCCAGAGTCCAACCCGGGCCGGACACCGGCCCCAGGTCAGGACAGAGGCGCGGCTCACGGGGCGAGCTCTGCACCGCGAGGCCGCAGCGATGGGGAGGGTGTGGTGCAGGGCAGGGCCGTGCGGGCCTGGGGGAGGGCGCCTCCCGGTCCCCGGGGACTCGCCTGGCGCGCAGCTCAAGCTGGTGACACCGCAGGGGACCTTGGCGGTCCCAGGTCAGCCGCCACCTCCTTGGGGTGCCTCGGAAGGCGCCACCTCAGGGAAGGGGGTGGGGTCAGAAGCCTTCCTGCAGATTCTGTTCACGCTTCCCGGAACCTACAGTCAATTCAGAGGAGACGGTGGCTGTGGGGGTGGCAGGTGCGCGGGACATCTCTCTCGTCCACACCCAACGCCACAACCCCACGGCCCTCGGGGTCCGCCTTTCTGATCGTGAGGTGGGAGTACCGATTTCTTATAAAATTTCACAAAAATACATGTGACACGTTGCGCTCCTACAAAGCACCAAGCGATGGAAATACTAAGAGCACGTGCTCCTGGGGGCCGAAGCCTTTGCCGAGTCACCGTGGCGATAAACAGGCGCTCGGAGGGGAGCTGCTCCCTCCCCACGGCCACGGACGCCCACGGAAGCGTCCCGCCGCTCCTCGACCAGGTCCGTCACCTCGCCCCGCGTGCCTGGAGGGGCGCTGGGTCTCGCGCGATCCCGCACAAAGACGCGCATTAGTGACGGACACGCCGTCCAGCGCAGCCCGTGGCCAGCAGAGCCGCTCCCCGGCAGACAGCGGTTCCCAACAGGGCAAGTCTCCCCCCGCGTTTCAGATGTTCTCTCCGGCGGTGACAGAGCCTGGTTAGAAGCTGCGGGCGCAATTCTCTGACCTGGCGTGTGAGGCGCCTGCACCGCCTCGCGTGCTCCAGCGCACGGCTCGGAAAGCTCGGCCTCTCAGTGGCAAAACCCCGTGTTACTGCGTTTACGATGGAACAGAGGAGAGGGGGCCATTCCCCTCTTGTTTCAGCAAACCTTTCCCCACGGGTGCAGGTTAATGGGACGATCATTTCTCCTACTGTCCGGACCTGCTTCACGGCAGGATCCAGGGCGCCGAGCGCGAGCCCAGCCCGGGGGGGGTTCTCTGCAGCAGTCGCTCCTCACTGCGGCTGCCCCGGCCTGCCAGTCACAGGTGATTACATCCAACAACATCTTCAAAAACAAAACCGGAGAAGGAACATTTCTGGGCATTTGGTACCAAACCTCGTCGCCGCCACACGCGTGGGCTTCTGGGGTGGGTGAGGAGAGCCTGTCAGTCCCTGACTCACCCCTGGAGCTCAGGCGCAGCCGAGCATCTGGCTCGGGCAGTGACCAGAGCGAAGGCCCGTGGCCAGGGCTTCCGGGCAGAGCCTCGGGGCGACCCGGGCGGCGCACCCGGCCAGGGACTGGGGTGGGCAGACCGGCTCCTCTCAACCCGGGCTTCGGTGCTGGGGCTCCGGCCTGGCGCTGGGGACCCTGGTGCTGGGGCTCCGGCCCCCGTTAGCAGCCTGGCCGTCGCTCCTCACGGAGACGAGGCCAGCGCCGCGGCCCGCGGTCTGCAGGCTCTGGAGCCCGGGGGGACGTCCCAGCCCCCGTCGCGCGTGGCAGCGACGCAGAGAGGCAGCGTCCTGGCGGCAACTGAGCCCCTGTCTGGGCGCAGGCGTGTCCCTCCTCTGGGAAACGCCTAACTCCGCTTCCCGGTCACCCCTCTGCTGAATATCCCGTCGCGCCCCCGCGACCGCGTTGCTGACCTGCCAAGACTCCGGCGCCTTCAGCTCCTCATTTCCCTAGAGACTCGTTCTCACGTCTGACAAAGTCCAGCTCAGCCCCGGGGGGGCAGGACAGGCCTAAAGCCCGCGTGTGACTCGGTGTCGGTCCCGTCGTGGGAGCAGAGACCCGCTTAGGCCCCGGCCCGACGCAGAGCCACGGCCGGGGCTGGGGGCGCCATGGGGCTGCGCCGGCCGCAGGGGACCCCGCGCCTGGGTCTCCTTCCCGCGGCCACTTCTGCCCGGTCCCACCACACACGGCCGCTCCAGGGTCGTGCACACGCCGCCTCCCCGGGGGCATCCTGAACTAGCAGTGCCCAGACGTCAGACTTTGTTTTCAAGGAGTTCTCCCCTGGCAGCGCCCCCCCCCAGTCACCTCGTTCCGCCCCTTCCTGCCTTTTGAGCCCTTCGGCGCCCCCAGGCCGTCAGCAGAGGTCGCGCCAGAACACTCAGGGCGTCTGCTCGGGGCCAGGGCCTGAGCTGCTCTTGGGCTTGGGGGTCCCTCCCTCGGGACACTGAGTGTTTCGGGGCCCCTGAATTGCACAACTTGAAGCCCGGACCCCATGGTGGCGGGGCCGGGAGGGGATTCATCCCAGGGAATGGCCCGGGCAAGTCTGTGCCCTGCTGCAGGAGCCGGAGATGCCCTCTCTGCCTCTCTGCCTCTCTGTCTCGGTCTCGCTCCCCCGTGATGCCAGGAGAAGACACTGTCCATGAACCAGCAGACGGGTCTCGCGGGACAGGGGTCTGCGCCGTGACCGGGACCCCAGCCTCAGGGCTCAGGGGTTCCTGGAGGTGCCCGGCGTGAGGCTCTGCTTTGCCTCGAGGGGTCCGGGACACCGTGCCTGAGGCTGTACCCTGGGGACCCGGTCCCTGCTCAGCCTTGAGCGCTGACTCAGACCCGCGGGGGGCGCCGGCCGGGGACCCAGCACCTGCAGACACCAGCGTGGGCCCGCAGAGAGCAGCAGAGGCCACCCGCCGCGTCACGCGGCAGCAGGGGTGCGCTCGCTTTGTCTGCTTGTTAGATCTGGAGGCACTTTTGTCACCAGCACAACCTCGTGCAACACCCACTACATCACGCAGGGGATCGCGGGACCGTTACATCGCACCCCTCGTCGGGCACCTCGCACCGGCTGCCAGGATGAAGCACGCAGATCCCGACACTGCTGGGGGCACCGGAGAGCGGGGGGCGGGGGGCACCGGAGAGCAGGGAGGGAAGAAAATGGGTGGGGGGAGCACCGGAGAGCAGGAAGGGGGAGCACTGGAGAGCGGGAGGGACGGCACCCCAGGAAACTCCCAGGAGCAGGCGGCAGAGTGAGGACCTGACCATCTAGGGCAGGGTCGGGGCTGGGGAGAGCCTGGGGAGCTGCGGGGGAGCACGGGGGAAGCATCAGGGGAGCATGGGGGAGCTGTGGGGGAGCACAGGAGGAGCATGGAGGGAGCACGAGGGGCTGTGACAGGACAAGTGTCTCAGGCCTAAGAACACAACACAGGTGGGCTGCTGGCTGCGGCTGGGCCCCAGGGAGGCCTCGAGGGGTGGACACCCGGCGCCTGCCTTCCGCAGGGGTGTGGGTGGCCCCGTGAGGGCGAGAGGAAGGCTGCTCGGACACCCCGTAGAGGGGCAGGGACCCTGTTCCAGCCCTGTGGGGTCAGTGGTCAGTGCGTCCCCTCCCAGAAAACACTCCCGGGCCGAGCCTGAGTGGCCGCAGCCGTGCCCGCCCGAGCGGCCGCCGCAGCGAGGGACTCACACACGGAGTGCTTGTGGCTGCCGTCCTTGCTGGGGAGCACCTTCACGCCTCTGGACTTGAGCTCGATGGCCTTTTTCACTGCAAGAGAGAAATCAGGCCATTAGCAGGCAGGACGAGGAGGGCGCCCGTGCCAGGGCGCCCGGGAGCTGCCCCCACCCGCCCACGCAGACAGGAAGCTCCAGGGCCCTCTGCCCCTCCACAGTGAGGCCCCTGCCCCCCGTCCCTGCTGCTGGTGGGTCTTGGGGCCCCGCCCGCAGCTTCCCTGGGGGGTGCAGAGTCCGGGAGTCCCCTGAGGGGCCTGTCCTGGCACCTTCAGGCCTGCAGGAAATTGGCAGCTGTGTGCGGTTCAACGCACTGACAACACCCGTAGAAGAGGGAGGGCTTGTGGGGGTGTGGGGCCTGCAGGGGGCCTGCGGGAGGGTGGGGCGTCTGCAGGGGGGTGCAGGGGACTCTGTCTCCGCCCAGCCCCGCGGCCGGGCACAGCGGCACGCGTGGGATGCAGCGCCAGGAGGAAGCTCTGCCGGCCACCCGGAGCGCTCTTCGTGCAGCGACTTGAGACAGGCCCGGGTCTGCGGCGCTGCTTCCCCACGGCAGCTTTCTAAGCTCATCTGTTTTGAGCATGACTTTAAATTTCTAGGAGTCAACGTTCATTTATAAAATATGACGTGATTTCTGGAGGAACAAGGCGAAGACGTGGAGGCCTGAGTGCAGCGGGGGGAGTTTCTGCGACCGCTCAGGGAGGTGCTTTGCCATTTTCAACACCCGGTGTTTAAGCTCTAACCTCAAAACACACAATGACGCCACCCACTCCCGCAGGGCGCCGCCGACCCCGCCTGGACGTGAGCCGTCCGGGACGCGCCCCAGAGGTGAGACGGACAGAGCCTGGCGGCGGTGTCTGTTGTGATGGCCACTGCACGGCCAGCCGCTGGGTCTGTGTGGCTGGTGACGCGACCGTGCGCCGGATCCCCCCCGCCACACGCTGCTGTCCCCACGGCAGCGAGGAGGTGATGGCCTGGCGGCGGAAGAGGGGGGCAGTCGCCATTTACGCAAAGACATGTTTACGCGCAGAACTTGGCAATAGCCCCAGGCCAGCCGGAGAGCGCGGAGGCCACGATTTCAGGGATAACATTTCCTAGCAAGGCCTCCCCGCGGCCTCCACAGACCCAGAGGCGCGCCCGCGCCACGCCCCTCGCGCCGCCTTCAGGAGAGAAGCCGAGGTCCGGGCCGGACGGCCGAGCCTTTCCTGGCGCTTGCTGTGGAGACGGCGTCTCACCTTGGAACTGCGCGCTGAAGCCCTTGCGCCGGTGGTTGCTGTCGGACGTGAAGTGCACGCGTAGCCAGTTCTTGCTGCTGATCACTGGGGACGGGAGCTTCATGCCGGTCAGCCTGCGGGGACAGAGGAGACGCGTCACACTCGGCAGCACCCCGGAACCGGCTCCCACCCGACTGCGTGAGGCTCCCCAGCAGCGGGGGGAGGGCGTGCGGGCGCTGGAGCCGGGACCCCACTCTGCTGACCCCGAGGGGGTGCATCACCAACACCCCTCACTGCGCCCCAGGCCAGGGGCGGGAAGGGAGGATCTGTGGTGTCACCAGCAACTCGGCCGCCGCCCTAGCTGGGAGAATCAGGCAGAGGACGCAACGCTGCCTTTTATGTCTGGCCCTCGGCAGCTCTGCTCACCGGACACCAGCTCAAATGCCGGCGTCAGCGGCCCACCCCCGCCCCAGGTCCCGGGGCGCTGTCCTGGCGAGGGCCGAGAGCCCCCTAGGGCGCGGCAGCCAGGGCCTCGGAGGCTCGGGGTGGAATGAGGATGCGCTGCGGCAGGCAGCACATCGACAATCAAATCTTTCAGAGATAAAAGTAAAATAATGCATTCAATAAAATATACGTAAAAGTAAAATATTAAATAAATCCCTTAAAAATAACTGATCTGTGGTTAGGCCTTTAGACACCCAACCCACATTCCATGGGGACAGAGAGGAGCGGCAGCTCGCGTCCCCCACAGAGGCCGCCGCCGTGGCGGGGGAGGACGAGCCGGCTCAGCAGCGAGGGAGCACCTGCGGCAGGTGACACGCGCAGGTGTGCGGGCAACTATGTGCTGGCTCCCCCGGCGCTAGGGGTGCTGTGCAGAGGCCACGTGCAGACCCCGCCTGCGCCAGCGGCCGGGGCGTGCGCTCTCCGCCGTAGTCAGTGGCACGCACGGGGACCCCTAGAGCAGGGCGGGGCGGCACAGGTGCAGGCAGGTGCTGTGTGGGGTTCCCGCCTGCTCGGCCCACCTCCTGGCAGAGAAGCTGTGGCGGGGAGATGCGGCCGGCCTTGGGGGTCAGGGGTTCAGTGTCTACTCTGGGGTTTAATGAAAGTGTGAGTGCCCACATCGCACAGAATTGCCTGCTCCGCGCCAGGCCCTTCTCCAGGTCTGTCCGCACAGGCCCGCGGGCCCCTGCGGCTTCGCCCCTGTGCGTGCTCGAGCTGCCCTCACAGATCTTTGCCACGTTAAGTCCTTCTCGAATTTCGAAGCTTTTGCAAAAGAGTTTCCCTCCAAAAGGGCCTCCTCCTACCGTCTTGGAAGCAGCCGCCCTGGCCTCCTCCACCCCAGCACCACTCCACAGGCTCCGCGGACCCGGCGGGGGCTCCCTGGCACCCTGCAGGGCGAGCCCAGGGGGCGGCGGCGCCATCAGCTCCCCCGGCGTCTGCACACGCCCGAGTCGCATCAGCGCTGCGCTGAGCGGTCACTGCGCTCTTACTTTTGCTCATGATGCGAGCTACTGGGCCAGCAGGCGCCTGGGACCACGCGGATTTGAGATCGTTCAGGGCGACCATCCCGGCTTTGCTCGCACAGATTTCCCACTCGCCTCGGGGGCTGCCAAGCGCGAGGCCGCCTGGCTCACATCCGCCTCCCGGATTCCCCGAGCGTCACGGGCCCAAACCACCAACAGCACTCACGGAAGCGGCGGGAAGGCCCCGAACAGGGCGGGCCGGGGGGGCAGGCGAGGCCGTGAGCGGCCAGGGCTAGGCCCAGCGGCAGTGGGACTTGAGCGCGGCCACACATGCTGAGAACACGCCCAGAGGGCGGGCGGAGACGCGGGGAGAGGCTGTGACAAACCCCGAGCTCGCAAGCCGAGGGGCTGGACCTCAGGATTGCGGGGACGAGCCCGGGAGCGGCCGTGCAGACCCGTGATGAGATGCGACAGGGACGAGCCGGGGGTCGGCCTCTCCGCGGGGTGCTGGCCCGCAGCCCGCGCTGCTGGCCTCACAGGACACACCGCTTGCCGGAGCGCCCACACCCGCTCGGCCGAGGGGCTGGGGGCTTCCGCGCGTAGCCCGGGTCCTCCCGGGATGTGTGATCTTGGTGGCCACAAACCCGTCTGGATCTAAACCGACGACTTAGAAAACAAAACCTCCAAGGCCTGTTTCTAATCCTGTCTGATCCAGGGCGGCACCGAGGTTTGCAGCAGGAAAACCGCGCCTGGCTCGGCTGCCACCCGCGCGGTCACAGCAGCTGGCGCGGCGCTGGGCCGCGGGTCGCCAAGGCCGGCCGACTCCTTCGTGACGGGAGACGCCGCAGGACAGGCGCCCGCAGGACAGGCGTCCATCGTGAACAAACACGCAGCTTAACACTAAGCTCCCGGCCGTCGGGGGACCCGGTGACGACACGGACACTTGAGGACACTTGAGGTCCCCAGGGTCTGTGGCTCTGAACCCCGGCGTTGAGGTGGGGGTGGGTGGGGTGGATGATGGAAAACCATAATGAACTCAGGACGAACACCAGCTGAGGGTCAGCCCGGCCGTTACCTCTGCCGCAGCTTGGTCGTGGCACGAGCCCTTCCACAGGCAGGCGCTGCTCAGGGTCCCCGCGGGAAGCCCGGGCTGGCGTGCTGTCCGCGGGTGGGAGGAGCGGAGAGGCCAGTCCTGACTCAGCTCTCGCTGAGCTCGCCCGCGGCCCCTCCTCCACCGCGCTGTCCTCCTCGAGTGCTCTGGCTCTTTCCGCACGTGCTCACCGACTCATGCCCCTCGCGCCTGGAAATGCCTGCTGCCTCCTCCCAGAGCCTGAGGGTGCAGCGGCCCTTCTCAGACGCCGCCTCACACCTGCCGTCACCTGGCCTCCCCCGACCCGCCAGCCTCGTGCTTCCCTGTGCCTCATCCGTCCAGGCTGGGCTCACGTGCCCGGGCTCGCCCCAGGGAGAGCGACTCCTGCAGACGCCTCGGCCAGGGCGCCACCGGACGCGTCCCCGCATCTGATTCAGCGGCGTGCAGAGGCCTGGGTTGTGACGCGGCTGGTGGCCGCGGCCTGCTCCCCAGGTGCACGCGGGGCGTGCGGGACAGCGCTGTCCACGCGCGCCCCCGGCTGCTCGGGCTGGTCCTGCTGTGCTGAGCCGCCGTGGACGAGGGAGGCTGACGCAGAAGCAGGACACGCACGCGTGAACCAGCACCGAGGCCTCGTGTTCCTCTTGGCCATCAGGAGGCCGCTGCTTTCTGCCTTCTCCTAGGTAATCGGCAGCTCTGAAGGAGTTAAAGTTCCCACCATTCCTGCGGGGTCGGAGCCAAAAGCATTACACGAAATCACTCTGACCACCGGGAAGGGACGAGGAATCGCATCTTGACCTCTGCCGCGTCGCGGGGCGTCCCGGGCGCGGGGCCTGCTTGCTGTTCTGACGAGCAGGAGGGAGTGCGTGCCCGGGGCCGGCCGCACCCACAAAGCTCACGTCCACAGGCGAGGTGGAAGGCTTCGCTGGAACACACAAGTCAAAACCAAAACTTCACATTCAGAGAATGTGGACGCAAACAGGAGTGTGAGCTGGGGCGGGGCGGGGCTCAGGCTGGTCCTCCACTTCCGAGGCACCTGGCAGCAGTGGCCGGGGTGGGGTGGGGGGCGCCACCCGCAGGGCACATGCCAGCTAGACCAGCCGGGCGCCCAGGGGGTGGGCTGTCGGGGGCCACCCCGTCTCCCCGCCTCGTGCACGGACCAAGCCAACTCGGGGTGGCGGGAGGAGCTCACCACTCTGGGGGCGGAACAGGAGGCGCGGGAGCGTTGGAGGCCTCTGTCCGGCCCCGCCCCACAGGCCCAGCCCCTGCCCCACGCCAGGACGCCAGGCCCCGCCCCGCAGGGCAGCAGAGGGTGACAGGAGAGAGTCAGACCGGGTGGGGCCCCCTGCGGCCAAGAGTCCTGCATTCTGCAAACATGGGGTTCCCCGGCAGTAACAGGCAGAAGAGCCGCCGACGTCGCACGCGGGGGAGCATGGGGGGCTCACGGCCCGGCTCAGTCTTCACAACACGTGTGGGAGCTAAAACCGGGATTCAGTGAAGGACTCGGCGCACGGCCCTGCCAGCTGTGAGCGGGGAGTGGACACGCACAGCCCTCGCGGGCCGCCTGCTGCTCTCTGCAGCCCCAAGGGGGGCCTGGGGCCTGCCCTGGGCGGGGCGGGGCCTGCGGGGTGGGGGCAGACGGACGCCTCCAACGCCTTGGTCCTCAAGTCCTGTTCTCGACGGGCAGCGTGACGCCCCTTCTCTCCCCAGGCGGAGGCAGAGCTGAGTCCGGCGTCTCTCACCAGGGTACTCGCTTTCTTTTCTCGAAAGCTGGTGCCGTAGAAACCGGCTCCGGCACATCAGGCAGAAAATCTATTACTAGGGCCAGATCCGCAGCGGCGCCGAGGACGTGCTGGGTTCCTGCAGCCCCCCACGTTCTCTGCCCTTCCTACACCCCAAATGATAAAAGCTGCTCTCAGAGGCCGGACCCGACGGTGCTCCCGGGAAGGGGGGGCTGTTCTCCTGGCCGCGGAGGGGGTGATCACGGGGGACCCGCAGGACGCCTGGGCTCTTCTCCAGCAGAGAGGGAGGCGTCCGAGCTGGCCGGCTCCGACTGCCCGGGGTCTGAGGGCCTCCCACACCTCTGATGGGGTCACCGCAGGCCGCTCACACAGGGCGTCAGCCCTGCGCCTTCCTTGACGCGAATTCAAGGGTGACAGTCTTGTCAGCCTGACCTGGCTGTGCATTTCTGCATAGTGTGAGCAGCCCCGGCCCCGGTCACAGCACAGCGCCTCGCCCGGGCAGGGGACAGTCCCGCAGACCAGCCAGAGGCCAGCCAGCCGAGCCTGGCGCCCGCGAGTCGGCCACGCTCATCTCAGCGTCACCTCAGAGGGTGTCGTGAGGCTCCGCGTTACCTCCCTGGCACCTCAGGAGGAAGTTGTGAGGACGACGCAGGAAAAAGCTGAATTACCACAGAGTTAATCCACATAAGCTTGACCTTGGAGCCTGTCCTAACTACAAACTGCTGTTAAACTAAATGATATGTGCATTACAGCATCTAATGGTTCATCGTGCCCCTGACTGGCACATAAAGTATTCACTGTACAAGTTCTCTTGTAAACAAACGTTTCCAAAACCCTCTTGCAAAACAACGGTCAGCTCTCGGCTTGCCGGGTGAGGCGAGGTCCCGGCCTCGGGAGCCGCGGGTGTCCCTGCGGGGGGAGCCGCGCGGCGTCTGTGGGCAGGTGCAGAGCAGGGATTTAGCGTCAGAGAGACCGAGATGTGAATGCTATTTTGGTTGATTACTCGCTGATGTCATTTGAGAATTTTTCCCAACCTCGCTCAGCCGTGCTCCTCGCCCATGAGATGGCAGACGACACTGTTACCAAGTGTTAGAAGAGCTTCAATTATCTGGCGCGGGCACGCGCGGGGCCAGCGGAGGCGGCGGCAGCTGATGGGCGGCGCTCGCGGTGGCGCCAGGGCCACGGGGCGTCGAGCGCTGCTGGGGGGGGATGGTCCTCTTTACATGTGCACACACATGCCACGTACAGGCGTGGGTCACACGTGAGCACACACACACACGCACACACGTGGGCTGTACGTACAAACGTGTGTGTCCTCTGTGCGCACATCTAGCTCCTTCTCGGGTGACTGCACTCCCCGAGGTGGGGACACAGTCAGTGACTTGTGCCATGTTGGCATGACCTGTAAGTGATCCTTTCCACTTCCCTGTGGAAACTGTAATTTGCAAATCTAAAACAATGTAGGTCAGGTTAACGTGACGCTGGCGTATTACCTTGTTTAATGAGGTCTCAGAGATCATGGCAAACTTATATTTTTGCCTAAAAACCCTTTTCTTCCATCTTGTTGCCTGAGCACAACCTTTTATTTTACTCCCGCGCTGGACAATAGGTTTGCCCAGTGGATCCTTCCAGAGCTTACAGCAGACGGAGAAGGAGCAGGCCTGCCTGTCTGGCGCTGGGGGCACGTGCCTGACGTCCGCGCGGGGCCGCAGTGATGCAGCAGGCCCTGGGACTGTGCATTATGGACGCACACGCCTGGTGGACGCCTCCTGACCCTTCCCTGCAGCAGGAGCCGCCGATCCCAGCCTGCGTCTCGCCCGAGCGCGCTTGTGCGCTGAGACCCTGAGCCTCTTCTCTGCAGCCGCAACACCAGGCGCCCCAGCCCAGCCCGCCTCTCCCGCCCTTGCCCGTCCCCTGACTCCAACTGCAGGGCTCCCGTCCTGGAACCCCGTGTCTGGAACCCCCCGGAGAGTTTCTGGTCTCGCTTGGACGCGCTGAATCCAGACCGGATGTCGCCGTGACAGCTGTCCCGGGCTGTGCCGGGCACTCAGCAGCTTGAGACGCCCCTTTCTAGCACCTTCCTGCACGGGCCCAGCTTGTGCACGCGAGCGAGTGACCAGTGAGGGGACAAGCGTGTGAGTGGACCAGTTAGGAGCTAAACACAGACTTAAACTACGGGTGTGCGACTAGCGATGTTTTAGTTGAATGTCGGATCGTCCCTTTCTGGGAATTTATTGGCTAGTCTCTAAAAGACGTGCTGGGTGCCGGGGCCGTAAGTCCAAACAGACAAACCAGACGCCTCTGTCCCTTTAGCAACACGCGCGTCTCCCTGGGTCGGGGACCCCGAGTCAGTAAGAGGCCTAATAACGCCGACTTTCTGGTTTTGGTTTTCTGGGGTTTAAATTGCGTGGGTCCCTAGTGCTGTCTTTCCAGGCAGCGCCCACCCCCCGCACAGGCGAGCAGCTCCCGCACCGAGGCCGCCTGCGATGGGGCGGGTCTGGCCGGCACAGGGCCCCGCAGCCGGCCAAAGGCAGGCACAGGGACGGCCCCACTCCGGTGCGGGGAGCCACGCGCGTGCCTGGGGGTCAGTTTTTTTAATTAAAAGAAATTTTCTTAATATATTGGAAATGGTGTCTTTGACTTGTGATGTGGGGGGACACCGGCTTCTGGGCAGGCGTGGGGGCCCTCAGTCGGGGAGGGCGAGTGTCTTGGCGTCTCCCACCCCGCCCGAGGCCCGACCCTGCCCATCTAGTCAAGGGCTCAGCTGACTCACCAGCGGGGTCCAGCCTCGCGGGGCTCGCGATGGTCGCCCTCTCTGTCACACTGGAAGCTGCCCTCGGTGCAGGGGGGGTGGGGCCTGCTAAGCCACTGTCCTGTCCGGGATGCGTGAGACGGGCTGCAGAGGTCGGCCCCCCGGGCAGAACCGGAGGAGACCCGGCCGAGACTCCAAACCCGGCCGCTAAACATGACAGCCTCAGCCCCCCTGACGGCCGCGTGCAGCCGGCCGCGCCCCACTCCCAGCTAATCAGGAACGGGACTCAGGGGGAGGCGGGATCGATACGCTTCCAATTACACCCTCCTGCCGGCCGGCTCCGCTCTCAGCGCAGCGTCTATTTTCCTGCGAACGGCCTGAGGCGACAACACGTCACTAGAGAGTGGACTGGTCTCAGCTACATCTTAGAGGGGAAACTCTTAGAATATTTTTAATCAGGCAAATTCTAAAGTGATCTGCCGGGTCACCGTCAAGGACGGTGTGGGCGGCTGCTTCCCGTGGACCCGCCGGCCTCCGCAAGCACCGAGGCCTGAGTGTCCGCTCCTGGATGCCGGGGTCCGGCTGCAGGGAGAGGGGCCGCCGTGGCCGCAGGACGGAGGGGGGGAGGCACAGGGGAGGGAAGCGGCGCTGGCCTGCGGCTGAATTAAGTTCCTTAAAGGTGGTTGCCTGCAACCATCATCTGCTAAGGATGCTACCGGCTGGGCGTTTCCTGAGCACAGACACGCAGGACGCAGTTAGCAAAGTTGATTTTTTTTGTATAAAATGAAATGGTGAGGAGATAACACCTTTAATTATGTGACAGAATTTTTAAAAAAAAATTTTTAGTTTTACATCATTGTTCATTTTTTTTAAAAGATTTATTTATGCTACAAGAACTGGGGTGCAGGGCCTCCCCTGGTGGTGCAGCGGTTGAGCGCTGGGCTGCAAAGCTGCCTGCAGCCTCTGCAGCGCCGGCTCCATCCCTGGCCGCCGGCAAGGGTCCCACAAAAAAAAAGAACTGGGGTACAGGCCAGAGCTGTGGGGGTGAGAGGATTCACCAGAGACAGAGTGGGGAGCAGAACAGGCAGACTGACAAAATCCACTGCTGAGGGGAGCAGCGGGGAGGCAGGAGAGGTCTGCTGCGCCGTGTGGGTAGCTCCCTGGCTGGCGGGGATCGAACCCATGCTGCAGAGGCTGTGGACAGCTCCACAGGCTGCGCTCAACCCCTGCGCCACCGGGGAGGCCCCAGTGTTCCTGGAGGGCGGGGCTGTGAGCCCGCCTTAAAGGCCTGATGTGTGTGGGGGTCCCCAGGGTGAGGCGGGCAGTGGGTGGTGCTGATGTGTCCAGCCAGTGTGAGGCCAGCAGTCTGGACCAGTTGCCGAGCTGGCCTCGCTGGTTTGTGAGTGAAGTGTTAACGGCTGGTCACTCTGGGGGGACGCGTCCACTGTCAAAGGCCCGGCTGAGTGTCCAGGACAGACCCTGAGACCCTTGCTGGCCCTCTGGTACACCCACGTCATGCACTGTGTCTCTGCAACCACGCCAGCGGTTTCTTCTTAAAATTACGATCAAATGAAAGTCGCGGGTGTGGTGAGTCACCAGCCCGGACCACGCAAGACCCATGTTGCCCACCAGATATGCTCGGCAGGGGTCGCCCTTCTGGGCCATCGGCCTCTGCTCCGTCCCCCTCACTGGCCCGGTCCAGGCCCTGACGCCCTGCGTGCCGTCCTCAAGCGATGTGCACTAGCGTGCTCTCTCTGTGCGTGTGTGCGCACACACACAGAGACACGTGTGCTAGTTACACTCAGAAATCAACTTGCATAGTTTAGGAAGATAAAAGTTTTTTTTTAATTATAAGGAAATTAAGCTAAGCAGCAAAATATCTGGAGAATACAATTTACAGAGAAGGAGCAGTCGGATACCACGAGCTAAAACTGCTTTGCCATATGGTAGTTCGTTTGCTTGGCAATCTGGAGCATCGTTTCCGCTCAAACAACCTTTAATAAAGAACTAAGACCCTGCGACTTAGCATTTTGGGGAGTTTGAAAGATGCACCCTAACATCCACGCGTAGAGCAAGAGCATTGGCTGTGGAGCGCGCCCTTGGTGACACACGAAAGGGGATTTGTGAGGGCGAATGTCGAGGCTAACGCGCGAGCTCAAGGTCGGGAAGTGTGGGTGTCCGGCGTCAGGCTGGCCAGGTGGCCCCGGTGGACACAGGTGGGTGGTTCACTCCGGGAGAAGGACAGGACTGCCCACCCCAGCTCAGCCGGCCCCGCCGCCCGCCCTCCCGGGGCGTGTTAGTCCAAGCGTGCTGCTTCCGTGCTCGCAGCGATGTCCCCAGCTGTGGCTGAAGGGTCGGGCAGGAGCGACAGGTCACCGTCAAGGCTCGAGGCCGCCGAGCCGGGCGCAGCCTGAGCTCGTGCCGGGCAGGGTTGTCCTTCGCGGGGACAAACCTCGCGACCTGGATGTTTTCATTTTTGTTTTTCAAAAGTGCCGCTGTTACGAACACTCCGGCTCCGGCTACGAACGTGGCTGCAGTTCATTGCAAACCCGTCTCCACCGTCCTAATCACACTTGGCGAGACCCGCGGTGCCAACGGAGTCGCGACAGACGCGTCAACACTGTGTTTACAATCCTGATTCACTGCGCGTTTCTCATCCACGTTTACCCAGAAAGGTAGTCGGAGGGGCCCCCCTGGTGGCGCAGGGGGTTGAGACGCAGCCTGTGACGCTGTCCGCAGCCTCTGCAGCACGAGTTCCATCCCCGGCCAGGGAGATTCCCACACGGCGCAGACCCCTCCTGCCGCCCGCTGCTCCCCTCAGCAGTGGATTTCAGTCAGTCTGCCTGTTCTGCTCCCCGCTCTGTCTCTGGGGAGTCCTCTCACCCCCCGCATCTCTGGCCTGCACCCCAGCTCTTGTGTGCATAAATAAATAAATCTTTTTTAAAAAAAGTAGTCTGAGCAAACGGAGACCCCTTCAGGGACAGGGGAGCCTCGGCTCGTGTCTCTGCCACGGCCACCCCAGGGGTGGGGACGAGCACCCTGTGCTGACTGCAGGCAGGGCGGGGGCGTCCCCATGACACGGGCCCCTGCGTGTCCTCCATCCCCAGGTACGGGTCCCTCTCTGCCTCCCCGATCACTCCCACTGTCCTTCTTGTTGCTTTGGGTCCCGCAGGCACCTCCGGGGTGTAGCAGTGGCAGCGTCCTGGCCTCCCAGCACGTCCTGCAGCACAGCGGCCGGTACTGGTGACCGCGGCCCTGAGTGCATCGCCCGCCCCGCACCGGCCCCTGGCTCTGGGTGAGGAGCCGTCCTGTGCGTCCTGCTTCCTCACCCGGGCCACGCGGGCAGAGGCCTCCGGCCCTGCTTCCTGGAGAAGCACCACAGAGGGCGGACACCGCGCCTCGCCCCGGCCTGCACTGGGCCAGACACGTGTGCATGGGGCCCGGAAGGGGGACATAAAGGCCACTCTGAGCACACTGACCCAAGACACGTGCTGCGGAGATGAGAACTTGAGCCCGAGCACATGTTGCTGGGCAAATAAAATAAGCAGCCGCACCCGGGGCCCAGGGCCGCCGGCCAGCGGGAGAACGGCTCGCCGGACAGTGCCGGGGGCTAGGCAGGCGGCCTCCTGGCTGTGCTGAGTGTCCTGGGCTCAGGTCTCCTTCAGTCTCTCCATCACGAGGGTCCTTCCCCAGCCGGGGTGGGGTTACAAAGCCCAGCACCCGAGGAGCTGCGAGGGTCGGTCCGGCCACGGCGGTTAGTGCTGGTCCTCACGGTGGGGAGACGAGCTTTATCAGGGCGTGCCCCTCCCCAGGAGGCCTTCCCAACCAGCAGCGCCTCTGTCCGCTCCCGCCCCCCTCGCCCCGAGCATCCACCTTCGCTCCCCACCCCTGCACCTCCCCAGCGAGACCGGCCCTCCTTATTAACACGCTTTGTCCAAAAAGCACCCCTTTAACAGACTAACAGCTCAGCATCTGGGATTCGGGCACGCGAATGACTGAATTATGATCCCACCAAATTAGAGCCCAACGGTGCGGGCCATGAGCCCGGGGCCTGGGGCTGTCTCCGGGCAGTCGCGGACCCTCCGCCCGCGGCACGTTCCTGGGCCGTCACGCTCCTGCAGGAACAGCCAGGACCCCAAAACGGGCTGGAACCCCTGTGCTGGCCTGTAGCGCAGAGAACCTGTGGGCCACGTTCCTGTTTCCCGCCAGGAGCTTGAGCTGCAAACCTGTTTCTCCCTCTTTCCTGCACGTTCACGGACGGGCAGCCGAGAACACAGCTCAGACACGACAGGCTCAGACACGACAGGCTCCGCCCTCGGCCTGCGAGTCCCCCGCGGGGCCCCGCGCCGCGACCGTCACGTTAATCTCATCATGTCCATCTCATGAACGCAGAGAAGGAAGCTGCTTCCCGCCCGACGGCCGCTTGCTGTGTGTACAGCTTCGAAGACGCATTAAAAATAGATCATGGGGTTCTAAATGGAACGCTGGTAGAACTCTCTCTCCTGGGAGAGTCTCACATTAAGAGGTTTTTGACTCAGTTATTCACTCAACACCCAGGCGGGCGTGTGGTGGGCAGGGGGAGTGTGCGCCGTGGCCTCTCCAGCACCCTCGCGTCCGGGTTAATGCTTTGCTGGGGATTCTCCCCCGCGTCACCGCACGCTCGCCTGCAGCTTCTCCCCTCACGCGCCCTGGCGTGCCCAGCTGCTGGGGTACGGCTGACTTCGCAGAGTGCGTGTGAGGCCTTCCCTGCTCTCCGCCCTTCCGAGGGCTTCAGGGGGATGGCGCCGGCTCCTCGCCGAGCTTTCGGTGACTTCCCCGGGAAGCCGTCTAGCCCGGGGTCTTGTTGGGGGTTTTGATGATTTAATCCATTTCCTGAGTAATAATTTGCTTGTATATTTTTAGAATTTATCACCTCTTTTTTGAATAAATACAGACTTTATCCCATATTTTTAGGGCTCATCCCCTTCCGACCCGCAGCTGTGTGGTGTGCCCGGCCTCTCCGCGCCCACGGGTGGCGGCTGCGTCTCCCGCCCGCGTCTGACCCGCCTGCGCGGCCTCTCGGCGCCGAGTGCGGCCGGAGGTTCCACCAGCTTCATTTTCTCCTCTGAGAAGCAGCTCGTGGTTTCATTGATTTTTTTTCTATTGTCTTTCAAATCTCTATTTTATTTCTTCTCCGGCCTTTGATATTTCCTCCGTTGTCCTAATCCTGAGCCTCACTCTCCTCCTGGCGGCTCCTCCGGGGCGGCGGGGGGCACCCCGCGGGCCCCACCCTAGGAGGCCCGGCCGCAGCCGTCCCTTTTCGCGCCGCGCCCCCCTTCCGTTCGGCTCAAGGTATTTGCTTTCATTTCCCTTTAGCTTTCTCGTCGGCCTGTTGGTTCCGCAGCCGGTTGCTTGACCTTATACATATTTTTATTGTAACGCACGTTCCTTTTTTAAAAGACACTTTGTTTCTCCTCCAAGTATTACGTTGAACACGTTTCCATTTTAGAATTATCTGTAAATGGGCTGTACTATCTGATTTCTCAGCTTACGAAAAACCGATCTTATGGTGGACAAAAGTTCAACAATTCTGTCTGCGCTTCCTCCCAGCCGTGGGCGCGTCACTGGCCGTGGGGGTTCCCGCTCCTGCGCGTCTCCCTGCGAGCCGCGGGGCCCTGGAAGGCCGACGCCACACGTGGGCTCCCCTGCCGCGGCCCCTGCCTGCTCCCAACGCGCTGCGCACACGGAAGGTGCACACTTGTTGCTCTCACTGCGCTCCAGGGCCGTGGCCTCTCTGCGCCGGGGTAGGCTGCAACCAGGATGGGGGAGCCCGCGCGGCCCCCTCACACCTGCCACGTCCCGCGTGGTAACCAGGCGTTGCCCCTGGGGACGGACGTTCAGGTTTCCTTCTGCCGTGTCCCCTCTCCCGCGTCCTCTGCCGCAGGGACCCCGCCGTGTCCTCGGCCAGGTCCCCCAGAGGCCCTCGCGCCCGCGTCCTGGCTGGTGAGTGATGCCGCGATGAACCCAGGAGCGCGCAGATTCTGTGACGGTGGTTCCAGGCCCCAGTGTGGCCGCTGCACCCCAATTGCTGCTCTGCCGTGTCCCCATTTTGATCCTTTTAAGGTGAACCCATCACTGTCCACACAGCCCTGTGGCCACACAGCCTGCGAGAACCCCAATTTATGTTTTTCTCTGTGGTGACTTGGCCAGCGGGGGACAGCGTCTGGCCTTGCAGCACCCGGAGAGGCCAGGCACCCCGTCTGCAGAGCCCCGGCTCGGCGAGGTCCTGCCTGTGGTCCTGTGAGCCCCAGTGACTGCCGGCCTCGCCCACGGGGACTGACACAGATTCCCCCGCCGATCCCGTCTCGATGAAGACACGAGGACCAGTTGCGGCTCCCGGGGAAGGAGCCGGCTGAGTCACACGACAGCGAGCAGGGGCAGCCGCGTGTTCCCTCGAAGCCCCGGCACCTCGAGTCATTCCCGCGCAGGAGTCGGGCCTTGCGAGCCTGTTATTAAAAGGTGCAGTTAACCAAGCAGCATATCGCCGGTGTCTGCTCAAGCGCTGCCTCGCGCGCCGCGCCCAGGTTACAGGGAGCTGGGCGCTCCCGGCCTGGTGGCCGCTGCCCTTCGGGACGCGTGCCCTTTCGGGACGCCCTCCGTCTGCCACACGGGCTGTGGCCGGGCCTCTGGGCGTCTGGCCTCGTCCCCCTCT
Organism: Talpa occidentalis; assembly: GCF_014898055.3. Lineage (NCBI taxonomy): Eukaryota > Metazoa > Chordata > Mammalia > Eulipotyphla > Talpidae > Talpa > Talpa occidentalis. Next base: position 148,023,338 of record NW_023604295.1, on the reverse strand, counting down.
TGCTTGTCTCGTTGTCAAACCGGCTATTTTACTTTGCTGTCGAGCTGGATAAATTGCTGCTGTTTCTGTTGATCGAAGAAAGAAAATCACCACGGCCAGAGATGGGGCCCGTCGGTGTCATGGGGCCTCCATGACGATTCCAGGCCCGAGGGTCACAGGAGGAAACCGAGGCCGTGACCAGGTTAAGCCCCAGCCTGGGGCTCACACTGTGGGGCGGGGCGCCTTGGCCAGGCACACGCAGTGGGCAGCCCCCCGGCCCTGAGCCAGGCTGCCGGAGACACTGTCCTGGCCGCCGAGCCTGGCTGCCTGGGAGCCGTGGCCAGTCGCTGGGGGGCTGCATCAGGGGGCTGCATCAGGTCACATCAGAGGCCACGCTCTCGCAGCTGTTCCGGGAGTGGCAGGCACAGTTCCTCCGCCTGATGTATGAGCAGGGGCAAGACGACGGCTGTTTTGCCAGGTGTTGAACCTCATGTGAAGCTCCAATGTTCCTGCCTCTAAAGTGCAAATAACACCACTGCCCGCGACGGGGTCGCTGCGGATGAGGACGAGGAAGAGCTGGACTCCACTGCCAGCCGCCGCCTCCCTGCTGTCCTTGTCCCGGCCCAGCAGCTGGAACCAGTGAGTCCTGGAGCCAGGGCTGTGGGTCTGACTTGGGTGTTCCAGAGTTTCTGGGGTGCTGGTGTCGGGGCCTCGGGGCGCCTGCATTCCGCTGCCCTTTCAAACTCGGCTACAGAGAGCTACCCCAGGTTTGGGGGGAGATGGGCCCCTCTTTCATGATCACAATGAGCTTTGTGATGGGGGGACTTTGATCCCCGCCTGTCCACTCAAGTATCAGCTGAGCACCGGGCCCACGGAGCCCTGGGAGCCGTGAGCTCTAAGCCAGGGGGCCGCCCCCCACCCCATGTTCTCAGCCCTCGGAGCAGACACGCCAGAGGGCAGGTTCACTCCGGGAGAGCCCAGGCCTCCCAGGCCAGGCACACGCAGCGTTCGGGGTGGCCCCGGGGAGGACGAGCTTGGGGTTGCGTCTGGGGGGTGCAGCCTGTTCCCACGTTTTCTAAGTCTTAAACATCGTGCTTTAGCATTTCAGAATTTAGCTTTTCTCATCATTATAAAAAGTGATGAAAGGTCACACTAGAAGACTGTCCCCGACCGTTTGTTGGATTCCATCTTCGAGGCTCGGTAGGCCTTGGACGCGCCTGACCTGCCTGGCCACGCTGCGTGGCCCTGGCAGCCACCGCGCCCAGCCCTCAGGCGTCTCTTAATTAGAATAACTTAAAGGGCACCTTCCAGGGCTGGTTTCCTTGCCTCTTGAGGTGCCACTGGTAATAGAGCAAAGTGACAAACTGACTGCTTTATAGGACAGGACTGAGAACCGAGTGGACACCCCGAGGGGTCTGAGTGCGCTCCTGACCAAGCAGGCACGGCCTTCGCCCCCAAACCCCCCCGCTGCCCGCCCATCCCTGCCTGGGGCCCGGCTGTCGCTCGAGCTGCAGGTTGCAACAGAAACAGGCGTTCACACCACGAGGCGGGGCTCGGACAGCGCCACTGAGCCTCTCGATTCCCCACGTCTGCAAACGCGCGGTGTGGCCAAAAATGGAACCAGTTTAGTTATTTTAGTCTAATAATTTTTGTTTTATTTAGTTTATTTGGTTGGTTTCTCTATATTCCACAAACAAATGAAGTCACACGGTGTTTGTCTTTCTCCACCAGACCTACTTACTAGACATCACCCTTAGTCACCCACCTTGCACGTGTGCTGGGACCTCACCCTGCTTTCTTTTTTTTTTTTTCCAGCTGAGAGGATTCTTGTTTGTACACAGACGGCATCTTCCTGGCTGGCTCCTCCGCTGGGGGCACGTCGCTTGCTCACAGTCCTGGCCGGGTGGCGAGTGCCGCAGAGAACAAAGGGCAGGTGCCCCTCGCGACAGGTGCTGTGTCTGGGGGCTGGTGCTGGGAGCGGGATGGCCGGGTCCTGCGGGAGATCCGCCTCACAGCCCCGGTGGAAATCGGGTATATGTGGGCTCCAATTAAAAGGTTCTATTAATCAGTTACCTTAGAAGCTCTGACTCATAGTATATGCCACGTGCATGATTCACCTTATCAGAGCCTGAAAGAGTTTGCTTTTCACACTCACTCATTATGTGAACCCGCCCCCATTTTCCAACGGTTTTCAAGTGAAGACATTATGAAACTCCCAGGAGTTAAGGAACACTGTGCAACTACGTGCAGCAAATTGAGGGTGATACAACGAGATTAGAAATTTTCTCATATTTTAGTTCTTTGTGCAGACGATACACTGGATATTAACATATATATTAATATACAGGGGAACGCACAGAAATATTTTCTGTGTACGTGGAATCTGTTTAAGTTACTTTGTTGCATCTTTTCATACGCACATGTAGACTGGATGATGTCTGTGCAGGATAGAGAAAAGGCATTAGGGGAAGAAAAATAATGCTTTGCTCAATTAGAATCAGCCATGAGTTTCTAAGCATGCTCTGTAGTACCCTTTCCGGGTGTGGACATTCACAGCTGTTGTATCTCCGTGCATACATGTGCTTGCACACTCATGTTCAAATGCTTCTATGTATACATTGATTTATACGTTATATGGACTCATATTATTACTGGTTTCATAGAATCTCAGATTATTTATTTCACTTGTAACTGCCTTTCTACTATAGAAGCCTTTTTTTTTAAGATTTATTTATTTATTTATACAAGCACTGGGCACAGTCAGAAGTGGGGAGGGTGGGAGAATTCACCAGAGCCAGAGCGGGGAGCAGAGCAGGCAGAAGGACCGAAGCACACTGCTGAGGGGAGCAGCGGGTGGCAGGAGAGGTCTGCGCGCCATGTGGGACCCTCCTCCGGTGGCCGGGGAGCAGCCGGGGATCGATCCGGCGCTGCCGAGGCTGCGGGCAGCTTCGCAGCCCAGTGCTCAAGCGCTGCGCCTCCGCGGAGGCCCAGAAGCCTTTTAAATATATGGACAAGTGCTCATCAATAGCCCGTGCTGCTTTTCCTTCCTAACCTTCACCTTTGGAGGCTACCCCCAGGACAGCGGGTCAGAGGACCTGAGGCTACATTGAGTGTGTAAACGAGACACCAGTTCTGTGACACACTACTGCACACAATGCATACAAATCCACTTAGAGTTACATTACACCTAAGCGTAAATAACGAATTCTAAAATGTCTAGAAATATCAGAAGGGACTAAATTCACAAACATAGGACAGATGAAGGTGTCTCAGGTTGGATAAAAATGCTAACTAACCACAGAAGCAAAAAACCCTGATAAATCCTGTCTCCTGCAAGTCTGTCTCTGAGAAAATGAAAAGGGAAAGCTAAAGACCAGGAGACTATGACCGAAGTAGCTTTAGCTAAGAGGACAACACATTTAATACGTATTTATATAAAGAATTCCAGCCGGCCATCCAAATAAGGACACAGAGTTTCAGGAAACAATTAAGAAAAGAAACACAATGACAAGTGTGTGAAGTCTCTGCACCGGCCACGATCAGCCCCGGACTCGACACCACCATCAACGAGGGACAAACCGAAGTGGTGACGGTTGGTGGCAGGCGGCGGTGTGAGCAGCGTGGCCTCACCCCCAGGCTGGCAAACACGCGGACGGCCACCGGGGACGCGCCCAGAGGGCTGCGGGAAGGGCAAGGCCTCGCGCGCCTGGTGAGCTCGGGACCCCACGCTTTGCTCTCGCTGCGTAATGAAATGTCACGTCCGCGGCACGGTTTTCACAGCAATGTTCGTGGCAGCCTGTTCATCTCACCACAACCTGAACAACCCAAGAGCCCACCGGCGGAACAAAGTCCCACACGCACAGCCTGGAATACCAGCCGACGGCAAGGAGAGTTACGGATGCGCTCGGTGGTGTTAGTGACCCGTTCAGACATTACATTGAGAGAAGCCGGCATAGGAGAACGGCCTGACGCAGAGTCCATCCAGGAGACGAAGACCAGGCGGGACTCGTTTATGGTAAGAGAACGCGGGCAGGTGCCCGTGGCGGGCGGGACTGCACGGGAGGCTCGGAAAGGGGCTTCCTGGGGTTTGGAAACCGCCTCGGCTGGGCAGGTGGACGATCTGTCAGAACCGTTGATGGTGCACGTAAGACACGAGCATTTCACTGTGAACGTGTTTCACCTCTATTCAAAAAATATTCTGTAGCAACTTGGGTTCCGAGGTAGAGAGGGTTGGGGTCCGAGGATATTTCAGATCAGATCATCTTTGAATTTCAAGGATTAGGTTTGACTTTGTTAGCGTATTTCACTATTTACTGCACTTCCTCCACTCTGTCCCTTGCTAAAGGAGTGTCTCAGCAAGGTGCAAACTGCCTGCCAGCAAGCGGGATCATTCATAACAGATGTTTATAGTTTTTAATGTTACTCATTCCCTATTAGTTCGAATGAGCAGTTTTTAGTTGTAGAAAATTATTTACTTACAGCTCATATCGCTTGCTTGGTAACCAAAATAAAACTGCCTTTCAGATTTCGGAAGGACGGGGATGCGTGTCAGGGTGAGTCCTGTGACTGCGGGTTTCATGGGCTGACCACAGTGCAATGCTGCCAGAGGCGCAGAGTCAACCTAATTTGGTTTTTTTTTTTTTTGATAAAATATATAGAAAGATATTTCAAAACTATGATGCTCAAGAAGTTTACAATAGTTTCAATCACCTTGAAACGGGTCACCTTCCCCGCAGACGGCCAGGAGACATGTCAGGGGTAGGCGCCCCGAAAGGCGACAGTCAGCAGCCGGCTGACGTGGCAAGGAAGCACCCCACTCTCACCCCACACCCACCCACACCCACCCGTGCGAGAGGCCTGGGACGCAGACCTTGCCAGGCCTCCCCACATGCTGCAGTTCGGCTTCCAGCAGATGGTTTTTGTAAACTCGCCCACAAGGGTTTCAGCAGGGGAGCACGGGGACCCCAACAGCAGGTCTCCCCACCAGGCACGTGGGGCGTTCTGGACATGTCCAAGCCGTAGCTCTTCACCGGCCACTCATCACACAGTGACTGAGGAAGTCATGTCCACGCCCAAGTCCATTTGCACTGAATTAAATCAGCTGATTAAACACCTCCCGGGAAGGTCAAGGATGCCAGCCCGGAGCCGAGCCACCGTCGGGAGGAGGCGGCCGGGACGTGGCACAGAGCGGGGCTGGGACGCCACCGCACAGAGGACGCGTCGGCCAGTGGAGCTCGGGTGCTGGTCAGCAGTGGCCACGGCCCACCCACAGCCCGGCAAGGGGCTGCTCCGCCCTCCTACAGGATGCAAAAGAAGGTCGGGTGGAGGCTGCGAAGGGCCTTCGGGAATGAAAGGGCACAGCACAGAAAGGGCACAGCACAGAAGCCAGCTCCGCGGCGACCCTGAACAGAGTGGCGAGGCGGAAACGGTGCCTCCGCGACGGGGCGAGGAACACGCCGCCTCTCACGCCAGCCCAGCCTCGGCACCCGCGGCTCTCGGCAGCAGGCCTGGCGGAATGGCTCAGACCAGGAGCAACACTTCTCAAGGAAGCCCGGAGCCAGGAGCACAGATGCCGGAGCTCCGGCCGGGCCCGGGCAGCCCCACGCCTGGCGGCCGCTGCACCACACGCCAGCAAGGAGAGTCCCGGGGCCGCAGCTTCCCCAGAAGCCTGTTGCTCAGGTGAGCCGTGCCCGGCCTTCCTCGGCGCAGCACCCTTTTACTCCAGACCTGCGCGCGCCCACCTGGCTGACTCCGGTGCCGGAGGCGTGCGGCGGCGCCCCCGCCCTTGCTGCCGAGTTGCCCGCTCACGGCCCAGCCCGCGCCCTGGCGGGGAGGGCTTCACGCTGAGGGGAGGGAAGGGGCAGCTCTTGACCTTGTTGAATCAATCAAGCACATGATGAAAGCACAGCTCATTGCAGTTTAATCAGGGCGGTGGCCAGTTGAGGGCCTGCAGTCTCGTATTTCCCCAAACATTTATATGACGTTTCGCCTGGCGCTGGGGAATCCACGACGAGCCTGGCGGGAAGCTCCAACGCACGCCCGGGACGTGACTGACGTGGGGGATTTTCATGGGAGCTGCTGAAAGGAAAGAGCGCTGTAACCCGCTCGCAGCAATCGGAGTTCGAGGCGCTGGGCCTTAGGGCAGAGGCGAGGGTTCTTCTCTTCGCTGTGGCGCTCCAGTTCACGGCTCCGTGAGACGCCCTGTAGGGGCCGGACAGGGCACAGGGCAGGTTTTCTGATCCCATGCAGACCGGGTAAAGGAGGAGTCAGAGTCCTCAGTGGTTTTGCAGGTCTTTTATTTGGGGTTCACCAGGCATATGGCAGGCAGGGGTGCTGGCTGGGGGACTGGGAGGCTGGCAGGCCTCCCAGCCCCCAGCAAGTCTTCACTCTATCTGGGCTCTCTGGCGTTCTCTGCTTCTGCTTCGGCTTCTCCTTCAGGTTCTGCTGCTGCTGGCTGGGGCTGCTGGCGTCCCCCCCGTGACGCCGCCCTTAAAAGCACAGTCTTAGCTCAGCTGAATCCCATCTCCCTATGCCCACCCCCTGCTCCAGGTGCCCACCATCAGGCATGCATTCAGGACAAGGATCCATCATCTATCCTGATGGCGGAAGGGCAGAAAAGCCTGACATTTTCTTTACCCTACACGCCCCTACCCGGCCTGAGGGGAGACAGAGTCTCTCGGGTTTCTCCAGGGCCCCAGCACAGGCGGCTGCGCAGACAATGGGGGTCCTGGAGGCGCGGTCTGCACCCCCGCAGCCTGAGAGTGTGACGCTCCTGCAGCGATTGCTCGCGTGGGCACGTTTGGTCACGGAGGCCTCCCTCGGCCGCGCGGCTGTGGCTGCACACCGTGTGGAGCGAACTGGGCTCCTCGGGGCCACCCACGGACACTCCCGGGCTCGGGCCACCGCTGGGGCCGGGGCAGCTGCCACTGGACGGGCGCTGAGGCTCCGAGTCTCCCTGTGCCTTGTTCCCGGGCCTCGGGGCCTCGGGACCGGCTTCCTCCTGCGGCCCCCGAGCCGGCGGCCGGGCCGGCGTGACACTGACGGGACACGGCTCTTCCCAGGGAGAGCAACCACATCCCGGGGCGAGTTTCCACTCTCCAGTACCCTGAAAATTGTGTAAATATTTATTACGTATCGTGCAGGGGCGTGATCTATTCTAGGGAGGTACCGTAAAGGATCTGCTTAAGAGGAAAAAAAGTATCATTTCCTCTTAATACACCGGGTGCCCATCCCTGGACTTCCACGCAGGGTAACAACGACTTTCCCTCAAGCACATCTCTATGGCAGCGGCAGCTGAGCTCCCTCGCGCCGAAGTTTGCTGAGCAGAGAGGGTGGAAACAAGCTTGCAGCTCCCGTCAGACCAGCTTTGCTTTTCAGGCTTTAACCCCTTTCTTATTAGCTGTATTCTTGATCATTTACATCTTGGGCTGAACCCACCGGCGCAGAATGGGCAGCCTCCGTGCTCCAACCGCTGCGCCTCCTTCATGGAGCTGGCTGTGCGGGGGGCTCGGGGAGCGCGGTGCCGGCGCCAGGGAGGGGGCGTCGGTGCGGGACCCCGCAGGCCCGGGCGCACGGGTCCAGGCGACACTCCCCCCGCAGATGACTGCAGGCCCCACGCCCCACACCTTGCGTCTACACTTAGCATGCAGCGGGGGGCACAGACTTCTCCGCGCACCGACAGCGGCCCTCTGGGGAGCTGCAACTCAGTGGCCAGCCCCCGTCTCCTGCCTATCGGGGGACAGACGCGGGCAGGTCTCAGCGGAGCCTGCAAGGGGACAGGCGCGGTCACTCCAAGGGCCTTGTGGGCATCTCTGCGCTGGCGCTGGCTGCTCCTCTGCGACAGGCCACCTGCCTCGTGTCGGCCTGGGGCGTGGCTCCCCGGGGGCAGCCCCACCGACACCCACTCAGAGGCCTGTGGAGCCAGTGTCCGGAGCTCCCTGTGGGCACAGTGGCTGGTCTCCAGGAGAGGATCCCTGCGTGGACAGACACGTCTGTGAGCTCGCCCTGGCCGTGCCTCTTCAAAGTGGCAGTGACGGCTGGGGGCTGCGTGGGGGGTGCGGGGGGCTGTGCAGAGAGGGGACAGGGGCTGCGTGGGGGGCTGCCTGGTGCAGGGGCGACTTCATTCTTGTGGGGCAAGGGTGCAGCTGACAGCCCCTGAGAATAAATTAATCTCAGATGCACACTTGGTTGAAAGTGTATTGATTTGCTGACAAACGGCTCCTCTCGGAAGCAGCAGCCTGGTTTAGTTTGGGAACAGCGGACCGGACGAAAGAACCAACACAGACGTGAGCTTTCTTTAAAAACTGACAATGTTTGTGTTAAACGTGGACAGTGCGAGCGAGCGGGCAGCACACTGTGAAGCAGGAGCCTTGAGACCCACAACACCGGGCGGCGCCCCGTGCGGGGGGTTTCACTTCCCACCTTGCCGTGGGCGTGAGACGGAGCCTTGAACGTTCTCGCCGCCAGCCGCGCCAGCGCAGAGCGTGAGGGGAGGTCGCCGTCCCCGGGGAGAGCTCTGACCTGGGTTCTGAGGTACGGAGGCAGCGTCCCCCGCGCTCGGTGTCGGCCGCCATCCTCAGGCGCTTGTGAATTTGCTCTCCACGCTAGCACTCGCAGGAGCATAAAGCTGTTTTGAAAAATCATGTTGAAATGTGAGTAAACGTTTGTAATAAGGACGCGGTTAAAAAAGGAAACAAAATAATCAGTGTATTGAGCAAGATTCCAGAGCTTTGGCCGAGTATGACGGTGGGCGAGGGCCGAGCCCTGGTGTGGGGTGCGGGGGGCGAGCGTGGGGGGCGAGCGTGTGGGTGTGACGTGGACGTGAGGGCGAGTGTGCGCGTGTGTGGATTACGTCGTGAGGAAACAGATCACAAGGCGATGATCAACGTGTAATTTTAATTTTCATGTCTGTTATTTCCTCTATTTTCAGAAATGTTATATAATGTACTGAAATGTCAGATTAACATATTTTGAAAAGTCGTGTGCATTGGCTTGAACACGTCGTCCTGCTGAAACACTAAGTCCCCGGACAGGCACGTGGCGGAGGAGGGGTCGGTGGGCGCGTGGCTCGTGTGGACTCCTTTAAAAACGGGGGAGTTAGTCTCGTCTCCTCGTAGAAAAACACAGAAAAGACATGGCGTGACTTTTCTGACAAGCCACATTTGCTAAAGTAGAAACAAGGAGGCGCGTGTGTCCGTCTGGCAGTCTGGGGGCGTCTGTCTGGGCAAAGCGAGGGCCCTGCGGGCTGACCCCCGCCTGCGCTGTGAGCCCGTCCCCGGCCCGCTGGCTCCACAGCTGCGGGCGCTCAGGGCCCAGCCAAGCGCGTCTGGGCGTCGGTGAGCGGCTCCTGTCCGTGCCTCTGCGCCGGGTGCAGGGCGGCCGACGGGTGGGCAGCAGCTCCCATGACCCGCCGTCGAGGGTCTGCAGGTGGCCAGCGCAGGGGACGTTGTCGTGGGCGCGTCTGGAAGCCCCAGCGCCCTCCAGTCTGAGACGAGGCAGCTGCGGCGGGAAGGAGCAGCCCCAGGTGCAGGTCAGCACCCGCCCCCTGGGCGTGCGGGGGGACGCCCCAGAGCTCAGGGCCTCTTCCTGGGCCTCCCTCTCCCCGGTCCTGGGCACCAGCGAAGCGGGCATTGCCAGGACGCTGCAGCCATCAGCCTCGGCCGCCGCAGCCCCGCAGCCGGGAGACCACGCCGCGTCCTGCAGCGCCACCTGCTGGGGGCCGGGGACAGTCTCCGCCGCCTCCCGCACAGCCAGGCCAGGAGGTGCCCGCGCCCCCAGAGACAGCCCTCGCCAGGCCTGGGAATCGCCGCAGAGGGCGTCACAAAGAGAAAACGAGAAGCGCCCACGACCCAGGAAGCCCATCGCGGACCCGGCTCAGCTGGTCAACAGAGGGTCCAGACCTGGGGAGACGCCTGCGCCGCTGGGAACGGGCTAAGGCGCAGGCCTGGCCCAGCGGGGGCCAAGCAGGAGCTCGGGGCTGCAGCACCCAGTGAGGGAGGGTGCACGAGCGTTAGGGAGCCTGGTGGGGAAGCTCAGAGGCAAGTGGGGTGGGGGGTGAGGCGAGGTCTCCAAGGAGGGCCGCCCCAGGGCCCGGCACACACAGGAGCGGGGCTGCATGCTGGGGCCACAACGGGGAGCCCACCCGTGGGAGCAGGACGCTGGGTCCGTGTCGCCTCTGCGCAAATCCACCCTCGTGGGACGTGCCGTCAGGAACCGTCGTTGAGAGGTCCCGAGCATGGAGCCCCCGGACTCCAAGCAGCCAGTGCCTGGCTGGGGCAAGTGGACGGACACCCCCAAGGGGTCACGCAAGTGCCCAGCAGCGGCCTCACAGCTCTCCCCAAGAACTGAGGGAAAGCGGACGCCTCTAGACTCATCTGCGAAGCCACACCCCGCAGCCAGAGCAGGGAACCAGGGACATACCAGACCCAGACCCCAGGAGCGCAGGTGCCAGCCGGCCGTGCTCAAGCGGTCGGGGAGCCACGCTGGTGCCCGCGAGGACGTGGCTCCGGCGGGGACGTGGCTCCGGCGGGGACGTGGCTCCGGCAGCGCACCGGGCAGTGTCACGCGGATCTCTGCCAGCAGACAAGCACGCGGGGCGGGAGCGCGAGGACCGCAGGCCCGAGCCGGAGAGGACGTTGGAGCTGCGTGGCGCGAGGGGCGGGGCCCAGCCTCTGTGAAGCGCGCGTCAGCTTAAACAACTTTGTAAAAGGCTGAACCCGATGGACATTTCCCCAAAGAGGACTCAAGAATGAAAAGACGCTCGGCAGCACGCGGCGGAGAAGGGCAAACCCAGGCCCAGCAGCTCGCGGCGCCCGCTGCGCGCTCAGCCAGGACCCTGGAGCCGGCGGCGCGGCTGGTGCCAGGCAAGGTCTGTGGGGACGCCCCCCACAACATTCCCTGGACAGTGACGAGAACACGTGCCAGGCACCCCCAGGGCCCACCCCCGGGATGTCCCAAGAGGGGACAGCAGGGCGTGGGCGAGGCCCAGCAGCTCCACCCGTCCCCGCCCTGTGCGAGGGCTGAGATGCGGCCGGAGGCGGCAGAGGGTGGGCTCAGGGGGACTTGCTCAGCCCGAGCTGGGGGGCATCTCCCCATTGTGAGGACGTGGGTGGCCCCTGAGCACGTTCTGCTGAGTGAGGTAGCTCAGGTCATCACGGCCCCACACGCGTGGGGAACCAGCCTGTTCGCAAGCCCCACGCGCAACAGTGCAGGCCTGAGGGGGTGGCGGTGAGGGGCAGCGGCTCACGGCTACTAAACCCCACAGAAACGTGACGCACAACTTAGAGGAACGCGGAGCACACGCCCTGGACACGCGACAGCAGCCGTGTTACACTGTCTAAAGCTCTCAGAGTGACTTCCCTAGCCTGAAGTTACACAGTTATGCCTTGAATTTAACACACACACACACACACACACACACACACACACACACCACGGGAAAATCTAAAACAGCAAAGAGAAGAGGGGCCGGGGAAGGAGCGACGCTGGCTTTGCTGGACGCGTTCAACAACCCTTTGAATTGGGAAAGCTTTTCTCAAAAATTTGTTGTGAGCATTTTAATGGCTTTTTAATATATTTGGATGCTGAGCAGAGACTTCAAAAATGTGCACCTATTTCAGGATGGATGGCGCCGCCTCTCCGACTTGCTGGCGTCAGTTCTCGCCGGGTATTTTTAGAAAGCGTCACCGTCTGTGGAACTAGGAGGGCTGATTGGTTGTGTTCCATCAACTTAATAGCACAAAAATAATGATGGTCCCCTAATTAGTTGGCACACGGTGGTGTTTCTTCAACAAGCCTTGTACAATCAAAAGCAAATTTTTAGTCACCAGTTGTCGGTGTTGTGGGGTAATTCTCTTTGTAAGAAACACTTCAATTTTTAGTGTATTCAATGTTTAGAAATGAATAAAAGGAGACACTTTCTCAGAGAACTGACTAGATTAAAAAGAACTAGTAGGGCAATTGGTGACGGTTGCATGGTACGTGGTGCCAAAGTGCGTTGGTACAATAATGACAATGACTTGAATTTTTCCCATTTACAGAGTCCGCGGATGCTCATCTGCAGATGCGGCCCGGGGGAGGGCTACACGCTTCTAACGTTCTCTTCCCATTCTGAGCATTAAATTGCATGATTTAAAACGCCGAATCTCGTCTTATAAACAAACGGAACAAAGCTGCCTGCTCTTTGGGCCTCCCTAAGAACCCCAGTCAAGCCCTGGAGGGGGCCAGGCACAGAGTCGAGGAGCGTGGAGAGTGTGGGGGGCGGTCAGAGGACCTGGGCGGGCGTGCCCACACTGTGGGGCGCCGGGCCGGGAGCCCAGAGCAGCACAGAGGTGACCCGGGCACGGTCTGGGCTTCTGCTGCCTCCCTCCTCCACGCCGCAGGTGCCCCTGGGCACGGCGCCCCTCGCCCCACTCAGCTGCTCGCACAGGCCTCTTGGGGGGCAGTGACCGCCTCGGGGCGGCAGCACAGGGGGTGGCTCCGAGCTGCAGAGTCCCCTGCACTCGCCAGGGCGGAGCTGGGGCCCCGGGCCCTGCTGGCAGCAAATGCGGACGGAGCTGCGGGGGGCTCCCCTCGCTGCTGGCCCCAAGACCCCCGATCGGCCGTCACGATGCACTGACGCCCCCCAGGTCGTCGCAAGCACCGACTGAGGTCACTTGTGTGCAGCAGGAGGGACAGTCAGTGGCGCAGCTTTGATCACAGCCACACGAGGCCAAGGCCCAAGTCCCATCAGAGGAGCCACCGGCTCGCGCAGAGACAGGACGCAGGGGCTGGCGACCTTGTGGTGCTCCGCTGCCCGGGGACCGGTGGAGGGGTGCAGGGACGCTGTTTCTAAGGGTATGATGACGCCCCTGCCTCGGCGCCTTTGCCCCAGCTCGGGGGCCGAGCACAAGCCGTCGCGAGAATCGCTGCCCAGGGCCGGGCAGCAACGCTGCAGGGGACCCCCGTCTTGCTCCTTGGGGTCGCAGCCTCCTCGGGGCCGCGTCTCCCGCACTGCGCGCGTCGTCTTCCTCCACAAGTCACCCACGTTTTCACTGTTTTATCACCCACCAGGGACACGGCGCGGGCTGCAGGCCTCGTCACAGCGGTGAGCGACGTTGAGCTGTTAGGCCAAGAAGGCAACCTTGCTAAAACGGAGGTGACTGGCAGCAGGGCGGGTGGGGGCGGGTGGGTGAGGGGCAGCAGGGCGGGTGGGGGCAGCAGGGCAGGTGGGTGGCAGGCGGGGGGCCGGCGAGGCCACAGGCGCTGTCCCCTGCTCAGACCACGGCAGGAGCACAGTTCACCTCCGCTTTGATTCCCGAAGCCATCCCAGGGAGGAGGCATATTTTTTACATTTTTTTAAAATATTCAAAAGGAATCGTTAATGCATTTTCTAAATCTACAGGGGGAGGGACTGTATCAAAGTCGTTTATCTCGAGAAGGTGGTTTTGGCAGCGCCTGGCATTGGCGCCCAGAAGCCGGCAGGCGATGACACCGGTGGTTTCAGTTCCCGGGTGCCTGGACCGGGGGGTCCCTGCTGGCCGGTCACGCACAGCAGGCACGTGAGACTCTGCGCCCCGCGGCGGGGAGGGCGTGGATCACAGAGCCTGAAACTCCGCTCTGGGGGGACACACGCCGCCCCAGCCTCTGCAGCCTCACCCTGACGCGCCCGCACGGGGCTGGCTCCTGCAGACCAGGAGTATAAAGGCTGATAGCTTGGCTGGATGACGTTTATCACCAGAGATCGAAAATATAAAACATCAAGGGAAATGCAGTTATTCCAGGAGACAGTTGGTGAAAAAAGCCATGAGAAATAAAATCGGAATATGAAAAGCATGTGCATACATTCCGTCGAAACGTAAAATTAGACTTGAGGGCATGAACATTTTGGGGATTTTAAATGTAATAGCTGAAGAGAAGATGAGCACGGCTCCTGCTGGGAACAAATTATTGGACTGTAAAGTCAATGTTTTTAAAGAGATATAAAACATCCCAGAGGGGATAAAACCCATAAATAACCGGCAAAAGGTGATAAAGAAGGAGTCGATGAGTAAGAGGCAACATAACGGGGGGAACTGCCCCCGGCTGTGGCGGGAACGGCGCATCGGCTCCTGGGCAGGAGTGGGGACAAACACGCGGGCACGGCAGGTCCTGGGAAATCTATGAATGCCTTGAATAAAAACCCGGCATTTCCCGGGGGAAGGCGCATGTGGCTTAAGGAGCGGTTGGTGAGGAGCAGCTCCGGCGGCCCCGCGGGAGGAGGGGAGGGAGCCCTCCAGGGCGGCCACGGGCCAGAACCACTTTCATCACGCGAGGACGCAGCCTTCCCCGCGCACAGCCTGGCCCGCAGCGGCTCCCACACGCCTGCGCCGTCAGGCTGGCTCGGAGGGTTCTGCTGGGCCAGACCGGAAAGAGATGGGAAGTAGCACCCGGGGGTGATAAAACTGAGAGCTGCACTCTCAAAGAAGAGAAAAGTTAGGGATTTTAGGACAAGCAGCACCTCCCTGAAGACAGACGCTGAAGGACGTTCCTACCTGTTGACTAAACGCCAGAGAGCAGCGCGAGCTGCAGGCCTGACGGCGTGGGGCGCGTCCCTGCACCCAGGGGGCCTGAGACCGTTCAGGGGGCACAAGGCGCATCTCGGGCCATGGCGCCAGCCGCCCCGCCGTCGGCTCCCCGTTCGGCCCGTCAGGCCTGGAGACGGCGCTGGTGTGGCGGGAGCAGGCCCTGGAGCCCTGGCCGGAGCGCTGGGCTGGAGACGGCAGAGGCGCCCACGCCGCGAGGCCCGCGGGGGGCGCTGGGGAGGTCGGGCCGGCCTCACGCACAGGGCCAGTGTCTGAGACGTGTAAAGAAGCCACACCACTTAGCAGCAAGATTCACTCAATTGAAAACGGGCAGCAGCACCAAGTGGACATCGAAATGGCCGCCAGCCCGGGAAAAGCTTCTTGACACCGGGAGTCATCGGAGAAATGGAGAGACCGACGGGACGGACGCGTGGGCTCGGCAGTGCGGCAGGGCCCTGCTGGCGAGGGGAGACTGGTGCGGTCAGCAAGAAAAGTCACCAACCGCTGCAGGTGCCACCTGGGCCTCAGCGTTGGTGTGTGTGCCCTGGGGAGCCACGGCCGCACCCCGTGAGTCACGGGCTGTTTGTGTGGTTCCCACGGGAGGGAACGGGAACGCTCCTTCCAGGAGCGGGAGAGACAGTGGTTGGCGTCTCTGTGGAGTACTACTCAGCCAGGCAAAGGAGACCCCCCCCACTGAATACACTGAGTGAACAAAAAAAGAATACTTTGAGGTTTAAATCTAATAAAGGGCCTCCCTGGTGGCGCAAGGGGTTAAGATGCAGCACAATGAAGCTGTTGGCGCCACAAGTTCCATCCCCAGCGAGGAAGCAGCCCACATGGCGCAGCAGACCTCTCCTGTCTCCCGCTGCTCCCCTCAGCCGTGGATTTCGTCAGTCTGCCTGTTCTGCTCCCCACTCTGTCTGTGGTGAGTCCTCTCACCCTGCCTCACCTCTGGCCTGCACCCCAGTTCTTGCATGCATAAATAAATATTTTAAAAAATACATTTAATAAAATATATGGCACATTCAGAATAGGAACGCCGTGCCTGACCATGTATGTGCCCACAGGCGTGTGTCTCTTCTTAGTGTCAGTCACTTGATGTGAGGCCCGTGTGTATCGCAGCAGGATTGCACACGCAGCGATCGGTGTCAGACCACAGCTTACTATTTTAAAACACTACATAAAACCTATTTTTAGACCAACCAATGGACCTCGGTTTGAGAAACGAAGGTCCTTGTGTTACTGCTCCTGTACTATGTCTGTCTCCCTCTGGCCTGAAATCTGTCCCTCCTGGGAAGGAAGTTTGCTGAATTTAAAGGTATTTAGTTAGAAAGTGTGACTTGAGCGTTGCCAGGTGTACAAAGAGCTTCGTGCTGTGCATAAATCATCTTCATGAATAGCAAAGCATGAGGCGTTTGCTTGAATAACTTTTTTGTCAACAGCGACAAGAACCTCGTTTCAGAGAAGAAGTTGTGCTTGAAATTCACAGGAGAGTGACAACGAATTTTCATCCTAACAATAAACATTAAAGTCATTTTGGAGGCTCTGGAAACGAGAGTAATTTCCTAAATTATACTTGTTGCTAATAGTCCCCTGAGGCCTGCACGTCCTCCCTTCCTGACGGCGGCGGGTCAGGGACCCGCAGCCCTGGACGCTCGGCTGGCGGGTGCCGTCTGTGAGTTCACCGCACCCTCGCTGCCGCGCCTTGGCCTCTGTGTCACGTGGAGCTTTTGTCAGGAAGGGCAGCAAGCCGGGCGCTCCACATCCTGCCACCGAGCTCAGCCTGTGAGGGTCCCGCCCGCCGGCTCCCGTGAGGACGCATGGGCAGAGCTAAGAGATGGGGAGCGGGGGTTTCCTCGCCTGCCCAACCCCAGCGTGAGCCGGAGGGACGGACGGGGCAGGTTCTTGCTGCCAGGGAGGGCGAGAGCTCCTTGCATTTTTGAACATATTTTTTAATTTACTTGTCGTTACTGAAACGCCCTCGTCCCCTGCCTGGTGGCATTTTGCCGGTTCGGGGTTCCCGGGTGTGGCCATGCTCGTGCCCCCCGCCCCCACTGCCCTCTTGACCACAACTTGGTTAAACTAAATTTCTCGAGACATGGCTTAATGTAAATTATTCCGGGTCTTGCACAAAACTGCGTCACAATTGCTTGCTGAGGCCTGTTCAGCCTACGCTTCCAGTCAAATGCGCGTCTCAGCGGGGGGGGGGGCGGTTTCTACTGAAAAAGTGTGGTTTTCCATTTGCCATGTTTAAGAATCTGGCTCAACTCGTGTTTCCCCCGGGCCCGACATCTTTTGCCTCGTTCTGACCGGGCCGCTCCCGGTGAGGCGTCCCAGACCGCCGTCGTGCCCGACTCCTCAAAGCAAGTGATAATTCCTGCCTGTCAGGGGTGCAAAAAGACGATGAGACAAACAACGCGCTCCTTGGCGTTTACACCAAGGAGCTAAAACCTGCGCACACGCGGCCTCGCGCGCTGCCAGGGAGCCTGGTTCGCACCTGGACGGCGGCGCCCTCCCCGCGGCGAGCAGCGGACTGTGGCGCCTCCGGACGAGTCTTCACGCAAAAGTGAAACCGGCTGCGAGGCCACAGACAGGCGCGGAGGAGCCCGCGTGCTTGTCCGAAGGGAGAGAAGCCGCCCTGAAAAGGCCGCGGGCTGCGACTCCAGCTCCGCGACCGCCTGGGACAGCAGACTGGGGGGGCAGGAGAGGACCGGCGTGGCCGGTGGGTCCCAGGACGGGGCAAGGGGGGTGACTAGGAGGAGCGCAGGGCACCCCTGGGAGTGCAAACACTGGGGACGCGCTCTCTCGGCGGGCTGCTGGCCGGCACGCACCTGTGCAGACCCAGACACACAGGCGGCGCCGGGCGCGGGAGAGGCCCCGCGTCACTGCTCACCAGCGGGACACAAGTCTCGGCCACAGCGGGTCCCAGCCCCCCCGTTAGAATGAGCAATACCGAATGACGAGAGACGGCAGGTTGCGGCAAGGATGGGGTGCAGAGGGCCCCTGCACACTGCTGGGGTGCAGACTGGTGCACCCGGTTAGGGAAGTGGCACGGAGGTTCCTCAAGAACCCCAAATAGGGACCCCATGTTCACTGCAGCATTGTTTACACGGGCAACCGGAGGCTCCATCCACAGAGCAGTGGACGACGAGAATAAATGTATTTGTTCAACGTTCTAGGAAACATGTTAGGAAATGCTAGCAAGGGAAGAAACGCATATTCACACCGTGCTTCGGGTTGGCTCGAATTTGTAAAATGAAGAAAAAAAAGTCAAAACATTAAATATAAAATACAAAAAACAACCAAAAGACCAAAATAGAGAAATAGTGAAAAAAGAAATAATAACGTTGAAAGAGCTTCCGTGAGGACAAGCAGGCCAGCGCCCTGA
The DNA here is from genome assembly GCF_014898055.3 of Talpa occidentalis. Taxonomy (NCBI): domain Eukaryota; kingdom Metazoa; phylum Chordata; class Mammalia; order Eulipotyphla; family Talpidae; genus Talpa; species Talpa occidentalis. The sequence goes on along the minus strand of NW_023604295.1, from coordinate 148,005,431 downwards.
CATGATGAGCATTTTATTTTTCTTGTAACAGCATTTCCCACCGCATCGGAGACCAGCGTGGCCTGATACCAGGAGCTCTGCTTGTGGCACAGCAGCTGCGACCGGCCCAGCGTCCGTCACAGCAGGCGGGCGGGGAGAGCGTGCTGACACAGCCCTGCTTTGCGGGGACACACGCGGGTGGGGACTTGTGCTCCACACACACCTGCTTCCCGGTGGTGAGGAAGGGCTGAGCCCCCTCGGGGTGCCGGCACCCCTGCCCAGGGCTCTGGCCTCCTTGGGGAGGCTGCGCTGTGCTGACAATCAGGAATGTTCTCCAAAGAATATTTAACTTTTAAATATTTACAGAATTTCACTTCAGACAGTGAAGAATAGGCAAACTTTCAACATCGGTTGAGTATGAGTTGTAATATTCCTGAAGTTGTTTCTTTCTTAAAAAATAGCCTGCATGCCAGCAAGTCAAAGCTACAAAACTCTTTATTTTTAAAGATTTATTTATTTATTTATTTATGCACACAAGAGCTGGGGTGCAGGCCAGAGGTGCGGGGGTGAGAGGACTCACCAGAGACAGAGTGGGGAGCAGGACAGGCAGACTGACAGAAGTCCACGGCTGAGGGGAGCCGCGGGGAGACAGGAGAGGTCTGCCGCGCCATGTGGGTAGCTCCCTGGCCGGGAATGGAACTCATGCTGCAGTGGCTGCTGACACCTTGATAGCGCTGAGACTAACCCCTGCGCCACCAGGGAGGCCCATCTATAAAACTATTATCACTCTAGAATTTAAAAATAAAAGTAAAAAAATGGATAGCGGGGATTCCACGGCTACGTTACTTCTTGACATTTATTGTTTAGCTTGCTAAGTATCTGGATGTCAGAAAAATCATGATGCATTTTTGCATAGAAAACTTACACCATGACTTTTCCAACAACCCAATATACCGCAACGTGTCTGCCACTGGAAATAAAAAGAATGATAAAAATAGGTTATCGTTTTCTAAGATGAGTTAATATTGGGTTGATAAGTTCATCTAAACCAGTTTTGGTAAATTCAAGATTCAGCAGCTTTTTCCTGGAAATCAGCCCCGTGAACTTGTCTCCGGGCCCAAGTGCGCCCCCACGGCACAGACACCTGCTGCTGGAAGTGCAAGGCCACCTATTAACACATGGCAAAACTAAGAAAAAGTTCAGGTACTAAGGAAAAAAAGTCCTTGCGAAAATATTAATGTAGTTGTCTCAGAAATTTAACTATCTCCTTTCGCCTGGCCCACTCTATCTTCCCGTGATAACACCCACCCTTGCTCATCACGAGCCGCCAGCATCGGGGGCAGCAGCTCAAGCTGCTTAGCTGCGGTTCCGACGTAGGACACTCACCCGTCCACTGGTCACGGACACGACGCGAGCGCGTTCACGAGCGGGTTTAGATCACAAGCGGACGACGCCACTCTAACTAACGTGCTGAAAAGCAGCACATCCCGGTGGGTTCCTGGCTGGGCAGGACAAATCCCGACCAGCATCTGCTCAGGGCCCAGAAGCGTCTCTTCCTCGGAGGCTCTTCCTGGACTTAGTTGCAACATCTAACGGGCTTTACATCTCCTTTGGCGAAGGTCCAGATTCCCAGTGAACTTCACCCCACAGCCTGAAGGCAGTTTCCCTGATCTGGAAATCACGGTGCTCCGTGACGTCGTCTCTCCTCGGGTGTGGGGACGAGAAACAAGCCAGGAACAGCCACTCGCTGCCCCAAGGACTGCCGGCCTCACCCACCGACGGACAAGGAAGCTGGATTCCCGAGAGCCAGACCCGAACGACAGACGTTCAAGAGCCAATTATCTTAGTCAACGACCTTCTTGCCTCCAAAGGAAGCATTTTCCAATTTCAAAGGGAGCTTTGCATCCTTGGAATCTGCGCAGGAGTTTGCGGGACAGCGGCAGGGCGTCGGGCTTGGCGAGACGACCGCCCCCCCGCGACAATCTGGCGGTTATTTAGCATCTTTAGCTCAAGTTTTAATTCACAGAATGCTGCCCACCTCACTTTTCCTGAAGATTGAGTATCATAAAGTGCATTTTGCATCCCTGTTGTGATCTCCGTCTATGCGCCCTATGAAACGACTGTGAGCATTGAATATTGGGGTGTGGCAGGCAGAAGTAACCAACCCCCAAATTGATTGGCATTAACGTTTCTGATAAACATGTCTAATCGTCTCCACAGTCGATCCCGTTCAACACTTTGACTTTGTTACTTTCCCAGCCGAAGTCTCTCCAGCTGCCTTTTGGGGGTTCAGCACCCCCCACACCCAGTGACGTCACTCTCTTAATTCCTAGTGATGTCATCACCCTCTGCTTCCGGACAGTGGGGTCCTTCTTCAGTGCTGCCCTGCGCCGCGGTGCTCCAATGTTGTCACACACGTGGACAGAGAGGGCTGTGCCAGGCCCGTCCGGGGACAGTCCCAGGTGATCCTGGGCATCAGGAGCGAGGGGGACGCCGAGCCCGAGTCATGGACGCTCAGCAGGGCGCTTCTGCCTCTGACGGCGCGGTGGGCCCTCTCCTCCCCTCATGCAGCTGTCAGGCACCCTGGTCAATCCCAGAGGCGCCGCCCCCGCCTGGGGACATGGGCACCTGCCCACAGGGGCGATGGCTCCACATGGACAGAGATTCGCACCGTGCGTGGCTCAGAGGAAGGGCTCCCGTGGTAGCGCCCGTGGCTCCCGCAACGCCAGCGGCTCCACTCCGGCCCGGCCTGACAGAAGGTGACGAGTCAGAGGCCGGCCAGGCACCGCCTCACTGCCCGCGGACTCGGGGGCGCCGGCCGGGCAGCTGAAAGTGTTCTCTCGCAGCTTCCTTTGCTGACCGCGTAAACCTCTCTGTTGTTAATGAAAACACATTCTTCAAGGACAACGTCGAGACGCGGTGGCGCCTCCGTGTTTACATAAGACAGACGTGAAGGCCGCCGCGGCTCGTCCCCAGCAGAGATGAAAAATATCATGCGAAGGAAAGTGGGAGGACGATTCCCCACGTCCTGAGAGACGAGCTTCACGGGCCGGGTTCCCTGTCCCTGAACCTGGCGCGAAACTACCGGGGAGAGGCCTGGGGCCCGGGCCCACGCTCGCTCCGCGTTCGGTCTCCACGGGCTGCCGCGTGAATCGTGGTGACTTTCAGAAATGATTAAAAATGCATCTTCCCGGTTTCCTCTCCCCTGCCAGAGTAAACCCACGCATTTTCCTCCTACCATCAGCACCGCTTTAATCGCCATGTCAGGATGTAAATCTGACAATTCCGGCAACGACGCCGAAGCTGTTTCGAAGACGGATAATAGTCTCCGGGGCAAGAAGCGTCCGGGCGAGCCTGTCCCCTTGTTCCTGATGTGTTTGCTCCCAGCCTCTAGAGAGTGACAAACGCTTCGCAAAGACCTTTTGCTGACTCAAGTCAAAAGGCAACACCCCAGCTGCCATCCAGAGCAGTGACGGGCATGGCCTGCGGGCTCCGTGGGGCAGACCACGGGGAGTTACCGTCCTGTGCCCAGGCGCCTGGCCAGTGCCGGGGCCCTGGCGCTGACAACCCTCGTAGCACAGGCATCCAGGCCCCGAAGAGCTCGGGAACGCGGGCCTCCCAGCGGGGGGTCCATGCAGGTGGGGCCGCGGCTCTCTCCATTCTGCAGCCGACACAGACGTGGGTGCCGGCCGCCCAGTGTCCTGCCCAGGGGAGACGGTACCTGGCAGAGGGAGGCCACGGGTCCAAGACCCACGTCCTGACCGCGGCCCAGCCCAGCACACGACTCTGGGAGCCGGGCGGCTCCTTCGGGGCTCCCAGCCGAGCAGCAGCATTAGCATGTACAGACCCTGCCCTGTTTTGCGAGGTGCGGGGGTGACGGAATACACGCCTCTCCCTGAATCCCCCGCCACCCCTGCAGGCCTCGCGGCGCCTCCCCGGGGCCTTCCGACCTCAGTGTCCCGGACGGGCAGGGCAGCGGGCAGCGGCTTAGACGGCCCTTTCCTTTCTCCCCGCTCAGCTCCGCGAGGCATAATTGACTGAGCCAGTGAGTTTCACAGCGTCGCCTGCTTTGTCTCGGTACTAATTAGTGTCCGTTCATTTCCTCCTGAAGGACTCCGTCAGCTCTCCGGGCAGGCCGGCCTCGCGGCGACAGACTCCATCAGCTTTTGATCGTCTGCAGAACTCGGACTAATGGATTTCGAAGACGGATGAGGCTCATCTGGCCGGGCTCCCCGTCCATGAGCTCCGCTTCATTTGTGTTTCTCCGAACCCCCGCTTCCCCCACTGCCTGTCAGGAGAGTCCACCACACCGCGCTCTTGGCTGCCTTTTTTTTCACTCCATTTCCTTTATGGACCTCACCACAGTTGATCAGCGTCTGCCTTTTGTGTGTCTATGGGTTGCAAACTCTGTGAAAGCAAGAAGATCGCGTGGAGCCTAGAGAAGGTGGGTAAACATGAAAATGAAGTAAATGAATTTGATCTAAGTAGATGGTTTCTCCAGACAGAGAAGGGGATCGAGTTCATCTGAGAAACATACACACCTAGAGACTGAACTTCTGTCTTCATTTCCAGGCCATTCCTCTTCCCTCCATAACATGAAAGGGTCCTAATTTTACACCATTATTGATCAATACTTCTATTTCAAGAGTTTGGATTTATGTTAAAGTCAAATATTATTAGGCAAGAATAATTGCCCAGTATCTGGATTTTATTTACAGTCAAACTTACTAAGGAATAACGAAGTTCTACTCATTGTTCACTCATCACCCGAGTACACACAACGGTCTGATTTCACACCAAAAAGTCACGATTACTGAGAAACAGAATGTGAACCATAAATCACATCAAAATAAAATGGATTCGGTGCAAAATGCCTAACGCTGTTTACGTCCAAGGAAACCAACACACAAACACACGTCTAGGCCACACGTCACGCGAATAGAGGATCCTTTTAATCAGAAGCTTCTCCGGGGGTGAGCGCCTGAAAACCACTACGAGCTTGGAGAAGACTTGACTGCAATACACGGCAGATGTTTAGGGCGTAGATGTGAGGCAGCCTCGCAGCCAGAGAGGTGTGAGCTGCACCCCAAGTCCCACATCTGCACCTGTGTGGCTGCGATGAGAGTAACATGGTGAAGGGAATCACCTCGCACCACCCACGCATGATTTCCTATTAAATTTCATCTTCTCCTGCTCAGTGTGTTAAATATTTTAAATTTTATTTTCAGATATAGCACTAAGAAAATATTTGCCATTCTTAAGAGAAATTTGGAAATGTCTTTTTTTTTTTTTTTTTTTTTTTTTTGCTAATGAGAACGTGGTAAATCGCCAGCTTCCTTTTTTGCCTGAGAAGCCTGGAAATTAAAAATTAAATATTAATTTTGATTTCCATGATTCTATTAATCTCCATTCATAGTTAATTACTTTGCTCCTTCTGGCATTCATTTTCTTTTTCATTATATTATGCTGCATGTGTTTTGTTCAAACAAGCCAGTGGAAGCAATTTGTAAACACAGGTTATGAGCACATTTAATAAGCAGGAGGATGGAGCTGCTCTCTGATTTCATGTCCCCCCCACCGTGGTGGCGGGGAAGGTCCCCGTGGACAGGCAATCCCTGTTGATCGCCTGTGACGGTCCCCCCAAGAGCCACGTCGCACCCGACCCTGCGCTGGCCGGGTGGCCGGGACTGCGGCCTCCGCACCCTGCTGTCATCCTGGAGCCGGGAACCTCCTTTGGGGTGAAAATGAGCTGCGAGCTCTGTCCTCCAGGAGAGCGTCGCCTCAGTGAAGATTCAGCGTCTTACAGGCCAACCCCTCCCGGGGCCAGGCACCCCCCGGGGGCCACACCAGGAGGCCCCAAGCGCCCCTCAGCAGCTGTGGCACTACCACCCCCAATCTCATCCCCCTCGGTGCAGGCAAGTTTCACCTCTTATTATAAAGCATCCATGGACTGTGGGTTCATCCCGCTCGTATTGTCTCTATCCGCGCTCCTGGAACCCACCTCCCAAGAGGCGTCATCGCAGAACCAGGAATGTGTCTGCGATTTTAAATATTCCGGCCGCGGCGGCTGCATCTGATCGGCTCAGGGGCTGAGACATGCGGGTCCTCGCAGGGGCTCATGGACACACCACCTTGAGCACAGGCCTGCGAGCTATTAAAAGCTCCGAGTAACCTGTGGCAAAGGGACCTGCTCAGCTTTTTAGCCTAATGTTCTCCAAAAGAGTCCAAAGCGAGGTCATCTGGATGCGGCGATACTGGCGGACGCGAACAAGGCTGCAGCCACGGGGCGCCTGAGGCCAGGAGGCTGAGCGGCGGGTCTGGCCTCCTCGTCCCTCCCTCGCTGCTCATGCGGCCACGGCCGAGCAGCCTCTACCCCTGGGCCGGAGCTGTGGACGGAGGCCCGTGACCCTGCCGTGAAGCCCAGGCTGGGGATGACCCGAAACTTCCCGGCTCAGCCCCATCTTGCCTGAGGAGCCTTCACGGCAGTCTGAGGCCTCTCGGGAGCGGAGGGCCCACATTAAAAATGCTGGACATCGTTAACTACTGCAAAGTCGCTCGCTCTCGGGGAAGCCTGAGACCCTGTCCTCGAGGCAGGCCCGCACGCTGTGTCCACGCCGCTTACTCACGTGGCAGAGAATGGGGTCCAGGGGCTGGCGGCAGGTCAGGCGCGTGGGTGAGGAAAACGCGGTGCTTGTGTTTGAGCTCCCGGCCCGCATGTGCGCAGAGACACCAGGAGCAGAGCGCTGGGGCGAGGAGCCGCCCGCAGGCCCTGCCCGGCGTTTCCATCCCGCAGACGGGGTCTGGGCCTTGCCGAGGGCGCCGGCCCTGGGCCACTGAGCCCAACTTGGCGGGCCCAGAGCCGCCTCCGGCTCACACCCAGGTCTGGCCGGGGCCGCCGCCGCTGCTGCGTGTGGAGGGACAGGGCCAGGGGCTGGCCGCTGGGCAGCGGGTGGGAACGCTTCGCAGTGCTGGCTCTGATGGAGCTGCTTCTCCTTAACAAAGTCAAGGTGTGTTACCGTGCAGGCTGCTGCCCCGGAGGGGCTTCTCAGCCGTGGCCGCGTTCCCTGCACAACGCCCAGCGACGAGCTGTTGCTGCGGGCCGAGTGCTGGGCCGCGCCAAAGGGCCTCCTCCCACGCAGTCCCCCGCGGAAAGCGTGGGCTAAAGAAGAGAAAATTAGACGTGCCAAGTTTTGAGAGAACCCGACATGAAGACAGCAGAAGGTATAACTGGACAATGGGGGGACCAGCTGGTTGCTCCAGGGAGGAGCGGCGTCCACAGCAAGACTTGCGAGTGACCGGAACGAGCCGGCAGGAGGGCCCCGGGAGGCGGCTGCGGTTAAGACACGTGTCCCTGGCAGCTGTCACTGGGCCGTGCTGGTTTGCTTATTCCCTGGACAAACACCCTATGAGAATAGAGGCGTGGGGCCTCCCTGCTGGCACAGGGGGTGAAGACGCAGCCTATGGGGCAATCTGCAGCCTCTGCAGCACGAGTCGGATTCCCCGGCAGGCTGGGGAAATACCCACAGGGCGCAGCAGCCCTCTCCTGCCCCCCGCTGCTCCCCTCAGCAGTGGATTTCAGTGGAGACACCTGTTCTGCTCCCCACTCTGTCTCTGGTGAGCCTGCTCATCCCCACACCTCTGGCCTGCACCCCAGTTCTTGTATGCACAAACAAATAAATCTTAAAAAAATAATAGAAAATAGAGGCGCGGCACGAAACTGGGGATTCTGCATTTTGTGAAGGGAACTCAGATTCCCAGGGGGACAGTTTTCCCATTGCCTGCGACACAAGAAAGCTCAGAAACGCAGTCTCAGTGAATGCGGTCAGCTGCGGGGGCCCCACTGGCAGAGGAGGGCGCAACTGGACGCCGCTGGAGTCCCCACTGGGCCTGCCTTCCTGCGAGCGCCGCCTCCGACCAGGGACGTGGGGGTTGGTTTGCGTGTGGGGCCGTGTCCTGGACACCGCTTGGCCCTAAAGTGTGGCCTGTTATCCAGATAAACGTGACCTGCCGTCAAGTAAATTATATAAATATTCCGTATTCAAAATAATTAAAACAAATACCTGCAACTTCACCAACCTGGTCCACCTGAAATCTGGGTGCTGGTTTAGGGTCAGGTGCGGTTGCCTGAGCGGGCTGTGGGCATCTGAGGCCTTGGGAGGGAGCACCGGGGCTGCAGGGGAGACGGCCGGGGGGCTGCAGGGGAGACCGGCGGGGGGTTGCAGGGGAGACCGGCTGGGGGCTGCAGGGGAGACTGCCGGGGGGCTGCAGGGGAGACCGGCGGGGGCTGCAGGGGAGGGCCTGCAGGGGAGACCGGCGGGGGGCTGCAGGGGAGACGGCCGGGGGGCTCCAGGGGAGACCGGCGGGGGGTTGCAGGGAAGACCGGCTGGGGGCTGCAGGGGAGATGGCCAGGGGGCTGCAGGGGAGATGGCTGGGGGCTGCAGGGGAGATGGCTGGGGGTTCAGGGTAGACGTCCGGGGGGCTGCAGGGGAGACCGGCGGGGGGTTGCAGGGGAGACCGGCGGGGGGCTGCAGGGGAGACCGGCTGGGGGCTGCAGGGGAGACGGCCGGGGGGCTGCAGGGGAGACCAGCAGGGGGCTGCAGGGGAGAATGGCTGGGGGCTGCAGGGGAGATGGCTGGGGGTTCAGGGGAGACTGGCTGGGGGCTGCAGGGGAGACGGCTGGGGGCGCAGGGTTAAGCTGCCCCGAGACTGGAGGGGCTTGGGGGGGCCGCACGGGCCTCTCCTCTCCCCGCCAGGCAGCAGGGGGTTCGAGGCTACGCCCCCGTGTCGCTCTGCCAGGGGGACAGGAGGGGCTGTGGGGGGCAGGAGGGGCTGTGGGGGGCAGGAGGGGCTGTGGGGGCAGGAGGGGCTGTGGGGGGGCAGGAGGGGCTGTGGGGGGCAGGAGGGGCTATGGGGGGCAGGAGGGGCTGTGGGGGGGCAGGAGGGGCTGTGGGGGGGCAGGAGGGGCTGTGGGGGGCAGGAGGGGCTGTGGGGGGCAGGAGGGGCTGTGGGGGGGCAGGAGGGGCTGTGGGGGGCAGGAGGGGCTGTTGGGGGCAGGGCCCGGAACAGCCCCGCGAGGCGCACGCGGTGGGGGCGGGCGGCGCCCCCACACCGAACACCCGGGGCCGGGCACGTGACGTCACGCCCGCATTTAGACATGGCTCCGTAGCCATGGCGACCGTGACGTAAGCGCAGCTGAGTCGGTCTTTTCGCTCGCAGTTGATGGAAATGAAACGAATCAGCCCACCCTGCGGCGCCCCGACAGAGCGATACCCCCAGAAGTGCTGGGCAGCGAGGGGTGATGGCTGGCACCGCCCAGCTCTCTGCGGGGAGACCCCCTCACCCGCCCTGCTGGGAGACCCCCTCACCCGCCCTGCTGGGAGACCCCCTCACCTGCTGGGAGCCCAGCTGGGGAGACCCCCCTCACCCGCCCTGCTGGGAGACCCCCTCACCCTCCCAGCTGGGGAGACCCCCTCACCCTCCCAGCTGGGAGACCCCCTCACCCCCTCACCCGCCCTGCTGGGAGACCCCCTCACCTGCCCAGCTGGGGAGACCCCCCCTTACCTGCCCTGCTGGGGAGACCCCCTCACCCGCCCAGCTGGGGAGACCCCCCCACCTGCCCAGCTGGGGAGACCCCCCTCACCCGCCCAGCTGGGGAGACCCCCTCACCTGCCCAGCTGGGAGACCCCCTCACCCGCCCAGCTGGGGAGACCCCCTCACCCGCCCTGCTGGGGAGACCCCCTCACCCGCCCTGCTGGGGAGACCCCCTCACCCGCCCAGCTGGGGAGACCCCCTCACCCGCCCAGCTGGGAGACCCCCTCACCCGCCCTGCTGGGGAGACCCCCCTCACCAGCCCAGCCAGGGAGGGCCTCCCCCCGCCTGCGTCTGGGGAGGGCAAAGCTTTCCGAGACCCCAGAACGCAAGGTCACGGCGCAGACCGACCTGAAACCGGGAAAAGCACCTCGCGTGGCCAGCCCGGCCCTGCAGTCCTGGGCGGCTGCGCTGCTCCACCTCCCCGGCCGCCCCGGAGGAGCAGCTGAGGCAGAGCCGTCCGGCTCGCGTGGCCCCCGGGCCTGGCGGACAGGCTGCCCTCAGGCCTCCCAGGGCGGCGGCTGGTCCAGGGCTCTGAGGCGAACCCACGGCGCAGGGCATGGGGACCGACTCCCGGACGGGCCCAGCTCAGACCCCGTGTTCCGTGGGCACAGGCTGGGGACAGGGTGGTGCGGGGGTGTCCTTGAGCCAGCGCCCCTGAGGGCGAGCTCTGGGGGGGCCTGGGCGCTCAGGCCGCCTCCTCCAGTCCCCCAGCCCCCCGGGCTGCAGTGACAACGGGCCGGCGACACTGCTCGGGACCCCGAGGGGCTTTTGAGCCAGGACAGTTGGGGCCACAAGGTGCCCATCAGCACGGCTGACCGTGTGTCCAGAGAAGGCGATCGAGAGGGCAAGGCTGAGCCCCGAGACCAGGGGACCAGGGCCCCTCCACCCGAGACCCAGGGCCAGGGGACCCACGGAGGACCTTCTCGGCACCGACCGAGTGTGTCCAGTCTGGCCCACCCCGTCACCGGTGGGGGCCGGGGCCCGGGGATGTGGAGAGCAGAGGAAGGTGCGGAGAAGCTGAGGGCCGGGCGGGGGCTCCTGCCCCCTCTTCCCTGACACGAGGGCGGCGCCCGTGCCCCGGGGAGTCGTGGTGGGTCAGGGCCCTCGCCCTGCTGCGGGGCTCTGCTTCACTGTGCCGGGCCTTTCTCTTCGCAGCCGCTAGTTTGGATTTTAATCTCAGGCTGACCTGGACCTCTGGCCTCAGCGCTGCCCACACAGCCGAGCCCGCCTGGGGGAGGAGCGGCTTTTGGAAGCCTGGTCAAGCACGCCTCCCTCTGCTCTCGCGGCCCGCGGGCCTGGAGTGAGACGGCCACCCCCGCCGTGCCCCGGGGTCCCTCGCCAATCGGCCCGTGGGCCTCGGAAGACCAGATCCCAACTGTTTCCTGTTGTGGTCATTTTCCTGAGACCACAGCGGCGTGTTGGATCTGGGGAGGCCTCGCCATGCGTCTCCCGTGACGACTGACAGAAAACAGGCACCACACAGAGGCTCAACGGACGGACTCAGAGATAGATGATGCAGTTCTGCCCGCTCTGATGTGAACAATTACATGATCGCCCACGGGTGCCGGCCCGGCTGCTGACCGCAGGCCAGAGCCCAGCGGGAATGCAGGTTGTGTCCAGTGTGCCTGGCGCACAAGCGGAGACCGTGACTTCAAGAAAGTGGTGACGGCTCAACGCCAAAGTCACAACATAAAATCAGCCAACGGGAAACGCGCGCCATCTAGGGTGTTGCTCAAGGTGAAGGAAACTGAGAACAAAGATGGTGCTGACAGCGGTCACTGCACGGACGGCTCTCAGGGACGCCGCAGGGGGAGGATCCTGCGCTCTGAGTCTTGAGTCTGGGAAAACTGCATCACCTTGGCCTCAGCAACCGCAGAACACGGGCTGTCCCGCTCTGACCGAAACGCTCGCAGCCGCGGGGGACATGCTGGTCATCCTCGCCCTCCCCCTGCCCAGTGGCCACCTCTGCTGGCCGCCTGCACTTGAACACACGGTTCACGCAGCTCACGGTCCGCCGGGCACGGCTAACCCGGCCTCGTCTCCACCGCTAAGGAATTAAATAACTCGAAGTCGTGTCCGGCCCACGCCCGCGCTGGGAGGTCTCCCCCTGCACCCCCGACCGCGCCCCCCGACCGCGCCCCCCGACGCCCGGGCCCGCCGAGGGCCTGGCCCGCGCCTCCCGGCCACGCGGCCACGCGCCTTGTCCACGGCGATGCGCGCGGCTGCGGGAGGCTTCCTGGGGGCCGCGCCGGCGGCGGGTGTCCGCAGGGGCCCTGGACACGCGCGGGGCCGCCGACGCCTGGACGCCCGCGCGCAGCGCCGCGCAGCCTCGGCGCCCGGGTCGGGGAGCCCGCGCAGCGCCCGGGTCGGGGAGCCTGCGCAGCGCCTGGGTGGGGAGGAGCCCCGCGCAGCGCCCAAGTCGGGGAGCCCCGCTGGGCCACGGCGCCCGGGTCGGGGAGCCCGCGCAGCGCCCAAGTCGGGGAGCCCCGCAGCGCCCAAGTCGGGGAGCCCCGCTGGGCCACGGCGCCCGGGTCGGGGAGCCCGCGCAGCGCCTGGGTGGGGAGGAGCCCCGCGCAGCGCCCAAGTCGGGGAGCCCCGCTGGGCCACGGCGCCCGGGTCGGGGAGCCCGCGCAGCGCCTGGGTGGGGAGGAGCCCCGCGCAGCGCCCAAGTCGGGGAGCCCCGCTGGGCCACGGCGCCCGGGTCGGGGAGCCCGCGCAGCGCCCGGGTGGGGAGGAGCCCCGCGCAGCGCCCAAGTCGGGGAGCCCCGCTGGGCCACGGCGCCCGGGTCGGGGAGCCCGCGCAGCGCCCAAGTCGGGGAGCCCCGCAGCGCCCGCGCACGTCCCTGGCCCCCCACGCCGCGCCCTCGGCCGGGCCCGCGGCCACTCACCAGACGGACGGCGCGTCGGTGCCGCTGATCTCCAGGAAGTCGTAGCCGTCCTCCAGCTGGAAGTCGGTGAAGACCAGCGCGATGGTGTCCCCGGGCTCGGCCAGGACGGTCCACGTGCAGTCCGCGTTGTTGTCGTACTCGGCGGGGAAGTGCGGGCTGGAGATGGCGCTGCTCGTGCCGCGCAGGGTGCCCCCGCACGCGCCCTCGGCTGCGGAGAGGCAGAGCGGACGCGTGTCCAGGCGTGTCCAGGCGTGTCCAGGCGCCCGCGGGGCCCAGGGTCCCCTCCCCGCCACGCCGAGACACGGGAGACCCTCCGCGCCGGGGCGCCGCCCGGCCGGGCACGCGTGGGCGCGGGAGGCCCCTGCCCGGACGCAGGAGCCGCGGACCCGCCCGCCGGCGAGGCTCTCCTCGGCCGCCCGTGGCCGCCCCCGGCCCGGCTGGGACGCGCGTCTGGCTTTGCCTCCCTGGCGGGTCCTGCGCTCACGGGCGGGGCGGGAGGCGCCGCCCGCGGGGAGGCTCGGAGGCCGCGGGCGGGACCCGGCGTGGACACCCGGGAGGGCGGGAGGGGCCGCAGGGGCCGCTGAGAGCAGCCAGGCCCCGTGGAATTTTCCAGAGTGAAAATAGGTAAGTGAGAAGCTCTCGTGTTTTCTAAAAATACGCCTGTCGTGATGATGCGTTTGCGAGTGGAAACACCGCCGTGAGCCGGGAGAGGGTCTCCTGTGAGGCGCTCGCTACTGCCCGGACATGCTTGATGGTGTAAAATAATAAAACAACAGGCAAGTCGGAGATGAAAGTGGCTGCGCCCTTGCAAATGTCTAATTTCAACTAAGCAGAAAGGCCAGATGTTCCCAGGCAAAAGAGCTGTTGCAACATGCCGACCTAATTTATATCATTTTTTCAAAATAAATAAATCAAAATCAAGATAAATCCAACAGGGGCCTCCCCGGGGGCGCAGCGGTTGAGCACTGGGCTGCGAAGCTGCCCGCGGCCTCTGCAGCGCCGGTTCGATCCCCGGCTGCTCCTCGGCCACCGGAGGAGGGTCCCACATGGCGCGCAGACCTCTCCTGCCGCCCGCTGCTCCCCTCAGCAGTGTCCTTCGGTCCTTCTGCCTGCTCTGCTCCCCGCTCTGGCTCTGGTGGATCCTCTCACCCTCCCGCGCTTCTGACTGTACCCAGTGCTTGTGTAAACAAAACAAACAAACAAATATAATAAATAAATAAAAACATGCCTCTATAAAAAAAAAAGATAAATCCAACACAATGAAAATATTTGCAACAGCACAGCAAAGGGATAGTATCTATACTTATTTAATTTATACATTTAAAAACAATACACAAATAAATTCCCAGGGAAAGTTTGCAAATGATAACTTAAGAAACGATATTTTCAGAATAAATGAATAAACCAAGACGGGCAAAGGTTTAAGGGCTCTTATTATCATAGACATTGACATGAAAGCGACAGTGAAATACCTGAAGTCTGAAAATACATTTTTTTTTATTTTTTAAATTTTTTTTTAAGATTTTACTTATTTATTTATACAAGCACTGGGTACAGTTAGAAGCGCGGGAGGGTGAGAGGATCCACCAGAGCCAGAGCGGGGAGCAGAGCAGGCAGAAGGACCGAAGTACACTGCTGAGGGGAGCAGCGGGCGGCAGGAGAGGTCTGCGCGCCATGTGGGACCCTCGCCGGTGGCCGGGGAGCAGCCGGGGATCGAACCGGCGCTGCAGAGGCTGCGGGCAGCTTTGCAACCCAGCGCTCAACCGCTGCGCCACCAGGGAGGCCCTGAAAATACATTTTTAAAAAGGGAAATAGCAAAGGGTAAAGCTCACAAAATCCACACTCCTGGCTTGACTGTGCGTTGACGGGAAGGTTTGGGCCATTTGACAAAGTGCACACGGGTCACCTAAGGGCTCAGGTCTTTTAACAGTTCCCCAATTTAGGGGCTAAAAGTTACTGAGTACAGTTTAGTCTGTACTAATTCTCCATGTGAACCATTTTATTTAATCATTTCAAAAATGCATGAGGCGATTATTGTTATTCCTATTTCACTGTTGTCAAAAAAAGAGGCTCTGATTGTTTTCATAAAACTGTGTCTAGGACTTGTTCATAAAGTCATGAAATATCAACATGGCCCACGAAGCCGCATCAAGATTAATCAGTGTCAGCATATTGCCAGGCACTTAAAATGAATGATTTATGAAAAACAGAACAAATTGGCCTCAATCATGACCTAGACGTACAAATAACACTTAGACTTTAAGAACAAAGAGTCTCAACGCGTAGAATGACTGTGGTATGGGGATAATTAAGATAGGAGTGATTTGAAGACGTCTTCGTGCGCTCACCAGCAAACACTTCAACGCCTGAACGATGCCCTCGGTTGATGAATGAGACTCGTGAATTCTAACCCTTGTGTATGTAAAACTTCTGCCACTGTTTTTTTAACGCAATTCTGCACATACCTTTTTGGATAGGAAAGTCTCCGATGCCATAGGAAAGGTGGTTGCCTAACCTAGTATATATTTGAAGTTGGGTGCTCATTTTTTGTAAAATAAAGAGAAATCTCATTTTTTAAACAAGGACACAGTCACAGAGTAACCACTGTCACGCCAAAGACAGCACGTTTATTTGGAATTTTCCTTCTTTCCACAGTGTCCTGCTCTAAACCATGTTTAGGTTCGAGTAAATTCTATGTAATCACTTTGATCAAATATTTAGCTGATTAGTCTTTAAATTTTCAAGCCTATAGGAATTCCTTGTAGCTGCAGAAGTGAAGCGAGGTGCTGCCTGCACCCCAGAACAGATGGCACCGTCTCGGGGGGCAGCGCCTGCCGCGGCCCAGCCCAGCCCCGCCAGACGGCAGGACCAGGCCGGCGTCTCCCGAGCCCGGCCCCGCTGCTCCTGCCTCAGAAAACAGCTAACTGGCCGGCCCCTTGTTTGACGCATCCCGACACTCTAAGTCGTCGCACACGGCGTTCGGTTGCAGCGAAGGAAACAGTCACGTCCACGACGGCCCGTCTTGTGGCCACTGAGCCCGTCCACGGGGGGTGATGGCCGGGAGCCCCGGGAAACCACTTAGGGTTTGGCCTGTGTGGAACCTGCTTCACAGCCCCTCGCGTCTCCACTCAGCGAGCACCGAGCGCTGGCCCTGCGGGCTCTGGAGGCTGGTGCGGTGGAAAGAGCCTCAGAAGCGAGACGAGCCTTACGTCAAGATTTGAGGGAGCGCGTCCATCACGGGATGCGCCGAGGAGCGTCCTGACAGCGGTGATGAGTGAAGGTCAGGGGTTCTCCCTGCCTGCCGGGATCAGACCCCCGCGCGCTGTTTTCTCTCCAAGTTCGCGGCCTCCGTGTAGAGCCGCTTCTGAGACTCCAGGAAGGCCGTGTCTCGCTCGACCACAGGGCTCCTCTCGCGCACCAACAGGGGTGCCGCTGGGAGTGGACCCTAAGGCTGAAAGGCCCTGTCCGGGCGCCATGACCTTTATTCAAAACTGACGCTTCTCTTGGTCTAAAGCTCACGGATACAGCGAGAGGGTAACGCAGCGACGGGCGTGCTTTCTTTCACATCTGCACGCGTGCATGGAGATACTAGGATGTTCCTTCCCTAAGACGAAGGGAGGTCAGCGCAAGCCGCGCTTCGTGCGGATGTCCGTGGGTCGCTCCACCGCCCTCAATGCTGCGCATCTACAGCCTGAGGCCTCTGACCGGGCCAGGGAGCGCCGTCTACTCCGCCCGGCCACACGCGGCCTCCTGGCCCAGAGCCGTCCCGTGCCTGCCCAGGGCCTTTGCGCTGCAGCCTGCCCACTGCCTCAGGGCACTCAGTGGTCGCCTCCTGGCTGTGCCCCACTGCCAGGTGCGAAGGGCACCCCCTTCCACCTGTCCCGTGCGGGCACTGCCCTCGGCCCAGGAACCCGCCCCGTCTGAGCAGGCATCGGCAACAAGGTCACTTTCTCTTGCTGTTTTTCTCCCTGGAGGGCGACACCCACATTTCCTGCAGCGTCACCCCCTGTGGGGCGCCTCCTCGCCTCGACCAGCGTGACAGGGCTCCCTGGCGGGGTGGACTCGGGCCGTGCCCAGGGCGCCATCTCTGAGGGCAGAGGGAGGAAGGAAGTCCATGCAGGGATGGGACCATGTGGCTCTCGCCAAGCCGCCGCCAGCCTCAGAGTGATGTTTCAGACAAAAATTAGCTGCCAAGAGGGAGGGTTTATACTCACACGAGCCCACGAGGGACTCCGTCAGCGTGTTTGCTTTGCTGTGTTTGTTTTCAACAAGTAGCTGAGCCACAAGTCTGGGAATGTTCTTTTTAGTCTCAGCAGAGCGGCAGGGACATTTCAAGAAGAGGTGAAGTCCAGGCAGAAAGCGAAACGGTCACCGAGACCGTGGCGGGCCCACCGGGGCTCAGGAGCCACAGGCCTGGAGCAAGTCACCGGCCTCGGGCCCACTGCCCCCTCAGCAGTGTGGTCCCGAGGGTCAGCCTGTCCTGCTCCCCACGCTGTCTCTGGGCCGTCCTCTCACCCCCACACTTCTGGCCTGCACCCCAGCTCCTGTATGCATAAATAAATAAATCTTAAAAAATGATAAATGGTAAATAACATTAAAAGAAAAGATGTATCAAATTTTACTTTGCTATGGATTTCCCTCTATCCCGAGGATCTCGAAACTGAGAAGTTGGGGGCTTAGTCAAGTGAGTGCTGTGTGGCGGGCGGTCTCGCCCTCTCTTCCTGTGTGCAGCAAGAAAAGGAAGTTATGTCCTAAACGAACTTCCAGCAAATGCTTAAAATGAGCATACAGAGCACACAGTTTGTAATAAAATGATGAATCTTTTTTTTAAAGATTTATTTATTTTTTTATACAAGAGCTGGGGTGCAGGCCAGAGATGCAGGGGGTGAGAGGATCCACCAGAGACAGAGTGGGGAGCAGAACAGGCAGACGGACTGAAATCCACTGCTGAGGGGGGCAGCACGGAGACAGGAGAGTCTGCCGCGCCATGTGGGTAGCTCCCTGGCCGGCCGGGGATCAAACCTACGCTGAAGAGGCTGCGGACAGCTTCACAGCGCTGCACTCAACCTGCTGTGCTGCTGGGGAGGCCCTTACTGAGTCACTGCACTCGGGGCTTGCCAGGGAGGTGGCCGGCCCGAGTTGGGGGTGGTCCCAGCTTCTCTCCCCGACACTCTCCTCAAAGTTACTTCTTTAAAAGGGTTTCCTCTACTGAGTCCTTACATATCCTTGCATTGCAAGAAAAAGTTCTACAGCTAAAAGGAGTTTGACTACTGCTGAGTTACTCCAAAAGGAAGATGAAGTTTTTCATAAAATACGTGTGGACTCTGCTGATCTCTGTGCGGGGACTAACTCCATGTGGACGCGGACGTCGGGATGCTCTTTCCCTGAGGAATTCTGAAACGTTTGCAAAGTTTTACTCCCAACTCTGAAATTATTTCCTGCCTTGCCTGGGTATACTTGTTGCAAAGAATGGGCCTTAGGGGCATAATTCAAAATACAGAATAAAACGTTACTTAGAGACGTGCTTGGCCGCATTTATCATCAAGAAAAACTGAAACCACCTGAATGTTTAACAGCAGAAAAATCATCACGAGAATGTGACCCCGACCCCGCGCTCTGCCTCGGCCTCAGGAGATGCCCAAGCCCCAGCCTTCACTTTATAGAACGTGGGGGCGCACGGTGGGTGTAAAGTCTCCAGT
The DNA here is from genome assembly GCF_014898055.3 of Talpa occidentalis. Taxonomy (NCBI): domain Eukaryota; kingdom Metazoa; phylum Chordata; class Mammalia; order Eulipotyphla; family Talpidae; genus Talpa; species Talpa occidentalis. The sequence goes on along the minus strand of NW_023604295.1, from coordinate 147,987,274 downwards.
CGTCTAGGAAGGTGTCTGAGCACATGGCCAGGAGAGGCAGCACTCGCTCCCTCCAGCGCCCCCGGCCTCCGCTGGTGGCCCCCGAGGCTGCGCCCCACCCGAGCCCGCAGGTGGAGCTGAGTCTTTCTGGGGACCCCCCAGGGGAGTGGGGTGAGGCTCAGGGTGGCTCTAGGCGGCGCTGCTCCCGTGCAAAGTGCTGCTGTTTGCTCCGAGGTGCGCAGTGACCCGTCGATGGTCCCTGAAATGATTTTGTGGCATCTGAGCACAGGTTTCCAGCCTCTCTGCTCTGTCCAGCTTCTCCTCCTCGTGACCTCACGCTGCCGCAGAGGGGCCGCCCCAGCAGCTGAGGGTTGGGGCGGGGTGCTGGCCGGAGCTACCGCCGGGCGGGTGCTGTCTTGTCCCCGCTGCAGACGCCGCCGAGGCCACAGGAGAAGGTTCCTTCATGTTCCTGACTCTTGTGTTCTGACCCGGCCACCCGTCCACGCTGTGGCGGCCCCTCCCCAGCCCCCCGGCTCCAGCTGGTGCGGAAACCCCAGGCCACTGGGGGCACACCCCGTCCGTGCCCCTCCACGGTGCTGCACCCCCTCTCCGAGGAGCAGCTGATGCCCCCAAGGCCCCAGGGCATCGTCTGGTCCCCAGCGCGGGCCGTTGGTCCCAACGCGCCGGCACTTGCCTGGGGGTCCTCTGTCCTCGGGAGCGAACCCCCCTCCCTCCTGTCATGGGCAAAGCCCTCGTGCCCCCTCCTGCCCTGAAGCTGTGTACGCCGGGGCCTGGTCTGCTTCCCCGGCCCCACTCGCCCGCATCCGTTCAGGCTGGGGAGACCAGGTGGGCCTGCAGTCCACCCGCTGCCCCGTGCTGCCCACACCCCACCAGCCCCGCGCTCGCCCCGCTGCGCCCGCATCTTCTCCCCGCCAGGCCAGGCGAGTCCAGGGCTGGGACTTGGATCCCCAGGCTCTCCCCATCTGTCACACAGGAGGAGGCCCTGCTGGCCGCCGTGGGCCTGTGACCTGCGCCCACTTGGGCACTAGCTCTCCCCACCGTCATTACAGTAGGTGGCCAGTGGGCACTGACCCGTGAGCCAGTCCTGGACAATACTGCAATTATTAATGCAAAAAGGGGGAACGGCGGTCTAGACCTGCTCACGATCACAGCTCATGTCTGACAGGCTGCACCGGGCAGCATCACGAGCCCACTCGCTGAGCGGGCGGCGGGGCGGGAGATGGAGCAGCTCGGCCGAGATCCACTGTCCACAGGCATGGCCGATCATTTGCTTTTCCGGCTTGGTCAGATCTGCATTGGAGTAGTTCGTGGCGAGAGAGCAGGACGGTGCTCAGACCTGACTGAGAGCCGGATTCCGGCCCCAGGCCTGTCCCGCCAGCCTCACGGCGCAAGGCCTGGCTCCCGCTTGGTGGCTCCGTGAGATTCATCGCCAGGTCACTTCTCCGGTGGCTGATGCAACCACAGCTGGGTTTTAAATATCACAGAATTTAGAGGCTCCCGTGACGTGCCTGACCCCGCCCTGCTCCCCTCAGCCGTGTCTCTCCAGTCTTCCTTCCCGTTGCCCGCGCAGCGAACGTCTGCGATGAAACCCGGGCGACGGGTCATGAAGCGTCGCACGTGGCACGCGGGAGGCTTTGGGGGGCTGATCCAGTAAAGAGCGTGCGATTCCCCTGCTGAAGGGAGCCGGCGCCTCTCACTCCCCGTCCTATTAAGGGGCACCGAGCTCCCCGCTGCTCCCCGCGGCGCCGCTGGCCGGCGGTCACTCACGCGCCCAGGGAAGCCACCGCGTCCTCGAACGGACAAAAATCCACGAGCTCTTAAAGGAAACAAAAGCGAGGCAGCCGCCGCCACTTAATTCTCCAAAGCTGTCACAGCGCAGCGACAATGTGTTGTGACACGTTCGCTGACTACTTATCGCCCGCGCGCGTGTGTAGACAGACGGCAACGAGGTCGCCGCTCCCTGGGCGAGCAGCCTTCCTTCCGGGGGATGGAGCTGCTGTTAGTCAGTGTTGCGTGGGGCGCGCGTCCCAGCAGGGCACGGGGCGCCCCTCCACCTGCTCTGGGGAGGCAGCCAGACTGCGGGGTGGGAGTGGGCCCGGGGCTGCGTCTGCGCCGGGCCGGGGCGTTGGGAGGGGCGGGGAGCGGGCGTGGCCCACCCACTCCAGGCAGCCTCTGCAGGACGGGAAGACCACGGAGACACGGAGCCCGCGGGTTTGTCTGAGGAGACTGATGCGCGAGAACGGCTCAGGAGGTCACGTGTGGCCTTGCGGCACAGCGCGAGGGCGCCGGGCCCAGCCTCTTCTGTGGGCTGAGCCTCTTCTGTGGGCTGAGCCTCGCCCCGGCCGTGTTCACACCGACGGCTCTCACCCGCGTCACAGGCTGGGGCAGCCGCGCCCAGGAGCGAGGGAGCAGAGGGGCGACCACAGATCTGAGGCGTGCAGAGGGGGAGTGGGTGGGAACAGGCGGGGAGCCCGGGGGGCTGTGGGTGCCTTGGTGATGGGGGTGACAGGTGGGCTGCAGCGGCAGACTGAGGGGTAGATCCTGCCTTGCCAGGACCCCAGCCAGGACGTGAGCCAGTGGGACTTCAATAAAAATAGACAAGTAAATAATTTTTTTTTTTGTGGGCCCCTCCCCGGCGGCCGGGGAATGAACCGGCGCCGCAGAAGGTGCCGCAGCCTCGCAGCCCAGCGCTCAACCGCTGCGCCACCGGGGGAGGCCCAGTAAATAAATTTTTGAGAATTCAGGGAGCTGAGGATGACATACACATGGTGCCGACGTTAGGGCTGCGGCCGGAAAACAGGGCTGTGGCAGCCCCTGCGGCCCAGCGGGGGACCCTGAGGACCGGCACCTGGGGTGGGGGCTCGCCTGTGCGGACGCGGCCGGGGGGCAGCTGAGGGCGTAGGGCCGGCCTCGTCTGTCATGGGAGGAGGGTACAGGGGGAACCGCGGAGCTGACGGGGGCGGGAAAGCCCGGCAAGGCTGGGCAGCGGCGTCAAGAAGAAATTTGATGATTGAGGCTAGATCTGAATTTCATGGCGTCCAGCGTCCTCACCACAGACAAGATTCCTCTTGGGAGCAGACCTTGGTTCCAGCCCCAGAGCCTCTCCCCACCCAGGCCCCCCCAGCCCAGGGCCAGCCCAGGACTCCCCCAGCCCATCCCCCCAGGACCCCCCCAGAGCCCCCCCAGCCCGGGTTCCCCCCAGGGCCAGAGCCCCGCCCCCTCCCCTGCCAGGGGCCCCACCCACCTCGGCAGAAGGGCGCCGGGAAGTCCCAGGAGGCGCCGGCGCCGGGGCTGAGGATGCAGGTCAGGGTGGCGTGGCCCTCCAGCACGTAGCCCGGGAGGCAGCTGTAGCGGACCTTGTCCCCGACGTTGAACCCCGTGCCGTGGAGGACGCCCTTCAGGATCTCTCCAGGGGTCCCGCAGGCGCGGCTCGGCAGGACTGTGGGAGGAGGGCAGAGGCCAGGGTTAGAGACTGTCCACGGACCGGCTGTTGTCACAAGCGGGCGCAGCCTGGCACCGAGGCACTTAGGCACGGGCCCGATTGCCTGATTGTGCCTGAGGTTCATCAGGGCAGGCGTCATGTCACTTTCCCAGGATTATTTTATTTTTTTTAAAGATTTATTTATTTACACAAGCACTAGGCACAGTCAGAAGCGCGGGAGGGTGAGAGAATTCACCAGAGCCAGAGCGGGGACCAGAACAGGCAGAAGGACCGAAGGACACTGCTGAGGGGAGCAGCGGGCGGCAGGAGAGGTCTGCGTGCCATGTGGGACCCTCGCCGGTGGCCGGGGATCGAACCGGCACTGCAGAGGCTGCGGGCAGCTTCGCAACCCAGTGCTCAGCCGCTGCACCACCCGGAGGCCCATTCCCAGGATTATTTTTGAAGGGTAAGGACACGTGTCTCCGGGGGAAGGCGCTGCTCTGGAGGGGGCCTTCTGAGGGAGCCGCTCTTCCTCGGGAGGGTGTGCGGTTCAAGTGCTGAGCAGCAGGGTGCCGGGGTTCTGCCCTGGGGAGGAGGAGGGAGGAGCCCCCGGTGGCGCTGGCGCCTGGCCCACAGCTGGTCAGCAGCTTGGGGCTGGACAACTCACTGAGAGGACTAGCCAGAGGCCTGATCAGCTCAGCTCCTCTGTTGGGGGCCAAATAGCGCCTGCGCCATGTCCCGGGCCTGGCAGTCCCCCAGATGGCATCCTCTTTGGAGTTTGTCCTCTGCTGTCGAGAACGGCGTGGGACAGCGGGTCAGCCGCCCAGGGCCCGCTCTGGTCACCAGAGCCCCACCCGGGGCTCAGCTCGGCCCGAGGCCGCCTCGCGGGTAGCCGTGTCCCCGCTGTGCACGTCCAGCCCAGTCCAGCCCTCAGCAGGCCGACCACACACAGCCGCCCGACGCGAGGACACCTGGAGGGTGACCCCCGCCCCGGGAGTGCACCTGATGAGATTTGCATGCCCTGGCTGGGTGAAAACAGGCACAATCACACACTTTTCCAAAACCCGTTGGACGAGACAGCGTTTCAGAAACCACGAAGCAGCAACAAATGCCTCGTTTGTCACTGTCCCCCGCACGGCTAACGACGTAAGTAGGGATCAAAGCTGAGAGTGAACACGGGAGTTTTCAAAGCAAAAGAGCCGAGCAGACGGGACAACGGGAGCGACAGGGTTGAGAGCCTGGAGCCTCTGGCAGCACCAGTCCTGGACGCGTTCAGGATTTCGGGATGAGGGTCCCTGCTGCCAACTGATTCCATTTTAAAAAAATCATTAGAATCGTGATGTGAGCAATGCCCACAAGCAGATAGAAATAATGAGGATGAATTAAAACACGGGCTTCTAGGGCACGCAGCAAAAAACACACGCACGTGGCTTTATCAAAGCGCCATCAATTTCACTAAAAATAGCAAAATGCCCTAATTGTGAATAATGGGTGAAAATAAATCTTTGCTAAGATTTAAGACGCAGACACGTCGGCCTGGCCAGCACAGGATGACCAGTGTTTGGGAAAAACTAATTTAAAATGAGTCTATTCACCCAAGCGGTCACGTCTGCCGATTGCATTTTAGTTGCATGTTGAAGCCGCCCAACGGGCCTCTGCGGCAGCCCCAGGACAGATGTGCAGTTAGCACCCACAGGCCCTGGGCATGGGCATGTGGTCAGTGCCCACAGAACCGGGGACAGGTGTGTGGTCAGCACCCGCAGACCCGGGGATGGGCGTGTAATCAGTACCCGCAGACCCTGGGCATGGGCTTGTGGTCAGCACCCACCGACCTGGGGACAGGCGTGAGGTCAGCACCCACAAACCCTGAACATGGGCTTGTGGTCAGTGCCCAATGACCCAGGGATGGGCTTGCGGTCAGCACCCACTGACCCAAGGACAGGCGTGAGGTCAGCACCCACAGACCCCAGGCACGGGTTTGCAGTCAGCACCCATTGACCCGGGGACGGGCATGTGGTCAGCACCCACAGATCCTGGGCACGGGCTTGCGGTCAGTGCCCACTGACCTGGGGACAGGCATGCGGTCAGTATCCACAGGTCCTGGCAGAACCTATGTGAGCCCTGCCTTCACATCCCGTTGTCCTCTTGAAGCCACCTCCACGCTGCCCCATGGATGCTTCACAGAACAAACTCACGTGGATCTGAGGATCCCCCACCCAGGGAGCCCCTGGCAGGGGAGCGGGTGTCCTAGGGGAATGGGCACGCCGTCCCTGTCGGTCGGGCATCTGGACAGTGAGGAACACGACGGGACAGCTTCCTCAGGCATAGAGGTGGACGCTGGCCCGGCTACTACCTCTCACCCATGGGGCTCTGGGGTCTCCCAACGCTTCCTCCTACAACAAAACGCGTCTGTGTCTAAGGCGAGTGCAGGAAGCAGCTTGGAAAATTAATGCAAAATTTAAAACCCAAGCAGGCTGTGCTCTCGCCTGCGCTCCCGAGCAGGAGCTGCCTGGGAACGGCTGAGGAGGGTCCCGGTCACCTCCTGCTCCAGCTGCCAGACTCCCCAGCACAAGGCCCAGCAAGGGACTCAGCCTGGGCAGGCCAGCAGGCCCCAAGGCCCGCGGCCCCCACGGGGAGGGAGCGTGTGGGTTCCCAGCTGGCCCCTGGGCCCCCGGACGGCCTGGTCACCGCCACCACGACAGCAGCCCCGGTTTCTTCAGCTCAGGCGACGGGTAAGTCAAATCTTCTGGAGCTGGGACGTTGGCCTTCGGAGAGGGGGCTTTAAACTTGCATCTTCTAATTTTAAGACATTTGTACAGGAAACACGACAAGGGGTGCCATCATCTGGGGCAGCCCGTGGGTCTGTCCTCTCTCGTCCGTGGTCGCCCGGTCGTCCCTCCGTCTAGCCTGGTCTAATTTTTCTTCTAGGTGCTGGCAGTTACCGGCTGAAAATAGTCTTAATTAAAGTTATAGCCATAAGCAGTTTACCAGGCACTGGGTATCACTAATTTATGATTTTCATATTCATTTGAATCTCAAAGCTTCCCATGATTGAATTCATATAAATAGCTCAAGCTTTATTAAAAAGAGTCGTCTGGAAACGCTGTGGCCTGCTTCTCTGCCAGAGCTGTCGGAGGCACACACGCCTCACACTCGAGGCTCGGGCTGCCCCGTGCCGGCTCGAGCAGCCGTCGCAGCAGCAGGCAGGGGTGGCCAGGACAGAGCAAGATGCAGCTCGGAGGTCACGTCTCTTCTTTTTTTTTTAAACATTTATTTAAACATTTTTTTAAACATTTATACATTTTTTAAACATTTTAAACATTTTTTAAACATTTTTTTAAACATTTATTCATGCAAACATGAACTGGGGTGCAGGCCAGAGGTGCGGGGGCCAGAGGATTCACCAGAGAGAGCGGGGAGCAGAACAGGCAGACTGACTGAATCACACTGCTGAGGGGAGCAGCGGGGAGACAGGAGGGGTCTGCTGATAATTTATCGTTGTCTCTAGAATGAGGTCATCCCAAACAAACTCTGGATTCTGTTGCATGTTTCCAGGAATGGTGGCATCTTTATTTCTTTTAGTATTTTGGGGGGTGGGGATCTTTTGCTTCTCTGACCCTAAGCAATTCGCTTGGCTGGACTCAAACAGGTAACCCTGGGGGGCCGGTTCAATTCTGGGTTCAGGCCCTGTCCCCTCAGCCACCCTGCTTTGAATCTGCTGCTCACACTCCTCTTCAAGACTCGGCCAAGGCGCTGGGCAGAACTCAGGACCGTTTGGGGCTGCGCCTTGGGTCTCACCTCTGTGGGATTTCCCCTCACTTTCCAGCGACTGGGATTCCCCAAACCTACCGTCTGGCCCTGCGGTTGAGAAATGTGGGGTTGAAACCAGAGTCCAGGCGGCCCCGGCTCCAGCCCTGGCTGTGGAGGGGCCGCATCCCCAGCCTCACGCCGTGCCTCTGCCCAGCAAGGCCGGCCCTGCTCCTCCGCCGGCACCTTCCCTGCTGCCTCGCTGGCCGGCACGTTGTGCACGGCTGCAGCTGTGAGGGCTGGGCCTGCGGTTGTTTGGATTGCCCTGAATTGCACTGATGGGGGGTGTTGGGCTCCGTCCTCAGGCTGCATTTGTTTTTATCTGACACAAATAGTAGCTTCCAGAAAGGCCATTTTATGTTTTAGATATTCAATGTGCCAGTCATGCTGTACAACATGTCATTTTATTCCCATTATTTCAAGTGTGTAGTGAAGATGACTGAAGCTACAGTCCCCACACACCCTGCGAGCTCTGAACAAGGCTCAGGTGGCTGAGGTCTCTAGGTAAGACACGCGTGTGAGCTTATGTTTCATGTTTGTGTGGATGAGTTAACACGGGATTACCGAGGGTGCTTTCATTCCGGTGGTTTGCTAGAACAATCCCAGTGCCTTGACTTGAGATACAGACACAGACTCGAAGTCTAGAACATCTACCTGTTCTCTGCAATTCCTTGTCAGTGCTCCAGAGCGACAGGTCATAGTTACACAGACTCACGGAGCTCGAAACACTCAGGGCTGAGCCACCTGGAAATCTCTTCGTTACAACAAGGTCCGTAAACTTGAAAACGAAACGAACGCCTTGATAGAGGAACGAAGTCAGGTCGACGCCGTCTCGCCTAGATGGCCACCTGGCACGCTCCTCGGGAGCCTGGACGGTTGCACGCGGGGCACCGGAGCATTCCCTGCAGGTACCTGCCGGTCGGGTGTCCGCCGCCCCGGGCAGCACAGAAGAGTCAACACCCCGGCTTCCTCCACCACCAACCTGCTCCGATTCTCTGTTCTCATCGCTGTTCTGGGAGTTGGCACAACACAGGTATTTTCGTCCTTGCAATTTTAGAAAAAGTTGAAACTAAACACTTCCAAAAAAAAAAAAAAAAAAAAAGCTCTTAACACGTACTTTATGTAAATAAAATAATAGGTACATTCAATGAGTGGACTGGAAAAACAGGCCAAAATTAGACTTGCAAGAGAAGCAGGCGGTTGGGCGAAAGCCGCACGATGGTGTGTTGTGCGGATTCACAGATCTCGGCCACACAAGAGCAAGGTCAGTCTTAGTGGAGCTAAAAAAAGGAAGCGCAGAAGGAGCTGAGGGAAGTGTGGGGACTGCTTGTTCTTCTGTGTCACCATCTCACTTAAATTCTGTTTTCTCCTCATGTTAGTTGGGCCTCCTGTTTCCAGAGACCTCGTGGGTCCCAGAGCCAGCGACATAAACAGAGCCACGCTGTCGCCCCAACGCGTGGAGATGGAGACACCCGATTCTCAGTGTTTAAACTGGATCAATTCTTAATGATTTTGCTCTGGGAAAGAATTCTCTGAAGTCCACTTTATGTTTTGATTATTTCCAGGGAGCGAGGTAACGTTCGAACATTGATCCGCGCACACAACTGTCCTGCTTTCCATTTCATCAGTTTATAAACTTGAAAAGCAACACAAATAAAAATGTTTGCTAATTAGTTATCTCACTATTAATTGGTTCAAAATTGGTGTAAAATTTCCAGTAGAGAGCCGTCGGCATTGCTCAGGCCAACCTGAAATCTAGATTTCTAGAAATAGCGGTTTTTATTCTTTTTTTTCTTTTTTTCTTTTTTTTTAAGATTTACTTATTTCGGGCCTCCCCTGGTGGCGCAGCAGTTGAGCTCTGGACTGTGAAGCTGCCCGCAGCCTCTGCAGCGCCGGTTCGATCCCCGGCCACCGGGCGAGGGTCCCACATGGCGCGCAGACCTCTCCCGCCGCCCGCTGCTCCCCTCAGCAGTGTCCTTCGGTCCTTCTGCCTGCTCTGCTCCCCGCTCTGGCTCTGGTGGATCCTCTCACCCTCCCGCGCTTCTGACTGTACCCAGTGCTTGTAGAAATAAATAAATAAATCTTAAAAAAAAAAGAAAAAAAGATTTATTTATTTCTATACAAGAGCTGGGAAACAGGGAACAGGCCAGAGGCATGGGAGGGTGAGAGGATTCACCAGAGCCAGAGCGGGGAACAGAACAGGCAGACAGACCAAAGACACTGCTGAGGGGAGCAGCGGGCGAGGCAGGAGGGGTCTGCCGCGCCATGTGGGATTCTCACCGGCCGGCCGGGCTGGAACCCGCGCTGCAGAGGCTGCGGACAGCTTCACAGGGCGGCGCTCAACCGGCTGCGCCACCAGGGAGGCAGGAAGTTTTTATTCTTAATCTATAAACTATTGTTGATGATTGATTTGTGTGATAACTCACTACAGCAAATTCCAATCTTCCACTACAGGGAGGGATTACAGTTTCGACCCTTGCTTATTTAATTTGTTATAGTATCGATGAGCGCTAGGACGTTCTATGACACAGTGCATTAAGTCAGCTAAATGACTTTTAACTTAATCGTGCAGAGCCAATGTGCATATAAATATAATACTAACCTTATTTGTTCGGCTGGTTTATGTCACCGGGCAAATTATAAACAGATTCCACCACGTTTTTAGCCCACTGAGAGTGAAAACAAATGAATTTATCAGGAAGGCGGCGAGAGCCCTCGAACCATCAAAGAAGATAAAACTGCAGATGAGTAAACTTCAGCACCTAAATATTTATCCAGCAAAATGTGGTTTTTAGCCCGTAAACGACGGTGAGCGAACATTTTCCGTCGGTGGCATAGCCAGACTGAGTGTATTTTGCACGTGATTCTTCACTCTCTGGAAAGGCATTCATCTAAAATCTGTTCATCTTTCCATTACACACATCTAAAATTCGATCCATTACAGCAGGTGACATCCGAGGGCAGGACGGGACACTCCCGCGGGAGGCTGAGGGGTTGACCTCGACTCCTAGACATGGTGCCAGCCCCTTGCTGACCCGGGCTCAGGCGATTCTGCAGCCGGACGCGTCGCTGAGCGGCCGGCACCCAGTGGCGCCGCGGGGACGCTCTGTGGGGCCGGCTGGGCGCCTGCTGTGGGGTCTCCAGCTGGTGTCTCTGACGCTCATGCCCCTCCCCGGCGTCCGGTCTCTGTGGGCGCCTCCGCATCGTTCTTCCCGAGCGGCTTGCGGGGTGCAGGACACAGCCCAGCTCCCGGGCGAGCGGGCAGAGAAAAGGCAAGAGGGAGGCGGCTCCACTTTCCAAGCCAGGGACCCTCGTGGCCGCGCAGTGAATAAATCAAACGACATTTAACCCCGGTGTTCAGGGAGAGCAACGTGCGCAGCGCCAGGTGTCACCGGCCAGGGAAGGTGCGTCATGGGCACACAGGTGAGGTGGGGGCGTGGGGTGGGGCATGGGGTGGCCCCCTCGAGACCACGCTGTTATCACTAAAGAAGAGTGGGGTTCCACACTCCTGGTAACACCCCTAGTTGGGGCGCCGCTGATTCCGTGGCCCTCGGTGCTGCTCTGCGGCAGGCAAGACAGAGCAACCAGGAGTGTCCAGGGAGCGAAGCGGGACACGTCATTCACCCGAGGAGAACGCGGTGTCGGGCGGACACTAAGCAGAGACTCGTGGTTTCTGTCCACTCGTGGCTTCTGCAGGCAGGTGTGACCCCGGTCCTGGGGCGCTCCCTCCGCAGTGGACACACCGCAGCTCCAAACTGGCCGTGGAAATGGCCCCCAGGCTCCGTTTTTCTAGACCTTTCTGAGTGTGTCCAGCAAGCCCAGTCTCCTTGGGGAGTTGAGAAGAACTTTGTGAACTTGGTTTTTATCACTTTAACCCCCAGGGCCACGAGCAAGGAGCCAGTGGTCAGCCACCCCTCCGGTGCGCACAGTGGCCGTGGGGTTCCGAGTCGCCTGAGGAAGGAGGCCAGCGCCCTGGCTCTGGGGCGGACACTTGCGTCCTCCTGGGCGCAAGGAGCTCGGGTGACGCCGAGCCTGGTTCCGTGCGAGACCTGGGCGCTGGGACCAGCCTCAGGGAGGCTCAGGGGGCCATGCCACGGGGCTGAGCGAGGGGGCGTGGGGTGAGCGAGCTGCCTGCTGCCCCGGCCCAGGGAGGCTGGCCGCCATACCCTGGTGGGGCACCGACCCCCACAGCCCCAGCACCCCTTCTTGGACTTACAGGGAGGAACCTGAGAACAAGTGTCGGCGTGTGCCCCGGTCTTCGCCTGCCCTGTAACAGCCCGAGCTGACGGCGCCGCTGCGGTGGTGATTATTTAATGATGCTAATTATTAGAGCTACACGGATATGTGGGCTAGTGAGAGCGCAACCCCAAGACCAGCCGGGCAAGCAGGGCTGAGTGTGCCAGGGGGAGGACCGTGGCCAGCCTGGGAGAGGAAGCGCCCCTGCTCCTCCCCCGCACCGGCCCGGCTGCCCGCGCCTCACCTCTGGGCCAGCCCCAGGCGCTCTCGGCCACGGGAGCCGCTCTGCTCGGCCCTGCCCGCCTGCCGCTCTCTCCCTGGACACCGCAGGTTGACTGACGCGCCAGCTGCCCAACTGGCGCATGAGATGCGTCGGGACTATTACAAAGACCTCGCTTGCTAGCGACCTTGGGAGAAACCCCGGCACGAGGGGCGTCCTCTGAGCCACACCGCAGCCCTGACCTCAGTGCCGGCACCCTGGGATGCAGCTGCAGTGGCCTTTGTGCAAAGAGGCCGTCTGTGCTGTCACCGGCCACGCTCCACGGCCCGTCCACTGGACTGTGGGTGACCGAGCTGCCACCAGGGCCGTCCCGAGTCTAGAGGGATCACGTGCCCTGGGCCCAGGGTCACTCCATGGGAATCCGGTCAGCGCCGTCCCCATTAACCGGTACGCCCTCGATGGCCCGCGTGTTGTGCCAGAGTCTCGGTGACAAGCCAACGAGAGAGCTTGACCTGACTCTGCCCGCAGTGTTATCACTGGCCGGCGCGTGTCTGCACTCACCGGCGCTTCAAACACACCCGCGTGTGCTTGTGTTTATAAAGCCACGTGCACCGATCTGTGCTCTGTATACGTGCCTGTTTACAAGCTAAATACAGGCATCTGATCGTGTGTAACTGCATGCGTATGTGTGTTTGTTATGTGTAAAGGCACATATATCATTGCTGGTTATTGTTTGCACTTACATCTGTGTGTATCATGTGTGAACGCACGTGTGTGACTGCTTGTTGTCATTCGTGACGACGCACACGGTGCTGGCTGTCCCGTGTGCGTGCCGTACAGCCTGTCGCGTGTGCATGCGGACCAGCCCCACCAGCAGAGGCTTTTCCTCAGCTCCTTCCAGAACGATCCTCACTCTGGCCCGTGCGAGTTTTCCGAGCCATAAACCAAATCCAGCCTGGAGACGCCTCAGCCCACGCCTGACGGGGAACTGGCTCCTAATACGGCCGCGTCCTTCCAGAAGCCCTTGCCGCCCTCGTAAACGCTGCTCCGGCGCGCGGCACCCGGCGCACGTGCCCCGGCCCTCGGGGGTGCCTCCTCTCTCAGCGGGAGACACGGTGCTGCTTCGGGAAAGACTCTGCGCCCCGCGATTCCAGAGAGAGAAATCCTCAAGCCAGTGACATGGAAATGGGGAAGCGATGTTAAAATCGGTTTCCGCGTTTCCAGGGGCAATTCAGTTTATGCTTTCATCTCAGCGAGCTGCGTTTTTATTGCTTTTTCTTTCAGTTTTATTTTTACACCTCTCAATTTATTACGTAATTGAGCCATGAATTAATAACCCAGATCTAATTCTGTCACAATGATGAGCTTGAAGTTAAATTTTTAACATAAAATCTTAAGTGTGAAAAACGGTACTTCTGGGTTTCCTGTAATTCGGGTTCTTCAGACTTTGGAGGCGCCAGACCCGAGGCCTCTGGTTGCACAGACACCTCTGAGCTGCTCCTCTCCGCCGGGTCGCTGGGCAGCCCCTGCTTCCCGCGCTGTGGCACGGCCGGCGCCCGGGGTGACCGGCCCGCGGGTCCTCGATCGTCTCCCCGCAGCTGGGGCGCGCCTGGGGTCCAGCGGCATTTGGGGCGCTTCACAGCCCAGGTGACCCCCGCTGACCCCGAGCCCTGGGTGGGTGGGCCACCGCCGCAGGACGTGACCCGGTGGCCGAGGCCAGGCCGGCCCGCACCTGCCCGCCGTGAGGCCGCCCGCGCCCGAGGACGCGGCCTCTGGAGTCGAGCGTGGACGCTCCGACCCGCCCACCGCGGGGCAGCAGCACAGACGTCCGCAGGGCGTCGAGCCAGGAGCTGGCTAAGCTGCCCGCGGACAGGCCGTGCGCGCAGGCTGGGCGCGCCCTCGGCTGGACACGCGGCCTCACTCAGGCCCGCGGGCCTCCGCGTCAAAGCTGGATGCTGACCCTCGGGGGGTCCGTTCGTGGCCCTCACCCCAGCCACGGTGGAGCCTGTCCAGGGGCGGGTCTGTCCAGGGCGGGGCCCTCCGTGGTTGGAGCCTGGCCGCGGCCGCCTCTGCACTGCAGGGCCGCGAGCCTGCCGTGGACGCTGACCGCGCGTTTTCCCGCCGACCGCGCGCGGCTTCCCGGACAGCTTGGACGGGCTCCTCGCTGGACCTCGGCTGAGCCGCGACGTCGCCCTCCGTGGACGGTCCCCGCCTGGGCTCTCCCTGCTGCCCGCTGCCGGCTGCGAGCCCCGCGGACCCTGCGGCGGGTGGGCCGGGCGGGCGCAGAGGGCAGGGCGGGAGCAGCAACTGCCCGCCCGGCCCGGCCTGGCCGCCTAGAGGCGCCGCCGGTGGAGCCGAGGGATGGGCCCGGACGGGGCGCCGCCCCCGCGGTCACTCCCCGGTGGCCGCCTGGGCTCGCCCTCCCGGCCGCCCGCGCCGCGGAGGCTTCTCGTCGGGGGCACCTGCCCGGGCGGGTGCAGATGCGGGGGCGCCCCGAGTCCACCCCCGCCCGCGGCGCAGCGGCTGCGGGTCAGCGGGCAGAGGCCGGGGGCGGGCAGAGGCCGGGGGCGGGCAGCGGGGCGGGCGACCCCACTGGCCGAGTGCACACCCGCCAGCTCTCAGACACACCTCGCGGGGGAGCTCAGGATGCGCTTGGGCCCTAAGGGAAGCGCGTGTCACGCTCCAGGCATCCTGGACACGGCGCACACGTGCGCGCGCACACACACACACACACACACACTCTCTCTTGTCCGCTTGTCAACCTTCTACCACGTCCAGGCCCTGCCCCGCGAGGACCTTCACCCCAGACGCCTGTGCCTGTCAGTCAATTAATTCCCGTGATCGTTTTCACCTGAGCTGCTCACTCGGGCAACAATCTCCTCATCCACATCAGGCCTGTGAGCGCATCCATGTCAAATTCCCCTATTTCTCAAAGTAGGAGTCACATGAACGAGGAGGTTGGCAGCCCCCGGGCCCGGTGGTGCCTGTAAAAGACGGCGCACCTGGGCGGGGCCTGCCCGGGTGTGGGCAGGGGTGGTCAACAGGCCTGAGCCACTGCGGGTGCCTCTGTCGCAGAGGCCAGGTTGGAATGTGAACTCGCTTTACCTATTTTTATTAGGAATTCATGAGGGCCTCTCCGGGGAACGGCCTACGGGGTCTCAGGAGAGGCCCGGGACCTGCGTGCCCCTGTTCTGAGGGCGGCCTGTGGTCACTCTCTAGCCACAGGGGAGCCCAGCGGCCAGGCCCCCGGGCGGAGTGTGGACGTGTTGGCCGCCGCAGCCCCAGGAAGGCGCCCCGACGAGGGCGCCCCACGCCGACTTGCGCAAGAGAAGGCGATTCGGAAAGGCACGAGCTGAGTCCCGCCGCCCAGGCCCGGCCCGGCGCTGACCCACGCCCTGCCGTGGCCGCCTCCCGAGTCCCCGCAGGCGCGCCGGCGCTGTGGCACGTTCTCCGCTCATTTTGAAAAGCCGTCATCGAAGCCCAGTTGTCGGGCAGTTCTCATTTTAATTAGGGACATTTAAAGCATCTTGGCGATGTTGTTTATAAAGAAGAACATTAAACATGAGTCATTAGCTATTATGCATTCGAAATAAATTACCAAGTGTCAGATTTTCCACCCTT
The DNA here is from genome assembly GCF_014898055.3 of Talpa occidentalis. Lineage (NCBI taxonomy): Eukaryota > Metazoa > Chordata > Mammalia > Eulipotyphla > Talpidae > Talpa > Talpa occidentalis. Next base: position 147,971,969 of record NW_023604295.1, on the reverse strand, counting down.
TCTCCTCCTTAATTAACACCTGGGTCTGATTGGAAGTTTGGTTCTTTAGGAGCAAACATGGGAAGACTGTGAAATAGAAAGCAGGAACAAAACTCGAAATAACTTGCAGCTCATCAAGAAAAGCTTCAGCTTCTCTCCACTCTTGGATTATTCTTCCCTAATAATAGCAGCAGGCTCTGCGCAGGCCCGTCGAGACTCGGTCTGACGCAGGAGCCAGGCCGCAGGAGCGGGACGGAGGCCGGGGCTGGGGCGGGCGAGCTGCGGGCGCGGGTTCTCGGCCACGTGGCTGCTGTTTCCCCGAAGCTAAGCGGCACGCGCGAAGTGGGCGGCAGCATCGGGGTGTAATGTGGGCCACGTGCACAGAGAACATAGTCAGGTTGGAGAAATAGAAATCCTGGGGGGCAGGGGGGTGATTAGAAATTAACCACGTTTTCGGCCCACCTGGGCCGGCCAGGCGGGGTCGCGCTGGGCAGGGACGCGCTCCTGGTCGCCGAGACGTGTTTGAGGGGGAAGAGCCTCCGTGAAGCACCTGGACCTGAGGGGCGCCTGGGGCCTGCTTCCGCGGGAGCTAGGAGTCACCATTTTGCTCCAGACTGAAGGGCGCACGCGAGGGCCGGGGGAGCTGCCAGAGCGAGAGGGTGGACACGGACCCGGGCCTCACCGGGTGACGCAGGACCCCTCTGGCTCGGCGACTAGGCCAGAGCGCCACGTGCCCTCGAGCAGTTCTGCCAGGTGGAGCTTACTGTCCTCTAGAGGCCCCGTGACACCCGCCCTGCGTTCATTTCCTGACAATTCAGCCCGCGGTCACGGGGGCAGCGCTGGCCGAGGCCCGACGTTCGCAAGGGAGTGTTTGGCGACGGAGGGCGGATGATATAAGTTCTACGCGAGGCTTCGAGTGGGGCAGGCGCCCTGTTGTCACCCCACTGGCTGTCCCCCGTCTCCAGCCAGCACGCGCCCCAGGAGGGGGTCCAGAGACTCGGCAGACATTCCGGCCCCTCGAAGCGCTCGGCTACTGCCGGGCGCTAACGTTCGCCGCGTTCTCAGGCGGGGTCTGCTCTCCACTGCTGCTCCCACAGCTCGTGCGGGACACAGCGCCCACCGTGTGGAGAGAAAGCTTGTCCTTGGGGCCGTCTGAGGCGCTGTCAGAGGGGCCCTGCCAGTCGCATCCCAGAAGCCGGAGTCGGGCACGAGCCCTCGAGCTGCGGCCGTCACCTGCGCTCGTCCGAGCAGGCCCGTTGCTGGGCTGCCCGCCCGCCCCGGCCCGGCCCTCCAGGGCAGCCCCGACGCGCCAGCGCTTCCCCAGCTGCTTCAAGAGAATTCAGCCCCGCAACTGTCACCCACTTTCTTCGCTAGTGCAATAATTAGACGTACGCTTTTTAAGTTTTTCCAGGGCCAGGACATGCGCAGGAGGAGTCGGGGGCGTTATTTTAGAGGAATGTGATGCTCTCGACACCGCTAGCAAAGAGCGAAACATCGTAAGCGATTCTGAGAAGAGGAAGTTGGATCTAGACCATCGGCTCTTTTTTTTTTGTGTGTTAAAGTCCAAAAAGAATTCACTCGGTATTTTTCTGGGGAATATTTCACTTGAATTCACTTATTGAAAGTGACGTTGCCAGCATTTCGCGCTTCTGCATTTCCCCGAGCCCGAGTGTCCTCTCTCTTCGCGGCGCGCGCGTGGGCCGTGCCTTGGACGTGTTGTGCCCCAACTCCACGCCCCGGGGGCCGGGCGCAGCTGCCCCTGCCCTTCCCAGCAGGCTGCTCGCTCTCCCCCACCCCGGCTCCCTCGCTCGCTCGCTCCCGTTCTGTGCGGAAAGAGATTTATGCAGGGGCGGGGCTCGCTCGTGAACAATTTCATTTATGTGTCTGGCTGGATGTTCCCTCAAAACATAGTTCTGCGCTGAATATTTTAAACATGTAATTAACTCAAATGCCCTTGTGCCTACCATCCCCAGCCATAAATAATGCAAGGCTTTTTGACTGTTACCAGGTTTATATTAACAAGTAAACAGAAAATTTTAAATTTCACATTATGTAAATATTTAAAGCATAATTTACATATATTTACATAATATTTGCTAATTAAACTAAACTCACACTTACATGAAAAAAATGATTTAGCCTACACAATTTAGATGAACCAGCTTTTGATTTCCATGAGGTTAATACTAATGTTGTGGATAATGAAAGTTGCTTCATGGTTAACACTCGCAGTTCAGAAAGTCAGATTATTTGAAGCCACAGATGCCCCTGACTCTCCGGCGTCCCCTGAGTGGGAACGGAGACTCTGCAGGGAAGCTCCGCAGACGTGCGTGTCGCTCCTGATTCCGAGGGACACAGGGAGATGCTGAAGTTTTCGAGTCTTCTAGTTCATATAAAAGGAGCTGTTTTCCTGATTTGAAAATCAAATGTTGGCTGGTTTTGATTTCTAGATGTGAAGGTTGTTAAGAGAAGCAACAAAACCAGCAAGAGCTCAGTCCGAAGCCTGAGGGCAGGGGGGGGGGGGGGGGGGGGGTCCCTGGGGTGGGGCGGAGGGTTCCGGGAAGAGGAGGCCTGGCCCCTGGGGCCGTCAGAGAGCGTCTCTGCAAGCCCAGCCGTTCAGCCCCAGAGGAGCCCGAGGCTGCAGGATGGTCCCGGCCCTCACGGGGCAGGGCAGGCCTGAGAGCCAGGCTGACGGCGGGGGCCGTAGGGAGGCGGCAGGATGGAGCCCCGGAGCGGGCTGGGGACCAGGATCCCAGCCTCGAGCATCTGGCCGACGAGGCCGGGCCAGGCGGGAGCCCGCGGGAGGCGCCCTCTGGTTGGAGGACTCCAGAGGGGGCACCAGGAGGAAGCCCAGTCCCCGAGCTCGGGGGAAGGTGGGGCCAGGCTGGGTGCAGGGTCCGAGTGGCGAGCTGGGGCTGGGCGACCCCGCGGGTGCTACTAGACCCAAGAGTGTTCTGTGGGTCAGAGGGGACTTCTTTAAGGTCCTGAGCGGGCTTGGGGGAGAGGAGGAACCCCCCTAACTCACCGATGCACGCAGGCCCTCCAAGGGGCGCAGGCGGGCAGCACAGAGCTGCAGAAAGCCTGGCGGGGCCGGCAGGGGCAGAGCCGCCCGAGGGAGTGCAGAGGGGGCCGGCAGGGGCCGCGGGCGGCCTTGGGAGGGAAGCCGCAGGTGAGAGGGATGAGGCTGCCGGCAGGGAGGGGCTCCCCAGGCGCGCCCAGTCCTCACCCGCCCTTGACCCGGCCTGGCCATCCTCGGCCCCCGGGAGTCCCCTTCCTGAGCGTTGGGTTTATGACTTTTCAGCGTCCATTCTGCTATGCTCGGAGCCAGCGTCCGCCCTCCCGGCAGCCTGGCCTGCGGGCAGCAAACCAAACCCACCGACCAGCATGGCAGCCGCTGGCAGCTCCCGGGCCCCTCACTGTGTGTTTCTTTTTCCAAATTGAAGATAAACACTTGTCCCCTGCATCGAGGAAATGTAGATCCTCTAAAGTATTAAGAAAAGGTTAACTTGGCAGAGGCAAAGGAGCCTGGGAAAGAAAACTGTGGGGACGCAAAAGCTGCTCGGCCCGGCGGCTCTGGACTCGGCCTGTGGTGTGGACCACGAGGGCTCTGCCCTGGGCTCTGCCGGCGAGGGCTGAGCTTTCCCCCACATGCCCAGTGCTCTGGGTGGCCCCACAGGCGTGCAGACAGACACACACACGATGGGGCGCTGCTCCTGCCCGAGCCTACTTGGAAGTCAGGGGCGCGGAGCAGCGGCCACGGGCAGAGGAGACTGACCACACGCAGCAGAGGAGACTGACCACATGATCTTCGTCCAGACTTGAAACCGGTCATGCAATAGAGAAGAAAAGCAAAACCTCGTTGCACCAGAGCCTGGAGGCCGTCACAGATGGTCAGTGATGACACGGGCAGGCGGCTGCAGCAACGCTGCTCCCTGCAGCTCAGACGCCGCGTCCCCGTCAGGCGGAGCTGCTGAGCGAGGCTGGAACCGGAGGCAGCTTCCCGGCTCTCCAGGCAGAGGGCGTGGAGAACTGGCCCCAGGGAGGCTGCCTGACCCCCACACTCGCCCTCGGGCGTGCGCAGGAATAGAAAGGCCTGTTCCCTGGGGGCCAGCAGACTGGCCATCTGGGAAGCCCGCGGCCCCGAGCAGACGCAGCAGGAAAAGGCAGGGAAGTGGCCCCAGAGGACCAGGACGAGGACGCGCGTCAGGAAGGGAAACAGGCTGGACCCACGGGAGCCAGCGTCTGCTTGAATCTAGAAGTTTCCCCTCCTCTATTAAGGGCTGGTCATTTACGTATTTAGAGGGTAACTCCGTGCCGCTCGTGCTGCGATGACACACAGTCTTGTTTGACTCTCGAGCCAGGCGACGGGTCTGTGCACTCGTAACTCAAGCAAGAAGCCCCGGCGCCGAGGGCGTCGTGGCCGCGCAGGCCCGGGATGCCGTGGGCGCCCGTGGACCGTGGGGGCCGTGGGCAGCGGCGGGGCTGGAGTCTGGCTCATCGTGGCCTCCCGCGATGGCTGCACAGGACTGGGGGCAACAGTGGGGGATGCTGTGCTGTGTGGACTGTCCCCAAATGTGCTGTGAGCCTGAAGCTGCTATTGGAATTAAAATACACGGTGCACGCGGAACACGCGAGTGTGCGCTTCTTGTTTATGAGCAGCGAGGCCGCCCGTGTCCTCGCGGACCCGCCCGTAACAGCCCCGTCGGGTCTTCCGACCGCCTTGGGCTGGGCCTCGCCGGGGTCTGCGCCAGCGCAGTCCACGCCCAGCCACGGCTGCCGGCCGCCTCCCTCCGGGCGTGGCGGGGCACCAGACAACCGGGCCGCGGTCTCCTCTCCGCCTCGTAAACACCAGCGACGCCCAGACGCTCGTCTGTGGTTGCCTCTGCACACGCGTCCGCTTGGCCGGCACAAACGCCGGAGACTCGTGCGGGGCCGAAGCACAGCCCCAAGGGCCCACCTGACAAGGCGCTGCTGCTGCTGCAGGGTTCGTGGCACTGACGGCTGTTCCAGGGCTCACGGCTCAACCCGGGGACAGGAAAGAAGACGCCCCAGCATCTGGTGTCGGGACCCCACGCTAACGACCTCACTTGGGGGGCACTACCCCCCCCACTGCCCGGCAGGGACAAGGCTGACGGCAGGACGGATGTTCTGGAGCTGGTGGAGGAGTTGCCAGCCCAGGGTGGACACGAGTGGGTTCCCACAGGCTCCACTTGGGACAAAGAAAACCAGAGCTGTCGCCGCCTCCTGGGCGATGCGCAGGGAGTGGCAGGAGCCCAGCCCGCCCCTCAGCTGCCACCGCGGGGTCTCCGCGACCATATCCTCATGGGCCGGGCCGAGCCCTGAGCGGGAGCTGCCGGCCCGAGCTGGGGGGAGGGAGCATGACAGGGGGGCACCCGCTGCGGCTGAGCCCCGGGGTCCTTCCCTACAACCCCCTGCGCGAAGCTATGGGCATGTGGTCTTTGTCCGGGAACACGAGCACGCGCCGAGGCCCGTGGTTCCATCAAAGATGCCGCCGCGAAGGCAGAATTTAGATTCTCTCTCACTAATCAGATTTCTTATAAACCCTTTCAAATTGGGGCACCGCGCGGCGCCGCTGCAGAATGACGCTCATTTCCCACTTTGAATAGACTCTAATTGTATTCAAATAAATACACGCAACGCGCCCCAGACGTGACGCCCGTGAGAGCAGCACGCCAGCGCCCCGAGCCCGCGGCGTCTCAGGAGGAGGCACCCGGGGAAGCGGCGGGCGCAGCTCCTTCCTGCACGGTGTTCGTTTCTCGGAGGGTGCCTCGTCGTTTCCGGGGGGCTTTCCAGCTCGGCTGTCTCTGGGCACGATTCTGGGGCTCCCGCCCTCTGTGGCGTCAGCGCCACGACCCCGTCCGTGGCTCGGAAATCAGAGACTCGGGGGAAGCCCGGATCTGACACCCTGAAGGCCCCGCGGCCGAGCGGGGAGAGGCCCCCTGCCCGCCGCCCTCGCTGGGCCTCCTCCACGTTCGCGCCCCGTACCCCACTTCCAGACAGCAACACAGCGCCGGGGGGAGGCTGCGCCGGGGAGCAGCCCCTCCGGGCCCCCAGGCCGGGTCGGCGGCCCAGCCCTGTCAGGGGCCAGCGATAAACCGAAGAAGCAAAACCGAAACCGCCGTCCGGTGCTCAAGGCCAGGAGGACGGAGGGAGCTCTCGGCCCTCGCGCCCGCCGCCCCGTCAGCACAGCTGCCTCCTCGGCCATGGCAAGCCTGAGGCGGGGCCGGGGCGGGGCCAGCAAGGGGTGGACGCGGGTCTGCTCCCAGCAGTGGGTCACAGAGAGCGACGTGCCCGGGGACAGCGAGGGGAAGCGAGAGCCGGGGCTCCGCGGGGCAGCGTGTGGGGGTCCCCGTGTCCTGCCCGGCACCCGGGCGGGGCTCAGTAGTGACCGGCCCGTCTAGAGCCTGGCACGCGTGGCCTTGGCTTGGCCGAGCGGGGCCCACACGCGGGGCGCGCGCACGGGAGCCACGCGGCCTCCGGGGGCACTTGGCCTCAGAGGGCGTCTCCCCTCCCCCGTGCGCACCCCGGGGCCAGAGCTGCTGTCTGGGCTGCTGCCAACGCCACCCCCGTTGCCATGGTGACCCGCCATCTTGTCAACAGCCAGAGCTTCTCCCGCAAGGAGCTCCCTGCTAGGAGCCGAGATTCGCGTTTTTGCAGCGGGGGACCAGCCGGAGTCGCGGCGTCTGCGCGTCCCGTCGCGGGTGAGCAGCGTCCGGGGGCCCGGCGGGCACCAGCCCAGGCTGCCAGCCCCGCGCCGCCGTCCCCCGCGCCTTACCGCAGCTCTGGCCGCATCCTCGGCTCCCGGTTTTCTTTCCCGGGCGGGCTGAGTCGTTTCTCTGCGGGAGGAGCCGCTGCCTGGCCTCGCCCTGCTAGTTCCAGACGCGCGACCGTCCTTCGTCACCAGGACGGCGGCAGGACCAAGCTCCCGTTTAAGATTTTCATGGAAAGACACTTTCTCCTCTTTCCTGCGAGAGAAACCCGACGCCGGTCCTCTGGGGAGGAGACCCCGGAGGCCGTGCCCGGCGTCAGAGGCGTTCACGGAAGTCCTCGGTGGGTCCCAGGCAGACCCCGGCCTGCCAGCGCCGAGGGATTCTCTGCAGACTCGCGCCAGCGGGGGCTGAGGCGAGGGCCAGCCCCTCCCTCCCCACGGCCGGGGGCGTCCAGCCGCGAGCTCAGCGCCCCCCGTCCTGGCCTTTCCTTTGGCCCCAAATTAAACAATCCACGGTCAGGACGGCCGCTGACGTTCTTCCAAGAGGTGCCTAGGAGGCTGAGCGAGACGTGCAGGGCGGCCCTCCGCCCGCCGCGAGCCGGCAGCTGCATCTCCCCTCTCAGCCCGGACGCGTCCTCCGGTGTCTTGCTGGCCGTCAGGAAGACTCGGTGTCCTCGACTCAGTATTTCAAAGGTGACAGCCAAGCGCCGACTGCCAGAGTCAGCAGCTCACTCTCAGAATAAACGGCAGGTTCCCTGACAGCTTTCCCGGGGGCAGAGCCGGCCGAGCCGCTGTGGGATCCGGGCCGCGCCCTGGGGCGCCGGAGGCCTCCTCGCGGGGTTGTTTCCAGGCCCGCCTTGGACTTGGGTCCACACAGATCTGGGCAGCGGCGCCCACCTCCGGGCCAGGCCAGGCAGCAGCTTGTGGGGCACAGGCGGTGGGGGATCGACACGGGCCTCGCCCGGCCCTAAACAGAGCCCTGCGTCTGGGGCGCAGTGGGCCCACCTGGCGCCGCTGTGTCGTGGCGCCTCTGCCCCGCGCAGGGAGACTCGGCCTCAGGATCTGGGTCTCAGCGACACGCCTCGTCCCTCGGGAAACGTGGTCTCATCGCTTTGCAGGAGCATCCGGCAAGCAACGACAGAGGGGCAGAGGAAGCCTTGGGAGGGGAGGGGAGACCCTGAGGAGCCACACCCAGGCCGGGGCTTGAACTTCTGAAAGAAGGTTCCCTGTTACAAACGTGGCTGCTTCCACCAGAGGCGTGTGGGGACCGGGGGCCGTGGGCGCAGCCCACCCGCACGTGGCGATCTCAGCTCAAGCGTCCGCAAAGCCCCGGGATCTCTCAGCTTCACGAGGAGGCTGGCACCCCAGGTGCCGACAGCAGCGCCAGAGCGGAAGTGCGCAGAGACGGCGCGGCGGGTCTCTCCCCGGGAGGGGCGGGGAGCCAGGGTCTCCACGCTGCAGAGGCTCCTGGATCCCCAAGAGCTCACCCCAGGTGGGCGCCACCGTCCCCCCATGGTCATCTCAGCCCCGTAGCCGTCCTGCCCGGCCTGGGCCATCCCCACGCTCAGCTGCCCTGCCCGTGTCCCCCCGCAAGGACCGAGAGGCGCCCCCAAGCGAGCTGGAGGCCACGCAGAGCCCAGCGGGGATGGCAGCGGAGACTCCCCACTGTCCCCGCTGTCCCCGCTGTCCCCGCTGTCCCCGTGCACCCGCCCTCGCTGCACGACGCTGACGCCTTCCGCTTCTGCTGCTTTACACGGAGCCCCTGCTGCACAGCACGTGCATGGACACGCAGCTCACGCATGTTCACACACAGCGACACGCACGCACTCACTCGCACGTTGACACTCTCACGCACACTCGCAGTGAGCTCGGCTCCTCTGTGATGCGTTGCCGCACCAGCTCCCAGCCCGCCCTCCGCCGCCACCTCCACACGCCGGTGAGAGACCGGGAGGCCGGCCTGGCACGGGGACCCTCTCGGCGCCAGGACAGTCCCCCTCCCGTCTCGAGGCCCCACGCCTTCCCGCCCGAGGGTGTCAACATCAGTCTCAACGGCCAACAGGTGCCGAGTGGATCCGCACCCCGAGGCGCTCCCCGTGCACACGTGGTGTCCGCAGGCCCACGCACAGCAGAGGGGGCGACTTTCCGGTGGCGTCCGTGTGCTCTGCTTCCAGGGACTGAGCGCGCCGAGGCCTGGGCACCGACCATGGGGAACTTGCCCCCAGGACTGAGTCCCCTCCTCACGCCCCCGAATTCACACTCTTGCTAGGAAGCTGCTTTTTTGTTGCGTCTTTAATACACGATTTAGTCAAATGATGCTGAGATTCTGAACCAGAATGTACCAAATTAGGCTGAGCGTCACAGACGAGAGCTGAGCAAAACAAAAGTGAACAAGAAACAACTTGCATCGGCCAGAAACGTCCCCAGAGCGGCCTGGGCAGGCTGGACAGAAGGAGGCCCCAGCGGGCCCTGGGCGCTGGTCAAAGGCTCTGAGTCTCCACCCCCATTTTTCGTTAATTTTCCTTTTGCAGCCACTAAGACCCCCACGGCCTGCCATGCTGCCACACAGAGCGCTGCACGGAGAAGGCAGGTCAATTAGAAACCACGCTGTACACATGACCACGCCGCAGACATGACCACACCGTAGACACGACCATGCCATAGACATGACCACACTGTAGACATGACCACGCCGTAGACATGACCACACCGTAGACACGACCACGCCATAGACCACGCCATAGACATGACCACACTGTAGACATGACCACGCCGTAGACATGACCACACTGTAGACATGACCACGCTGTACACATGACCATGCCGTAGACATGACCACGCCGTAGATATGACCACGCCGTAGACATGACCACGCCGTAGACATGACCACGCCGTACACATGACCATGCTGTACACATGACCACGCTGTAGACATGACCACGCTGTATGCATGACCACACTGTAGACATGACCATACCGTAGACATGACCGCGCTGACCACACCATAGACATGACCTCTCTGTGGACAAGCTACGGCTCTAATTTCAGCTGGAGACGGCAATGAAACCCCCGGGTGATCAGCAGGTACGGCTGGCGCAGCTCGCGGCTCCTGGGGTGGGGGCCGGCACGCAGGGCCCCCGGCGGTTGACGTGCAGAGTGTGCAGGGGTAGGTACCGGAACCCTCCTATCCTGGGCTCTCCTATCCTGGGCTCTCCGCTAGGGTCAAAGGCCACGGGAACATGGGGAGTGGCTGTGGCTGGAGGACCCATGGAACTAGGAGGCCGAGGACGCCAAGGTCATCTCATGTCATTGCTCCTGCGGTGTTAGCCTGAGCCTGAGCTATTTCTGAAATGCTGCCTCGAGGGAGCTTAGACGTGCTTTAGGAGAAAACTGCACAAAATCTGGTTCACAGAAGAGCATTTTGGGGAAAGAGCCTGGGTATTGGGTAAATGCACTGGACGGTCTGCTCATCCAGGCGGACTCGGTCCTGTGCAAGGAGGGCGGGCCTCTCGGCGCCTCCGGGGCTGGCGCAGGGCAGGGAGGCGGACGCCCGAGGCCACCTCCAACAACACACGGAAACTGCTCATCAGCACGTCCGGCAGCTGTTGCGGCAGCTCCCACATGAATGGCGACGGCCAGTGTCCGGGCAAGAGGCCGTCCTGGATGCTGCCCCATGCCCGGCCCCTCCGTGGCTCGGCCCAAAGCCTCCCCCTCAGCGCGTGTGCCCTTGACGTGACCTTCAACGACCTCGCGCCCTCGGCCCTCCCACTTCCAGGGCTCGCAGCCGGGGCTTCTCGTCTGTCTTTTAACAGAAGATTCTGATTCCGAAGAAAGCGTCTGACTTGAGGGGAAGGCGTGACTGTCACTGCCGCGGCGCTGGCTGGCGCAACGCTGGGGAAGGGACGTCGCGGCCGAGGCTCACTTCATCTCCACAGACCTCGCCTGTCTCCTCTGCTTCTGACTCAACACGATTTCCGGGGATCTACATTCCTCTCTGCAGAGAGGCACAGTTTAGTCTGAGAACGAGCCTAAAGAGACCATCAGGACGCAGGGGTCCAACGATGAGACGCCCAGGGGTCCTGACCCATCCAGTGGCGGGTGCTGGGGGCACTCATGGGTCCCGTCCTGGCCGGGCTCACCCCACTGTGCTGGGCTGCATCCCAGATCCCCTCCCACAAGACCCCGGCAGGCCACGCCTGGGTGCTACTTGCCAGATGTTTCCGGTCCCCCCTCAGTACTGGCCGACCCCGCTCCTTCTGCTCCTGGCTCCCTTCCGACACCGGCCCTGGCCCCCCCCAACATGAGCAGGAGAGGCAGCCTCATCCAGAGGCCCCTGGTCCTCAGGGGCCCCCATGGGCAGGCTCCGCGCTCCGCTCTGTGGGCACAGGCCCCAGTCTCTGCCCTTCCACCAAAGCGATATTCTAGTAATGCCCCCACCGCCTCATGCAAGCTGCCTTCTGCTGCCCCCACGGCGCCCGCGGGGAGGGACGCACGAGCCCCCACGGCGTGGGCGAGAGCCGGCTGCGGACGCGCACGGAACGGTCCGATGCTAATTTAGTTACCACATGTCTGGGCTGTGGGCTGATTTCCCGCGGAGGCTGACAGAGTCGTGTGTCCCGCTATTGACCAGCGTTACCTCCGAGAAGAGCCACAGCTTTCCAGCCAGTTCTCCGGGGAAGCAGAACCGAAGACGCCTGGCGAGCTGAGTCTCCACCTGCACGACTCCCTCTCTGGGAAAACGCAGAATCGAAGCTCGCAGTTGCGCGTGGGTGGATGAGCGCGCAAGCCGGTCCTCGCGTTCACAAACCCTCTAATGACACACAGAAGGACGAGTCCTGAGAAGCAGGCACGAATCCCACGTCCGAGGCCCAGTCTGCTCGGACACGGCACGACCCCGAGGGCGCCCGCGCCTGGCAGCTGACGCGGCTGGCACTCGACGGGGATTCCTTTCGCAGGCCAGTCCCACGGCTCCTGACACCTAGAACCCCGGATGATGAAAATTCCATCCGTGGCAAAGTTTATTCTCTGCAGGTAAAATCAGATTGGGCAAGACACCAAGGAGAATACGAACGACCTTCGTGCAATGTTTGCAAAATTAATCTAGTCGTCCCGCTAGACAGTCGACCCTCCAGACAGCGTCTGATAACGAAGTCTCCTCATGGACGCCGCTCTTTCAAAAGGCAAAATACCATGGACGGCTTTCTCTTTAAACAGAACACTGATAGTTTCGTCGATTTTATTATGTGTTTTCCCATTTCTGAATATTATTTAAACATGCTAAGGTAACAGTGAGTCCCTTTGTGCTGCAGCAGACATCGTCCATGACTTGGAATCCATTCTAGAAAGTCGCTGGCATCCTTAAGCTAAATACATATTTCATTTCTAGAAGTCGTGGCAACCTGACGGGCAGCCCAACCCGACACGCCCCAGGCTCCCGGCAGGTGCTCTTTGCTCAAAATGCTAATGGAGGTCGGTGTGGAGGCGCAGAGAGGTGGGTCAGAAAACCACGAGATGAAGAGTGTGTGAGTGTAAAGGGGTGATTGGTGGACGGATGGGTGGAAGGAGGAGGATGGACACAGGGAGGCTGGAGGGATGATGGATGGATGGATGGAGGGGGGATCCATCTCGGGTTTGATCCACATACAATACAGTTACCGGAGCTGGAACGACGGGAATCTACAGAGTAATGCGAAGTCTACTCCCGTGATATTTCTATAAAGACTACATCAGCTTCGTCACCGAATATAACAACGCTCAGCCCGTCTTATTGAGAAAAAACGTCGACAAAGTGACTTCAGTGTTAACCCCTCCCGGGAGGGCCGGAGGGGCAGCTTCTCTGCGCGCAGGAGCCTCCCCTCGCGGGCGGAGCAAGGAGCTCGGCGCCTGAAGTCCTGCCTCTGTCCCAACCTGCACTCCCGGGCACGGAGCTGTGCAAACACCCATCCTTTCGCCTCACGTCAGCTGGCACAGAGCGACTCATTGTCGCGGACACGGCAGCGGCCCCAGCGCGCGCTGCCCTCACCCGCCAGAGGACGCGGCCCGCACCCGGCCGCAGGGGTGCTCGGGACCGCGCGGTTGTGGCCTCAGAACCGGCCTGGGAAGGGCACTGCCCACGGGACGCCCCGCGCAGCGTGAGGGCAGCGAGGCACAGCCTGAGGAACGGGAGGGGCGAGCGACACACTTTGCACAAAAGTGCCAGAGCACTTGCTCCTTTTAGAAAAGACCCAGAACAGGGAACAATATTCTGGCGACTAGAAATAGCAAATAAGGGCACAGGCTGGCGGCTGAGGCGCTGGGGAGCGGCGGCGCGGGGCCACCTCGGGGAGTCCCTGGCCGGCGGCAGCCGCTCACCAGAAGGGACGGGCAGCGACCAAACAGACGCCACCAGCGGACGCGACACGCAGGCGCGGGCTCGGCTCACAGGGACGCCGTCCTCGTGAGCGGAAACTGCCGTGAGGATTTCGGAATCAGGCTTGAAAGCGCGTCACTGGAACTACGGGCGTCTTCCCAGCCCAGAGGTTCCATTGACTCGTGAAGACGCAGACGTGCAACGAAAGATCCGCTGTCGCGGCGTCACGGTCATCGCACCAGTCCGCGCCTGTGCACAGCGCTGCAGCTTCTGCCCACGCCCGCGCCCAATCTGAATCGCACACTCAATCCACTGGGAACACCGGGCGTCTTGCCGCGTGGACCGTGGAAACGTCCCGCGAGCCCTCGCCGAGAGAGGCCACGGCTGTTTCCCAGCGGGGTCGTCCACACATGGCCCCTCGCGGCCGCAGGGCTCGCCCACGCGGGGTGAGCGCCGGGCAGCGCCGTCATCACGGCTTGAAAAAGCCCAGAAGCACCTGAGGCCCGTCTCCAGGCCCCGCGCTCATCGGCACCTCGATCTGTCGGCCCCGTGGCTGCCGATGGCCGGGGAGGCCAGGACTGCCCGCTGGGAATGGCCCGGAGCCCCTTGACGTTCACACACAGAGCCTCTGGAGACGGCGACCCAAGCAGGGCGTGTCCACTCGAGGATCTCGGCAGTGTCCACTAACAGGCACTAAGCTCGGTGTCAAAGACTCTCTGCAGATAAGCTCACGTGCCTTGGCCTGCGTGTCCGAGGGGGCGAGCCGTGAGGTCCAGCCCACCCCCGCGGGAACCTCGAAGGGGCTGTCCACTCGGCCCCCAGGGCTCCTCCCGGCAGTGCCCGCGCCTCCAGCAGCGCCTGTCTCTTCGCGAGTCTCCTCACCGCCAGCTCGCAGCACCCAGGAAGCTTTCGGGCTGGGAAGGGAGCCTCCCCCAACACATCTGGCGAGACGGCCGTGACCTGTGGTGGTGTTTTTCACATGAGAGACTTAGCCAAGGGACAGCACAGCCTCGCCGCCCCCCCAAGTGCTGGGCTGGGGCATGAATCAGAGCCACACGGACACTCCCTCCCTCCCCCGGCCGAGGACTAACCCGGTCGGGCAGCCGCGCTTAGGCCTTGGTGCCATGGCTGCAGTTGGCCACCCTCGGGCCCTGGAGCCCCTGGGTCACTGTGCCGTCCCCTGCCCGGGCCTGAAGGCAGGATGTCCCGCTGCCCCGTGCCCAGCAGCCCGTCCCGGGGGCTCGCCATGACCGCCCGCTGGCACTGCAGGAATACGGCCCTGGTGGGGCGTCTGCTCCCACCGTGGGCGCGACAGGGCAGAGGCGCCTGCGGACGGGGCAGCACAGGGCAGGGGGCACAGCACAGCCTGCAGCTGCCACCAGTACCCCACTGGGCTTGGCACCCACGCCGTGGCCCTCCGTGGGCAGAGCCCCGACTTTGGGCCGCCACGGTTGCCCAGGCCCGGCCCTGGTGTGCTCGGCTCACCGCATCCTCACCGCGGCGGCGTAGAGACGGCTGCTCCCCCCGGCAGGCGCAGCGACCCGCGCCCACGCCACGCGCAGCGCTGCGAGCCGCCCTGCTGATGTGAGGAGCCAGGGGCCTGGTCAAGTGATGGCCAGAGATGGCCAGAGGCGGGAGGACAAGGGTGGGAAGCTGACCGGGGGCTCTGAGTCGGGACGGACACCCGGGTCTTTGGGAAAAGGTAGCCTCTCAGCCCCAGAGTCGGGAGAAACGGGGAGCTGCCTTGTCATCTCCTCTTCATTTCTCAGAAAAAGAGAGAACTGAAGCCGAAGAAGCAGCTGAATGGCTCGTCAAGGTCACGCAGTTGTTGAGCTCAAAGGAAAAGAGGGAAACTCAGGCCGAACGATCCGGCGTCTGGAGCCTCGCAGCCGTCCCTGGGGGCTCGCCAAATGGCGCCGGCAGACGCCTGCCCGTTCGGAGTCAGGGCTTAATGTGTCTTCCCACGAAAACAACGGGAATACAAATCACTACAATTTAGCAGAAAACACCTGCAGTGAACTGTAAGGAAAATCTTGTTGACTTCAATTTCACTGATTCTGAAATGAGCAGCAAGCTATCAAATTAGACATTTTTGATCTGGGTGAAAGAGACACTGATTTGCGTCTATTTATGGGCTGGGCCATTACCTGCTTTCTTCTTCTGTGGAGTTTAATGCTCTGACCTTTGCCTTAGAAGACTTCATAATGGTTCACAAAGCGAAGCCTGGCTGCCGCGCACGTAACTGTTCAGTAGCCGTGGCATGAAGCGTGCCTTAAAAGTAACTTCTTGATGGTGACTCTGCATTTTGACGATCCATTACGTGTCTGCACACGACTCCGCTCAACTAAGCAATTTTCTTTAATGTCAACCTTGATGAACAAGGAAGCATTAAGGCGACACTTAAACACCAAAGTAATACATGTTAAATGAATCTAAATAAACCAAGCCAGCCAAGAAATCATAATTAGTTTCACGGCCTGCTTTGAGTAAATTTTCTTTCCAAAATTCCGTATGTGTTTTCTAATTGTTTCTTCACCAGTGTTCATCTAAGAAACTCCGCACGGTTAAACGTGGCACATTTTCAAACTGAAGTTGGCTAAATTAAGACTCAGCAGGATTTAATGGATTGACATTACCACAAAGGAAATTTTATTTTTCTTAAATGGTTGATCAGCAAATATTTTTAGGTCATCTGAGGAGTCAGTGGTGAAACGTGCAGTGTGACGGACGAGAGAGCCACGGGTGAGCTCCGCTTAGGGAGATTTCCACCGGTTTGAGGAGTTGATGCTTGAAAAGTCACCATCGTGAGCCGACTCAGCGGAACATGCCTCAGCAGAGGAGGCCGGGGGACGCTTCCGTTTCAATAGCAGCCGTTTCCCCTCCCATGGAACGTCACAGGTCAAAGATTCGTGTCCAGGCAGCGGTCCTAAGTGACGCTAAGAAGCGCTGGCGTGAAACACGCGACCGAGGGCCACGCCGGGAACACGCCCACGGCTTATTTGGGTATTTCTGTTGACTCCGCTGACCGACGACGAAGTTCACAGCCCAACGCAACGAGGTGAGGGGGTGATGTGTGCGTGGGAGGAAAGGGCTTGTGGGGCGGCGAGCGCACCCCTCGCTCGGAAGAGGTGACTGGCGAAAGGACCAGCGTGAAGCCAGTCGTCAGGTGAAAAGATGGGTCACCTCGGAGCTGAGCACCAACCGTGCTGTGTAGCAGTGAAATCTGCTTAGGTTCCTTTCACAGGCAAAGCCGGGGGGCCGAGGGGCTCTGGCGAGGGACGTGAGGAGCGTGGAGGCCCACGCGGGTCATGGCGGGAGCCACCTGCCGGGGCCGCGCCGTCAGGGAACAGAGGAACCATGTTGCGATACGAAGCCAACATCTTGCCTCGGGGGGCGGCGGGGGGTGCTCTCATAATTAAGGGAAAATCCTGACTTCTCCAATTCCAAAGAAAAAGAAGGAAAAAACCCGACGCGCTGGGCCTCCCTTCCTCGGCGCGCCACGGTGCGCTTCTTCTTGCCCTGCTCCCCTGAAGCCCACCCGGGCTCCGTCCTCAGCGCCCCGGGACGGAGCAGGCGGAGCCCGGCCAGACCCCCTCCTTCTGGAGCCCTCGACGCGCCGGCTCCTCCCCGGCGCCGCCAGCCTCCTCCCGCCCAGGGCCCCGGCCCGGCTCCTTTTCCTGTTCCCTCGTCCCTCCCAATCCCGTCTCGCTTCACCCGGCCCGGCAGCCTCTGTTCCGTGAGACGCCCTTGGCGACCCGGCCCCGCGCCAGGCGCCAGAGGAGAGGCGCGCTGGCCCCAGCGGCCACTTTCAGAGTCCCAACGTCGCTTCTCCGGCCAAGACACCCCTGAAAAGCCGGCTCCGACAGGAACCCCAGATCCCCTGTGCTCGCAGCACAGCACCCGGGCCCTCCAGCTCCGTCCCCTGCCCTCGCCCCCACGGGGCGGGCGCCACGACACCTTCCCGCGGCTCTCGCGAGCCCTCGTGGCCCGGCCGGCGCCTGCTGCTCGCCTCCCGCCTCAGCCACCCAGTCGGCCCCGCCGGCTTCTTCCCGAGAAAGACATCGACGCTCCGGCCCCTCATCGCCACCTTCACGCATGCATCGAAAGAAGCTTCTAGCATCGGCCCAAGCCGCTGTCCTCACGCGCCATCGAGAGTCCCAGTGAGGGCGGGACGTGCTCGGCCACCGCTGCCTGGAAGGCGCCAGGTCTGCCCGCCTCACCCGCACACGAGCCGATGTCCTTGCACAGCCTCAGGACAGCGGCCTCCCGCCTCCCGGACCTCGTGTCCTGCCCCGCCCTGCGCGGGGGCCCCCCAGGCTGCCCGTGATGTGCCGGGGTGCGGCCACCTGCCTGCGTCCACACTGGCTGGTTCTCACCCCCAGTGACCGGCTTCGCACTCACCACCCCGTCCGCTCAAGGCCCGTCCCGCCGGCGTGGACACGCCCGCGCCTGAATTTGGAAACGCGCCTCCCAAACGTGCCTGCCTGGTGGGTGTCCAGCACCTTCTCCCGGCCCCTGCTCGCCCCAAACGTGTCCTTGCACTTCGGGGCTCCGGGGCGCTGCCTGCGCCTCTGGGCGCGGCTGTCTCCGCACGGGGGTGAGCGAGGACGGAGCCGCCTTGAGCGTGAGCCCCCGGCAGCGTCCTCTGCCCACGGCCGGCGGCGCGCCCGGGGCACGGAGTGAACAGAGGGTAAATACTTGCTGGGCTGGTCAAAGGCCGCTGTGCCCGGCGCCGCGGGGAGCCGCGCGGGAGCTTCATGTCGGCGCCGCCCGGGCCCTGCAGCAGCTGCTCCCGCCAGCGCCAACAACCTCCCCGTTGCCGAGCCGCCCTCGCCGTGGCCGCGCTCGCTCTGCTGCTCTCCGGAGCCGCGGCAGCGCCCAGGCGGGAGCCCGTGCGGTCTGCCCTTCAGTTACACCCCGAGAAACCAAAACTACCTTGACCCGTGCGGCTCGGCACTGCCCGACACGGTGATGCGCGGAGCCAAGCGCAGCCTGAGGAGACTCTTCTCTGCACTTGGTCATCAAAGCGTTAAGGCGCATCTCTTGCTTCTCGGTCCGAGACCCCCCACATCTGGCGACTGAAATGAAAACGCTGCTAAGCAGATGTGGCCCCCGCAGTCTGGAAGACGTGGGACGGGACACCCCCCGGCAGCGTCCGGGCCGCGCGAGTGTCCACAGCCCGGATCGCACACCTGGACACGCGCCGGAGGAGCAGGTGGGGAGCGCAGCGGGCGTCCAGGCGGGGGGTCCTCACCTGCTGGGCTTCACGTTTTCCCCAGATTAATGCTTTTTGGGCGGAGGAGAGCGGGGGACGGGACGTTTCCAGTGACGGGTCAGGGACGCGGGAGGACGCGGCATGTTTCTCGCGTCTGCCCCGGCTCGATGGCGCCGGCATTTCTGCTTCCACCTCCCGGCACGCAGCCGCGCCCTTCTATGCATCTCCACCGCGTGTGCGCTACTTCAGGCGGGTGCCATTCTTGCAGCGCTGGAGGTGAGCTGAGGGGTCCAGTTTGCACCCCGCTGGGGCGGGGGACAGCTCCTGCCGGACAGCGCTGCCCACCCAGCCCCTGTCCCTGGGGTGCCCGTGCGCTTCCCTGCCCACAGGGCCAGGCTCCCTGCCTCCCTCCGCCCGCGCCCTTGGCTCCGTGGGCTCACGCGCCCCCGTCGCACAGGCTCTGCGAGGCTCCCCCGCGGCCAGTTCCCGGCGCTCCAGGCCGGCGCAAGTCCTGCCTCGTCCTCGCCACACATGGACTGAAGGTGCCCCCGGGCCGGCAAGGAGCAGGGAAGACGCACGCTGGTCCCCTTGAAATCTGCTTCTTTCCAAAGTCCTATCGCACATACATACCCACACGTGTACACACACGCGGTTTTACCACCGCAACCACTTTCCACTTCGTGTTGTAACCAGCCGCTGGATTGATCAGGCATGACTCCTCTGCTCCCCTATGAGGCGATCAATAAGAACAGACCGAGTCTGATCCATCTCTGCAGCGGCGGCGGCGCGGCCGGCCTGCCCCCAATGTCAGACGCGCGTGGCCTGCGAAGGGACCGTCCATCACTGCGCAGCGACTCAGAGGACGGTCCCGCCACGTCCCTGACGTGCTTCTTCCTCCCCATGCAGATGCGCTGGCGCAATATTTACAGCCAAGTTTATTTGTTTCTCCTGATATTTATGTGCCAAGTTTCTGAAATTTCCATCAACTTCATCCTTTTTTTGCTCACACTCCAATTTGCTTGAATAACCTCATTCATAAGACAAATCAACTAAATCTCAGTTTAATAAAAAATGCCCATTATGTGTGATTCTCTCATTACTTACATCAAATACTTGAACGCTATTGTCTGCATGTTTTTACATAAATTATGGATCACGCGATACACTAGACTTGGTGTTCTTTTCTGCATAATGTAATAATCAGCATCCTCCGTTTGAATATCCTGGTTTAATACCACGAAAGCAGATAACATTTTCAAATAAAAGGAAAAACTATGTAGATTGTTTAAAATACCCCTTCTCAGGAGTGGATTTATCAAACAGCTTCTCGTGTTGTAAAAAACCCCGTGGCTTCTGTGTCTTGCCGCCCATGGGCGGGGACCAGGGCCAGGATGGCGCAGTCCTGGGGGCTCCCGGGGCCTCACTCAGGGGCTGCCCCCGGCTGCTCCCCACAGTCGGCGCACGGCCGGGCCTGGAGCGGAGGGGCGCCCGGGGGAGCGGGTGTGGGGAGGGGCTGTTGGAATAGGCATGGGCCCTGCACGTTGGGCACAGTGGGGGGGCCGTGCCCAGGGCTAACACCGCAGAGGCGAGTGGGGTCGCGGCTACGGGCAGGGGTCATGTGCACAGAGACTAGGGCGCGACCGTGGGGGAGGGGCTCTGGCTTCATCCACCCGCAGGCCCTGCTGCAGGGGTCGGACTCCACTGTGGGTGGGGACGTGCGTCTCTCAGACATCCAGACACCGAGAGCGGCAGGTCCTGGAGTGGGGGTTCCCCAAACGTGCCTCCGCGGGCTCGTGCTGAAGCTGGCCTGTGAGGGTGCGCGCGGACGGGCTGAGGAGGTGCGGGAGCCCGTGGAGTCCGGCTGACCCGAGACCTGGTTGGCTCCCCACAGGCCCTGAGAGATCACGTGTGTTTATTGTCTTCAAGCGGCCGCAAGGCTTCAGGGTGACCTGCTGCGTGACGGGGGCCCCTGCCGGTGTGATTTCTGGAGACAGTGGTGAGGAGGACCTGACAGGCAATAGGGGGGGCCAGAGCGTGAGCGCTGACGCGGGACGGCCAGCCAGGCCTTGCACGCGCCGTGTGGGCAGCTTCTTAACTGCTGCCTCGCCCCCAGGAACCGCCGCACACGCTTACGCTGCAAACATGTACTTCCCCGCACGCAGCCTGCGGCGGCCTCGGCGAGCCTGGGCAGCCTCGGGGCAGGCGGGGAGCGGGCAGCCAAGCCCGTCAGGCGAGGAGGGGAGACGGAAGTCGAGGCGCGCCGTGTGTTTCTGGAGCCCAGGGCACAGCCACGGGGGCGTGGACAGAGAGCTGCGCCCCTTGGCGCCCCGCGAGCGGAGGGGTGCCCCACGGTTAGGTAAGGACACGGGGCTCGAGCCGAGGCCTGAGCTTCCCCGAGCGCAGAAACGGCAAATGCTGCGTCCGGGCCGGCGTGTGGTGGTGGTCGGGGCATTTCTGAGTTTCTCAGAGCGCTCAGGCTCGCTCAGCGCCCTCTGTCGCGAGTGAGGAGTTTTTAAATGAACCCAGCTGGGCTTGATGGGAAACACGAAGCTCATTCACTCCTGTACCCGGGACGGCACCGACAGACGGGCGCAGGCCAGACCACCGCGCGTGGGCCGCTCCTCTCCGGGGTGCACTTTCCCTGCCTGAGAGCCCTGAGCTGTGGTTCCGGCCGCTGGTGCGGCGTGGGGGTCCCCCCAGGTCAGAGCAGGCCCCCCCACAACTGGACCCGCCCGGTGCCCCGTAGCCAGACCGGGCACTGCTGCCCTCAGCTCCTTGGCGGAGGCCTGGGCGTGTGCCCACCCCTGAGCCCATCAGTATCGGGGGCAGGGCGACGGCACCCCGGGACAGAAGGGGGACACGTGCAGATCAGGGCTGGCCCTGCAGCCCAGCGGCATCCCGGAGCCCACGGCCGGACAGCGCCACGGCTCTGCTCAGACTGTCCACCTGCGCGGACGCCGGCGAGGACAGGAAACCGGCTGACCCAGTCTCCAGGCTGCTGGGCTCGTCAGCTCTCCGTCCCTCGGTCCCGGGATAAAGACCTGGTCCCACCGACCCCGCCCCATGAGGCGTCTGCCCAGGCAGCTGTCCATGGCCTCGCGCGTCTGATGGACAGAAAAGGAGCCGGTCACCTGTGTAAGGGCTTGGGGGATCCTAAAGCTCTGGGACTAGGGGTACGTGGAGAAACGACACACCCCTGCGCCCCCAGGGGAGATGTCCTCACCACACTGCCAGCACCAGCTCTTTTTCTAACAATGAAAGGCAATTTCTGAGAGCGCGGAGGGACGTGGACGCAGGTGCCTGCAAACTCCCCAAAGGCGGGGGGAGGCTGCAGGGGCTGGAGGGGCTGGGAGGGCAGTGGGGGGAGAGCAGGGAGGGGCGCAGGGTCGGAGCAGGTGGGGAGACAGGAAGACGAGGGAAGCGGGGGGCGGCAGAGGGAGACGCCCAGAACGCGGGAGGTGCCTGGCAAGCCACGCCCTGGAACAGAATCCAGATGAAATATTGACGCGACTGAGCAGCAGCGTCTCGGCCCCACGCTGACATTTCTACAGATCTGCTGTCAGTTCCTTAATTTAATTTCGGAGCCCTTTAAATTATTATCGATGGCTCTTGAGATCCTCCTGGAGTCACTTATCTCGCTGTCTCCACTCTGAGCATTTCATTCTTTTCTGAAGTGAACCCCGAGTCTCTCGCTGACCTCTGCGCTTTCATAGCTGAATGCTGCCAAGAATAATGTTATCTGAGGGATGGTGTAAGACCTTGACCATCAAGAGAGATCATTGTTGAAAAGTGATTTTTAATTACTTCTTACTGAGGGACTCCGGCGGGAGCCGCGGAGGCGATGGAACAATGTCAGCCAAGCGCGTGAGCCCATTTACGTTTAACTGCCTCCCAGCGAGGTCACCCCAGGACCCCGGCGCCTGTTGTCGGGTAAGTCACCTCTGCCCCCTCGTCCTGGCTGCGCTGACCAGGGCCGGGCTGGGGTCTGAGTTGCTTCCTCCTTACAGGGAGGCGTGCGCTGCCCAACAGAACGTGCGCCCTGACCGCGTCTTACGGCAGCAACGCACCCGCCGTGACGGTCTGTGGCTCTCCAGCTCGAGCACAGCCCGGTGCCAACCCAATGAGGGCAGCGCAGAAGGAATTGGCGTGGAAGGTGTGTTAGGAGGGTGAGCACAGGGCGAGGTAGCGGCGGCAGCAAAAATGCAAAGTCAGAGGAGTCCAAGAATCCCCATAACAAGCAATTCCCATCACCTGGTGCCTCCCCTGCGGGACAAGCGTGCCGCAGAGGCCGTGGGACCCGCGAACTCGCTGTGCAGCGAAGTCAGGATAAAGGGGGTGCGGGATCCTTTCTACCACAGCCGCCTGGCGCAGGCGCTGGGCTGTGAGCCACAGAGGAGAGCCGTGGCCAGTGCTCGGGGGCCGGGCTGCACCTCCACTGACCCCTGGGGCGAGGAGGCCGCGGGGGCCCCTGGCCTGGCAGGAGGTGGACAATCAGAGGCAGCAGGTCCCATGGAGCGTCCCTGAGCAGTGGTGCCGTGCCAGGGGTTAGGAATGCCCACGGTGGACCCACATCTGGCCCACGGGCGCGGCCCCCGTGCTTCTGCAGGCCCTTCCTGCCAGCCAGGCGCAGGGCCTCCCTCCCGAGAGGGACCACCCGAGGGTGCTGGTGCGTCCCGGGTGTCCCCCGCCCTCCCTCCCTGGTCCTCAGAAAGGAGGGTGGGTTTAGGGTTCCTGAAAAGCAAGAGCAAGAAGGGGTCAGGTGGACCTGGGACTTCAGGGTCACCTCTACCGCCTGTGTCCACACAGCAGGCCACGGGGCGTCCACGGAGGTCGGCCAGACCGGGAGGTTGCGAGCAGCGCGTGCTGGGCTCCCGCTCGGGAGCGGGCGTGGGGACAGCCTGGACCCGGGGCGGGGGCGGGAGGGCCGGCTGGGCACGGGCAAAGGCGCCGCCTGCTCTTGCCGGGGGACGTGAGCTGGCCCCTGTCGGCGCAGCCTCCTCCCTGGACACTTCGGCGGTGACCGGAGCGGGGAGATGGGAGTTGGCAGAGCGGCCGCGTCTCAATAAAAGCGCGCGAAGACGTGGCCACACTAGGCCTGAAATACTTAAATGGCACACAATTCTCCTAAAGACGGTTTTGGCAGGAAGGGGCACTTTAATTTATGTGAAATTTGACTCGCTTGACCCAAACAACGGAAGCCGGGCTTGGCCCGTCTCCCAGCCGCGGGCCCGCGGGCACCGGGTTCTCCGCATTCAAGCGGAATGAAATACAGACCGAGCCCCAGACTCCGGTCTGCGCCGGCCGGGGGGGGCCCGGGGAGCCGCTGCCCTGCAAATCCGGCTCCACGTACGCCGTGGGGGTTGGGAAGAGGGTCCTGGCCTTGATGACGGGTCGACCCTGGCAAGAGAGTCAGCCCGGACCCGGCTGGCCGGGGCCGCCTTCCGCAAGCCCAGCGGGGTCGGGGGGTGTGGGGTGAGGGCTGGGGGGAGACTGCTGGTCCTCACCAACAGGGAAAAGGGGTTTTTTAAACCTTTTTTAAACTTTGAAATTTTTAGTTTTTATAAATGAGAGAAAATGAGAATAAATGTAGACTTTTACGGGCAGGAGGACGGGCCAGGGAGGCCGGGAGGGGTGCTGGGGCGGGGCCGGCAAAGGGAGGACGCCGAGGCCCTGGCCTGTCCGCCACGGTCCCCGTCAGAGGGAGGCAGAGGCCGGAGTTGCGAAGCTGGTGCCGCCGCGTGTTTCGCTGGCCCAGGTATCGCGGCCCCACAGTCGGGGCGGCCAGACCCGCGCCAGGCTGGGCTGCACCAAGCAGCTTCCACTGGGTGAAGCCGCTGACGTCCCAGCTTCTGGGCTGAAGAGACCCCTGAGCGGAGGCTGGACTCACCAGCGCGGCCCCCGGCAGCCCAGCGTCGCGCGTGGTGGGAGCCGGGGGGACGTGTGCAGGTGCCATCCAGGCGGCGCCCCACCTGGGCCCCGCACCCGGCAGGTGAGGGCCGCCCCTGCCTGCAGAGAGCCGCCCGCGTCTCTGCCGTTGCCGGGGAGCCCGGGATGCGAGACGACCCGTGTTTGTCCCGGGTGACGACGGGGATGGAAACGGCCCTCGCTGCGCCCAAGCCGTGGGCACGGGGAGGGGCACGCAGGCCCCCAGGTGTGCGTCGGGGACTGAAAAAGAATCACGACACTTCTACCCCTGGGGGGGACCGGCTGTAGGAATTTATACTGAAGGTGCCCCGCGCCGCAGCTGCCGCAGCCGCCCCTGTGCGGGCATCGCACGTCCCCACTGGCCGGGAGGCCGGGAGGGTCAGGAGGGTCAGGCGGCGCCCAGGGCTGCCATGTGTCCGCGCAGCTCTTGATGCTGAGGCCTGGGCCTGCCTGGTGGGTGCATCATGACGGATAAATAAGCATTTACCGGGTCTCTCTATGCCTGTCCTAACTGATGGGCTTAAAGGAAATTATCAATTATGGAAATGACACCGCGTTGCCAGGTACGGAGGGTGCACCCGTTTGGGAGCGCGGCTGGCAAAGCATCAGCTTCACTGGCGCATAACACAGAACCCGGAGTCGGTTCTCAGCTGCGGCCAGCCCGTCCCTGCACCTGCCCACCGGGCCTGGGGATGCCCCGTGGACAGCCCGTCTCTGCACCTGCCCGCCGTGCCCAGGGACTCCCCGTGGACAGCACGTCTCTGCACCCGCCCGCCGTGGCGGGGGCTCCCCGTGGACAGCCCGTCCGTCCCTGCACCCGCCCGCCGTGCCCGGAGACGCCCCGTGGACAGCCCGTCCCTGCACCAGCCCGCCATGCCCGGGGACTCCCTGTGGACAGCCCGTCCGTCCCTGCACCCGCCCGCCGTGCCCGGAGACGCCCCGTGGACAGCCCGTCCCTGCACCAGCCCGCCGTGCCCGGGGACTCCCTGTGGACAGCCTATCCCTGCACCCGCCTGCACGCTTCTCTGGCCTCAGCCTCCCCAGCAGTCAGTGCAGCCTCCAAGGGCGTCGTGACATTGAGGGGGGCCCTGACGTGGAGCCGTGGTCACAGCCCGAGGCAGACAGCGGCGACGGCAGTGGGATGAGTTACATCCGGTTAGAAACGCCAAGCGAACGTGGAATGTCTGCCTAGAGATGAGAGAAGCTGGGCTGGGCGGGAGCCAGAGACTCTGACGCTGACTCCGTGAGCACAGAGGCCGCGTCATCCCGTCACGTCCGTGGACGCGCAGACTGAAACTTTGGCTTCACAGCTAGAGAGAACGCGTGTGACAGACGTTTCCTCGATAAACAGGGGGAGAGAAAGAGCCCAAGCCCAGCGCGGCCCGTCACGCGTCATGTCAACAAGGCGAGAGCAGAGGCCCTGGCTTCCTGGGGGTGCGCGCGGGCGGGTGGGGGCCCTGGGGGCGCCCGAGTCAGGCCCCTCGCGGCGCACGCTCCTGTGTTGAGAGAAAACTACCAGGTAAATGGAAAGAAAATAAAAAGCCACGTGAAAAATGCCTCGGGCCGGTGTTCAGTCCCCTGCGCCTTCGAGCGGCGCGTCCTCGGCTCACACGGCGCGGGAAGGCCCCGGACGCGGCCGGTCACTGCGCGGGGCGGGACTGAGCTGCGGCACCGGATACGCTGGTTTTAACCCCGAGGCCACGTTTACACGAATGCGTGAGAAGAGCTGAGTCCACACGTTTTCTGCTTGAGGCACAGACCTGGAGACAGTTTCTGGGGCGCAGGCCAGTGCTCTGAGGTCGGGTCCGAAGTCTCCCCCCAAATGCACGGACGCTCTCACCCGCGGCGCCGTGTGGCGTGGAGGGGAAGGTGGCTCTGGCGCGGCTGCAGCTGTCACGTCACGAGCCGATCACATCTCGGCCTCCAGGGAAGGAAATGCAAGACCAGAAACCAGGGAGCGCCTAGACGAAGCCAGGACGGGCGCTCCTGACGCGGGTCCTGTGACCCTCACTCGGGACGACACCGGAGCGAGGCCGAGGCCGCCCGCACAGGGGAGGGAGCCGTGGGACAGGGCCTCTGCCAGGGGAGGCCCTCGGCAAGGAAAGGCCCCCCACAGGGGAAGGTGTGCGCGAGCCGCGCCGAGGAACAGGGTCAGATCCGCAACAGACACGGAGCTCGGGCAGGACCGTGCGGAACAGAACAAACAACGCAGCTGAAAACGGGCAAATTACCAGCCCAAATGGACACGTCCTCACAGACACACAGCACCCGGCGCAGGGAAGAGGCTCCACCTTGCACCGCCTCAGGGGATCCCACGTGAGACCTCGGGAGCCCCTCCCCGCACCCGCGATGCCGTCATTGTCAGAAAGACAAGGCCCCGGCGCGGGTGAGGACTCGCAGAGGAGACGGCCCTGTGGCAGGCAGCGCAGCCGCGCAGCCCCAAGGAAGCAGAGGAAGTTCCTCAGAAAAGTCCCGACGGAAGGAGGCAACACGCACCAGAAGCCTGCTCCGGGGCAGAGCCGGAGAAAACGAGAGCAGCCGCTCCAAGACCCCGGGGCCAGGGCGCGCGGCGGGCGGCTGCAGCAGCACGTCCTGAAACACGGCCGCACCCTCGGCGGAGGGAGAAGGGACGAGCTCACTCTGTCTCTGCCTCGCTCTCCCTCACACGCACACGCACACGCACACGCACACGCACACATGCACACACACACATGCACACACACAGGGATGTTATCCAGCCACGGACAGCAGGGACCCTTCCACTCGCAACAACACAGATGAATTTCAAGGGCACTATCCCAAGTAGGGAAGACAGAGAAATGCAAATCCTGTCTCTGAATATGGAATCTGAAACAAGAGCAAGAAACCTGTTCTCGGGCCTCCCCGGTGGCGCCGCAGCGGGTGGAGCGCAGCGCAGAGAGGCTGTCTGCAGCCTCTGCAGCCTCTGCAGCGCGGGTTCCATGCCCACCGGCCGCGGGGTCTGCCACAGGGCCCTGCAGCCCTCTCCTGCCTCCCCGCGGCTCCCCTCAGCAGTGGATTTCAGTGGATCCGCCTGTTCTGTCCCCCACTCTGTCTCTGGTGGGTCCTCTCACCCCCCCACCTCTGGCCTGCACCCCAGCTCTTGTATAAATAAATAAAATCTAAAAAAAAAATAAAGTTTAAAAAAAAAAAAACTTGTTTGATTCAATCCTTGTTCGGTGCGTGGATCGAGAGAGACTGTGGTCCAGACTGAATATTGTTAATTCAATATTTCTCAGGAACTGGGTCCTTTGCCTCCTAAAATATATTTTTTATAAATTCAAGACTCAAGCATCCCATTGTTTTGATGGAAGACTGGAGGTTTGCATTATTCGCGATTTGCATTAGAGAACAACAACCACAAAATTCCCTTATAATGATTTACGGTGACAAAACCCTCGGTGCTCAGAGCAGCACAAGGGTCAGCGCAGCGTCAGGGCAGCTGCGGGCACGGCGAGCCTCAGCCGCGCGGGGAGCTGAGCTGAACGGGAAATGGTGGCCACTGACATTTCAAAGGCTGGACAGCTTGAAAACTGTCTTGAATCGTCAGGAAATCCTGACTAATAATTAAGTCTGAGCCCCAACAAATCACGGATAAAACTTTTCTGACAAGCATTTATTAGAAGTCAAAACATCTCAATAAGATGTGTGTCCATTATTGCTGACGTCTGAAATGTCAAATGCTTCTCTTCACAAAATGCTATTTAACACTATGATCATTAAAATAAACTCCGGTTAGATTTCCAAAACAATCCCGCTACTCAACTTGCTCATAATAATTCTCCTCCGATCACCGCGTCAGTGTTTGTTATGCTTCGGTTGTACTAGCTTTTAAGGAAAAAAACTAAAATTTAAAACACAAAATATTAGAAAGGAAAGAAAAATCTGTGCCAGCTGGAAGTAAAAGGAAACCCATGAGTCTCTCTCAGTGGACTAGTGTTTTCGACGAGCATGTTAGTGAGTCTCAGGGATGAAATCACTCAGGTAAATTTTCTTTTAAGTCTTCGGAAGTCAACATTGTGCTATCAAATAATCAAAAATCTTCAAGATGTGCCAAGCACCGTTAAAGGGATTTGGATTCATGTCTTTTCTAGTTCCCATAATAACATTCTGAAAGTTATTTTGCCATTTAATTTTTCCTCCTTAGCATCTTATTTTTCCTTCCGCATCCAGATGCTCTCAGCACCCACGACACAGGGGCCCCTGCCGTGAGAGATGGAAGACGGCAAATCTCATCCGTCACCCCATCCAGCTGGTGCCGGGCCAGGACTAACCCCTCGGAAGGATAAGTGGCTTTAGATATAAATTATAGATGATCTTTCACAATCGAAATGATTGCTGTAAGGATTAAGCGGAGTTACATGTGCAAAATCTCCGACCCCCTATCGGAGGGAGAAGAGAGATTGGTGAATTTTCTCCTTTGTCCTGTAAGTTGAAGCGCAGGGAGGACATAAGAACCGAAACACGGAGCACGAACTGAATACAGAGTACCGGGAGCTCTTACTAGCCTCAACCATTCTTTTCATTTCCAAAATATAGGGCAAAGGAGAATAATTTTGAAAATGCGGGTGCACAGCAGAGCACGCCGCATCCCTGCAGGACGCCCCGTGCACCTGCCGCCCTCGTGGCCACTGTCCAAGCCTGGAGCGCCTCCTGGGAAGGGCGCTGGGCCGGGCCCGACTGTCAGGCCAGGCTGTGCTCTGGGGCTGGGGGGAGGCGGCCTGCCCTCGCCTTGCTCGGTGGCGCTCGTCTGAGGTAAACACAAAAAATCCTGGGACAGAAAAAACCCTTTTCCCACGTCAGAGTTCGTGCTCTGGGCAGGCAGTGAGGAGCGCAGGGGAGCGGCGACGGCGACCACGCCGGCCTCCCGGCTCCAGCGAGAAGCATTTTTTTTTTGTTTTACTCTGGAGAAAACATTTTCAATCAGCCGTTTCTGGACGGCGGCGACCAGCTGTCTTAGATGCGTTATTGCTCCTCTAATGACACCGCGGAGTGAGCTGTGACTGCTCGATGAATTGTCTTTTCTTCACCAAATAGTTCGGTTTTTATTCATTTTCCTGAACGTGCTTTAGAAAATGAAGCATCTGCCCTGCTTTTCAAGGGCTCCTGGCAACATGGCATCGGAGAGCCTCCTCGAGCCGTGAGTTTGCTTTTCCTCTGGCCTTCGCTCCGCGCGGGCCGGCGTCCCGGGAATGGGAGACTGTCAAGGTCACGGGAATGCACACGTTGTTTCCTGGAATGGATTTTAGCTACGTCTTCGAAAGCAAATTCGCAGTTTATACTTCAGTTTAAAGCTAATTTCTGCCAACACGGTCTTCGACAAATCACGGGGTGCAGTCGCTAAAGAGGGGGGGTCTGTCGTCTCCGACCTCGTGTCCGTGGAGCTGATGCGTGAAGCTCCGAGGCCGGGCTCACCCCAGGGGTGGCGGCAGGCGAGCCCCAGAGCTCACTCACCCTGGATGTGCCTCAGGCCAGTAACGGTCACTGCAGCGCAGTGGGGGCGCTGACTGGACGCTGGGCAGCACCAAAGCAGCATGTTCGGGGGCAGGACATGGCCTGTGCCAAGCGGGAGCAGGGGAGGCCTCGTGTCACTTGTCTTTGGGCGTTTGGGGCGCCCCTCCTCCAGATGTCACCCCATCCCAGGGCCCCCAAAAGTGCTGGCTCAACTGGCCAAAGGTCCGGCGGCTGTGGGGGAGTCCAGGTGAGCGTGATGGCGTCCTGGCACCTAGCACGTGGCCGGTCCCTCCGCCGTGGTCGGGGCACATGGGAGGCGAGTGCCAGTTTTGCTCTGCAAACAGCCTAATCAAGGAAGAGCTTCTACGCCATTTCATGGGTGAAGAAACGGAACCTCACAGTGAGGACTGACCGAGCTGGGACAGAGGAAAGCCGGTGTGGATGCGACCCCAACGGGGGCTCCTGCCAGCCCGTGCGCTCCTGGAACGGCCCCTGGACTCAAGTCACCCCAAGCTTCTCCCCAGTTCATGTGTCTCCTCAGCCCAATTGGTGGCCCTGAGGCACCAACAGACACTCCGGGGAAGAAACCAAGCTGGCGCCCGAGGTTGTTCAGGCACGAGCTGAGACTCCAAACGACAGCAACCGCCTCCAACACCCCCAGGCGCAAGAAGCCCCCCATCACCTGTCCCTGAAGACCTGCGGAGGCACCTTACAGCAAGGTCTATGGGTTCTGAAGTCACCCCCTTATGTCCTCCCCCAGGCCCCTTCACAGCCCCACTGAGGGGCTTTTATCTGCTTTTCCCCCAAGAACCGCCGCCTCCGAGCAGCCTGGACGGCTCCGGGCGAGGCTGGAAGACCAATGGGCGGGGGCCAGTCTCGGAGGTCCCGGCTCCCCCCCGCTGCTCTGGGGACGCAGGCAGTGCAGACGCGCTGGGGTTGCAGCAGCTCGGCAGAAACAGGGTCATTTCAAAAATAATAGTTGTTCATCTGGACGGGTTCACGGTTTTTAAGTTTTGAGTGATTTCCCATGAGATTCTAGAGGAATCTGTTTACAATATTATTTCCCAAGTAGCAAAACTGAATATTCAATAACTTAGATTTACACAAATTGACCCGTCCTTGAAAGATAGAAGGTACCATAATCTGTAGAGACTCAGTCCACACCATATAATTATAACAACACTGTCTAAGAATGCTTCAGCGGGTGCGATCACATCTATCCCTTCCAAATGGGTATAAATACTTTGCTGCTGCCTCTTTTTTTTTTTTAAAGATTTATTTATTAATGCATAGAAGAACTGGGGTACAGGCCAGAGGTGTAGGGGTGGAGGGGGGTGAGAGAATTCCCCAGAGACAGAGTGGGGAGCAGAACAGGTGGATCCATTGAAACCCACTGCTGAGGGGAGCAGAGGGGAGACAGGAGAGGTCTGCTGCGCTGTGTGGGCAGCTCCCTGACCGGGGATCGAACTCGTGCTGCAGAGTCTGCGGACAGCTTCATTGTCCTGCTATTTAACCCCTTGCACCACAGGGAGGCCCCTGCTCTCCTTCAGACGGGGCATATTGTTAGTAAGAGACTACTGAAGTATTTTCTAAATGATCGTAAAAATACTACAAGCGGTAGAAATAAATTGTTGTATGTTTAGTGATAAATATAAAATTTCAAAATGAGATAGATAAAAATGAACGGGTAAAGCGCTACTAGGACACACAGAACCAGCACCGCCATCCTCACGAGTGTCAGCATCTGTCCCCGGTTACGGCCGCTTCAAATCACGTTGGCATTCGTGGCGGGGACGGGGGCAGGCAATGACCCGGCCGTCTGTGAAGCAGATCGACACTGGAGCTTCCACACAGTCAAGGGAGATTTAAAAAGTAAATATTTTCTCTTTGATCAAGTCTTTTGTAATTACCTTTGGAGGTCGAACCTAATCTAAAATGTGACGTGGTTGATTTAATTTGTCTTAGTCGTCTAAAGCTGTTGTCTTCTGAAAGGCTGACTCTATCTTCAGGTGACCCCTTTTGCTTGATCTCCAGGGTTCTTGCTTTTAAAAAGATAAATATGAAGATGAGCCCCCGAAGGAACCACATCCGGTTTCCTGCATATTCCAGGTCTGGGTTTCATTTAATGAGGACGGTCAGCGGCGGCCGTCCTGGGTCCCTGCGGCGCTGGCATTCAGTGTCCCTGGCTGCCCTGTGGAGCGGGTATGTTCTCAGGCGATGCTGCTTTTATAAAGGTATAAAAAGCAAAACATAAATTCTGAGTTTCACTGAAAAAAACCCTGTTAGTTCTTAATCTGAGAATTAAAAACATTTTAAGTAGGAAGCGGGAGTTGTTTTGTGGGTTACTGAGCATTTACTGTTGGTTTCAAATAAAACCTTTGTTGTGGGGGTGATTGTACTAGAAATCAAACCTCAGGAGCTATAACGTCACATTTCATAATCTCTTTGGATAACAAACCATTAAAATTGATAAGGCAAAAGGCCAAACTAATTATGTGGAAAGAGATGCGATCTCAGACTCAGTCATGTTATTTATAAATTGGCTTGTAATCGGGGAGCAGCAGGTCAGCATGAAGCAAAACACAATTACATTCCTATTAATTAGTCTCGTTTTCCCATTTCTAGGAATTTATCTTTAGAGAACGTCTATTTCATCACAAACTGTTTAAGCAGAAAGACTAGGCCCTCGAGTCCCAGCGGCGGGGCTGGTAGACAAGAGAACAAGATGGCAACTGGGTCCTGTTCACACGTGAAGACGGGAAACCACGTGTACGACGTCTGGCCCGTGGCGGCGGGATGGGAGGCCCACGTGGGCCGCCATTGCTGCGCGTGAAACCCCGAGGTGCGTGGGTGGAGGCCCGCGGGCCGAGCGGTGAGGGGACGCAGCTTGGAGGGGACACGGTCCTTCCCCGTAAGGGCAAGTGCTCTGTCCTCACGCGGCGCCGGCAGGTGCACGAGGGGGAGGGAACAGAGGCGAGAGGAGGAGAGGGGAGAAATGAGGGGGAGTCAGGCCTGATGTGGATCTTCCCCCGAGGACCAGGGCAGCAGCCCCCGGGGAGCTCAGCCGCTGGCTTGTTCTAATTACCTTGATATGAAGCCTCCGTCCTACTTGTTTTCAGGACCGGCTCTGCCTTAGAAAGTTGGTAATTGATGTTTCTATTCATTTGCTTCTGAAGCTTATTAATCTAAGATGAGCTGTAAGAGCAGATTATATTTTAACTTTATTATTAGATTGACTCCACTGATTTTATTTTCTTTTTGCTACTGAAAATAATTTTAAGAAAATGAATCTAGAGGAATAAAACCAGGACTATACTATGCAGCAGAACAACAGACCAATTCTGCAGAAGCTGATGACGAGCCAAGAAATGTCTGAAATTCTAAAATTATACCAGATTCGGGCAAGAGAAGGTTTGGAATAAGGAGAAATGACGATGGTGGGGATGCGGCACGGGGGAATCAGAAAAATAACCCGTAGAATATCTTCCCGTTTAACGGTTGTTGACTTTAATATTCAGGTTGAAAACTACAGCAGCAATAAACGAACCCTTCAGAATACCTTGAGTGGGATGCTCTTGACCTTCTCTGCTGTCTGCCTTCCTGACAAGAGGGACAGAAATGCACCCGCATCGAGCACACACTTCAGAGCGAGAACACGGGGTGGGGACCTACTTCTTGCCCCGGGAAACCTAATGAGGCCCGCTCGCCCCAGCGCCGCTGCGCCTCTGAGTTCCCCCCTGCGCGCCTTGCCCTCGCCCGCCCGGGGCAGACCAAGTCTTCTTCCTGAGAAATAGTCTCCAGGGAGCTCGAGCTTCTCTTCAGACACGCCTTTCCTCTCCTAACGGGCCAGGCTTTCGAGGGACAGTCGCAGGCGACCGAACCCAGGCTGTCCCCGTCTCTCCCGCCCTGCCCTGTTCCCGGGTCTCGACCCCAAGCCTCCCCTCAGTCTGGCAAAGAACAATAAATGCAGAAAAAACTGTTCTGTTCCTTGAATACGTGGAACGCTGCTGGGCCCCTCCAGCCTGGGGGGAGCGCAACCTCAGCCCCGCCCAGGGGCGCCAGCCCCTGCCCGACACGCCTCCCGGGGTGCTCTCGGGACACACGGCCTCCGCCCCGGCCCCCGCGTCTCAGCCCCGCTCTCCCGGGGCCTGCGCGGGCCAGTGTCCTGGGAAGCAGCACCTGCCGAAGCGGGTGGCCGGCCGAGCGACATCCCCGCGGCCCTCGCCCCCAAGCAGCGGGACGGGCGGAGGTGGCTTTTGTTTGGATTTTGAGTCTTTCATTCGCAACCTCTAGGGTCTTGTGACAGGATAAGCTGGCGTCCGGCTGTGACAAGTGGGGTCCTGGTCACACCGAGTTCCCTGCTCCTGTTTGGTTCTGGGCGCTGGTGACGCTCATGAATCCCAGTCGCTTGAGACAGAAAAGGTGGAATCTGAGACTTGAACTGTAGACAGAAACCCACGAACACGACGGCTCTTCTGCGGTTGCCCTGGAAATACTGGGTCATCTGTGAACTTCATACACATCCAAATAGGAAAACAAATATCTGGTCAATTTCCTAGAATATGGAGAATGAAACAAGTCAACAGCTAGTTAAACAACGCAGGAGGGCTTTTGAGTGGCCCTGGGAAAAAAAACTGCCTGAAGAAGACAGATTTTCCTCGTCACTTTGCCTGCTCGGCGCCAGCCGCGATGCAGGCGGGTCTCTCGGAGCCGTGACGATCAGCTCATCCTCCACGGGCTGAAGCATTAGGGACCTGTCATGTCAGAGTCCGCGGCCAGGGGCTGCTCTGCAGATCCCGAGACCCACCCCTGCGCGGGGCTTCTGTGAGGAGGAGGCGCGCCCCCAGGCCGCCCAGCTCTGCGGCCTCAGTCTCGGCTTCAGGCGGGGTCGGGGTGGACTTCGGCGGCGGTGAGCGCCCCTGAACGGAAGAGTCTCCAGAGGCAACAGGTGCCCATGCACCTCAAGGGCCTTGGGGAAACGCAGTATTTGAAAATATCGAGACGCTTCTTCCCGTAAGACTTTCCTTCTGCGCGTCACTGTCAGGCGTGTCCCCGAAATGCACTGGCTGGAGAGATCCACGAGCTGCGTGTCGGAACCACAGAGCCCCTGGGAAAGCCGCACGTTTCCTAACATCGGTCAGGCGAGTTGGACCCAAACACTGGAAAGAAAACCCCGATGACCCCCCCATCACCCCTGTCGTCCCATCCAACTCTGCGCGCCCCCAGCTCCCGCGCCCCTGGTGGCCCCACTGCGCGCCCCCAGCTCCCCGCGCCCCTGGTGGCCCCACTGCGCGCCCCCACACCACCAGGCAACTCAGGTGCCTCGTTCCCGGTTGCGAACATCTCGCGGCAAAATTCCTCCTCTCGACTCTGAAATGGACTTTGTACCGAACGCGACGTCTTACGCTGTGGTGGTTTATATTTTTCACAAGAATCTGAATCTCATCTTTTTATAATATCGTTTCTAAGGAGCAGTTTTGCTTTATTTCCCTTAAATGACACCATAACTTGTTCCCTGCTGAGCCGAGGCGAGTCCTCTGTTCTCTGCGACATGGCGGCCGCCTGCGGGGGGTCATGATCAACGAACGCTATTATTTATTATTATTATCATCGCCCCGTCTCCCAGGACAGGCTGAACTGCGGGCCAGGCCCAGCGCCCAGCGCGGCTGCTGACCCCCGGGCGAGCGGAGGGACGGAGGCCGGCCCAGGGCGCAGCGCTGTCTCCCTGCAGCCCCGCGCAGGTCTGGCCTCTTTCTCCTCAGGGTCAAGCTCGTGCGCTGACGATTATTTCCCCTCAGACTTGTCCTGCCACAACATGCCCCTTCTATTTTCACAGCAAAAATCAAATGCACACTCTTCCCTCTGCAGAGCTGGACCTCGGAAGCTCCCCCCGCTCTGCTCACCCCCTCCCCCCACCCCCCGGCCTCAGCGCCCCACGTGAGCCCATCACCCGCCGCCCCAGCCTCTGCGCCTCGCCGGCCTGACTTAGGGCAGTTCTCACACCCCAGCACGTCCCTCCTTCACCAACCAGGGCAGATGGTCAGGGAGCCCTGGGCTGTGTGCTCTCTGCGGCCACCCGCCCCCTTCTCCAGAAGGCCCCGCCGCCCTCGGCTCCGACCATGGCCTTCGTTTCTTCTCTGCGGGTCACCCACGCGCAGCCGCGCCCCGGCTGCCCAGAACCCGGCTCTGTCCCCGGCGCAGAAGAGGCCCCATCCACATGGAGGGCATCGAAGGGCCTGGGCAGTGACTTGATCCGGCTCTTGCCCACCCCAAGCCCCCCAACAGAGCGACCATCTGCCCATCCGCTCTTGAGACTTCTCTGCTGGGGCTTCTCACGACCACTGCGAACGTGGCTTCAACATTTACATCTGAGCAAAACCATAAAAATGTATTTTGGTTTCACTTCTATGACCGACTCCAGCCACGGGACACCAGGGGGCTCCGAGCCACTTAGTTCCCGCTGAGATGACCCCACCCAGCCGGGGGCTTGGGCGGCGCCCCCATCCCACACCCCCGTTCCTGCGATGGCCCCTCCTCCCGAGGGGCATCTGCTGCTCGGCGCCCCCAGCCGTCATCTGTTCCTTCGCTGGTCAGCAGGGACCGGCGGGCCTGCGTCCGTGACTTTTGTTCCCCCGGGCGGAAGGCTATGAAAAGACACGCCCTCCGCTAAAGGCCGTCCACACGCGACGCGAGGCGAGGCGCTCCCGTCCCCACGGGCTCCCCGCTGCTGACCGTGGCGGTGAAAGATAAATTACTTTCTCCACTTTGTTATCCTGTGCTCACAGCTGCTGATGGAAGCAGGCGCTCCCGGAAAGAAGACGCGCCGCCGGCCAGCGGGCTCATAAAAACTTCTCACCACTCATCATCGGGGAAATGCAGCGCTGCCCGTCGAGAAGCCCAGACACAAGCTGGGGGGGGGTTGCGGGGAAAGAACCCTGGTTCCTCCCCATGGAAACACTGTGGAGATCCTCAAAATACTGACACTAGAGCTACCGATGAGCCAGCAATTCCGCTCCTAGGTGTGGCGCGCAGGATGCAAACGCGCTGCAGAGAAGGAGACACGGGCCGTGTTGACGCCAGGTCGAGGTGCAGCGAGGTGCCGAGGGCAGGACAGGGTGGGGGTGCTCTGCACACACGGGGAGCGCCTCAGGGCGACTCCTGCCATTTGTGACAAAATAAATGGAACGAGAGGGGTTTATTCTAAGTGAAGTGAGTCAGAAGCAGAAAGACACGCCCCAGGGCCGTGGCTGGTCCCTACACGCCTCTTCCCAGCCCACGAACGTCACCCACAGCGCTCTCGGCTGTGCATGTCCAGTGGGAAATGCTGCCCTCGGGGGCACAGGGCTCGGCTCCTCCCCTCCTGAGCTCCTCTGCGTCCTCATCCCACCCGGGGGACACGCCCTGTGCCCTCTGGGGCCGCGACACCACGGGTGCCCATGGACTCATCCCAGCGGGTCCGTCCACATGCCCTCACGCCGCGACTTTCCCTTTGCACCTTCAAGAGCCACAGCCTCTGCCCAAGAAGGGGGCCTTCTGGCGACAGGGCCCCGACGGGAGGAATCTGACACTTGATAACAAGGAACTTACAAGTCCTGAGGCTCTACTTGACGGCAAGGCCAGCGTCTGCAGCAGTCACAGGGCTCTGAGGCT
Organism: Talpa occidentalis; assembly: GCF_014898055.3. Taxonomy (NCBI): domain Eukaryota; kingdom Metazoa; phylum Chordata; class Mammalia; order Eulipotyphla; family Talpidae; genus Talpa; species Talpa occidentalis. The sequence goes on along the minus strand of NW_023604295.1, from coordinate 147,934,652 downwards.
GACATTCGGTGGACAGCGCCCAGGCTGCTCACGCGAGAACAGAGGCCGCCCGGATCTGCAGGCCGACCACGGCATCAGCACCACGATGGAGATTATAACGCTGGCTATTCTTGATACACTTCACCAGACTGTTTTAAGATCTAGGTGTTTCTCCTCATTGCAATAGACTGTTTGGTGGCTGCTGACGGGGCTTATCCCTCAGTCACATGTTGACACATGTGACTCCGCAGCCACACACCAGCTGGCCGCGCCGCCCTGTCATAGACCAGGAGACCCGGGCGTGGGGCAAGCAGGCGCCCCGGGCAGTCCAGACGCTGACGGGGCCGGAGGCTCGGCCAGCCCAAGGCCGCTCCCCTGTCATGCCAGCGACTGAAAATCTTCATCTGTTTCCTAATAACTCATTCCTGAACTCAAACCCCACTCACGGCAGACAGAATCACCAGCACACGTTTTCACATGTATGACTAATTAGGCCATTTGCTTGATTACGCAGGATAACGAGGTCTATCCCTAGATCAGGCCTTCAGCATCATGGAGACAGGGCCCAGGACGGGCCTAAACCCCAGATCTGGGGTTCCCAGGTCGTCCGCTCTGTTCCCCACGAGATAGCAGAGCAGCCTGGACATGCCACAGCCTCGGGCCCGATGACTCCACAGGTCCAGAGACAAAGACGTCAACGTGCTCCCGAAGGGGACCGGTCATCACCCCTCACTCAACTAGCCCGTCCCGGCGCAGTGTCAGTTCCTTTCCCTGGGCGCCCGACCACCGTCGTCCTCAGCGGGGACACCACCATGGCCACGCCAGCAGGGACCCTCCAGTGCCCGCCCCCCTAAGCCTATCCCCCCACCTGCAGAGGCCCAGTACCCCCGGCCAAGGCTGCAGTGACCAGAGCAGGCCCTGCAGTGCCTGCAGGTCAGTGTGCAGACGAGCTCTGGGGGACGGGGTGCCACGGATGGGCTCGCCCTCTGTGCCCCCCACAGCCTCAGCCCGACTTGGGTCCCCCAAGGAGCCACCTGCCAGGCAAAGCACCGCACAGCTGGAGACCTGGGGCAAAGGCCCAAGAGCGGCCCAGAGGGATTGGGGTCGGTGAGGTTTGTGGAAGTCGCAAACAGGTGTCCCCACCCCCTCTGGACACCCCAGCCATGCTCCCTCGTGTGGGCGCCGTGGAAGTAGAGTCCAGGGTCCATCAGACTTTTCCATCTGTGATGACAGGACTGAGGGGCAGAGCCAGGCGCACCGCAGGGCACCCCCCAGGCCTGATGCTGTCGGGGAGGGGGCGCTTGTGTGTGCTGGTGACCCCGATACTCCGAGATCTCCACTCCGGTGACGGCTCTAATCCCTGCACGACAGCTTCCTCTCCCTCACCGGACAGACTTGGGGGCTGAGGATTGTGTGTCCGGGCCCCCGCAGAGATTGGCCGTTGCAGTCTGTGGCTCCTGCGCGCTGACCACCCCCATGTCCGCAGGCAGCGGGGCGGAGGGTGTCTGGTCGGCGAGTCTGACTTCTTCGCCTCCAGTCCCTGCAAACAGGGAGAGCTGGGCCGGACGTGGAGACAGGCTGGGAGCGCTGCGGCCACCGGGGTCAGCACCACAGGCGAGGCTCTCGGGTCGGCCCCTGGCCCAGCGGGGGCCGCTGCCACCCCAGGCGTCCCCCGAGGGACTCCCTTCACCTCTCCTGGGGGCAGTTCTTGAATGAGGCGGAAGGAGAAGCAGGACATGGGAGTTCACAACAATCCTCCTGGCAGTGTCCCGTGGCCAAGCCCTTTGGTGACTCGCAAGGGGGCGGACAGAGGACAGCAGAGCACCACGAGCGGACGCACCTGCAGCCCCGGACACCCGGAGGCGTCGCCAGGGGCTGTTAACGCGCATTGTTCCCAGGGCAGCACTGGCGGCTGCAGCATCCTGAGGCCAATCCTTGCATTTCAATAGCAGAGGCGACATTCATATGGAAAGCATATCACCGACCGATTGTCTTTCTCTTCCTGACGCTCATGCTGGAGGGGGACTGGCCTCAGTCCCGTCCTGGCGATGGATTCTGCAACCTCTCTCCTCCCGCAGCGCAGAGTCGCCACCCTCCTCGCGATGGGTCATCTGGACAGATCCCCGCCGACCTGCACGGAGGATGCCCAGCCTCGCGACCCTTCCTCGGTGGGGCTTGATATACTGTGGTCGTTCTGCTCCAGGAGAATTCCTGGAGAACTCCTGCTCCAGAACTCCTGGTTCTGGAGAATTCCAGGCCAAGCGGCATCCGGTGGCGTCTGCATGAGCCAGGCTGCCTTGGTTCCCGGAGGACCCTTATTTTTAGAAAACTAAACTTCCGAGGTGATGTCCCCTAAGCAATTGGATTAGACGTGTCCAGGGTGGCCTGCCCTTAGGTCTGTAACAAAGGGAGTGGCCTGGTGATGCCCCTGAGCTGGGAAGTCCAGGGCACAAAACACTGGAGGCCCCCGGAGCGCCCTGGCCGCCCGCACCTGCCCGTTCCGCCTCAGGGGCTTTGCCCGGCCCTGGCCCTGAGCTTGTCCTTCCGCGCAGAGGAGGCGGATTCCCCACGTAGGTGACGCCCAGGGTCAGTCCTGACCTTCCTCTGGGAGGGCGGGCGGGATGGGGGGCATCGAAGCAGTGTCAGCTCATCACGTGACTCCTGGGCACCCCTTAGGGCACTCGGGGATCCTGCCCCGGGGTCACTGTGGCCTCCGCAGCAGGTCGGGCCGGTTGTCCTCGTGGGCGAGCCAGTCCAGCCGCGCGTCCCCCGCCACGTGAGAACAGCTGCCCGCGAGGACGCGCCCAGGACTGACCTGACTGGAGGCGCAGGTCATTTTCCAAACGAAATGGACTTACACATTCATCTTAGACCCGAAACCTGCTTTCAGAAATCATTCCTTCAAGGCTGATGCCAAATTAGCCACTGAGATGTGCTCGTCTCAACCCTGGAGCTGCTTCTCCAACACGCCAAGGACGGCGGCGCCCAGGCCGCTGGCGAGACGCACCTGCTCCGCGCGGCGGCCGCACCTGCTCCGGCTGCCTTGAAGGACGAAGCCAGCGCCGCCCCCAAAATACACGGGGCAAGAGGACCCCTAATTACTTACAATTGGCAGCAGTATAAATCGAAATTCCGGGTTTGTTCAGCTAAAATTTTACTCTGAACAAGCGTAAGTCCTATTTCCTGGCCGGTGGCTCCACCGCAGACCAACTATCTTCTCACACGTACAGACTCCGAGTTGCCCGTGGCCCACGCCTGCGGCCCGGGGAGACCCTGGCCTGCCCCGTGGGAGGCCACGTCTATTTCTCACTCTCCTGTCGCCCACAACTGCTGGCGCCGCTCCCCGAGGACCGGGTCCCCCGCCCGGGCCCTGTCCGGGCCGTAGCTCCCAGGCGGCCGCGCGGCTGGCTCCTCCCGGGCGCGGGGTGAGCGGCGGGTCCCTGCGCAGCTTCGCTGTCCGTTGCTCCTTTCAGAGCAGACCTGCGCCCTGGGTGCTGGCGACACCCGGGGAGGGGAGGTCAGTGTAAGGCGCTCGTTTAGCCTCTGGATCCCCCCGCTGCCCTGAAGACTCCCAGCAGGTCCTGGCCCAAGGGTGGGGTAGAGCCCTCGCGGGAACAAGCAAACACGGGCGGGAAGGGCAGAGCCCTCAGCCTCGAGGAGCTCGTGTCTCAGCAGCGGGCGCGGCTGCTGGCAGGACGCGGGGCCGGGGGCGGCACCGGGGTGCTGGGACAGCGCGTGACCCCTCTGGCCGCCAGGGTCTTCGTGCCGCGCGGCCAGCACCGCGCTGGACGCCCAGGGCAGCGAGGGCGCGGGGCTAACGAAAGGCAGCTCTCCGGGCCTCGCCTGGACACGCGGCGAGGCAACATGTCCACCCCCGGGTCCCACGATGCTCTGAGAGCCACAGAGAGCGTTTTCTCCAAATGCCGGACTGGGAAACGATGGTGACTCGAAAAGTTGTGCTTTGTCAAGTAAATGAGATAAGAAGCCCGCCGGCGTCTACAGCTCACGCGCTGTGACCGTCTGGGGTGAAGGGCCGAGATTCCGGCGCGGGTCACGCGGGGAGGCGGCCGCCCTCGCGCTCCGGAGCTCTGAGTTAAACAGGAAAACGCTCCCGCACGCGAGCCAAGGCGAGGCTCTGCCCCGTGACCCCCAGACACGCGGAGCAGCCGCCGCGAGGGGCGAGAGCGCAGCTGCGGAGAGGGGCCCTCTGTGTCCCGCAGGGACGCACAGACGCGTCCAGCGGGGTCCCCTTCTCCCTGGTGAGACGGACTCACGGGGGCCGAGCTGTGGACACAGGCGATGGCTACGAGGTCGGCGCTGGACGGAGGTGGGCGGAGCGGGGAGAGACCGGCGGGCGAGGCTCAGTCCCAGCCAGACCAGGCCAGGCCTGCGTCCACACGGCGCTGGGGGACCGGAAGGGGCGCCCCTGCTGGACGGCCCGGCCCAGGGCTCCCATTGGGGCGCCTGCCTCGCGGGGGGCCAGCCTGTGCGAAACTTAAGCTGGACGGTGCTGAACACAGGGTGAGCACCTGCTCCTGGTGCCGGGAGGGACCCAACGCCCCTCAGCCGGGATCTAGCCTTTGGGCGTAGTCGGCCATCGGGAAATCCCCAGCAGGGCACTGGGAGGCAACGTGCGGTCGCCGAGGGGGTGTTTTAAGGGGGGTTAGCCCAGAAGACAGGCTCGTCCCACCCGCTGAGGGGGAGACGGCATCTGGGGGAGGCGCTGCGTGTGATCAGGGCTGCGTTGTGCAGGCGCCCGCGTCGGGAGGGCGTCCGTCCTGGAAATACCACGAGTGTTGCCTGATCCTACGAATTTTTCCACCCCGTGCAATTAAGCCTCTTAACACAGAAAAAGAGTCTTTGTGTTCCTGGCATATTTATATGTGCAGATTTATCTTTTCAGACTTACTTTGCATTTGTCCGAGGAAGGCACTTGGTTGAACAGGAAATATTTGCTGAGATCTGAAATTAGAAGTGAACGTGAGAACAGCGGGGACGCGAGGGCCGGGGCTGTCTCACCGTCTGGGCGAGCCCCTGGTGCCGACCGCGCGTGGCTACAGGAGTCAGCCCGCGCCCCCCACCCGAGAGCGGCAGAGCCACACGCGCCCGCACCCGGCGGGGCTCCAGGAGACGGGCTTCGCTGCGCCCGTGCTGCAGACAGCATCGCCTCCTTTCCAGAAATTTCTATTTCTATTCGGTTACCTTAAGGACACCTTTCCAAGGCCAAGTGCGTCTAACGTGAGAAGTCTAAACGGCCACGGAGGGTCTCACGGAAGGGAAGGAGAAAGGAGCGAGTCCGTGTCACCGGAATTCCCCCTCGGGTCACCTCAGGCCGGAACACAGACGCTGCTCCCCGGGCCCCGCCGGGGACGCCGCAGGGGCCTCCGTCGACGGCCGCGACGTGGAGCGCAGGCCCCGGCTCCTCCGGGCTGTGTCACGAGTGGTTAAGAGCAGAAGAAACCAAAGCAATCCAAGCCTGGGAAGCTAGTCAGTAAAGTGCAGAAACACACACAGTTTCCATCTAAATCCAGCCTCGCTCACGCTCCAGCGGTTGTCAGTACCGTCCCACCGTCCGTCCTCGATTCACAGCCGCCGGGCTTCAGGCTGCAGTTGGGGGGAGACCCCGGGGGAGGGGGGCGGGGCAGGGACAGGCAGAGGCGGAGGAGCGGGCGGGCCGGGCGGGACTGGGGACACCCTGGACCCCCGGGTCCCACTGCCCTCAGCCCGAGGCCACGAGCTGGGGGTCCAGGCAATGTCATGAGCTCAGAAACAACTGACCCATTTCCTGGGGTCAAACCCTCAGCCCAGGGGGCCAGGCGCCCCGCCCAAGCCTGGCAGGGGAGGCTGCGTCGGGACCGGGGTTCCCGGGAGGGAGTCGGGCCTGGCCCTGTGGATTCAGGCCCGTCCCTGCCTTGGCAGGTGGGGCCTGCGCCCTCCAGACCCCTGCACAGCACACGGACAGCCTGGGGCACAGACGCCCAGGGACAGGGGGCTCGCCTGCTGGACGGTCCCCATCCCTGCAAACGGGTGACGTCACGCCCGGCACGGCCCAGCAGGCGCTTCCTGGGAGACCGGCCAGATCCGGGGGCGCCTGAAGCACTGAACTGGCTCTGAGATCTGCGGCTGCCACCTTCAAGTTCTTCTTTTAAACCTAATTTATTGTTTAACCGAAGCCGCATCACTCTACAGTGCTATAAAGGCCGGCGTGGGCCACGAGATCAGCGGGTGTCCACGGTGCTGCTGGGCCTGCGCCCCCCGTGCCTGCCCCACACCCCACTTTCTCCTGGCGAGGGCTCGCTGCTCGCTCATCCGCGGAGGGGACGGTGAACCTGCGGGCGACCTCTGCATTTCTTTTGCAAATGACCTTGAAAATTGCGGCGCTGCTGCTCTCGGCTGTAGAGAGAAGATCGTCGTCCTCTCTGCAGGAAAATGATACTCTTGAAATCTGCGGCGCTTACTGGAGGCGTGTCCCGAGAAACGTCCTTAATTACCGAGTCCCAACCAGCCCTCCGAGAGGCCAGTCTGGGGGTGTGCGGAGGGGCCCTTCCTCCAAGGCCCAGTCAAGAAGAAACAGAGGAACCTGTTCTTCCTTTAACAGAGGGGGCGTCCGCAGCACGAGGGCAACGCCAGGGCTTCCCGGCAGGCCCTGAGGAATCTGCTCATCAGCGCCGTGAGGAGGGCTCGGGAGCTGACCCTAGAGAGCTGACGTCTGGCAGCCGCTCTGCGGGAGGGAGTTGGGGTTCGCGCTCAACTGAAGACACCGACGCCGGGCGGGCCCAGAGGACCAGCAGGAACCCGAGCGGCCCCTCCCCCGCCCCGGTGACTTCACAGCACCCCGAGCGCGTTCCTTGTCCCCCAAGAGCCTCCCGCGGGAGAGCGCAGGCAACGCGGAACCCACGGCACCTTCGGGGTGCGCCGGGGTGACTCTGTTACTCAGCAGACAGCGCCTGAGAGGTCCCGTGTGAACGCGGGGCCGGGTGGGTCCCCGAAGGCGGCACCATCTGCCGGGGACCCCACCGGGGGGCAGAGACAGGGCAGCGCCTGCGTCCCCCCACCTGTGCCCCCAACGCGGCTCCCGCGGAGAGGATTCCCGGGACAGCCCTGGAGTCCTGCCCAGCGACGCCGCACAGCTGTGAACAGGACTTCACCCGTTAAATACGCCCAGTGTTGTTGTTGTCATGTGTGTTCTCGGCGGCTCTCACGCTGGCGCGTTGCCACGGTTACCTTCCGACGCCAGCACTCACACCTGCTGATATCCGGAAGCTAGAGGCTCCCCCAGCGAGGAGAAGGGGGAGCAGGAAACCCCCCACTGGCTGATGCCGTTGCATTGCACCGCATTAGTTCACAAGAGTCAGTGTAGTTTCTCGTTTCTTGAGGGAGAGAGCAGAGAAGGCCGGAGACCCCGCGCCCTGCCAGCTCGCGTGCACGCGGGACGCTGCCCCGCCAGGGAGGGGCGGGCGCCCTCCCTCCTCCCTCCTCCGCGCCGGCTCTCCGGACGCCGGTCAGCCCTGACGGGAGGGACGCCTCTGTCCTTGCGGACGGTCACACTGGCATGTGCCTCCGGTCGTGGCTTCCTCTCGGCAGCGGGAATCAGCTGCCCTCCGGGCGCTGACTCTGGGCCCCGGCCGGGTGCCGCGGCCTGCTGTGACCGGGCAGCTGGGGGCAGCGGCCACCTTCCAGCCCGCGGCCTGCGCGCCCTCTGGCCCGTGCTCCGCTCCCCGCCTGGCCCTCCTCCCCTTCAGACTCTCGCCCATCGCACCTTCTCCTCGGCCTGCCCTGACCTGCCCGCAGGGCCCCTCCGGCTCCGCCTTGCCCCGTCCTGCTCCTGTGCAGGGCTCTGTCCTCAGCTGCCTGACCCTGCGCCGCTGCCTCCCCGCTGCTGCCTCCCCAGCGCACAGGGCGACGCCTGCCCGTCCCATCGCGGCCGTGCCAAGGCCTGCCCTGGGTCTGGCCGCGGTGACCCCTCGGGCGGGCGCTGACAAGAGCCGCTTCAGATCCGAGTGGACGCGGGAGGCAGGCGTGCGTGAGGGCAGCGCTGGGGACGGGCTCAAGGCCTTCCTTGGCCTCTCAGGCCAGTCCTACCACCAGAGCCCCCCAGCGCCTGGTGAGGCCCGGCTTGGGGGGTCAGGGGTGAGGGGGCGCTCTGCCAGGGGGGCTTCGAGGAGCTCCTGGTAAGCAGTGAGAAAGATGCAGTCTCTCCGGTGTGCTAAGACCCCTTCCCCGCCCAAGCTCTGGCCAGCAAGCGCGAGTGGCCCGTGGGCTCTGCTGGATTGATTAGACACTGATAGCCCTTACATCACAGCCAGTGACAGGCATATTCTCAGCCGCTGGACACACACTCAAGGCGGCGGCGCGCAGGTGCTTGTGGAAAGCTGTCCTCGCAGCTTCCCCGCCAGTTTTCTGCAGACGACTATAAATCAGTTTTTAAAAACCAGAGAGGAAGAGCAACGTGTAAAGGCCGAGGGAAGAGGCGACACCACAGAAAGGGGGGGCGGCTCACGTGAGAGAAGGGGCAGGGCGTGACCCCCCCCACCCCGCACCGCGGGCGCATGGGGCTTGGCCACACATTCTGCTCAGTGTCTTGGTTCCTGGCACGTGATGCCACTTGCATTTTCCACGCCCTTTCGGTGCCCCAAACACAGGGGCTGGCGGGATGGACGGTGGCGCTGCCGTCAAGCCCTCGCCTGCTGAACTCCTGCTGAGAAGGCCCTGAAGACCCGGGCCTGCCCCCCGCCCGCCCCCAGCTGGGGGGCTCCGCACCACACGGGCGGACGGACATTTCCGTGTGGACGTTGGAGATTCGCCAACACGCGTGTCATCCCATGCGAGTGTCTGAACGACTCTCCTGACCTACTGGTCTGAAGACACGTTTATGTCTCCAGATGTCAAGACACGGCCGCTCCCCGTGATGTTGTCCTCATGGGCTACTCCGGGGCAGGCGGGCAGCGTGAGCCGCGGCTGCTTAAGTGTCTGTGCACCTTCCGGAGAGAATCTGAACTGTCAGGGCGCGGGTGGCGGCGTGGAGGGAGGGACGGAGACGGAACGGCGGCCGGGCGGTGGCAGGGCACGGGCTCTGTCAGCGCAGGACTCGTGCTTCTCTGGAAGTGATGACGAATAGAGATTGTCATCAGCAATTAAACTGTAATTGATGGACAGACATGGGAACCATCCAGGAGACAGAACCAACCGGAAAGGAGAATTTCAGTTTTGTTCTGTTCCTTCAGCAGACAGAGCAAGGGGGAGGAGGACGCAGGAGTTGAATCAGGACACAGGTCAACCCCCCCCCCCCCGCCCCGGGCCCTGGCCCCCTCTGGCTCCCTCTGAATCCCCCTGCGCCATCTTGCACACACCCACGTGCCGCGCCAGCTAGGCCAGGGGGCGTATGAGGCGCAGCCCTTGGGTGCAACAGATGCCTTAGTTATATATTTTCCTTTCCTAGTTATTAAAACAAAAACTGAGATCAGGAGGATATAAACTGCAGGGAGCTGAGGGGGAGGCGTGCAGGAGACAGGCTTGCTTCACAGAGTCCACACACCCTCCTCTCACTCCATGACAACCCCTCGGAGCTTGACCACCTCAGGAACTGCAGGCTGCCCACCCAATAATCAGTTTTAAAATTCTTCATTACTCATAAAACCCAGTTTTGGAGGGAGCGCCAAGCTTAACATCTGGAGACTCCCAGGTGGAATGCACCACACGGTGGGATGTTATCAAGTAGCTCTTTACTTGGATGGAGTTTTTGGAAACGGTTAAGTGGGGCCTTCACGCAGACAGGCAGTGGCACACTCGGGCCTCTCCTCTTTACACTTTCTTCACGTCAAGGGTGCGTGCGGGACGGCCGGTGGTGCAGCTGCCGCTTTTGCACCACAAGGGAAAGACAAAGAGAATTGTAGGTGCTACGGTGCAGACCTGCGTGAGCTGCTGAGCCAGTGGCGACACCCGCCGGCTCCAGACCCGCATCCCTGGGACAGACACAAGAGTCCGAGTGTGCTTCAGCCACTGTTGCCTTTTTCCTGCATCCATGTTTATAAGCTGGAAAACTCTCCACGCAGAGAGACTCTTCTGAGCTACCCTAGCATCATGCCTGGCGCTGGATAAATATCGAATAAACATTAATCAAGAGAGCACACCAGTCAGCATGTGCCCTGCACACCCTCCGCCTTCCTTTCTCTGAACCGAGCAGATCCCTGCCTCGTCTTCAAATGCAGAGGCGCTGACGTCTCTAGACAGCCTGAGTTCTCAGTACCCCGGGGCAGAGCAGCCATTCTCGCTTCAATAGTCACAGTCTAGTGGCTTCCTGTTTTTCCACCCTAGACTTTGCCATAGTATGTGTTTTTATCCATGTGAGTGTGTCCTTCGTCAGCTGCTTCAAGCACACGTAGAATTCATGTTCCCCTGCATCCCCGAGCTTAGACAGCTGAGGTGCTTGTCAACACAGTCGATATCTAATGCGTATTTGTTCACAGGATTGAGGTGTTCATAAGGTCCCAAACACTAGACGGGGCGCTGGCAGGCGGGAGGGGAAACATGCTGGTACTTGCACCTGGAAAGCACCAGCTGTGGCGAGGGCCTGCTAGTCCTGAGCCGCCGGCTCGGCCGCCATCTCGCTGCCTGCGGCTCTGCCTTCCTGCACGAGGCCACGGCCGCCCGGGCACCCGGCCAGAGCCAAACCGCACAAGAGGCTTTCAAACCCCCCAAGAGCTCACCGCCGCCGGGGCCACCCCCGGGCGACGGCCCGGCCCCGGCGCCAGCGCAAGTCGGCGCGACCCAGGGCGGGTCACTGAAGGTTTGACCTTGAGCGACACATCGCGGCAGACATTTTTCAGCATGAGAAGTTTTATGAAAGAGACGGAGCTCATGGGGCCATGTATTTTAATTTTATGATACCGTCTCTCTGTGCCCTTTCTGTTACGGCTTATTATTTCACAGCACAGTTTTAAACGACAACTATTTTTAACTATCCAGGGAAGGGTTGAATAATTTTCTCTTTTAGAAAATTAAATATTACCATTTTTCTTCATCTCCTGTATAATCACGGGTTTGTACTTCGCCTCACTTTAAATTGATTATGAATTCGTTCTTTAATAGTTTTTAAAAATGCACATATTCCTGGTCATTTTAATATTTCTTCCCCCCTTTTGAACACAGTTATGCATAAAGCGCGCTCCATTATGTTTTCTGAATCCGGAATTAGAGGCTGATACAAATCTGGTCCTGCTGGATTAAAACACAGGCGACGACACTGTCGCGGTGGGCGGCGGGAACGCGGCCGGCGGCAAGCACCCGCCATGGCCTCAGCGGGCCTGCCGGACGTCCTCCTGCTCTCATCCCCCTGCTGGCCCGCGGCTGGACGAGCCCTGGGGCCTCAGGGCTGCACGGGGCAGCTGACCACAGCACGCTCTGCCTGGCCTGGGCGCCTGCAGCCTCTGCCGAGGGTCATGGCAGCCACGGCCACAGCCCTCTCAAAGGTGACGGTTTTCAAGATCATGCGTGTCCCACTTGGTTTGGGCTGTTCGGACGTGACACCACAGGCTGCGCCTGAGCAGGGTCATCCCCTGGGGCTGGGGAGCTGTCCAGGGCTCGGGGCGCCGGGATGGCCTTCCTCTGCGTCCTCCAGGCCCGGCCGGGCGCTGGCCGGTGGGGGCGAGAGGGCAGCGGCCTGCTTGCTCTCCTCATGGGGACACAGTCCCACGTGGGCCCCTCAGTCCGTCCTTCCTGAACACCTCCCGGAGGCCCCACCCCTAGACACGCCGCTGGGGGCATCAGCACAGTCGGGGTGGCAGGAACATTGACACCCAGATGGTGGCCAGCGGGCTGTCAGTGGGACCCACGCCGGACACCATGGACGCAGTGGACACCCCCGTCTGCTGCCCCGGGCTGGCGTGGCTCCAGGCTGCTCTACAGAGGAACCCGCCCGCACGCGGTGCGCTCCGCCCCAGCTTTTATTTAGGAGTTAAGGAGATTTCCTGGGGAAGCAAGTTTGTTAGGGTGCAGCTCATCGAAGGGAACCCCCAAAGACCCTGCGCTCCAGGAAGGAGGAGCCCCGTCGCAGGAGCCCCAGAACGCCAGCGCTCCTGAGTTCCTCAGCACAGCTCCCCACGCGACGGACCCTCCCCGAGCTCCGTCCTGCCCACAGCAGGTGTCGGCCCGAGGTGGGTCCGCCGTGTTGATGCGCACCTGGGCTTCCGGCCCGGCCAGTTTGGATGGACTGTCCCCCACGCGTGTTCTCCCCCGTGAGGAGAGGGAGCGTGGCAGCAGGGGCCACCGGCCCAGACCCCACAGACAGGCCGTGAGCCCTGCAGGCTCCGCGACCCGGCAGTTACGCCGGGACATCCCGAGCTGAGCCTCGCTGCCGCCACCCCCGCTTCAAAATAACCCTTCGTGGGGATCCTATGACCCCCGAGCCTTTCCTCACGGTTCAAAGTGAAATGTGCTTGTTCACGATCTCTCGAGGGCTCGCCAGTCACGCTTCGCGTCCCAGTGTAGGGCGGCCTCGTGTAAGGATGCGTCCGACATCTCAGACGGCGGAGTCCTCGCCCCAAGCACAGCCGGCCCTGCCCAGCCCTGTCCTGCACCGCACGGCACGCTCAGGGCACCGGGGCGCGGGTCGGGGTCTTCACACACACTCGCCGGGCACGCGCAGACACTCGCCGGGCACACGGGCACCAGCGTGGGGAAGAGCTCCATGGGCCTCAGGAATGCCCAGGATGGGCACGGCAGGTGCCCACTGTTTGGTATCTTGTCCTCAACGTTGTTTCTGGAATGTAGCCCCAGGGAGAGCCAGAGCTCGGGCCCTTCCACAGGTTCCGTGGCTGCTTCCGTGTCTCACCTTTACAGCCAGAGGCGCAACGGCCACCGCCACCCCCCAACCCCCGCACGGCGGCTCCTGGCGTGTGTCTGAAACGGGAATGCTGAGTTCTGAGCGCACCATCTCCAGCTCCACGGGGCACCCCAGACTGGCTGCCCTTGGGCATCAGCCGGCTGGGCAGAAGCGGGCGGGCGGGCGGCTCTGGGGCCCCGGGCCGCTGTCTGCCGCCCCCAGGCTGGACGCTGCAGGCTGGTGCTGCAGGGAGGTTGTTATTCGCACCTGCACCCGCCTTACTATTCTGGCCACTGATCAGGCATTTCCATTTGACAACTGAACACTGAGTCCATGTTCTCTGACTCTTCTGTTCAGACCTTTTGCCCAATTTTTGACCAAGCGTTTACTGACCTGCACACACAATTGCACGTGCTGTTCTGACACAGAGACAACAGCCGTCTCTGTGCTTTACGCAGGGGCCGCGCTTGCAGCTTTATATAAAACTGTCTGTGTCCCTAACACTAGCTTTCCCTTCAAAGGACAGATTTTAAAGTTTGTTTTGCACGGCAGCGAGAGGGAGGCCTCCTTGGTTACACAGTGTTTACCTGGCACGTTCCTTCCCACTCCCTAAAATCCCTCGCTGTCTGTTATCTCCTGCAAAATTTATCATTATTTTTTTTTAATTGTACGGAACAGTCCCTATGTGTATTGTGAATTTGGAATTTCAAATACCCTGTTGCTGTGCCACTTATTATACACCTTCCAGAAGCTTCTGATCCTTACCGTTCTGTCTTTGTCAGTCATTTTCCCCCTTAAACTCAGTCTTCCCCTCCACCGGCTTGCAGGTGCACATTCTGTCTCTGACGCAAACGTAGAGCAGGAAAGTCGGGAACAAGCAGAACAGAGCTGGCCGCGCCTCACCCTCCTGCTTTGCAAGAACGAGGCCCCGGGAGGGCGTCCCCGCCCCTCCGCCAGACCAGCCGCCCTGGCGTCCGGGCCCACCCGTCTGTCTGGGCCTTTCCCCGCGAGGGGCCGGGCGACGGGGGCTTCCTGGGAGCCGTGTTAACTATGTTCTTCCTCTGCTCCTGCACAGCGACACCACTGACGTTCTTTTCCGCTGAAGGCCTTACGTGCCTAGCGTGCTCTGTCCCGATGCAGCAGATGGCAGATCCCACGTAGAGTGTGTGCAGCTCTGGGGGGCCGGGGGTACCCCCCACTCTGCCCGCCAGCACTACCAAGGGACGGTCCCTCCCAGTAGCAGTGGCGGTGAGACCGCTCGGTGAGGAGCGCTGAGCCGCCCGAATCGCCGCCTGTGCACGTTCACAGCAGCAACCGCAGCCCCGTCTCAGCCAGACGGCGGGTCAGAGGGCGGGACACAGTCTGCTCTGTGTAAGGACCAAGTTTTCCTGGCGTGGAGATCAATTTCCATGCAAAAGCAATGTTCTTTCTTATGGGATCACTTGTCCCTAATGCATTTATTCGAAAATGATTATGTGAAAGTAATTTACCGGCCACTTATGCATTTCAGGATTTGCTAAACAAACAACAAACCAAAGAAATAGCAGATGCCCAGTGACGCCCAGTGATGCCCAGTGACACCCAGAGGAGTCACCCATGGGTTGGGGGGGGTTCAGCCTCCCCGCAGGGGTTCTAATCCCAGTCGCAGGTTGGCACCAGTGAGGGTAACGCGGCCTCCTGCCGGGAGAGATCTCTGCTCTAGCTCCTGACCCCGCCCGCCTCTCTCCGACCAGGAAAGTCTCCATTTCGTGCAGCCCCACGGACAGGCCTTTCCACCCGCGGGGCAGGGCGCTGCAGCCAGGCTACTCCAGGACCTGCGATAAAGTCAAGTCGATCTTTACATTTATTTGGGTGAATTTTGCTTTTTAATAGCATCATATTAAAAATCAGTATAGCCCCACCCCTGGCAGAACCAGCCTCTGCTCGCAACAACTTCATTTCAGGGGAAAACACAGGGAGACAGCGAATGTGATTCAAGGCTCTGATCTGCTCGACACACAGCACGCGGAATTTCCCTCTCATGTGGAATATTTATCAGGAACGAGCACCCAGGCACAGTCATCCTATTGCGCTAACATTTCTAAGTCATCCCTTTTTGATGTAATAGTGCATTACAGGAGTCTGAGTTTTAAAACAAAAAAAAGGAAGGGGGAGAACTGGGTTTCAGAAGGACAGCTGGAAAGGAGCGACTTCCTCTGAGTATTTTCCATATGAAAAGCGGGGCTAGTGGGTGCGGACCCAGAAAGGTTTCTAAGCTGACAAGTTGGATTTCCTAATAACCCCCCCCAGTAAAAAAACAGCTCCCCAATGAGCTGTCTGCTCCCTCCAGCCCCTGGCCAAGAGCAGCAGCAGAGCAGAGAAACGTTGCTCTGTCCGCACTTGGGTCAAATGAAGACAAATGCAGGCGCGCGCGGGGCCGTGTCTAGATCTGTGAGACGTTGTTTCTTGGGCATTAATTCAGCCCTGAAGCTGTCTGATGTGACAGCTCGTTTCCTTCTGTGACACCTGTTATCAGAAACTTTGATGTCTTTATTGGGGGTGAATCATCAACAGTCTTGAGAGCCCCAACAGCCGTCACTTCAGCACCCCTGCGGGCCCCACCTGAGCCCCCAGCACCCCTGCGGGCCCTACCTGAGCCCCCAGCACCCCTGCGGGCCCTACCTGAGCCCCCAGCACCCCTGCGGGCCCCACCCGAGCCCCCAGCACCCCTGCGGGCCCCACCTGAGCCCCCAGCACCCCTGCGGGCCCCACCCGAGCCTCCGCCAGCTCTCT
This sequence comes from Talpa occidentalis, assembly GCF_014898055.3. Classification (NCBI taxonomy): domain Eukaryota; kingdom Metazoa; phylum Chordata; class Mammalia; order Eulipotyphla; family Talpidae; genus Talpa; species Talpa occidentalis. Next base: position 147,919,081 of record NW_023604295.1, on the reverse strand, counting down.
GCAAGGGCGAAATCATACCATGTCAGTTTCCTCTTCTTTTTCTATTTGAAATGATGAAGATGAAAGCTAACTCCACCCTCTAGTATCTGGAGGGCCTGAGTCGTCCATGTGTTTTCCAAATGAAAATCCTGCGGTGCTCAAAAAACATTCCGCTGGCACTGTTTGGGCCAGGATGACCAGAACAAGGGCAGTAAAACCCCTGATTTCATGAAGTATTTATCGACACACCTAATGTGATTTGGTGGGACGCGAAGCGTGGCCTCGGGAGACGGGATCTTGAAATGGGGTGCTGCTGACCTGTGGCTCTGTGGACACCGGCACCTCGCTCCGTTCTTCTCTCTGAACCTCACGTGGGATTACAGGGGACACAGGGGATAGAGTAGCTCAAGGGCCTCACCCCTCCGCCTGACACCGAGCTTTTGTGCAGCAATTTTATGCTATTACATCAGAGTGACGGCGGCTCCTGGGGTCACCCTATGCAGTCAGGACAGTCCCAGACGCCGCTGTCACGGTGCATCACATGGCGAGCGCCAAGGCCGCCCTCCAGCCAGCGGTCAGCTGTGCCCCTTCTGTGATGAGATGTCCCCACGCAGTCATTTCCACATGCTACGAGAAACCCCTGGAGGTTGACCGTGTCTCGGGGCACCCAGTTCAATAAACTAACTATTGATCTAAGAACTCGCAGACGATAGCTCCCCTCATGGCTCCAGTCCGTGAACTAACATGCAGCCCCTGGACCTTCGCAATTTCAGTTCTCACAGCTTTACACGCTCGGGGCTGTGCGCCCTGGACTCGGGAGGGCAGGTCCTTCAGCCACGGGGGCGGGAAGGGTCCTTCCCCTTCCTTCCCCACCTGCCGGCGGCAGCTGCTGCCCAGGCCGCTGGGCCTCGAGCCAATGTCCAGGCCCCTAGAACTGGGCCGGTCAGTACCACAGAGCCAGAGACAGACGCGGAGATATCTAGAACTTTCTCTGGCTAAGACTGCTCCACACACTCGGGTAAGTTTATTATCTTTTTCAAACCTCTTCTCTCAACCAAACAGCACGCGTATCAAATGAAGTGCCATAAACCGTGACGGCAGAGAGCGCAGGAACTGGGCGTGACTCCAATCTCCAGACTGGAAGGTCGAGATAAACATTTGAGGAAAAAAATGTCGCTGAGTCAGCAGCAGCCACGGCAGGAAACGCTCGCTAATCTCGCGGCCGGCGCACGTGCCCGGCGCCCACCAGGAGCCCAGGGACGAGCGAGAGCTGAGCCTGCGGCCCCCCACGCCGGTGCTCCCGGGACAAGTCCCTTCCTGACTCGCCCTCGCGCGAGCGCGTCTCAGCCAGACCCCCGGGCCGGGCTCCCCGGGCGCCGCACCCCAGACCCGGAGCTTCCCTGCCTTCCGCCGCCCCCCACAGCCTCCGCGCCCGGGCGCCCTCAGGCCGCGGCTGAGAGAAAACACTGTTTGGCCCTCAACATTAGCCACAACCTTTTGGAAGGTAAAATAGAAAATATTCTCCAGCCGTAAGAGTTAAGACGTAACAACGTGACTTAAAACAAAAGCTTTGCAATAAATTTCAGAGCCGTGAGAGGTCGGTGTGAAGAAAGGGGTCACCCCACCGAGCAGCACGAAAGCTTCGAATCCGTGAGTCCAGCTTCTCCTGGATGCCAGAGCTCCCGCGTCTCGGGCCTAAGCTGGCTGCGGGCCTGGCGGGTCTCCGGAGCGCCTGGGGCGTGGGGCGGAGGGCGCCCCAGCAGCGGGACTCAGGCGGCCCTGTCCGTGCCGGCGCCAGGCTGAGGCGGCCTCGCCCTCCGCGCTCGCCTGTGGTTCCCTCCTGCGCCGAGCCGGCGGGGACGCCGGGCCAGGGGCTTCAGCCCGGTGCTCTCAGCTCGGGGGCGGCACCGGCCTCGTGCACCGGTGAGTCCCTGCCATGGGCGCCGGCGGCTCTGCTGGGCTTTTTAATTTTTTTTTTTACAAAGGCAGTAACACCTGCGGTTATGTTTCCAAATTAAATATTAAAATGTAAGACTATTTTTAGGGTTTTAATGCCCGAAATGAAAAAGGATTTGCTCCTTCATGCCCGGTGTGTACTCCAGGGACACTTTCAGAGCGTCGGCTGGGCACTGCCAGCCAGGCCGTGTCGGGAGGGGCGCCCCGATGCTGGGGCCTGCCTCTGCCCAGCACAGCCTTGCCAGCGTCACGTGGGAACAGCCACACGATGCTGACGGCAGGAGCGGGGCCTCCGGGGACACCCCCGACCCCGCCACACTGGCCTCGGGCCGGGGCAGGCGGCCCTGCGGCGAGGGAGGATGCGGGGGCTGGCGGGTGTGACTGAGTTTCTACGTCTGAACAAAGCGGTGACTGCCACGGGGCCCGGACTCGGCCTGGAGTGAGGATGAGCCTCTGCGGGGAGCGCGTCCCTCTTGGGTCAACGCGGGTTGCTCACTCTCAAGAGAAAGCAGCTCTTGGTGGCAAGGGATGGCGGCTCCCGGCCAGCCGGGCAGTGCCGTCCTCGTGCAGCCTCCGCTCTGCGAGTGGAGAGACGTGCAGCACAGTCATCCCGGAACTGCATTTCATTTACTTGAGAGACAATTGTCCTCATTGGTTGTTTTTAAGGAGTATCGACGTGAACACATGAGGCTCGCAGAGCACCTAAACTAGCCCCAAATATCAAATACCAGCAACAGAGTGATTCCCACAAATGAAGCTGAACCGGTTAAGTAACACAATCCAATGCTCGCACTGGTTCAACCCAATCGACAAAAAATAAATGTCCGCAAATTGTAACGTACTCACACAGGAAGAGACGGCTAATTGGTTGACGAGGGCCTCGTAATTATCCTAATATGTCACACGTCCAGAAACAGATTGCTTTCCATATAAAATTTAAATTCAGGATACACCATACTGTCAGCAAGATCCTTGCTGTTTGGAGAATAGGAATTAGTTCCTCAATCTATTCTCTCATTTTATTCATTTATTCAGTACACGAAAGATTTTCTTTAATGCATTTTCTGATTTCAAAATAAAGTATATGATTAGATATTGTTTCTCCAAGAATTGTACTCAGGCTGCGTTGCTTTTGATATTGATTGCAAGTTTGCTCTTTCAAGGCTGATAATGCAATTTTATCAGGGCCCACGCACTGTTTACCCGGGGCCTTCTGAAAGGGAGACGTGTGTTTTATCTATTTCAAAAAGCCCTCGGTGTCTGCAGTTTGCTGGGAGCTTTGTTCCCGTCTCGCCGTCCTCGTCAAGGCCCCCCACGGCCCCCTCCCCCCGGCACGTGCAGGTGTCCCCTCCGGCCGGGGAGGACGCGGCTTCACACCCAAGTGGCTTGTGTTTCTTGAGTCCATCCGTGAAGTTTACCAACTAGCCAGACGCGTGAACCCTCACCTGGGCGTGATTCCCGCTGAGACGCCGCCAAGACGACCTTCACGGGAACTTGCAGTGTCCACATCTCCGTGGGTCTCATCGGTCTCCAGAATCCACGTCACGCCAACCCTCCCCGCCGCCCCCCGCAGAGCCCGGCGCCGTCCCCCGGCACTCCTGGGGCTTCAGCCCCGACGGTGACAGAGGAGGGCGTTGCCAGGAAAGGGGGCGCTGACTCAAGCTGGGGAAGCGGCTGCTGCCTGCGGGGCCTGGACGCCTGGCGGAGGGGGCACAACTGCAGGGCTGCACGCGGGCAGCGGCCGAGCGCGGGGACTGGACTTGAGCGCCCGGTCATCTGCTCCGGTGACTCCCGCCGCTCCTCTCTCCCTGCGCCCTGGGCCAGCCCCGGGGGACCCCACCTTCCACTTCGGTCCCGCCATGGGGCTGAGACCCTGGGAAGAGACAGACCTGCTGGCAGCCGCTCCCTCTCCCCGAGACTGAACGCGAGCTCCAGGCCGGGGAGACGCCCGAGAGAGAAGTCGTCGGCCCAGCTGGAGAGAGGGGACCCGGCCCGCCACCTCACCGGCCTGCGCTGGCCACTCCCGGGCATCGCCTTGGCCACAGGCGGGTCCTTGCTCAGGTGCTGAACAGAGAGGCTGCGGCGAGTGGTTTGCACGCATGTGCGTGTGTGTGTGCGCGTGTGTGTGTGTGCGTGTGCACATGCAGGTGCTTGCATTGCCTGTCCTGGGAGGGCCACGTCCACTCTCAGTGCCCACTGCCGGAGGCTGTGGGGCCGCCCAGGAGTCGCTGGCGCCCTGGGGGACACGCCAGACTCTTGGAAACATGAACCAGAAAGAAGAGAAGTTCAAACCTCTGGCATTTTCCTGAGAAAAGATGTGGAGTTTTGTGGAAGACTTTCGTGGTTCGCTGGAGAAAACTTGACTGCGGGTCAACGAGCTCTGCAGAGAAGAGACCGAGTTGGGGCAGGGGACCCGCGTGAGCTCTGGCAGGAGAGTGCGGGGGGCCTGCAACGGTCTCTGTCTGAGGAGGGGTTGGGGGGCTGGGGAGAAGCCCGAAGGCACCCAAGACACACTCCACAGCGCCAGCGTGCGCGGCTGCCCGGCGCTGACAGACCCCAGCAGCGTTTAAGGCGTCTTTGCTTCCAGGACGCCCGGCACGGCCGGGACACACGCGTGTAAGCTGAGAGCAGCAGGGTCCGTGCACACCTGGGCCGGCCAGGCCGCGCCGTCTCGCTCGCCCAGACGCACCAGGGCGGCCGCCCGCCCCCCCGTGGGCTCACCCGAGCCTCCGCCGGGGTCAGGCGTGGTCGTGTCCGCCGCAGGGCGGCCTTCGGGACTCAGAGGCGCCTTCTCTGAGGGAAGACGCTGGACCCACTGGCCACCTACAGACACGGGACCCTCCGGCCCCGCGGCCCGCGCTGCCCCCACTGTGAGCGGGCGGGACCCGCAGACCCGCATCCCGGCGGCGCCTCGGCATCGCGTGGGAGGCCCCTGCTCCTCCCTGGGGAGAGCCCCCCGCGTGTCAGGCGTGTGACGGGCGTGGGGCCGGCGCCACGGGGGAGCTCCGGAGAGACGCCCGTCGCCGCGCCCGCCCCGGCTGCTCAGCGCCGCGGCCGGCAGGCGAGGAGGAACCACACGCCGAGCCGCGCGCCCGCGGCAGCCCCACTCCACGCGCCGGAGGGGGGCCCGGAGCCCGTGGACTCGCGAAGCCGCTTCCCGTGCAGACAGGACCGCGGGCGCCGCTGCCAGGACGGCGGTGGCCGCCGCGTCCCTTCCAGCCCTGACTGCCCGCAGCCCGGCGGCAGCGCTGTGGGGGGCAGGCAGCCCCCCCAGACGGCCACCCCGGGGCCCGCGCAGCCAGGGGTCTCCTCCCAGGACCGCCGGCGCCTCCCCACAGCCCAGACCCGAAACCAGGCGCCCCGGCAGGGAAGCCCAGATGCCAGCGACAGAGTTGGATGGAAGCCACGCGCCTCGCGACAGAAGCCGGGCGTCCCTCGGGCTTTTTCACAAACAAGCCACGGGGCTGATTCACGGACACGTGTCTTCCGCAGGCAAGGGCTTTGGGGCTTCAGTTAGGTCAGTAAAAGCCAAACTCTTCCTAGCACGGCGAAGCTATTGCAGATTCATGGAGAATCTACTTGTGTGAAGTCCCGGTTGGGTCTGTATTTCCCTGAGACCTCGCGGCAGACGGGAGGGGAGTGAGGCCCGAGGCTGCGTCCGACTCAGGCCGTGCACACCTGTCCCCTCGACGAGGGACGGTCGGCCCCGCAGGTGGGCTGTGGCAGGAAGTAGGTGGCAGGCAGGAGGACACGCAGGTGATAGCTACCAGGTGGGTGGGCAGGTAAAGAGGGGATCGATCCAGACAGACAGACAGACAGACAGACAGACAGACAGGCATTTCTCAAGAAGCTGCAGTTTCATGCCCTCACAGAGACCACACGCCAGGTAAGACTTTGGTATAAAATCCGGACCCAACAGTATTTTTCATTTCAAAGCAAGAACAATTCAAGTCTCCTGCAGCCGCAGTTCCGTGTCGCCCACCATTTAAAAAAGAATCGACGGCCACCGTTCCCCGTCACGATGGTTCGCGGCCGGAGGTGTGAGCACAGCACAGGAGCGAGATGGAGACACAGGCCGCCACTGGCTCTTTCTCTCTCAAGAGAGGCTTGAGGCCGGGGGCACAGGACATGGGCTTGGACGCCCAACCATCGTCCTTCATGGAAAGGACAGTTGGCGCAAATGAAATGGGAGTATCCGTGGGCGCGCCCGGGCGCACGCCTGCGCACATGTGCACGCGTGTCTCGGAGTCCACGCCACGTCAGCAGTCAGGGACAGCGCTGACCGGGGCGGGGGTCATTGAGGAGTCACCCGGGAAATGCCAGCCCTGCGGCCCTCGCCTCTGGAGAGTGCTGCCTCCCGGGGCGAGCATCCACTCTCTCTGCACCTTCCGTGTCTCCACTAAGGCAGGTATGGAGCCACCTGATGGGGCTATTTTGAGAGATGTGTGATAAGTGAGAAAATTAAATTAATGTTCACATAAGCAACAAATAAACGTCGAGGATAACTATTCACTGTTTACCCGAAATCCAAATTTAACTGGATTTCCTGCCGTTTTATCTGGTAACCCTGGTGATGGGCGGGTTCCTGGGAGGTGACTCCCCACGGACAGCCTGCACCGGGGGCAGTGACGGGGCCTGCGGGCCGCGGCTGGCGCGGGTGTCGGAGGCAGGGCCAGGCCCCCCCACGCTGCCCTGTGAGTGCCCAATGGGGCCTCGCTCTGATATGGAACAAGACTCGTCCTCCCCGCTGAGACCACCGACTACGAGCTGGCGCCCCGGGAGGGCCAGCACACGGGGAGCCGCCATGAGGTCACGCCGCTGCGCTCGAGGCCCCTGGTGGGTGCACGTGGGACCGAGCTGGTTCATCAGTGGGAGCAGCGCCACGGCGCTTGACAGACTCCCGGCGGCCTGCGCGGGAACAGCCTCGCTGCTGTCCCCTTGCCAGGATAAAGTGCCCGGAGGCCAGCTCGCAGGTCTTCCCAAAGCACCACTGTCGCCGCACGGGTCACACACCTATTTCCCCGGGAACAGCATGAAAGAGAGGGCTCTGCCCCACGCGGAACACACGCATAGAATGCGGGGTACACGGACAGCTAGGGGGGGTTTGCCTTTGGGGTTCAGAAAGTTTTTCTACCCGAATATTCCCCCAACACTGAGATCAGTGACACAAAAGTGAAACAAAGAAAAATGTCCTTAGCCTGACAAAGAGCATCGTCGTCTGCGTGAGAGCAGGTTCTAGGGCCTGGCTATGTTTTCCTGGACTTGTTCCCGAAAGATTTGAGTTAAATCCTTGTCCAGTTTACTTGTTATTGATTCTGTTGATAAGTAAATATGGAAGGAATTAAAGGGATACAACCTCCCCTATATTTCATGGAAAATGGAAAGATCACAGCTGTGGGGGGTGTTTTCACTAGGAGGAACTCCACGCCGAGATGGAAGAATCGTTCTTAACTTCTGCACGAAGGACAGAGGCTCGTGGATGTATGCTGATTTATGTGCACAAACCTGGTCCTTTATTTAAAGTTTACAGTGATGATTATGGGCACATCATGTCGTAAAAACCATGCGAGAAAACAAACACCTACATCGTATTGCAGTTTTACGAGCCGGTTAACTTGGAAAGCTTCTGAGCGCTCATAATCTGCATCTAAACGAGGAACCAATATTGCCTTTTCAACCCCGGAGTGCTAAACCCCGATGTGTCAGACTTCATAGATATGCAAATGAACACAAAAGTGATAAACATTTTGGTCTAAATTTACACTTTTTTCCCTAATGATGATATTCACATGCTTTCGCTCATTGCTGGGAAGAGCGTGAACGTGGCCTATTGGCGGTAACTACCTCAGCCACAACACCGAGAACCCTGGGCTGCTTCAAAATTTCACGTGTTAAGGAACTGTGCTGGACAGTATCGCGTGACATGTCTGTTCTATTCTACAGAGTATCGATTTTAGTTGGGAAAAACACAAATTAAACTCCATGCACGAAAGGAGAGGATTATTTAAATGATATTTTAGGTTAAACAGTCCTTGTGGTTGGGTGAACGATTTCTAAATGGGCAGTAAATACGGAAATATTCTTCATATAACGTCAGCACCTAGAGCGACACCAAGTCTTCATGTATATGGTGGTCACTGGGCACGATTTGGAAAACGAACAGGATGTGTCCATATTTTGTGTCATTAGGAAAAGAACAGCAGTGGACTTATCTGGGTGTTACGTTTCCTTCCAAAAACAAGTCCGCTTTCATCTCCCAGTCAGAGACTCGCTGGACAGCCTGAACATCTACGGTTCACTGCGAACAGGCCATGGAGGATGAATTCATCTCAGAGTAGCTCTACATGTCTTCATATCATCCATGGAAACACAAACTAGCTTTAAATAAACAATAGATGTGTGTATTCTAGGGTCCTGTAAGAAAAGTTTTCAAAATTATTAAAATGTCCTCTCTCCTTAGAGAGAGCGGCCAGCGAGCAGGGCCCCGTGGACGGCGAGCAGGGCCCCGAGGACGGCGAGCAGGGCCCCGAGGACGGCGAGCAGGGCCCCGTGGACGGCGAGCAGGGCCCCGTGGACGGCGAGCAGGGCCCCGTGGACGGCGAGCAGGGCCCCGAGGACGGCGAGCAGGGCCCCGTGGACGGCGAGCAGGGCCCCGAGGACGGCGAGCAGGGCCCCGAGGACGGCGAGCAGGGCCCCGAGGACGGCGAGCAGGGCCCTGTGGACGGCGAGCAGGGCCCCGTGGACGGCGAGCAGGGCCCCGTGGACGGCGAGCAGGGCCCCGAGGACGGCGAGCAGGGCCCTGTGGACAGCGAGCAGGGCCCCGAGGACGGCGAGCAGGGCCCCGTGGATGGAGAGCACGGCCCCGTGGACGGCGAGCAGGGCCCCGAGGACGGCGAGCAGGGCCCCGTGGATGGAGAGCAGAGCCCCGTGGACGGCGAGCAGGGCCCCGTGGACGGCGAGCAGGGCCCCGAGGACGGCGAGCAGGGCCCCGAGGACGGCGAGCAGGGCCCTGTGACAGGGGGCTCCCTCCCCTGTTCGCCTTCTCTGCCTGGACCCTGGGCTCCTGCCGAGCCCTCGTCCTCTCCTGCCATGACCGTGTCCATCACCATCCAGTGCCCTCCACGACCCCCTCTGTGCGCGACTCAAAACCAGCACATTTTCACCGTGCCCGTGCCAGCTGTCGCCTCTATCTCCAGAACAGGCACTGGGTGCGGCGCCACCGCTGCTCCGTGCCCAGATGCAGGTGTGCGGCCCGGTGGTGCCGCCGGCCCCGGGCCCTGCTGCTCGCCCCGGAGTGGGCATGGGGCCACGCGCGTTTGTCCCACACCGGGACCGGCCCACGGAAGCCTGGGCCGCAGCGCGGCCCCGCACGTGACACCTGCCGGCCCGGCCTGCGTTAGGATGATTAAAATTCCCTTTATAGAACCTTTGAAGGTTCCATTTCTCTTTCTATCCTTCTCGCTTCCCCAAGTGATGCAATCTATTCTGGAATTTCAGACTGAAGTTCATAATTTATACATCATCCCCGGGCCCAGCAGACTCCGTGCCTGGTGAGTCTTCAGTGACACACAATGACCAAAATTCAGTTTTATTTTCAAAGAATGGAGCTGAAAGACTCAAGATTCCTTAAAAAGACAGTGCTAACGCCTCAGCACCTGCAACACGCCCAATGGATGCCTCAACATTAATAAACAAGTAAACTGATCTGCGCAGTGACCAGCCATAAATATTTACACACACACTGGCTCCCAAAAGGGACTCAGACGTGGATGCATGTAAAATCCAATTCAGCAACATAAAGTGTACATTGGCAGTAAATATGTAATAAGAAACGATGTCAGATTCTGTGTGGATATTTTTAGAGTTTAATTAATTAATGAGGGATAAGAAACGGGCTATAAATTTAACATGAATGTGGTAGCTTCTTATTAGTTGATGAAACAGACTGTAGCCCCAGAACTTAAGACAAAATTAGGGTGACTCTGTGCCAGCGTCCTCGGCCTGTCACTGGCACTAGACAAAGGGGTAGAGCGCGTGGCTGGGAAGCAGATTTCCTTCGGGCTGCACAGATGAACTGCGGGGCGTTTACAAGATAAAAGATTTAAAAACCACATTCTTGACTTCAGTATGATAAAGAGTGTAACTAGTGTGTGTAGACACACGCCTAGATATACACACAATACATGCATATGCACGCAGCACAGATATACGTGCATACATACATACACACAAACACCACGTGCTTGTGCATGTGCATACACACAAGCCCTATACATGCACAGACATGCACGCACTCTCTCTCTCTCTCTCACACACACACACACACACACACACACGTGTACACTGTCCAGTGTTCCCAGCACCTTTCTTTGCTGAAGAAACTCCCTTTCTCTACTGTACACGCCTGGCTCCTTTGTTGTAGATAAACTGTGCATATATATGTGGGGGGGGGGTTCTCAACTCTATTCCATTGTTCTGCACGTCTGTTTTATTTCCAGTACCACACTGTTCTGATACCTACAGCTTTGCAGGTACTGGCGTGATACCGCCTATTCTCTTCTTTTTTGTCAAGATTGCTCTGGCTACCCAGGGTCATTTGTGGCTCCATACACACCTCACTTGTAGACACTTCCCTAAGTGAGTGTAAAAAGCCTACTGGGCAGGTTACAAGGGGCAAAAAAAACACTGGAACCAGACCCCACATCTTGCCGGGTCTCCACGAGCCTTAGGTGGGCCGCTCTGGAGCTCTTGGCAAACATCCCTTTGACTGGAAGGGCCAGGCTTGGTGGTGCCCCGCACAGCCTGTCTCACTGAGCTGGAAGGCAGAGCTTGCCGCTCCGTGCGGAGAAGGGGTAAGAAGCGCACTGTCCGCGCGCGACTCTCCGTCTGCTTCCTCTAAGCCGAAGGTCCCGTTTCCTCCCCAGATAGATTAGCTGAGAGGTCAAAAGCAGAAATCTGGGCACGGCAACATTGTTCAAGTATCTTAATGTTCAAATCATAATCACGCAAGTTTCTTGCATTTTTTTGTCATTCACCGCAGGTTTCAATGTGGCATTTCTGAAAAAATAAAATGGAAAATAAACTCCAGGGTAAGAGACAGAGGCCAGGAGCGCCAGGCTGTGTATTTCTGATGATAAAGTGACTGCGCGTTTGCGAGCAGCTTGCTGTCAGTAAGAATGAATCTGAAACAGATGCCAACCGCGTCGACAGCTTGAGTCCCATGCATTTTTTATTAAGCAAGGACACAAATCAGGAGAAAAAATACAGAGCTGCCCAACACATCGGAGGGCCCCATTATTTCATTCCAGCCCATTTGGGTTTGTCTGCCTCCCCCCCAGACCGAAAGCCACGACCTGGAAGGTAGCAAACCCAATGTTCGCTTCGGTGTAAAAAATTAATGGCACCGTCCTGGAGGCTGCCCTGTCTTTGATGAGAACTCGAAATCTCACACTCCTCTGTATTGTCATTATTCATGTGCTTGAAAGAAGTAATTAAGATGGACTGATATTTCTTAAATTATAGTTGGCCAGGCAAGGGTTACTTTCTTTTTTCTTCTATGTAGCTAATGATATTACCTACTTGATACACTTTTTTAATGATTTAATATAAAAATAAGCTTTTTTTTTTTTTTAGCAGTGGGTCTATCACTGCAGTCTACAGACTACAGCTTCCAGCAAATACTATGGAATGCATGAGACACACACATAGAACTTGACGGCGGAATCAAACTTCAATATAGAAATACAAGTGAGTGAAAACCTGATGTGAGCTTTGCACTCCTGACACGTCCGCACGACCTCCTTGGACCCTGCACGTCTTAATGGACAGAATAAAAGTTTACAAGCAAATTATTTATAGGGAGTCAGTTTGCACATCCACATTCAACCTCAGCTGGCAGTTGTGTGGGAAGAGCGGACGGTGCTGGGGTGGACCCGGGCCCAGGAACGCGGACAAGCTGTCAGCCGGGCAGGCGGCTGGCGAGGGCGCGCCAAGCCTCCGCGTCAGCTCTGTGGGCGCCGGGCGGCCGCACTGTCTGGAAGACACATGACAAAATATTTAAAATAGGGGAAATTAATTCTGAGGCCCTTGTAACTGCCTCCGTGCAGACGCTTCTCCAAGGGCTGTGGCGGAGAAAGCCCCGGGGGTGCTCGGGTCACACTCACGGTTGTCCCAGCCGCCGCCCATGTGAGTGTTCGCTGGACATCCATTTCGGGTGCTGAGCGCTCACGGATTGACAACTGGAAAAGGAGCCACGCACGTCCAAAATCTTCCAACACACTTTCCATTGGACAACGCGGAGCGAAGGGCTGGTTTCCCCAGGATGCCAAGGCGGCACCTGGACTCGGCCACACGCGCCGCCGCGGCCCCCAGGGGGCGCCAGAGCCCGGCGCGCAGAGGCTGCAGGTGCGCGCGGCTGGGAGAGGACGCGGCTGCCAAGGCGCGACCTTGGGGAAGACGCCATCTCAGCAGAATACGCAGACGGTGAAAGAAAGGAGGAGAGTGGAAGGCGATGGCCAGACGAGCAGGGCCCGAGACCCTGGGACCGAGCGGCCGGCGCCGCCGCGGCAGGCCCAGGAGGAGAGAAGGCGCAGCGGGACGCGTGTGCCCCCGGCGGGCCCAGGCCCACGTCTCGCAGGGTCAGGGTTTGCCACGGTTCATTCCAATATTTTCACATTCACGCTCATGGGCAAGTCTTCTAAAATGTTATGTTTGATACACGTGTACTTTCTAGTCCTTGTTTTCAGATCTAAAAATGTTGGAGCCCCAAGCGCGAGCTTTCAGGGCTACGTGCTGGTTTCTCGGCACGTGATTCCACGAGACCCACTTCACTTCTGCATCCTCACACCTATTTTTCACAATCTCCATGTCATAACATACATGCAATGTCTATGCATCAACTTCGAATTTGGTGAAGTCCCTATTTTCTCTTCAAAAAACATCATGGAAAAATGAAGGGATAATCTTATTAAAATGTAATTTAATGTCATCAGAAGTAGGAGACGTGCATTTGCTTCCACTGCCTCATCAGCGCTGAGCATGCACAGAAGTGATGTGGGGAGATGAGCAAAGCCTCTCAGAGGCCAGGCCAGGGGACAGTCCCTGAGGTCGCAGACGCCAGGCCAGGGGACAGTCCCTGAGGTCACAGAGGGCCAGGCCAGGGGACAGTCCCTGAGGTCACAGAGGCCAGGCCAGGGGACAGTCCCTGAGGTCACAGAGGCCAGGCCAGGGGACAGTCCCTGAGGTCACAGAGGCCAGGCCAGGGGACAGTCCCTGAGGTCACAGAGGCCAGGCAAGGGGACAGTCCCTGAGGTCGCAGAGGCCAGGCAAGGGGACAGTCCCTGAGGTCGCAGAGGGCCAGCGGCCTGGGATGTTGCTTCTGGGAAGTGAGGTGGCCACAGGCCCCGGCCACCCCCCCACCCCCCCCCGTCACAGGACTTGCAGCCCCGCGCCTGGTCTCGGCTCCCCTGAGCCGTGCCAAGTGTTCATGGCACAGATGTTTCTGGAGTGGGACAATGAGGATACGGACTCTTATATTAATCCCAAAGCATTTTTAACATTTTACATGTAGCCAAATATTGTCCAAATACTATTTCAAACTAGACTTTATTATTACAGTAGAACAACACACATTTATTATTATTTGAACAACAGGCATTTATTATTATTTGCAGCGACACCATTCAAAGGTGAGTCTGGGGAAGTGAACTCTCCCCTCGGGGCGTGTCTGTTGCCTTTTCACAGCCGGCTGCGGACCTGGAGGGGGGGCCCACCCAAGCCCCCTCCTGAGGCCGCGAGGCTTCCCGCGCGTTCCCCGGAGTGCTCAGCCCGGGAGGCGCCCGGCACGCCCCCTGGAAGCCTCTGGCACCCCTGCGGCCACCCGGCTCACCCTGGACAGGCTGGGGCGCCCTCGGGTGGGCGGGTCGTCGGGCGGGTGTCAGGGCCATGGGCACCTGGAACCGGGAGGCCGTGCGCGAGCAGCACGACGGCGCGCGGCAGCTGGCACAGTCTGCGGCCGGGCGTATCTGGGCATGCGGCACACGGGAGCGCCCTGGCCGCGAGCCCGAGGGGACCGGCGGGTCCCCTCCCGGGGTCCCCGAGCTCTGGGCGTGCCCCGGCCTCCGCTGTGACCCTCGGGGGGGGGGGGGCCGCAGGTGCAGATCTCCGCACTCACCTGCTCCTCCAAGCTGGGATTTCTCCTCTGGTGGGGTCCCCTGGGACGGTCCCCCCATTTCCAAGCGACTTGATAGCTGGAAATGGGCTTGTTTTTTGCGGAAATTCGCTGTTTTTAGGAGATTTGGGAAACGGACACCAGCGGGTAGGGTGGGCGCGGCCTCCCCAGCACCCCGCCTAGACGGGCTCCGGAATGTTCCCTCCCCGGATCCAGCCTCCTGGCGCCCCGTCCTTGGCAAGCAGGGGAGCCAGAGACCTCACCAGCCCGCCCCGGCCCGGGCCTGGTCCCGCGCTCCTCCGGGCGCCGCGCTCTGTTCCCATCAGGTGCAGAGGCTGCAGCGAGGCCTTGGGCAGGGCAGGTGTGCCAGGCGCTGCATTAATTATCGGAGCAGATTTTTCCCATTAGAGTCCCGGCTTCTGCATGCAAACCACCGTCATAGCGCCTCCTCCCTTTCTTGAAATGTGTCTGCCTGGATTTCTGCCCAATCCTTGCACCTAAGGACACTGGTTTTATGGACCCCTGGGGGGACGTGCAGGTGGGGGGGCGAGGGAAGGAGGGGCAGCCCCCCAGGCACGTTGGCGCGAGGATCGCAGGACGGGGTTACCTATTCCCGATGACCACAGTGTGAGGACGCAAGGACGACCCAGACGAGGGCAAAGAGGGGAAGGAAAAGCAGCTTCTACCCAGCGCTGAGGCCTGCACTTCCCCAGACGCTCCACAGCCTCGAGCGCTGTCGCCCGGGTCCTCCCTCAGCCGCTCACCCGGTTCTTCACCCTCCACCTTGGCGATCCCCGCGCCCAGCCGGAGAAGCAGCTGTCTTTGGGCTGCGGCTCCCGGGCCTGGGGGTCTCTGCTCGCGCATGTGCCCTCACAAGAGGACACCTCCCGGCTAACAGGCCCGCGCGTCCAGCAGCCCGAGCAGAACCGCGGACACTCAGCGGAGGCCCCGATGGCCAGAGTGGGGGGCCAGTTCTGAGTGTGGCGCCCTCGGCAGGGACAGATGAATCCCTTTGCAGCAACAGTAGGGTGTGGGCGGAGAGCTGCCCTCTCGGCTGGCTCCGCGGAGCGGCGAGGATGGCGCTGGGTGGCTTTTTGGATACTGGTGACAGCGGGGAGAGCCGTGTGACTCGCGAGCTGCCGTTTTGAGGGGACCAAAGTCCACTGCAGGGAAATGTGCGTGGATCCGTGACCAGGGCGAGGGGCACAGGGCCCGCGGGGCTGATGGCCGGTGGACCCCACTTCTGATGCCACAGAGCGTGGAGCGGAGGCCACGGGGCCTGGCTTCATGCTACTGGCTAGACGGTGGAGATTGGGGGGAAAACCAAATAATTTATTCTTCCCACTAGCTATTATTTAAGAAAATTGGTTAATTTAAGCAAAGGCACAGCTCTCATGTTAACAGTTAATAGTGCGCTGTAACAGTTTTAGACGAAGGCTCAGTTTCCCTCGTCTTCAGTCTCCGACATGGTAAATGCCGGCACAGCGGCCGCAGGTGACTCTGTGGAGTCATCGATCATTTTTAAAATAAACTATCTTGGGGTAACTTAAATTTACCAGATAGTTGCAGCATGTGCCTGACTCCCCCTCAGCTGGCGCCCCAATTCCGCGCACACGTCTCCCGACGGCCAACATGGCCACGTTCCTGTTAACTCGAGACGGTATTTGGACTGAACCAGGGCTTTTTTGACTAAAGTATTTTTTTCTGCCCAGGGCTGACTCCTGGGCGACACATTCCGCGCAGTCATGGGCTGTTCAGAGCATTAAAGCACCTTGAGACGAAACTGGGTGCGACAGTCTCCGGGACACGTCTGTTGGCACCTGTGCGGGGGTGACCGTGCGCCTGGCTCCCCATCTCCAGACACCCGTGTTCGTGAGCTAGAGGAGCCCGGGCGGCTGCTCGGGAACTCCCATGAGGGTGGCCTCGAGCATCTCCGTGGGGCCCAGGACGGCCTGCCGTGTGCCTCTTGCCATGAGCCACCCACCGCTGCCCCCGGGGTATGTGCTGCCGGCAGAACACGAGCTGAGGGGCCCGCATTGTCAGGTCTCCAGATTCCCCGATGGTTTCCGATCTGCCACTCTGCGAGTTACTTGACTGTGGGCGCGTCGTGGAGGCCGCTGGCCTCAGTCCTTCGTCAGGAAAACGGGAGTGATGGAAGCCCGTGCGCTGCTCTGCGGTGGGACTCACAGGCGGCAGTGAGAGCAGCGCAGGGCTTAGGGAGGATTAGCCGGTGCTATCGTCACTTAGGAGGTAATTGCTTTTCCCTTATACATATTTAGGTCGTGCGGAAGCTTTTACCCTCTGGATTTTACTCTCTGCACATCCATCAAGGGGAGCCTGCCTGGGAGCCGGGCACCGGCGTCCCGTTCCCTCGCGTTCCCCGCGATCCGCGCCACACTAATGCCATTTCATTCCTCCCGAAATAATCACGTTCCTCTTTGAGGCCAGGCCATTCTTTCTCTGTACACGCCCGTGTAACGCTTATCTGAAACGGCAGCCTGCGCCATTCTGGGGGCAGAGGGATTTGTGGTCACAGATCTTGAACCAAATTTATCATCAGAACACCCAGATGAGGCATTAATTCGGAGCTGTGGGGTGACGACGGGAAATGGCTTCCAGAGGGGGGGCGCTGGGCTCATTCTCAGGGCCGGGAGCGGCTCTTGCTGGCTGAGGAGAAGCCGCTGTTGCTGGTTTGGTCCACCTCCCGGGGCCTCTGCTGAGCGTCCATCAGCGCCTCCCTCAGTGTGCGCACATCGGGGGTGTTCTGGGGTGCAGGGCCAGGGAAGAGCTTCCTTGTGGCCGGGGATCAGGGCCACCGCGCCCGCCGGTCCGCGCTGTGCTGGCGAGAGGGCGCCCTGGTCTGCCCCTCGCGGTCACTGACGCACGCGTGCTCCTGGCCACTTCGGTCGGGGACATCCTCTACTTGTGGCCCTTTCTGCTCGGAAGACAGCGCAACCCAACTCTGCAGGCGGGGTCTGCGCAAGTGGCTCCGACGGGACATCTCCAGGGAAACGCTGTGCGCCCTCCGCGCCTGGACACGGAGCCGCTTTCACCCCGCGCTCTGTCTGGCCCCGGGGGATTTAGAGTCTCGGCCCAAACCCTGACACTGCTGAGCAAACAATGCGCATTTGGTAGCGCCCTGGGCACACTCGGAGGTGCGCGCTGAGTTCTGAAGTCCGGGTCCATGAACACACCGCGGGGTGGGGCAGTCGGCGCTTCGCTGCTCTGCTTTGGGCTGGACGTTTAGGCTCCCACGAGCTCGTGTGGAACCTCCCCCACTGCTGGTGCGACAGGTGGTGCTAAGCGTGGGCCCTGAGGGCCGCGTGCCCGTGGATGGGGCCCTGTCCTTTAGGGTCACGAGAGCTGGGGCGCCCGGCCCTCCGACGGCACAATGCAAGGCTCCCTGGAGGCCCCCCCACCATGGCAAGCCTGCATCTGTGGCTTCCAGGCTGTGTGGTCTGCGGCGTGGACACAGCGGCTGGAGCCCGGTCCCGCCTCCTGTCCAAGGCCCCCGGCTGTCCCGGTGACGCAGCCAGGGCTGATGTCCTGACTTGGGCACGTCTCCGCGGAGCGAGGGCGGGAGGGAAGGGGTTCCTTCAGCGTGTTCAGCGCCGCAGCCCCCTCCAGGCCTCCAGCGGAAGGGGTGGGGGACACGCCCGGGAGGGGCTCATCTGGCATGTGCTCACTGATGCCGCCAGCCGTGAAGGGCCCAGTGTGGCCTCGGATTGGGGCTCCGCCCATGACTCGCGGGAGGGGGAGGTGGGGGAGCTTCCCCAGCACCCCTGGGAGGGGAGGGCCCGGCTCCTCAGCTCCACCTCGTCACCTGCTGGTGCCGGGTCTGGCCCGTGTCCCTGCGCTGGGGAGGTGCCCGTGCTACTGGGGCTCAGGCAGGGCCTGGCTGAGCCACCAAATGGGGGTGAGCCCGATGAGCCGGGCCTGCACATGGGGCCACCGCAGGCGGGGCGGGGCGGGGCAGGGCGGCCGCTGCCTCTGAGGGACAAAGCCCGCGGTGGCGCCAGGGTTAGGCCTCCTCCCCCAGGGAGTCGCAGCCCGCACTGCGCTCGCGGGGGGCTGGGGTGCAGTGAAGACCCAGAATCCCTTTTCTTCACTGAGGTCACGGTAGGGGGAACGTCAGACGCTGGCGTCTGGCCAGAGTGGGGGCGCGCCTGTGCCCTGGTCTGGGATGGTGCAGCCAGAATCGGGGGATCTGCAACACGCGCCCCTCTGTGCAGCCCGAGGGTCCCCAACACGGCCCGGGTGATCTGACTTCCTAAGCGAGGCCTAGGACATGCCATTAGGATTCGGCTCAGCGAGGAGACTCTGAAACCGCGGCGCCTCAGGAGCGTGTGCTCGGCCGGCCGCGAGGACGGGAGTAATTAGAGGAGTGACTCCGGATGAAAGTCGGGGAAATTAGCAGCCAAGGATGCCGGCCGTAACGCTGGGCTCTAAATCACGTCAGAACACGAAGCAGGTGCGCGCGGCCGAGGCTGGGGGGCTGGGGTACAGCGCCTGCCAGGGCGGGGCTGCCTTCCCCGCGTTTCTATTTTGGCCACGTTGTTAAACAAAATGTAAATTATTTTTCATTTACCAAAGAACATAGCTCCTGCGTAGACATTTAGTAAAGTGAAAATACAGTATTTAATTTTTTTGTCATTTTTCATGGTATTGGATTTTTCCCCTGAAATTTCGGCCTCAGTGTAGAGACTGTTTCTATTTACTAGTAAATGAAACCCTCATCTGTTGGGTGCAAGGGACCACACCCAGCCTTATGCGGCGTACGGGAGACAACAGCCACAGGCTGAGACGAGCTCATTGAAGTAGCAGATCAGAAAAACATATTGAGTTCTGTCTCGCATGAGGCGTATGTTCTCTGCAAAAATCACTGAAAGTTTTCAAAATTTGGAAATTATCTCGAAACCATTATGAAATTAAATTTAAAATTTAATCCAATGATCAGTTCAGTTTAAATCCCACATGGCCTTCCCGGCAGGGGAGTGCTCCATGCAGACGGGAGAGACGCCGCGCTCCTCGCGCGAAAGCAGCCAGCGCGGGAGGGACGCGGGACGGCCGCACCCTCTGTGGGAGGCGCCGGGCGCGGGCAGCAGGGCCCTCGGGGCCTGGTCAGGCGGGCATGCAGGGAGTGGTTCCAGGGAGCAGGAGAGAGGGGCTCCCCCTCCCACGCCGGGCTCCGCCCCGCGCTCTGCCCCTCTGCAGGGAGGTTTCGGGGAGAACCCACACAAGGTGCTGCGGGTCCAGGGCCTCGTCCTGCGGAGGAAACTGGTCCCCGGGGAGCGGGGTTCTGGGCAGCCATGACGACGAGCCGGCCCTGGGCCAGACGCTTCTGGTGACGGATAGAAAATCACTGCTGCCTTATCAAGAGGCCAAATCGGAGCTACCCCGAGGGCTGGCTGGCTCCGCTGCTCTCCCCAGCTCGAAGTGCAGAGTCAAGGCCACGGACGCTGCACCTCGCGGCTCTGGCTGACGCGACACGGTCTCCCGCGGCGGCCCAGGGACTCGCGTCCCCCGCAGCACGGGCGCGCCACGCGCCGTTCTCTGCCTGGAGACGATGGTGGAGCTGTCGAGAGCTGAGCCGACACTGGGTGCCGATGTGGTATTTTCTGTACCAAAAATAAATAAATTATAATAATGATTCATCACTCAAAACTTGTCTCTCTCTGCAGGGGGCTTTTACGTCTCTTGAGACAGGCTCTCGGCAGTCCTGTGCTCGCAAAGGGTGGGGAACTTCAGGCAAGGAGGCGCGGACTCGGAAGCCACCTTCACTTTCCACCGCTTGCCTCCCTGCTGGCCTTGGCGACTGGACACTGGAGAGGCGGATCAGGTGGAGGAATGTTCTAGAGAGTCTCCCGGGCAGCTTCCCACAGCAGGGGGCAGTTCTCACAAGGCTTCAGCCAAAGCCCTGGGGAACTCAGGATTCGCCTCCTTCATGCAACCGTTGTTAGAGGATTTGCTGAACCTCAGAGGGTGCAGGTGTGCGCCCCCACGCAGGGCCCCAGTGCCAGCCCCACCGCAACCGCAGGGGTGTGGCCAGCCGAGAGAAACCCCCTCTTGCAGCTGCCGCGCGGCTGCGAGTTGGCTGTAGCTGAGTCTGGTCTCCTGACCTGCGGGAAATAACAGTCTAGTCGCCATTTTGAGCACGACCCAGCCCCGTAGAGGCAGCATCATGACGAGCAGACGGTCGATTCCTCCTGACCGGTGAGAACGGGGGAGTCTGCTGAGCACCCCGCCCGCGGGGCAGGCAATGGCCTCCGCTGGGACAAACATTGTCAAGGATTCTCTCGTCGGGGGCAGAGGTGGTGCTACTTACTCTGTTCCGCCGGGGGACACCGATCGCTCTCCCGGGGTCACGGTCAGGGGTGGCTCGGGAGGAAACCAGGCCCGGGAGGTCTCCAGGGTGACTCCACGGGAACCAACGTGGTTTTTCTTGGCGCAATGACATTTTAAAAATATTTTAACATGAGCATCTATTTTAGCTCCATTTGCATCTGAAGCAGGGAGCTGGCAGTGCTGGCCGAGGGCTGTGGCTTTCCATTTCTGCTCGTCATCTGGAACAAGCGCAGGTGAAATCAGCCTGGAGACAGGGTGTCACTCCCGCGGTGACTGAGTGACGCGGGCACTCCCGGGTGACTCGTCTGTCCTTCTTTGCCTTTCAGAGCCCCGTCCCCATCCCCGTCCGTCCACGCCAGGCATCTGGAACCTTTCTTCTGGCCTTCCCCACTCGGCTCGTTTCCACCCCAGCCTCGTCCTCATCCAGAATCTGTCTTCAGAGGAAATCCGAAGGTCACATCCATTCCTCGCTCCCCATCTGTCCAGCTTCCCAGGTGGACAGCCGGCCTGTCCCCCGGGGCCCGCTTGGCGCTGCCCTGGAGCTCCCAGGCCCTAGCAAGGACACGCGCTTCTCACCAGCACCGAGGGGTCTCAGCGCGGCTGCTTGGCCACTTCCTCTGCGAGAGAGAAGCCCCCGTCGGGAAACACAGGCACAGCTTGCCGTGGAGGAAGAAGTTTCTAGAAAGGAGCCGGTGGCCTCAGGACACCCCACATGCCCCCTCCTGCGCCAGCCCCCAGCTCGCACAGTGGTCCTGTCCAGGACCTGGCCGGTGGCCACCGAAGGCCACACCCCAAGGCCTCAGTGTCCACGGCCTGTTGACCTGGGGGGCTGCCCGCTGGAGCCCGAGATGGCCAGCAGCAGGGCACACGCCTCTGACAAAGAATCCGCAATCAAACTAGAGGCCACCCCAGGACCGCAGAGCAGCTGAGTGCGGGCCACACTGGGGCTGCCCCTTCCCGAGAGCTGCGCACTGCCGTGGGGCAGGAGGGTGCCTCTGGGCAAGGCTGGCGCAGTCCATTTCTGTTGTACTTTGTAAGCAAATATTCACCAAGCAATTGGCACGTGAAGACCCTGCGCTGCCGTGACTGCAGGGACAGAGAGGGGCTGGCCCGTCCCAAGCAACCCTCTTGTGTGCCCCTCCCTGCTGCCAACACCACCCGTCCGGAGTCCAGGCTGCCAGGCAGGGCCACAGGGCACAGCCCGGGCATTCACTGAAAACCCGTGGGGAGGGCTCGCCCGCTCCAGCCTGCCATGGACGCTCACATCTGAAGTGGAAATGCTCTGCTCAGTCCAGGGCATGAGAGTGGACGGCAGAGACCCGCGGTGGTAGTGCGGGAGGGCCAGAGGCGGGAGCTGTGGAGAGCAGGTGCGCAGGGGCCGGCCAGGCGGAGGGCGTCCCGGGCCTCCCTGACACTGGTCCGAGTCTGATGCAACGACATTGAAAATAAGCAAAACCATCATGGAAGTGTGGTTAGGGCTCCCTCGCTGGCTCCCCTCCGCGCCGTGATGACCGCCGTGCTCGGACTGGCCCCTGCAGCCCCGCAGGCCCACCTCGCGAGGGCTGACATCAGACACGACCCGGAGGGCGCAGATGAGCAAGTTCTAGTGAAGCTGACGTGGAATTTCTCCAGCCCTAAGCGTGGGGGGGGGCTCTGGAATTTGGCCCTGCGGCTCCTGTCTGGGTTCTACACTGAAATCAGGCGTGTCGCGCCCAGCAGGCAGCAGGGCGAGAAGGCGGATCTGGGAGAATCATCTGGTTTACCTGGATCATGGAAGACCCGGGCCGGGCAGGGAGCACAGCCCCGCGGGATGCGTCACAGCCCAGGCGCTGCTCGTCCAAGGCAGCCCTGGCCGTGGTGGCTGCAGGGGGTGACCGGTGCCCCCCGAGGTGACCGGAGCCCCCGGAGGTGATCTGCGCCCCCTGCCCGAGCCGCGCTGGCCCTGCTCTGGGGCGCTGGCGCAGCCGCCCCGCTGGCATTTCGTTTTCCCTTTTAACTTCTGGGTCTTTGCCGGGATTTCATTCCCCTTCTGTGACATCTCCTCCGTCTGTATAGACTCAGATGCCCCTCCGTGCCGGTCACACCCGAACACAGCCCGTCAGCCAGAAACATCTCCAGTTTCAGCAAATAAACCGGGAGAATCAATTAGACCCTCTGACAAAACCCCATTAGCAAGCGCACGTCACATGCAATTAGTGTCCTCGCTTCACTCCGATCATCACTCAGGGGAGCGCTGACGTCTCTGTCTTCGCCCCGACTCACCTCGCTCCATCACTCTCTGAGCAGAGAAAGCCTCTTCATCCGTCAAAAGCGCACGCGTTGGGGGCTGCCTGTGGGGACACCCGCCGGCGCCCCAGGGCTTTCCAGACCCGCGCCCTGTGGCCCGAGGCGCGCCCCGCCGCCCGGGCTCCCTGCAAAGGCGCGAGTGGCCGGATCAAACGGGAATAAAACAGAGCCACGCCCTGCAAACGCGGGCGGAATGTTTTGTAAACAGAATTCTGACCACGTGTCCCAAGTCCATCTATTAGCCACTGCCCCAGAAGAAGTGATGAGGTTGGGTCCTGGGGTCCCTCTGGAACACGCTTCTCTACAGGAGGGGCGAGGACACACGGGGGGGTGGGGGGCATCAGCCGGGGCTGAGCCCACGCGGCCTGCTGGGGGCGGGACCCGGGCCTCCCTGATCGGCTGCGCCGCGCCTGCCCTCGCAGGGACCACGCACTCCTGCGGGCGCGAGGACACTAATCCGGCTGCGGTGCGTGTCCCTGGGGGCTCTCTGGGCCCGGGGCCGGTGGGTTCAGGGACAGCGGGCATCTGGGGAGCGTGCAGCCTCCGTGAGGCCCGGTGTGAGCAGCGGACACGGCGGCGGGACCCCCCTGAGATGCCCCACCCGCGGGCGGCTCCCGAGACCCCGGCTCCTGGGAGGGCCCGGCCAGGGCGGAGGGGCCACCGCAGGCTGGAGCGCTAAGGGCTTGTTGCCAGAAAGTAATTAGAATATTAGGTTTCAGACAGAAGTCCCTGCAGTGTGTGAGTGTGTGTGGGGGGCAGAGAATGGGTATGGGTGTGTGTGAATGTGAGCGTGCGAGGCCGTGAGTGCGAGGGTGTACGTGTGAGTATGTCCATGTTTCTGTGTATGTTGTGAGGGTGAGTGTTCGGGTACACGTGACTGTGAGATTGTGGGTAGGTGTGTGTGCTGTGACTGTGAGTGTGTGTGTGTGTTCACACTTTACTTGGAGACGCCCCTAAAGAGCACAGCAGAGTCTGGGCTGACTGCGCCTGCTGCAGCACCCACGGGTGAGGTGAGGCCTTTGGGCGGGTGCCTCTCGGGAGCTCCCGGGGGCACAGGAAATGCACCTGTCTGCCCGTGGGAGACCTCTGCCCCCAGGGAAATGGGTGGTGGCACCCCTGGGGCCTGGGCTGGCAGGGCCAAGGTGGCAGGCAGGACACTGGAGGGGTGTTGTGTGCAGGGAGCAGCGGGGAGTCTAAAATATTTGCCCATCGTCACTTTCCCAGTATCTCAGAGACCCGGAGTATCCGAAGGTCAGAGCTGATGCTCACCCCGGGTTCCGCCAGCCTCACGCCTGCTTCTCCTCTCATTCCACTTTATTCAACATGAAAATTATTTGCACTGTTTGTGAGTTACATTTTATGTCAAAATGAGTTACAGAAAATTGTGTAAGTGCTGCACCCCCATCACCCTCAGTGCTGGTTCCGCAGCCGCACGGGGGCCCTCACAGCAGCTGCACAGAGTCCCGCTGCTCGGGCTCACGGGTCCCGTTGTGTGAAGCTCGGAGCTCGGACGCCTGACGCAAGTGTGAATGATGAAAGAAAAAGTAGATCAGTATATTGGAAAATCAGGTCTCCAGAAATCAGCCAGGCCCCGGCCCTCCCCGCGGGCGCTCGGGTCTGCAGTCAGGTTCCGAGGGTTTGCTTTGGTTTGGTTTCGTCTGTTCCTTGTTTTCTTTCTGTCTAGTCCACACACGAGTGAGAGCCACGGGGGTTGGCCTTTCTCCTTCTGGCTTATTTCACTCGGCGCCCCCAGCCCCACACTGTCCCTGTGACTGTTCCACCGACACCCCATGAGCGGATGACTCCTGGTTGTGGGGGTGGCGAGGCCGATCTGGACGCAAGAGTCAACGCAAAGCAACTGTCCCCATCAGGTGGGAGTCGTGGAGCGTTCGTATGATTGAGGGTCACGTCCGTCTCACGTGACTGCTCAGTCTTTGCCGGGAACTATTTTTAAAAAACGCAGAATTGCTGTAACGGTGAAGATGCACCAGGAGAGACAAAGCAAAGCATGACTTCTTAACTCGGCCATGCACCCCACAGATGTCGTGGTTGTCTTGTTACTATTTTCTTTCCTTTGAAAACTCAAGCATTGTTGAAATCGGGAACTAGCTGGGAAATATACAAATCCTCGAGTAGAATGAAGTGGTGTGTGCAAGGCAAACACTCATAATCACTAACCTTTTCATTTTTTTATTCTATTTTATTTTTTATTTGTTTAGATTTATTTATTTGCACAAGAACTGGGGTGCAGGCTAGAGATGCGGGGGGTGAGAGGACTCACCAGAGCCAGAGCAGGGAGCAGAACAGGCAGACTGACGAAGTACACTGCTGAGGGGAGCAGCGGGCGAGACAGGAGAGGTCTGCGCGCCATGCGGGACCCTCGCCAGCCGGCCGGGATTGAACCGGCGCTGCAGAGGCTGCGGGCAGCTTCACAGCACAGCACTCGCTCAACCGCCTGCGCCACCAGGGAGGCCCTCATTAACCTTTTGAATAACTACGTCAAAGGCTTAAGCGCCCTAAGAGTCTCTGCACCACCGAGGTTGCTCAGGCTGCAGACGAGCAGGGTTCCGGGCTCTGTAGAGCGCGTCTCTTGCCTTGTCCTCAGGTGACGTGTCTCAACGACACGTGGCTTCATCCGAACACTGTCCCGTCTGCCACCCTGGGGTGCTGCCCCCGTCTGCCTGGTTCCATGTGAGGAGGTTGCTCTCCTCAGCCTGTCCTGGAGTCAGCAGAGTTGACCTCACACCAAGCGCCCCCGCGTGGTGTTCCCCGCCTGGGCAGGCCGGTGCGAGCCCCCCGCCCCCGGGGCTGCTCCGGTAACAGAGACACCGTCCTCAGGGCCGGGTCTGGCTGAGGGACGCGTGATATGAACAGCGATGTTGCCAACAAAGTCCCCGGACCCGAATGTTTCAGAAACTCGTCAGATGGTCCCGGCAGGAGGTGATGGGGGAACAGAGTCAAGTCTCAGGCCCGACACCACGGACACTCACGTGAGGCCCCATGTTTGTGCTTAAAACTGAGGGCGTCTGAGAGGGACGACGGTCTAACAACGTGGCCCCACGGCCAGCGCGCCGACCCCTCTGGAAAAATGTGAGCGCCCCACTGCTGAGCGAGCTCGGGGCCGCGGCACCCACAGCCAGGGGGGCACCCCGCTGTCCCCAAACCTGGGCCGGGAGAAACGCCCTGCTCTTGGGAACAAGCGCAACGCGGGCCTGAGGCGAGGGTGCGGGTGCAGCACCCGCGGCCACACCCACGCGCAGGCCAGCATTTCCACGGCCGCAAGAGTTTCTCAGGTGCCTGCGAAGGAACCGCGCCATCAGTAACCGTGCCTCTGGCTGAGCACCGACGTGCTTCCCAGGAGACCACGCGTGCCGGCTGCTCCGAGGGTGTGCGCGCCCCGCGGCGCTCATTGGCTCCAGTGGGCCTCCAGCAGGGGCTCCTGAGCGGCCACGCGTGTCACCCCCACGTGTGTCAGCGTCCCCTCCACGTGTGTCGGCTTCCGTACCCCTCGCAGCTCCTAACGGCGCAGCTGGTGAGACCTTCAGCCACATCCCAGCTTCACGACAGTCCAGTAAGAGAAACACCAGCTTCTCTCTCCAGCGGCTCCAGACCACGCTGAGGGCGCGTGTGCAGGTCCGACTTGCTGGCCTGGTGTGGGGGCCCGTGGGGGACAGACACTCATTTCTCTGCTCCAGTCGGCTGCACTCCCCATTCTGCAGGTTCCGACCTCGGGCCACGCAGACAGCCGAGGTGGGGGGGTGCGCCCTGGACCTCCGCTGCCTGCCCGCAGCTGCCCGCAGGGCGCCCACCATGGCGCGGGAGGACGCGGCTGCTCGTCTGCCTGTGCGTGCTCTGGAGACAGCGTGAGGGGGCCGGCGCGCTGCTGCTTGAGGCGGATGGGTGGGTGGCAGACGGACAGAGAGACGGAGAGACGGAGAGAGAGGTGGCAAGGTGGTTAGACATGGACAGGAGGGGCACTCTGCAGATCTGAAGTTGACAGCAGCAAATGTGCGTGGGGCTGGGGCGCAGTGAGGACAGCCTCAGCCACCCACACCCGCGCGCTGGGACGGGTCACGCTCAGTCTGCCCCGCTCTCCGCACGCTCCCTCCCCAGAAGCGTCCTGCTGGACAGCCGCAGGAGGCTGCGGCAACGCATAGATGTTGAAAGCATGTTTTGGACCAAGTAACCATCTGGGGGGCAGGTGGAAACAGGGCCAGCCCTTCAGGGGTGCAGAGGAAATGCGCTTGAGAACGAAGCATCGCGTGGTGCTGCCTTTCATACGCTTCACACCCTGAGCAGCCACGCGGGCAATGTTTGGATACATAATGAGAAATCAGAATTAATTCCTTCATCAATATATGAAATGGTGGATTAATTTTTCTCATGTAAGTTTGCAATTTGTTTGTGCATGTCTGTAATGAGCCGCCGATTGCAAGCTTTGATATGATTAGAGAGCCGGGGATATTAGGTGATCATATCTCTACTCATAACTGAGTATTGTTTCTGTTCTTCCACAGGGTTTTTTTTTTTAAAGATTTATTTATTTATACATGTGAGAGCTGGGGTGCAGGCCAGAGACGTGGGGGGTGAGAGGAGTCCCCAGAGACAGAGTGGGGAGCAGAACAGGCAGATCCACTGAAACCCACTGCTGAGGGGAGCAGCGGGGAGACAGGCGGGGTCTGCTGCGCCCTGTGGGCTGCTCCCTGGCCGGGGATGGAACTCGTGCTGCAGAGGCTGCGGACTGCGTCATAGTGCGGTGCTCAACCCCTGGCGCCCCCAGGGAGGCTCCTCTTCTACAAGTTTAAATGGCACCGACTGTAGCTACTGGGGGGTCGTCTTCAATTCAGAAGGAAGTGATGTCAGCGATCTATTTAAGAGTTTCTCTGAAGTCCAAGTTCAACCTTCTTATCTCCACAAGTAAAACCCAAGAACGTTGCCTTTAGACGCTCATCTCTCACTTGCACGCACGAGCACACTCTCACACACACACCTTTCTCTCTCTAGTTTGATCAGATCCCCCGATGTGCTGTGCACAGAACACGGAGAAATCGTCCCGGCGGGGGGACGGGTCGTTCACAGGTAACGATGGAAACTCCCTCGCAGGACGTGAGCAAGAGGACACGCAAGTACTGGCTCATCAGAAACGTTATTTCATAGCTAGTTTAGGTTACACAGCGCAAAAGCCATTTGATTGAAATGGTTGTTCTTTATGAACAATGCTGGTGTCTTAGTGCACAAAAAGATCAACATACACAGGGGCTCACTCTCCTCCCGCCTGATCTGCCTCTTGGGACTGTTCAGTCTCCCCTGATCCTCACGGGAGCAGAGTCAAGTCTGCTCTTCCTTCAGGAGGGGACAGCAGGGAGCTCCTCGCGGGGCTTTGCTGGGGCTGGCGGGACCAGCTTTCCCCTCCCACCCAAAACAATGTCACCTGGGCACCGTGGGCACACAAAGCTGCTCTGCCCTGAAGCCACCGGCCACCCCAGTCTGCCTGGTGCCCCGGCAGCCTGTCCCATAGCCTGTCCCACGGCCTGTCCCGTGGCCTGTCCCGCGGTCCCGCGGCCTGTCCCGCGGCCTGTCCCGCAGCCGGTGTGGGGAAAGCTCTCCATAGCCACGTCTCAGTTTCGGCTGTGTCTCTGCTGAGCGGCTCTGCTGCAGCCCTGCGGGTGCCTCAGGAATCACAACGCGGGCCGAGCACCCCAGCTGCCAGCGGCGTCCGACCGTCCACTAGCGAGAGGCCACCCTTCCCCACCCCGCGGCGCCTGGCTGGCGAGGTCACGCTCTTTACGGGACTCGAAAGGGAGAGTCGCGTGGAGTGGCGGGTCCGGGAAGCTTTGTCAGAACCCAGTGGGTCCAGGCCTGCCGCCGGCTGGACTGAGGAGGGACGCCCTGTACAGGGGCGTGGCGGGGGGGCCGCCGGGGGTCTCCGAGGGGCAGCAGGATGGGGGGCTTCAGGGAGGGCGAGACGTAGCAGGGGCCTGGAACCGACACCAGTGGCCGTCCAGACAGACGCCTGTGTGTGCGTGTGGTTCGACACGCACCGTCTCATGAATCACTGTTGACGATGGTAACCGCATCACTTAACAGTGACACGCTCAGTGGCGAGGCAACTAGCATCGTATCTGCACACCGCACATGGCTGCCGTGATCATGGATCACACGTATGTGCCATGCAGTGGGCCCTGCTCACATACAGCCGCGGTCACTTCACCCAGGCAGAGATGACCATTCTCGGGGACACGGGAGCCTCCGCTGGCCTCTCAGTGGGCTGCGGGTGCCTCGGCCATGTGGACACGGTCCCGCGCAGGAGACGAGCGTGTTCCTCCTGGCACGTTCCCGTGGCCACTTGAAGATGCCGGTGAGGGAGAGAATGACCGCAGAGGATGCCCGATGCTGCCGTGAGGGCGTCCCCCTGACTGTCCGGCTGGGGTGGGGACAGGCCTCAGGAGCAGGCGGCTGTGGTGCTCCCGGTCACCGGGGCCCACTGGGCGGCTCCCTTCACCTGCCATCTGAAAAGGGCTGTTGCAGGGAAGACGGGGTGTGGGTACAGCCAGGGGACCAGCAGCTTCTGAGGTGCAGGCGGCAGGAGCCAGTTAAAGGGCTGAGAAGCTGCGGGAGGGAGGAGGGTCAATGTGAGGATGACAGAGGAGAGTCTTCAGGGAGCACCCACCTTCTGGGGGGGCGGACTCAGCTGGACACCTCACCTCTGAGAGCAGCCCCAGAGCAGCCCCAACCAGGGGGCACTGGGGCCATCAGAGGGCTCTGGGGCCATCAGGGGGCGCTGGGGCCATCAGGGGGCGCCGGGGCCGAAGAATCCACTCACGAGTCCCTGCTGTAGGAGACGCATCCCGATCGGCCTTAAACAAAGTCCCATTTTAGCTTCCTCGGCTCTTTAAGTCTCTTTTCCCTCACATTGTCTCCTGCTTTGTGAGGCTGATTGTGAAGAGGACACGAAGCGGCAGGGAGCTAAGAGGAGGCTGATGGGAGAGGCTCTCTGCGATTGCACAACCTCACGCAGCCCAGGGCCCTCTGTGGCTCCCGCGGGCACCTGACGGGAAATCCCAACACCTGCCCCGGGCACCTGGGGGGGTGTCTGCCCTTGAACCCCCCGCCCCCAGCTCTAGGAAGGGCTAACATTGCCATCCCAAGCGAGGCCGAGGCCCGGGGCGGGGGTTGGACTCCCAAGCTTGGCTGAGGCTCAGACAGTAAAATACAAAGTAAATGGCGACGAGAAACCCGGAGTCCGAAACGCATGACCAGAGCACTGGCGCGTCAGTCCAGGGGCCGAGCTCAGCTGCTGCTCAACCGTCTTCTGGGAAAACACGCGAGGCCTGGCTCGAAAGGGACGACGTCTCGCAAGGAGCCCGCGCTGCCGCTGGAGCTGCCCGCGCGCCGCACGCCTCGCTCCGCCGCCCCTGGTCGCGGCCTGTCGCCGCCCCCGGGACGCTGCACCTGCTGCTCGGCACCCGCACAGCCGCTCAGCGGAGCCCGTCTGCGGGGCTGCCGTGACGGTGCCTCGGCCAGCAGGGGCCTCTGCGCCCGGGTCGTGATGCTCACAGCTGCACCCACCGTCGCGGGGAGAGGCGGGAACTGTGGGCTTTGACAGACTCTGCACTTGGTTACGCCACGCTCACGTCTCTCCCGAGCCCACCATGCCCCGTGAATTACCCTCCCGACCGCTGTGGAGTCCCACGTGAGGCGAAGGCCTCTCTCTGAGCACCGGAACCTCTTCCAAGCCGGTGTCTGTGCATCCTCCCCGCCCGTTGGCCAGGTCAGAGCTGCCCGCGGACACCACGTGAGTCTGACACCCAGCCTGAAGGTGGCCCGGCCAGTGTGGGTGCCGAGAGCTCACCCCGGGCCGAGCTCACACCGGTCCCCTCACACGGGCAGGCTCTTCCCTCGGATGAACGCTTCAAGCACCACTGTCGCCGCAGCCTGGAGACGTGACAGCGCGTCAGCAGCCGTCACCCCACGCTCCCCGCCTCCCACTTTTGGGGCAGCTTTGATTTCTCAACATTCTCAAGTTTCGCTGTCACAGATAAGGCGGCATCAGCAGGCTTGCAAAACGTGTGAAATGGCGCTCCTGCCTTTTGTCACAATCAAGTCACTTTGTTTAAAAATACCCAGTTTATGTGCCAGGGACGGGCCCACCTCCCTCGCGGGAGGCAGCCGCACGCCTGTGCTCGACCGTGGCTGTGCCTGAGCGGGAGCTTGTGCTAAATCTCCTTGTTGTCCAAGCCCGCGCCTGGCACAGCGCCCTCTCTCCGTTAAAGACACTTGTCAACACCTCCATGGTTTCAGAGGTTGGAGCACCTTTTGCCAGAATAATCACAACTAAAAGCAGTGACAGGCCCTCATCTGCTCACTTGGTCTGCATCCCTGGTGTCCATTTTGCATTTGCTCTGTGTGTGGGCTCTCGTCCTGCAGGGTTTCGCCCTGACCAGCTACACGCAGGCTGCTCCCCAAGGCTTCAGCGTGACGCCCACTCTGTGCGTGGAGACACCGGCCATCCCGGAGTCGCCGAGTAGGATGCTGAGGCCGCGCCGGGACGCTCAGGCCACACATGGGGCTGCAGTTGGGGGCGTGCAAGCCCCTGACCTGTCCCAACCCTGGGCAGTGCCCCTGGGGCCCATACGCAAGTCACAGGCGTGGAGATTCTGAACCCCAATCTGCTGGGGCTGTGTTAGCTGAAAGGTGCACGACACATCACACCGCACAGCTTCTGGAAGGAGAGTCCGTTTTCCTGCGTCCTGTGCAGACGTGGAGAGTCTCTAGCTGCCGACTGCCGCTCACCAAAGCGGGTTCTCCGCGGTACCCGAGCCAGCGTGGGACACCTGAGGGCAGCGAGTGCAAGTTGAGGTGGGGTCTGGGCAGCACCCTGGGGTGCAGGGACATGCATCTGTTCAGAGGGGGACTGGTTCCTCCTGACACCCCGGGCCTGAGCGTCAGGACGGCCGGAGGGAGGGGAGACGCCAGCCCCGGAAGCCTGGGCGCCCCAGATGGGAGAAGCCCCAGAAGGCGGCTCCGCGTCCTTGGTGAGAGCAGTGGTGTGTCAGCGGCATTTCAAGTAGAAACACCCAGAAGTTGTCATAGTAACATCTTTTTAACTTCTTACTAACACCCTGCGGCTTCTCTGTGATTGTCAGATTTGAACGTAGAGGCTCACATTCACAGGCCACCAGCGCGTTCTTCATTTTCCTCCTAGTCTGCGTCCAGCGTCCTCTTCTGAGCCTGGCCGGGCTGATGCTGGGGCCGGGGCTCCCGGGCGGCAGGGTCAGGGGGCCCGGCCAGGGCAGTCGGCCTCAGAGATGCCCCACCCGCCGCGCCCACCAGGCCAGCCACGGCACGGGACTGTGAACAACCCCTCATCCCTCAAGAAACCCCTAACTATTCCCCCAAATAATTTATCCCTTGATGGGGGAGTTGAGTCCTTCACCGAGCATCAAAGGCAAAGCTCTTTCAGGTCCTTCCCGTACCGGCACAGGCCAGAGTGGATTTCAGAGTCCACTGGATTTCAGAGTCTGCTGGGCGAGCCTGGAAATCGCTGGCCGGCCTCCAGGAGTCATTCTGGGCCTCACCCTCATGGCTGACGGAGAAGTCACAGGAGACTGTGGCAAGCTCTTTCTTGGCAAAGGCGCAGCTGGAGCTGGGGCCAGAAGGTGTGATGAAGCCAACCAACCGGCCGGGGCCCCTGAGAAGGGCTGGCGAGATGGGGAGGCAAGCGGCACTTCTCAGCGCTGCCCTGGCCCGGGCCGTCGGCGCCAGTCCCGACACTGGCCTCTCTGGACAGGCCAGGGCGCTGGTGGCAGGACAGCTGACGACTCTGCCCAGCCTCGCCAGGCTGGGATCTGGCTCCTCCTGTGGCGCTGTCTGGGGTGGGGTGTCAGCAAACCCCCTGCAACCCGAAGGAAACTCAGGACCGGAGGCGGAGCCTGTGCTTCTCCCATGTATTCTAAGCTGCGTGCTTCAAGATTGTCATCATCCCATTATTCAGAGAAAAACATTCCAGTTTAAAATCCACATTCTCAAGCTACGTGAAAGGTAAAATCGGGGAGCGACGTGGGAGAGGAGCAGCCCCCTCACCCCAGCGCTGTTGCCTGGTAACAAGCACAGCTCAGCATCTTGAATTGGTGGGTGCGAGCATCTATATTTGGGATTCAAATCTGCAGCGGAGGCAGGCTCCATGGGGCTGGCGATCGCACAACTGTTTCCAGGAGTTTCTGGAGCAAAGTGGTCGGTCCCACATCACAGGGACACGCTGCAGCCTCAAGTGCACGAGCCAGTGGCTGGCGCCCGGGAAACCCTTCCACGTGCAGCTCAAGCACGAGTGTTCAGTATCAGAGGAGTCGCTGGACACCGCAGCCTCGAGCCCGAACGGTGGGGAAACTGCTGACCAAAGGGGCGGACGGGCAGCTCGGGAAGGGACACCCTCGCAGCCAAACACAGACCAATCTGCAGCCACAAGGGTGACCCTGAAGGCAGTGAGCCAGCGGCCACTTCCCCCACTGAGAAGAAATGCTGACGCCCCTGTATGGAATGCTGGGTGTGTCTCGGCGAGGCAGGGCCACGTGGACAGGACAAGAGGGGTCA
The DNA here is from genome assembly GCF_014898055.3 of Talpa occidentalis. Lineage (NCBI taxonomy): Eukaryota > Metazoa > Chordata > Mammalia > Eulipotyphla > Talpidae > Talpa > Talpa occidentalis. Next base: position 147,885,756 of record NW_023604295.1, on the reverse strand, counting down.
GATGCGTCAAGCGGGCTTTGGAACCAGTGAGAATCAGACCGTTGGGCAGGTGACCGGGGCTGAAGACACGTGGAGACTGGACATGCCGCTGCCTGGATGGCGGGAGGACACATGGCTGCGTGGCAGGAGGGGCCTGACCCGGCGGCCCCGTGGGTGCGTCCGGGACGCCCTCGCCCCATGCACCTGGGGCTGGAACAGATCGTCCTGGAGGGCGCAGGCATCGCAGCCATCAGCCTCATTCCTTTCGGAGATGTGGGAGCAGCTTGGAAGGGACACATATCCGGAGCATCTTCGAGATCTGAGGATTTGAGTAACGCGAGCCCGTCTCTGTGTTACTATGGAAACTCTAAAAGGAGGATATTTAAAGCATTCTACTAGGCCTACATCTCAGCCTCTGATGGAAAACTTGGGGGCCTCTGTGTGTGTGTGTGTGTGCATGTGTGTGTGTGCGCGCACACACGCGGGAGTATTTTAACTACTCAAGTCGAGCTCCAGAAGTGGCCGTGCATGAGGCAAACCCCAGGAACTGCCCACACGGGGGCTGCACCCTCCAGGGACCACGTGTGGGCACCCGGTCAGGCCCAAGGGAAAGAGCTCATCACCCCAAACTGTGTGTGGGGGCTGCCGGTCTGAGAGCGGGGTCCAAGAGGGAACCCAAGGACCTTGGCGCGCTTCCAGGAGGAAGGGTGAGGCTGGACAGCACGGGGGTGGGAAGGCACCCCCAGCTCCTGGCCACAGACCTTGGACGTGACTCAGAGACTCTTATCTCCCTCAGTGCCGAGAGCTCGGGAGATGCCTCTTGGCCCTACGGCTCCCCCCATGACCTTGGGGCCTCTGGCTCACAGAGGGAGCTCAGGAATCAGAGGCAGGGGCTTCAGTTCCTTATTTGTGAATGAATATTGTCCCTTAAAAACTTCTCTGTCACGCAGGCTTTGTGGTTCAGAAATACGATGATGTGAAAGGGATCTTCATGGAAATACCACGAAAGCACAAATCCACGACACACTTGTTTCACCATTACTATTGCCGATACCCTTCCAGCGGGCAGGCGACAGGACACAGGCTAGGGTGACCGCCAGAAGCCTGAGATGCCGGAACGAGCCCTCAAGATCCTAAGTCGCCATGGACTCTGCTCCTGGACCCCAGGCCCCGAGGGACAGGGCAGGCCGCCCGGCCACCCCGGACAGCGGCGCTCGGCCAAGCACAGCCTCGCCAGCCGACAGCCCACACAGCACTGGCTTCATGCAGAGAAGGATGATAATCAGAAAAGTAAGTGGATGACTTGAAACAGGACGGGAGTGGACAGAAGCGCAGACAGACTGACCGCCGGGCACGTGACAGCACCTCCACGGCCCCGCTCGCCGGCCCCACACTCCGTCTCCGGCGGCTGCCGAGGTGGCCTCACTCAGATCCCAGGCGTCCTGTCACGTTGAACCCACTTGGTTTAGCACCTGAAACACACCGGCCAGCCCGCCGGGAGCTAATGGGATGAGAACCCCAGTCAAGGGTGTGCCATGAGTGACCTTGAGGGCTGTGAAGGTCATCCAGGGGATTCAGGGAAGTATGCAATTCATGTTCAAATCATCAGCAAGGTTAAAATTCAGTATTAGAAATCATCTCAGATAATTCACACAACAGCCATGAATGTGTCTGCAGACCCTCAGGGCATGAGACACGCCACTGTAAATGCTTTCTTTTCAGTTGAAAAAATAGTAAATAGCCCCAAAACTCATTCTTAGTCACTTCCAGTTTCCAGAAATAGAACTTGCCACCTGGAAAGGACAACAGGAGTCACCCGTGTCACCCCTCATTCTGCCTGTAGGTAACAAAGGGCTGGAAACATTAGCCCAGATGGACACAGCTAGCAAGTTATTACAGTCATGTTGCATGTTTTTCTATAAAAACCAATTGAAGCATCTTATAAATTCTAATCTTTGCTTTCGATAATAAAACTATGATACTTTAAGCAATAAAATAGTCAAATCTCTAGCTAGACTCCCTAAGAAAACAGGGAGAAAAATCTAATAAATAAAATTATAAATGAAAGAAAAGTTACAATGGCCATTTGGAACTACAAAGGGTCAGTAGCGATCACTAGGAACATCGATTTGCAGCCCACTGGATAGTCTAGGCGACTGAGCAAGTTCTGAGGAATCTCAGCCCTCTGCGCGGAAGAGGAAACAGAAAACCTGAACAGACCAATCACAAGCAAGGACATCCTCAATGGGGAAAGACAAGGGTTTCCACTAAGATCTGCACGCGGCAGGATGTGTACATTCATCATTACTATTCAACACAGTCTTGGAAGGCCTGGGAAGAGAAATTAGGCAAGAGAAAGATAAAAAAGGGATTCACATTGTAAAAGAAAGTAATTAAAAGACTCAAAAAACGAAAGCTCAGACCCGGATGGTTTCACTGGTGGGGGCTACCAAACCTTCCAAGACGGACGAGTGCCCAGCCTTCCAGCACAGAGGAGGAGCAAAGTTCCCAAACCCACTCCAGGAGGCCAACATCGTTCTGACACCAAAACTTGACAAGATTCTACACAAGGAGAAAACGCCAGGCCAACGCCCTGATGAACACAGAAGTGAGACCCACCCCCCAGCAAAATCTCAGCAGCCAAGTTCAACAATCGATCAAAATGGGTCATAACAAAGTGGGGTTTATTCCATGGACACAGGGATGTTCCATGTCCACACTCAATCAGCGTCGTTCACACCCCAACAGGGAAAGATCACAGCTACACGATTACATAAATGGATGCAGAGAAAGCATCGGAGAAGACCAACATCCACTCATGATGAAAATCCTCAAGAAACTGGGGACAGGAGGAATATACCTCAACATAAACAAGGTCATCCAGGACAAGCCTGCAGCTAATCCATCCTCCATGGTGAAAGACTGAAGGTTTTTCCACTCAGATCTGCACGCGGCAGGATGTGTACATTCATCATTACTAGTCAACAGTCTTGGAAGGCCTGGGAAGAGAAATTAGGCAAGAGAAAGATAAAAAAGGGATTCACATTGTAAAAGAAAAAGTAAAACTGCCACTATTTGCAGATAACATGATAATATACATAGAAAATACTAAAGGCTCCACTAAAAAGCTAATTGAAATAATAAATCAATAAAGTTAAGTGCAGGGTACAGAGTCAATTTATAAAAATCAGTTGTGTTTCTAATGCAAACAAGTTAGAAGAGAAATAAATCAAGAAAATAATCCCATTCACAGTTGCAACAAAAAGAATTAAATAACTATGAGAGAAAGTAACAAAGGGTTTGAAGGATCTGTACAATGAAAACTATGAGACATTATTAAAAGCAATAGTAGAACACACACACGCGAGGAAATAGCTTTCCTTTTCATGGACTGGAGAATTGACATTATTATTTTTTGTAAAGATTTATTTATTTATTTACACAAGCACTGGGTACAGTCAGAAGCGCGGGAGGGTGAGAGAATCCACCAGAGCCAGAGCGGGGAGCAGAGCAGGCAGAAGGACCGAAGGACACTGCTGAGGGAGCAGCGGGCGGCAGGAGAGGTCTTCGTGTCATGCGGGACCCTCCTCCGGTGGCCGGGGAGCAGCCGGGGATCGAACCAGCGCTGCAGACGCAGCGGGCAGCTTCGCAACCCAGCGCTCAACCGCTGCGCCACCGGGGAGGCCCAGAATTGACATTATTAAAATCGCCATCTTACCCCAAGCATTATACAGATCCAATGCAATCTCTCCCAGTGCCATCCCTACCGATGCTGTTCTTCAAATGAACAGATCAAACGTTACCGAAATTTCCATGGAGCCGTAGACGGACCCTCATGGCCAAAATAATCCTAACAAAAAAGAGGAAGCGTGGTGGCTTCACATCCCCAGACTTCAAACCATACCCCAAACCTTAGTAATCAACACAGTGTGGTATGAAACAAAAACAGACGCAGCAACCATGGAGGAGAGTTGAGGCCCTAGAAATAAGCCCACGCGTCTAGGGGCGGTTAATTGCTCCAGCGAGGGAGCCAAGAGTGCACACTGGAAAAGGAGCGTCTCTTGAGCAAACGATGCTGGGAAAACCGGCCAGCCACGTGCCAGAAATGGACCTAGATCAGCATCTTGCACTTTACATAACCTTAAATCACAGCGGATGGAAAACATGGATGTCAAACCCCAAACTGTAAAATACACCGAAGAAGACGTAGACTCGGGGACAGCTTTGCAGCACCGTCCCCGCCGCCAGAGAAGCAAGAGCAAATGCAAACATCGAGACCACGTGCAACGAAAGTTTCCTGCCGTGAAGGAAACTGCCAGCGAAGCACAAAGACCCTCCTGCCTGGGAGAAGCACCTGCCCGTCACCCCCCCCAAGTGCCGATATCCAGGGGCCGGAAACAACACGCGCAGCTCAACAGAAAGAAAACAAACAGCCCCATCAAAATCGGCCGCGGAGTGGGACACGCCCCTAAAGAGCCACGCGGATGACACGCGAAGACGCGCTCGTCACCGCTCGTCACCATGGAAACGTGGATCAGGGACAGGGGCGGCACCTCACGCCTGCGAGAACGGCGTCTCCAGGAGCGGAAACGACAGATGTTGGTGGGGATGCGGACGGGGCGCGCCCGGTGGAACACAGGGAGGCGTTTTCCCTCAACGTTAAAAACAGATGGACCACCCCGTCCAGCAGCTCCCCCGACACAGCTGCCCCGAAGCAGGACACCAGCCCGCGGGCCTCGCCCTCGGTGCCCACGGCAGCAGGAGACAGCAGCAGGGGACAGCAGTGGGGGACGGCAGCAGGGGACGGACGGCAGCAGGGGATGGACGGCAGCAGGGGACCGATGGCAGCAGGGGACAGACGGCAGCGGGGGACGGACGGCAGCAGGGGATGGACGGCAGCAGCCGCGGGGCGGCCGAGTTTACCAGGCCCGGGCGCCGGGATGGACAGGTGCCCTACCGCGGTGGGCAGGCTCACTGCAGGAAAGAGGGAGGGAGGGACAGACAGACGGCGGCAACCCGGTCCTACCTCAAGCAAATATTAGTCTAGAAAGAAGTGACGGCGGGCACATTCAACAGTCCCGGAAAGAAAAAGCGCGACCTGGGGCGCTCAGGGAAACGAGAGCGGAGCGCCCCGCAGCGTCGCCGAGGAGGCCGGGCTCTCTGGCCCGTGGCGCGGGGGGGCCTCTACACGGGGCGGCCATGCGCCTTTGGGCCCCTCCTGGCCAGCGCCCCGGTGTCCCCAGAGCGCTTCGGGCAGCGGAGGAGGGCAGGGGTTAGCCGGCGCCTCCGTGGGCAGCGAATGTCCCCCACCACGCACGGCAGGGCCTGCACACGCCACTCAAAGGCGTTTCCAGAGCGTGTCCGTTTGGGCAAAGCACTCGCCGGCCTCTCTTCGCTCATGGTCTCTGTCCAGTTCCTTCCCGCGCCCGACGGCACCTCGCTGCAGCTCTCCTGCCAGGACAAAGCTGTCAAGGACATGCTGCGGTCATTTGTGTAAGATGGTGGCCACCAGCCCCCGCGGCACGTCCTCGTGCTGGTGCTGCTGCCACGCCCGGGGCCCACCCAGGACCCGCCCCGGCCGCCCTGCCTGCGGCCTGGCCCGAGCTGTGCGCCCTTTTCTGCCGCTGCTGCTGGGCAACAGCTGGTCTCCAGCTGGAACAGGACTTGAGGAGGTGACTGCGTGGTCTGTCCCAGATCTCCTGGGGCTTGCAGAGGTGGCCTATTGGACAGTGGCTATTCAGTGAATATCTGATGAGCACATTTCTTACAAAATAAAGTCCTTCTCAAAGTCAGTGTCGCAGAGAGAAGGCTTTGGCGTTGGACAGACGCCCCCGTGGCCCATGCTGGGGCTGGACATGCGGCCCCTGACCACCGGCTGCCCCTGAGTGCCCGGGCGGCAGGCCTTGTGGGCGGTGAGGCCTGAGTTAGGAGACACACTTCACGCGCCTGACGGGAGGAGCGTCTGTCCGTAGCCCCGAGGGGGACACCCTCGGGAGCTGCCCTTTCCTGCAGCCGGGGGTGGACGGCTGGGCATAGCCGGCTCAGGGTTGAGTCCATTGCTTTTACACACTGCGCGCCGCTTCCTTCTGAATTTTGATGCGGGTTCTGACGCTCCTACTTTGCATTTATGCATTTGAAACAGGGTTAAATGCCTGCCACCGGGCACACGTCTTTTTTTGTTTTTTAAATAATTATTCCTTCATTGTAAGGTATTTATTTATTTTGGGATAAACCTGGGGTGCAGGCCAGAGGTGCGGGGGTGAGAGGATTCACCAGAGACAGAGTGGGGAGCAGAACAGGCGGATCCACTGAAACACACTGCTGAGGGGAGCAGCGGGGAGACGGGAGGGGGCTGCTGCGCCTGTGGGTGCTCCCTGGCCGGGGATGGACTCAGGCCAGTGCTGGGAGAGCAAACAATGAGAACTGATGGAGACTGCGACTCCAGCAAGCAGCAATTATTTGGCAAGCCTTGGGGCTGTGCACACAGAGGGAGACGGAGGCAGAGACAGCCCAGGAGGACAGTGTGGAGGCGGGGTGCTGGGTGCTGGGGTGCTGGGGTGCTGGGTGCTTGCAGGGACCCAGGCATCGGGGAGGAGCAGAGATCAACCCCGCCCTCTGTTTTTCCTGGTTTGGCCCCTTCGCTCTTCTCAGCTGCAGCCAAGGACTCCGACCCCGGCTTGGGCTGCTGCGGGTGTAAGCGGTTTGCCTGCTTTGGTTCCTGGAATCACCAAGAGTCGAGCCGAGCAGATTTCAAAGCCCCCCCAAGCACAGCGGGACACGCAGCCGGGGCCACAGCCCGGCCCGCTAGGCACCCGCCAGGGCCAGGGCGCTGTCCTCTGACCCCGGGGGCGCCGTGCGAATCCGCGGAGGGCTGTCGTCCCGCTAAATGTAAACACACCGTCCAGAGCTCTCGACACCCCTCCCTGCGTCGCTTGCGTGTAGCGCACGTCTCACGGGGCCCGGAACGGCCGTGCTCTCGGGAGCAAAGTCTGGTGTCTTTCAAGAGCTAAGTTTTACAAACGTGCTGTGCGGAGACATGTCTGCCCAGCGAGCGCGGTCACAACCGCGGCTGCTGCCCCGGGCGGTCACCTGCTACGTGCCCGCGTCAGCGCCCTGGATGGTAAAGCGTCTGAGCCGCCGCCACGGGACGGTGGCAGACGGGGGAGGATGTAGCGTCCTCGGCGGAGTTTAAAGACGCTTGTCGTCCTCGCTCTTGCTCCCGGGCCCCCGCAGGAGTGGAACCCCCACCGCCCGCCCCGGCCAAGCCGGCCTGGGCAGCAGACCCGGACCCAGAACGCGGGCGAGCGGGTGAGGCCTGTGTCTGCTGAAACACTCTCGCTCCTCACGCCCCCCGCACGCCGGTGACGCTCACTGGCTTCCAACAGGTGAGCCGTGCTGTGTAGTGATTGGCAAGAGTTAATAAAAGAGCCTTTGCTCCCCACCACCTCCTGTAAGCGGATTTGCCCCCGACAGCTTTGCTCTGGAAGCCGCCGCGGCGAGGCCAGCAGCGAGCAGGTGGGAGTCAGCACGAGCCGAGCTGAAGGCTGGACGGAGCGCGGCCCGCACAGGCGCAGAGCGGCACCCAAGGCCCCTGCGCAAGCAAGGCGGGGCTCGGAGAAACTCCTGGGAGAATTAGCGGCTGCTCCCCCTGCCTCCCTCACACCCCTCCTCCCTCGCCTAGATAGAGTTCCTCAACAGCCGCTCGCGGCCATTCCTCCCTCAACTCTGCACTTGGCCTCGCTCAGTTCTAAACACCTGAGGTAACACAGACGCCGACACAGAAGCCCGGGGCAAGCCGCACACGCAGGAGGAGCAGACCTTGCTCCAGCTGGCCGGTTGTAGGGTAAGGTAAAAGGTATGAGGCTTTTCTCCCTCCCGCCATCAGGATAGATGAGGGAACCCTGTGGTCCTGACTGCAGGCCTGATGGCGGCACCTGGAGTGGGTGCACCTGGGCTAAGACTGTGCTTTTAAGGGCGGCGTCACGGGGACGCCAGGAGAAGCCGAGGGAAGCCCGAAGCAGAAGCAGAGAAGGCCGGAGAGCCCAGAGAGAGTGAAGACTTGCTGGGGGCTGGGAGGACGGCCAGCCTCCCAGCCCCCCAGCACCCCTGCCTTCCACGTACCCGCTGAACCCCAATAAAAGACCTGCAAAAAACCACTGAGGACTCTTGACTCCTTGACCCTGTCTGCATGGGATCAGAAAACCTGCACTGTGGTCCATTCCTGACTTTACACCGGTAATCTCGGGGCGGGGCAGCCTCAGAGTGGGGACACCGCCCAGAGCACCTGGCCCACGCCCCAGGCCAGTGCTGTGGACAACAGGACACCCAGACACCGGGCCTGGGGACCCCACTCCTCGCCGCTGAGCTCATCTGGGCCACATGCCTGCTTCCGCCGGCTCAGGAGAAAGCAGCAGCCAGCCCCAGCCGAGAGGCCGACTGTGGCGTAAGGGACGGGGGCTTCAGAGCCGCGAGGCCAGGCCCAGAGAGGCAGAGGCGCATGGGCTGGCGCGCTGTGGGGGCTGGGAGGTTCCGGAACGGGAGGGGGTGACGAGGAAATGGGACGGGATCTGTTTTCAGACAATATCGAGTCCACAGTGATGTCCCATCTGATGGCTGCGCTCTGGCCATGTGGGGTGCGCGGGAGGCGCTGGCGCAGGCTTCACGGGACACGAGGACAAACCCACGCCAGGGACAGGGCTGCGGAGCCGCCCGCCTGCTGCTCCCAGAGCCAGCCTCTGCGCCCCCCGGACATCCTGTCTGTACAGACCCCTCCCCTCCCGCTGCTTTACAGCCTTGGCCCAGGTGGGGAGGAAAAGAGGTGAACGCGGAGAAGCCCGTGCAGGCACCGGCCTCTCCCGGGGTGAGCCGCCTCGCCCTGGGACTTGGGTTTCCGGCCCGACCCCAGAGGCAGGCCCGCGGGCTCTGCAGTGGACAGGGAATCGGCACATTTTCTTGTGATGCTATGACATCACTGGGGGCGGCGAAAGATCCCTCCAGATACTAATCGGTTCCGTCAAGCAAACACCACGGAGCCCCGCTGGCCGCGCAGGGAGGCCCGATCAGCTCTCCTCCTGCCGCAGGGCGAGCCGACCCGGGGAGCAACCCTCCTCGGCAGCGCCAGCTCCAAGCCCAGAGCCCTGAGCGCCCCCCCCCGCCCCCATCACCCCAGCTGCTCCCGAGGCGTGGTGCCCTCGGCGGCATCCCCGCGGAGAGCCGGAGGCCCGGGCCCCTCGGATCTTGGAGCCGCCGCGCCGCTGTTCCTAGGAGCGGACGGTGAGTCCCGTCGCGCTTGGCGCCGTGGTGCAAACTCAGAGGCCTCGGAGGCCCCGTGTTCACGCCTCGCGCGGGCCGTGGGCACTGAGCGGAGAGCAGGTGCGCGCCCACGTCGGTGGCTTTGACACGCGCCTCGGACTCGCACAGCCTCGCGCCCTGGCCCGCGGGCAGCTCCGGCTCGGGACGACGCTGTCCGGGTGACGCAGTGCCACGGGGGCGGCCACCCCGTGCCCACGCGTGCTCAGGCTCACAGTGGGGCGCCCTGTCAGCACGGGGGCGCCCCAGGTGGAGTCCTCCCCCGCCCCTCCCGGCCCCGTCCTGTGCTCTGTTTCCCCTGCCTGGGACGCGAGGGCCGCTGCTCCCCGTCCCCTGGCCTCCCCTCCCGGCCTCCCCCTCCAGCCCCCCACGCTGCGCCCCAGCTGAGTGCTGGACTGGGCAGCTGAGTGCCCATCGCGGGGGCTGTGGTGGCCACAGGTGAGGTCCTGTGTCCAGCGCAGCCGCGTCTGGCGGTGCTGGGGCTCTCAGGAGGACGAGGAGGAGGAGCCGCACTCCACCACGGGCAGTGGGACCAGCACTGCAGTGGCCCGGAACACTCGTGCCTGTTCCCACGATGTCTGGGCAGCCCCCGGGCCTCCCCGGCGGCCCCCGATAGTGGATGAACAGAACCCACAGCCTCTGTGATGCCAGCCCTTGGTGCCAAGAAGCCAGGCCATGGCCAGGGTCCGGCTCCAGGACTCATGAGAGCCCAGCCCCGGCCCCACACCTCGGGGGCTGGGGTGTTGGTGGGCGGGGCCCGGCCCCTCAGCACCCTCGGCGTCGGCAGACTCCCCTGAGGAGGGGAGCCCCCCCTGGAGGGGGAGCCCCTCCCCCCACGGGTGAGATTTCCTCCCCAAGGCAAATCACCATTTTTACAAAAGCCAAATGCTGTGATAGCTAATATTTGCGAAAGTGGGACTGGAAATAGGAACGCTGAAAAGAATAGAATTTTGAAAAGGAAAATCTCTGCCTAAGTACATCGCAGACATTCACCTGAGTGCCGAAGAGCACGACGCGCCGAAGAGAGACACGTTTTCTCTTATGGAAATAAAAGCCCTCGGTCGGGAGCGTTTACGTGGCGCGACTCTGGAAGGGCTCGGGACGCCTCAGCCCCTGGCACGCGCCTCTCATTGCCCAGCGCGACCTTCCTGCCTCGCGGGGCTGTGGCGGCCTCTACGGTCACCCACCGTCTGGCGTTGCGCCCCTCCCACTCAAACAGCCCCAACATCAGGGCCCCACCCCTGACCTCTCCATCGAAACCCCTTGGTCCCCTGAACACCCACAGGGGATGGGACTCCCCATGCCATTTTTTGTCTGACTGTGCAGAAGAGTCTCACAAGCCTGGGCGAGCAGACCCGGCAGGCGGGGCCGAGACCCAGGGCCGCAGCGGCTCCCCGAGGTGGCGGCGCCGTGGACGGCGTCCAGGGTCCCAGATGACTGGCCCAGGCAGAATGTCCTGGGACGAGGGATGTTCTGGGAGAGCCAGGGAAGCCTCTAGTAGGTAAAAGCCACAAGGAACCTTCTGGGCTCTTGAGATGTAAGCAAGAAAAAAGAAGCACTAAAGAAAGATGGTGCCATGGGCAGGGACAAGACTCTTCCAGAAAATGGAGACTGAGCAACGGTTTCTATCATTTATTTGAGGGGAGTGTCGGGAATAGGATTCATTTGAAATAGACTGATTTTAAGATGGTGGCGGGGTACCGGGTGGAAGAAATACCATGGGTGGAGAGCATCCAAAAGCACCGTCTGGGCTTAGAATAAACGGCAGATTCCACGAAGCACGTGCAGGCGGCCTTCTTAGGGGGCCTCGGCGGGGGGCACACGACGCGTGTTCACTTTGTCCAGACAAACCAGTCATCTCTGATTCTGTTGTCCACCGAGGCTGTCAAGGCAGACGGAGCGTCCATACCTGCGCTGCGGATACTGATTTTTCACAAAAACGTGCAATAGATGGAAGAGCAGCCTACGCTGGGGAGGGCAGGATTCTTCTCTGCTTTTTGGCTAAATAACAAATCAAGCCGTTCTAAAACACGTCAGTCACGATTTAACGTGAATTGTCAGGCTACGCGTGGCCGACGTCGTCAGGATGCCGCACCCGCTTCCCCGACGTGTGTGCACAGATGTTCAGCCAAAATCGGTTCTGGGAGAGCTTGTCTTTTACACGGAGAGAGAGAAACTCAAGGTTTTTTTTTTAAAAAAAGGAAGGTTTGGGAGCATTGAAAGCAATTACTACAAGCACTATTTATAATGACTGAAAATAATAACCTACATCAATTAACGAATTTCCCCAAGAGCAGCCTTGAGGCAAAAGTACTGTTTCCGCTAAAATGGAAATATTTATACAACTTATTTATAATGAGGCCTGGGAGCTTAGGAGAGTGAACGCGGGCTCTGAATATGTTTCTCCCCAGGGAAGCGTCTGTCTGTCGTCGTGAGTGACGCCCGTCGGCAGCCGCCGCCTTCCTCCCCAGACACGCGCCCGGAGCCGCACAGAGCCCCGGGCCCGGCCGCTGCGCGTGGCCGAGGATGTCCCGCCCGGGACACTGGCGTTCTGGAAAGCGAGTTTGGAAAGCGAGCCGAGCGTGTCCACGCCGAGGCGCCGGTTTCCGCAGACCGAGGCCCGTCAGAAACGCTCTTTCCCCAGGGGAGCCGCGGGCCTGCTCGGGCGCCTTCCTCCCGGCCGCGCCTCCGCCTCCGGGCCAGCTGGGACGCGCTGACTCAGCCCAGGCCGCAGGAGCCGGGCCAGGCTGGGCTACCGCACGCGCCGACTGTCCCAGGCCCCGCCCGGGGCGTGTGCGGTGGGCTTGCTGGTCAGGAAGCCTCAGAGCAGCGAGGCCCACGGGCACTTGGGTCTGAAGGGAATTCCTCAGCCTCCCCAGAACACTGCACGGTGCAGTTCGTGAGAGATGCTCCAAAGGACCCGCCTCCGCGCGGCTTACAGCACCGTTTGCCACACCGTGTACTACGGGCTTACGGGAAGGCGTTTAATTTAAAAGCCTGCAGGTCACATGTTTACTCAGAGCGCAGCTGTCTGGGCGTGGCTGCCACTAGCGGCCACCCTGGGGTCGGCCCCATGGGGTCGCGGCAGGTCTCCAGGACCTGGCGGGAGGAGGCAGTGGCCCTGTCTCTGAGGGGCTCTGGGGGGGCTGAGCTTGAGGTCAAGGATCGAGACGCTGACGTGGCCTCAGCTGCTGTCCCTGGCCGTTGGGCTCACGTCCGATTTCCTTTCTCAGGGCCTGGGGTCCTGGTCTGCCGTCCTGCCAGCCGTGCCGTCCCCTCGCCGTCTGTCCCGTGGCTCCTCACGCCCCCTCCTCTGGACTGCGCTCACGGTGTTCTGCCGCGTGCGGCTGCGCTTATTATAGCAGAAACCCATCTGGAAGAAGCTTCCAGAGTCCAGGTGCAGGACCCTCCCTGCAAGGCCCCTGAGGCCTTGGGTGGGCAGCGAGGTCTGTGATTCTGGGAAACTCCTCTGGCCGCTTCCTTGTCTGTGCTGCACGGGTGGCCACGTCACGGACACTGTGCCCTGGCAGGCGGGAGGGAGCTGGGCGAGCGGGGAGTTGGTGCAGCGGGCGCGTCACTTCCTGTCACCTCTGAGTGTTGCTTACGCCCACCCCAGGGGCAGGGTCACTGGGGGAGTCTCCCTTGTCCTAGGGTCAGAAAGGCCAACGCGGTGAGGATGGACAGTCCCACGCAGGACAAAGGCCCCAGCACGGGGAGTGCAGGCGGGGGAGACAGCGCAGCCACAGGCCACGCAAGAACAGTCTGCAGGGCGTCCTGCCGCCAGGCCTGAGCAGGGAGCCGAGGGCTCAGTTCTCACCGATGCCCGGTGATTGCAGACTCTCTCCTGACGCCCTCGGTGAGGACGCAGACGTCCACGATGCCTCTCAGCTTTTCTCTTTCATGATGAGACTCAACTGTAACAGGCGTTGGCAGCATCCCTGGGTTTCTAGGTCACACACCCGAGCGGGCCCGCAGGCCACGAGAGTGGGGAGAGACATAAAACAGGGTCTGCGTCCCAAGTGTCAGTAACCTCTGATGAGTCATCCTGGAGGAAAAACACGGAATGAGCTTTTGATCTCTGAGGAAAGTAATAAACTGTCATTTTCTAGGGAGAGGCGATCCAGAGCCAGGCAGGGGAAGGGCGGGAGCCGGCCTCACACGGCTGAGGCGCTGATGAAACGTCATCTCTCCTGCATGTGTTCTTCTGCGCGATGCCTGTGCTATTTTTAAGCTCTTCAAAAGTGACGCTCTCCTGCAGCTATTCCAAATGAATATTCGGCTTCATAATCACGCTTTGTATTCCTCTCCTTGAAAACCACCACGTACACTCTCGGGGTGCGCGTCTGCTGAGTCACAGCGCCTGCCCGGCGCTCCCCTCCTCCGGAGCTGGGGATGACTGTCCCCCGGGCCACTTCTTGGTCCTGAGCCGACGGGCAAGGCCTGCAGCGACCCGGTTTGCCTGGCGCCTCCTCTGGGTGCTGAACAGCACCCCTCGCTACGTCAGTGTGAGGATGACATCAGGCCCCTGCGCTGGGGGGGCTTCGCGGAGGGACGGGTTACGACAATGCTCCGCAAGTGGGAACCTTAGGAAGCAGCAGTTGCCACCAGCCTGTCTCCCACCTCTGGAGCCACTCCACGCCCGGGGCACACCCCACGCCACCCGGTGCGTAGGAGAGGCCTCTCCCGGGCATTTGTGCCTCGCGCCCCTTCCTGGAACTCAGAGCCCCGGCTGCCCACTGTGGCATCTCGGGCTTCGAGAACAGCCCTCACGTCCAGTCTGTGGGCGAGAAATATTTGTAGAACGAGAGATGCCAACGCCATGGGGAATGAAATACGTGCAAGCTTCTGCCCCACCTGTGTGGCACACCTGGGACGGGCACACCTGGGACTTGCACACCAGGACGGGCACACTGTGACGGGCATGGGCATCTGGTGCCCGCGTGGCCTGGCGTGAGGCAGCAGAGGGCGCTGAGCACATGCACTTAACACAACGCACATCTCAGCCAAATCACCCCCAGGCAAGGGTTTCCCTGTCTCTACATGGGCTTGTAAGCGAAGCGCTTTCGTGACAGTCATTGCAGCTGAGACTCGCCAGCGAGAGGGACTCAAGTCCCTTCCGGACAGGACACCGCGGCGGCTGACCGCGCCGACCCCTGGCCTCCGGCACCAGGGAGTCTGTGACTCCTGCCCTCCAGCCGGCTCCTCACCCCGTCGGTCTTCTCATCATGCGGGTGCTCGCGTAGCTCCGGCGCCTGCTGTCTCTCCACCGTGTAACCCTGAACGAGCCTCTGACAGCGACGGGACGAAGCATTGCGGTCCTTGTGTAGCTGCCCCTTCAGCGCGGCCATCTCGGGGCCCAGTTCCGCAGGCGGGTCCGCCCCCCATGGCCGCCCCCGCCCCCGATGGCTCCAGGAGCGCTGACAGAGGCACGGCCCTGATGCCTGGGAGAGCCAGGGGGTGGGAAGCGCCTCGACAGCAAAGGCTGAGTGCAGGCCGGAGCCCAGTGGTCAGCACCAAGATGTCCGTCCCCTGGACCAAGGTCACTGTCTCCCCGCCTCAGGCTTCCTCTGCCAGGGAGCCCCGCCTTCCCCAGGGGAGGATGGGGTGCAGTTAGGGGCAAACATGGGAGACAGGCAGGATTCAAAACACTTTTTCTCAAAGTGAGTCTCAAGGACCCTCGGCCCGTGGGTCACCCCATGAGGACGGTCCAGGGCCAGGCGTGTTGGGGAGACTCACTCGGGACAGCCCCTGGGACGCCTGCAGGGGCGAGGACGGAGGGTGTGGTGAGGAAACGGTGAATCATTAGCTCTAACATCCCGTCAAGGAACTTTCTAAGATTAATTAACTTTGCATTTTCCCATCACCTCACTTTCAGCCCAACATTTATTAAAACCCATCACGAGATCCGCAGGAAGCGCGGCCCCGCGGGAGCCGTCAGGCTGGGACGTGGCCGGAGCGAGCAGGTGCCCACGGGGAGGGCAGAGGCGTGAGAGGACACGTCCGAGAAAGATGATGTTCACTGCCATCAAATACACCATCAAAAACTCCAGTTGCGATTCAGCTACTCGCAAGACATGAATTTATGTCAAATTAAACATTAATACTTACAGTAAACGATATACTCACTCACGTGGGCTTGCGGTGCTGCCATGTTCATGTATACTGCATCGTGTTTGAAATCCATGTGCCCCGCGGTGGCGCCACACGCGTCACCTGCCGAGCGGAGTGGCTGGAAGCAGCGCCCGCCCCCACCCTTGCTCGGCCGGGAATGGCCCAGACTCGCCCTGCCCCAGCGCCGTGTGCCGCTGCCCCGCCCTGGTCCCCCGCCCGGCCCGCGCCGCCGTCGGTCTTCCCGCCACGGCCCCAGGGGACACTGAGGCACCAGGGGGTGCAGTAAGTAACTCAGACATGACAGGAAGAGCGAGCGCTGGGGCCAGTTCCTGGAACCGCAGCCGCCTGCCCTGCCGGCCCCCCCGGGGGACGCCGCGGATGGAACAGGGGCCCTTGGTCCCCTGCCCGGTGCTCTAACCTCCTGCTGTGCCCTCTCCCCCCAGAGTCTGTCAGAAGAGACACAACGGCACGAAGTGTCTGATTCGAAGGATGTCCTCGGGTCTGTCACTGACACGAATGGCTTTACTTGAGCTGTGAATACTGAGCTTGGACAGGAAAAGCAAAAGGCAAAATGATAATTATCTCATTATATGGAAGGGACCTACCCCATTTCAGTCTGTCTGTCATCTATCACCCATCAATCTATTTACCTGTCTATTTATCTATCTGGCACCTGTATCCATCCACCCACCCACCCATCCATCCACCCACCCCTGTGTGTCATCCATCTATCCTCTGTCTATCTGTCTTTCTGTCTATCTATCTGTCTTTCTTTCTATCTATCTATCTATCTATCTGTCTGTCTGTCTGTCTGTCTGTCTGTCTGTCTGTCTATCTATCTATCTATCTATCTATCTATCTATCTATCTATCTATCTATCTATCTATCTATCTATGTATCCGTCTATGTATCTGTGTCTCAGTCTTCTAAGGACAGGGATGGTCATTAAATTCTGCCTCCAGGCACCTCCCATCTGTCTGCACACAAATAAGTTGCTTGACTTCAGCTTCTCCAGCGAGATCACGCAGCGCACCAGCCTCGCTGCTCAAGGAGTGATTATAAGACAAACACCAGGAAAACATCCCTGGGGCCCGGGATTACGCGACGCAGAACATCGCTGGTTTTGCCCATGATCAAAAAGGAGCAGAAGAAGGTGTCTGGTGTGCTGCCGTGTCATCCTCCCTCACGGGCAGGGCGAGTGCCCGAGCATCGGTGCCCGAGCGCCGTCAGCACACACGGCACGGCTGGGGCCGGACCTGCCGCCAGACCTGCCGCCCAGGGGGACGGAGGGTCGCTTAGAGACGTGGGGCCAGTTCTCGCCCACCCCGACATTTGCTGTGAGAGGCGCCCCTCAGCTGGCGTCGTGCAGCCTGATGCCCTGAGCGCTGGGCTGAGCCGGGACGGTGCCCGCCAGAGGGCAGACTCCAGTCGCTTCTCTCTGTGCTGCGGCTGAACCAGCGCCAGCGGTTTTATTTTTGGTCTCTTAGTAAAACGACGACTAATTCATTTCACGGAGCAGCCGGGCAGCTGTCAGGTGGCAGGAGCAGAATAGCACACACCATGGTCGCCGCGCTGACCGGCGTCGCCCCGCAGCCTTGTCTGGAGGCGAGACCCCCCCACCCCCCCGCAGGGGCCAGGGTCTCGCTCAGCCCGGCCTGGGCAAGCGCAATTCAAACAACACCTCTTCACAGGGGCGCTGGTGGCCCCCACATCCAAAATGGAAAACTGGGGGAACCTGCGGTGACACATAGATGTTCCATGGCGGTTGTTTCTGAAACTCAGAACGATCCCAGCCACATACAAATCCCACTCGGCGGACACTGCCCTCCACATGCGCTAGTTGCTGGCCCCTGCGCACCCGGCCCGTGGACACAGGGGCCTGGAGCTGATGCTGCCACACCCCCCCGTTGGGGCGGGGATCAGGCACAGTCGTGGGTCTGTGCTCCTGAGAACCAAACCCACAGGACAGGAGAGCAGGGCGGGCAGGAGGCACAGATGCTTGCGCCGGCTGTCACTTCTATCCGGCTCTGGGCAAGGCAGTTGGGGCAGGGGCCGGGCCCGCCTAAGGCGCTGGAGCCACACAGGAGCCACACGGGAGTGACATGAGAGCCTGATCACGGCACCTACCCTGTCAGCCTGCCCCTGGGGGGCCCTTCTCTCCCCACTGCGTGTTGGGGGAACAGCTTAGGCCACAAAGTCGAATGGACAGGGGGGAATCCAGCTTCGGGGTAAGGAAGGCTCCTGGCCCAGGCAGCCTCCCCGCGGGGTCACCTGTCTGTGTGGGGGGTCTACAGGGCCAGGGGTTCTCACGCAGGCAGCGCAGCAGCACGAGGGCAAAGCCAGAGGCACAGGGCCCTGCCAGACGCCCCAGCCACCGCTCTTCCGGGCTGCAGGCAGGCTGGGGTCGGCCCTCCTGGGCCTCGCCGCGGGGACGCGCCCGCTGACCACCTGCGGCTGATGGGTGAAGGTCAGTCACGCATGGTCACTCCCCGGCCAGCGGGCATGGCGCTCTGTCCAGAGCGGCCAGGAGTGGAAACGCCGGGGGTCAGTGTGGTGGAAACAGCTCCTGATCCTGCTGCGAGGCGGACGATCCGCTGTGACCCAGTCTGTCCCTTTGCCGGCTCCCGTCCCGCGGACCCCGAGGGCGCGGCAGTGCGTGGGGCCAACGCTGCCGGGCCTGAGCGCGCAGGTTCTGCGCGGACCTCGCTCCCGGAGCCGCTGACTCCGCAAACTTCAATGATAACAAAAAAGCCGGCGTCGCTGCACTCGGACAGAAGCAGCACGACCCTGACGCCTCCGTGTCCCCCAGAAACAGAGGGCCGAGCCTGCAATCCCTGGGATGGCGGCGGAGAGGGGCGTGGAACCCCTTCCTGCGCCCATGCACCCCACAGCCCGCGCCCCCACGCTGCTGGCCCTCACCCCTCCTCGCCCCCAAGAGCACGCCAGTCCCCGGCCTGATACTTAAGAGCAGATTGTAGGAAAAATACAAGCCTGTCGGAGCAGCGAAGTCAGAATTCAGAAGACACGTTTGGTGGAAACAGGGAGTCGGCAAATTAAGGTGCCGGTTCAGAGCCTGTGACCATGTTTCTCCTTAGGAGTGTTTCCCTGTCCCCCCAGAAAGTGAAAGAACACACGGCTTGTACCTGGAAGGAACCAGTGACCAGGACGCCTCGGGCTGGGGCATCTGGGAAGGGGACCCCTCGCGGCCACTAGGCGGTGCCTGGTGCAGCGTGGACGCACCATGGTCAGCTTCCAGGGAGGACACAGATAATCGTGGGGTTATTATTTTATTTGGAAGTCTTGTTTCCCTTGGGCCAATCAAAGGTCTGTCCCATTGGGTTTACGATGCCCAGTTAGAGCAGGGGTCGGGCGGCTGGAAGGATTCCCGTGGTCAGCAGTGGCCGAGCACAGACAATCCCGACTCAGAGCCACGGCTCCTAGTGTCTTTTCAGGCTAATCAGTGCAACCAGCGCCTCATCTCGCTGAAGCCCAGCAGGCCCGCGGCCGCCATCCCTCGGCCAAGCCCCACAGGGACCCCCACTCGGCAGCATGGGGTGGGGGTGGGGATGCCGCTTTCTGGCTACAGTGGCCAAATACTGAAAAAGAAGGAAGTCCCTGATAAGGATGGAAACTTTTTAGACCAACATCCCCTTTGAAAAATGTGCTTGGAACTGGCAGCCGGGCGCCTAATCCAGCAGTGCCCAGCGTCCCTGCGGCGGGAGGACGTCAGACGTGAACCAGCGCGGCGGCAGAGTCAGAAAGGGGGAAACTCGGGGCGTCCTGGGGCTCACCCAAGACTCTGCAGGTGAACGACCCGCGTCTCTCTCTGTCCTCGGGAGACACACCGAGTCTTATCACCCTATGGGGGACTGAAACACTCTTCGCAGCTCCACGCCCACCAGAAGCGCAGGCCGGCGACACCCGATTCACCCGCCGGGCGGTCATGACATCAGCCGTCCCCTGCACCAGCCCAGTCCGCTCCGCGAGGCTCCTCCACGCGTCCTCATTCAATTATCTCGTGTCGCTTCTGAGCTCTGGGCGACCCCCTGCGCCCGCGCGTGCTGCGGGAGCGCTCCCTCTGCGCCAGCAGACCCGTCTCTCTCCTTCACCGCTTGGCCCCGAACGGACCGCCAAGGCCCAGAAACAAGCGCACGGGTGGAAACCCTGCTGTCCGTCAGCACCACGGTCCGATACAGCGATCAGATCCGAAAAGCAGCACAAACACGTACAGAGATGACGTGAGATCTGAGAGGTGAGAAAGGTGACCTGGCCTTACCTGCAGGGTCAAGCCCACGCTCTTGTCATGAGGCGAGACGGTGGCCTCAGTGCTGGTGCAGGAGAAGCTGGTGAGAACTTGGAAAACAAACACACACGGACTCATCGATGTTCGGCCATTTTTTAATTACGGAAAATGATCCGAGATGCAAACACAGAGGAGGCGGGTCGAGCAGGCACGGGTGTCCCTGGAATGTCAGAGGGACACGGGGCATAATGACAGGAGGCGGACCTTGGGAGGCTCCGAGCGGCGACCGAGGACAGAGCCACAGCACACTCGTCAGGCCACCCGGCCGGAGAGCACGTCCTGGAGGCACACGCGGGCACGGCAGGTCTCAGGGCCAGAGGGGACGGTGCAAGCAGCTGACCGCTACGGGTCATCACGGGGTGGGGGGGCGCCCATTCGTCACCCCACAGGTGAGGAGTCTGGCGAGGAGGGAGCTTCGGCAGCACCCCAAAGTTGTGCCCATAGTGATGTGGAAAGTGGGAAAACCCAGAGCTCAGACCCCATCCTCACTCACTGAGACGCCGAGACGAACCCCGCGGGCACGCCCGTCTCCAGGACACAGCACGGAGCCCGGGCGCGCAGGTGCACGTGAGGAGACACGGGGGCTCCGAGTGGGGTGCGGAGTCCCATCAAGGGCCCATGGAGGTAAAAAAGGAGAGAAACTCTTCAAAGTCTCTCATCTCAGTACATTTGCTTATAAAGTTTCATTTAAAGTAACGATCACGTTTTATTTTTCAAATGTTACCAAAAAAACTTATTGCCAACGCCTGTAGACCTCAGCCGGGTGGCAGACCCGATGGCTGCGTCAGCTGTCAGGCTGCGGCTGGACGGCGGGACGAGGGGCAGACACATGAGGGTACGTGGGAAAGACAGGGGCCATGAGCCTGGCGCCTTGGCCTGCGGCATAAGACGTTACTGGGAAAGCAACAAAAACTAAAAGGAGACTTGAGAGGAGGGTGGATACGGGGGTGACATTCCAATGATGACCCAGAGGAAACACACCGAGAGGTGCTGACACGATGCCCCGGCTTGGCGGCCCCCAGCACGGAGCTGGAGCCGTCCCTCGTGTCCCTGTGGAGCCACCCCGCGGGCGCTGGTGCGCGGAACTGACTTGCCTTGGGCCGTGTCCCTTGGGCGCAGGCTACACCTCCTGCGAGCACAGCCGAGGGGCACACGCGAGACAAACGGTTCTGTCGGACTTCGGAGCCCGTGATCAAGCCCAGGACGACAACACCGACAACACTCAAGTGCCCGGTGGCGCGCCTCGCTGCACTTCACGGGGAGGGTCCGCCGGGTGACGTTCATTCCCCGTCCTCGTCAGAAACTCCCCTGCACGCGTCTGCTGCGTGGTCTGCTGCTCGCCGCAGGCGCGGGTGATGCGCTGCAGAGGGGAAAATCAAGCAACCATCCTCCTAACCACTCCAAGTCCACCATCTTCTACACTTTTCCGAATACTCATAAAGACGCGTGAGTAAAGCACACACTCGTGGATGCAGCCCACGAGCCAGCGCGTGGGTCAGAAGGCCCAGTTAACACTTTCGGTGCATGGGATGAGACTGTCCACGTTGGTGGGACGGTCCTGTTGAGTCCACTCCCGGCTCTTTGTGTACATGAATGTGTCAGCATGTACATGATCACACATGTGTGCGTGTAAGTGTGTGTCAGCATGTACACGAATACACACATGTGTGGATGTGCATGCATGCAAACGCCTAGAATATTTTTACCAAGACGGGATCGCGTGACTTCCTTTTTCACTTTCCCGTATCACGGCCACGCCCTTGGCCAAGACACTGCGAACTGCAACCAGCACCCTCAGCGTGGCAGCGCCTGAAGAAGCTGCTTTTGAAGACGCCACTTGGAGGAAAAGAGCACACAGCCGCACGGCCAGGAACGCGAGCAGAGACGGGGCACGTGAGTGTGTTACGTACACTCTGTGTGTGCTCGCGCGTGGCCATGGCAGGTGGTCAGCTCAGTGCCTCTGCACAGGCTCTTCGCAGAATTTATACCTTTAATGAGCTCGCAGTGACCGGCGCCTCCAGATCAGAAGCAGAGCGCAGTGTGGACAGCAGCTCCTCTCCCGGGGCCAATGCCCGTGGATGAAGCCCACGAGCCAGCGCGTGGGTCAGAAGGCCCAGTTAATACTTTCGGTGCATGGGATGAGACTGACCACGTTGGTGGGACGGTCCTGTTGAGTCCACTCCCGGCTCTTTGTGAGGCTAAATTATAACCTGAAGGTTGTTCACTGGAACCCGGGTAACAACCACAGAAGCAAGAAACACGACAGACACGGGAGTCGGAGAGCAGAGCGCCCGATGCCTCAGGGGGCAGAGCGATGCCGTCGGCTGCAGCGGTCATCCTGACCACGCCGTGGCCGCCTCGGGCGCTCCCCAGAGAAGGCACTGGAGCCCACGCTGCGCGCGCAGTCACAGCCTCGGGGGAGCTGAGATGATCCAGGATCCCCATGTTGAAAAACGCATCTGTAGATCAGTGGCAGCCTTGCCGTGGACCCGGGGGTCAGGCCCACCCCGGACGGGCTGGCTGCGGGGGGCTGTGGGGCTGGGGCCCTGCGTCCTCCCCTCCAGACTGAGCTTCGCGGCTGGCACTGCTGAGCCTTATTCTTTCATCAGCCGTCCCGATGGCCACCGGGCACGTAGAACCTCGCCGGACTGCCCGAGCTCGCTTCTCTCAAGGCCTCTGTGTCTCTCTCTGCTCCATTCTTTGATTACCTAAAAGTTGCCCTTTCAGAAAGTAACCGTAGCATCACCCCAAAAAATATTAGTATCGATGTTTCTAGCAGCAATAACTATTTCCAAGTGCCATCTAAGACCCTGGTTCGTGGTTGTGACGCGTCTGCTGTGGAACGTTCCTGCAAATCCAGGTCGGAGACGACGCTGGACTCTCAGCCCAGCAAGACGGTGCCTGGGGACCGGCCGCTCCGGGAGGGCACCAGCTCGCCAGTCTCGGTTTCCTAAGCAGTCGGGAGGCAGGTCATTCTCAAAGGTGTCTGTTCGTTTCAGCCTCCGCGATGCTATAACCCAAACGACGGCCCGTGTCCGCCACGGCCGGCCAACCACTGCAGCCTGTGCTGCCGGGATCCTGGCCTCCGCCCGCGGCCCCTCCTGGTCCACACTTTAATTCAGGTTGAGTCTGGATAATCACTGCAAGGAGAGATAAATCAGCACTGACATCCTAAATAAAGCTTTGGTTTGAAGGGTAATAATCTAGCTGCTCTTTCTAAATCCAGATGCAGGGATGTCACAGGGAAGGCAATTCCGCCCGTGGGATGTGGCAGTGCCAGAAGGTGCCCCCCGGGGCTCCCGGGCGCCCCCTGAGCTGCCCACTCAGCACCCCGGGGAGGAAGAGTCTGCGGCGGCGTCAAGACTGTCTGGGAATGCAAGTGTGAAAATGGAGACCACTTGCTCCGGCACAGCCAGTGTGTAATGCATGGAATTAATCCATTTTAAACGTCTACAGGCCTAATGTAATGGCCTGTCTGGTGTGATTATTTTCACAGAGGGACGCCTTGTGTGCGCTGTGGATTAAACCTCTCTGCGTGCGTCTTAGCTCGTCTCAGAGTTCTGGGGCCTTCTGGACAGAGGTGGGCTCAGGCGGGGACCCCGCGGCAGCCATGGGGCTCTGCCTAGGCCCAGAGGACAGCGATGGGCCAAGGGCTGGGATGAAGCTGAGGTCGAGGGCGGTATCTGCCAAAGCTATTTGGGGCCAACGGGCAAGGGCCCACTTTTTCATGCGGGCTCCCTATTGCCCTCAAGGGCACAAGAAAAAGTGGCGCCGGAGGGACAGAGGCAGCACCAGGGCCCCGCACCCGTCGCTCCCCTGCTCGGCGCCAGAGCGACGGCCAATGCAGGCCGCGAACGTGAGCCGCGCCGCCCGGCACTGGCCCGCGGGACGAGTCAGCTCTTCTCCAAGACACTCGCAGAGGACGCGTCCGGCGGAGGAGGAAACCACATAATCCCAAGCTCCTGATCCTGGGGCTGGGCCAGCGGCCCAGGACTCCCCCTGCGCCCCCCCCGACCCCCCATTGACTCTCCCCACAACGTGCTCCTGCCGCTGCAGGCCCTGCTCACGGCAAGCCACGTGCCCCTCCGGCTCCCCACGCGCCTCCCCCTCCCCGCCTGGCCTTCCTGGTCTCCCCCAGGCCCTGCGTCCCCAGGCCGGATCGAGCACATTCTCCAGGCACGCGGGGGCCACGCCGTGTGAGCTCGGCACCAGGCCCGGGCAGAGGTGGCCTTACCACTTTTTTTTGTTGCTGCCAGGTTTTATCAAGCCATGCCGCGCCCGCCAGCACGAAGCCCTCCCACCGAGCGCTGCCGTTTCTCCTGCGCCGGAGCTTGGGCGCGCTCAGGCCTGTGTTCCCACCAGGGCGCCCGTCGGTCTCAGGTGGGAGCCTTGAGGATGCTTAGTGACCACAGCAGAGAAAGAACGGGGGTGTGTGTGTGTGTGTGTGCGTGTGCTTACACAACCACAAATCACGGTGTGTGCTTGCACGTGTATTCACGCCGATTTCTTTGTGTATTCACACGTGTAATATGCATGTATTCCCCTGCAATCGCATGCATGTACACACACAAACATGCTTCACATGAGAGAACGCACAGCGGGAGGTTAAGAATCACCGCTTGGAAAGACACACATACATTTTTGCTGCCACTTTTTAGCGTCTGTGGGGTTTCGGCCACTGCGATCCTGAGGCAACTGCCGCACTTTCTCCGACAACATTATGCAAATCTCTTCACAGGAAGGGCGGTTGTGAGGATGTGCACAAAATGCATATGGAATTGATAGCTTCCCGAGCAGGCCCACCCCGTCCATCTGTCCGTCCATCTGTCCATCCACCCACCGCCCGTCCATCCGCCGACCAGCCCCAGCACGCATGTGCCTTGCAGCGTGACAGTTGTTAGAATGAAGAATGTTGAGACAAACACAGCTTGAAAGGGAAGGTTCCTTTAGGAGAGCATTTTGCAGAGCTCGGGCGCCCCTCAGACCACCCCGCGGGAACCTGCTTCTGCAGCGCGTGGGAGGCCCCGCGGGGGCACCTGTTCCTGTTTCACCATGTCCCGGGCTACACAGCCGCGTGTTTTTCAAATGAAAATGGACCCGACACTTCCATCCTCCCCGGCCGCGGCCCCCGGGTGAAGGTCAGCGCCGAGAGTCGGCCCCGGGGGAGGCCAGACGAGGGCGGCCGCACAAAGTCAGCGTTTTGTGACCAAAATATTTGACCGCCTTTGTGGAGACAAGTCGTCCTTCCCGGGGCTGGATCGCAGCCCCACATGGGACGGAACCTCAGGAACGACAGCGTCTCAGCGCTTCTCAGCGCGGCTGCAGCAGGACTCCAGGCAGCCTCCCCCCGCGCCGGGCGATGCCTGCCGATGTGAAATGAATGTCTCCGACAAGACAGGCATGTCGTTTTCCCTGCAATTTCTTTTAAAAACCTGCCACCCTATGGATAAAGCTTTGTCAACTGCTCAGAGAAAATCCGGTTCCCAGCCGGGGGCTGCCCTGGGCCGCTGAGCGACGTTTGGCCGTGCGGGGTGGGGGCCGCGCGGACGCGCATCAGGCCAGCGACCTTGAACCGCACTGTGGGTGGTATCGACCCGGCGCGGCCGGGATCCCACAGCGCGGGGCCCTCACGCAGAGTCCCGGACAACAACAGCGTCAACGTTGAAACAAACATGTCACCTACGAGAAGCCTGAACGGCTAAAGAGCGGCAACTAACTCACGAACACAAAGCATTTCAAATGATCACCAAGATTCGGGTTATTAAAAGTCAGGGTGTAAGAACTGCCAGTGGGTGTGCAAAAGATCTGAGATAACACTCCGGACACGATGCCTACGTGAACCAAAGAAATTTCTTCTAAAAACAAGTGAAGTCTTTCAAAACCAAAGTAGTCAAGCTGGAGCCCAGGAGTTTTCATCCATCCCGAGTGTCCCTAACCGGCCTTTGTCAGCAGGGGGGAAAGCTCCGTAGCCGGCAAAGTCCTTCCCGCTGACACGCGGCGCCCCCGGGTGAGGGTTGGGGCTCCCTCTGCAGATTATCTCAGGCGCCTAGCAGGTGCCTCGGCCCTCCCCCCGCGAGGAAGTCCATCCTCTGACCTCCAGGTGACCTTCTCCTAAACAACACGTGAACTTGATGCGAAAACAAAGATCTGGTGTTGACAGTTGAGAGCGTCACAAGAGGTGGGGAACAGGAGGAAACCCGTGAGCAAACGCGGTTCATGCCCGTTCTGGGCACACGGTCATCTGGCCCTTCAGGTGTATTCTGGCTTCCCGCGGGAATCCGGGCTGCACACGGGGTAGTAAACTCACTTCCAGAGCCCCTCCGACGAGAGGGGTTAGTGTGAAATGTGTGAACATGTCCATTAGCTGCGGGGCTGAATTCAGTGACTGAACACGTTAATCACAATCATTCAATGTCTTTGCTTCTGTACTCGCGACGCGGTTTTACATTTCCACGGGTGAACAGCAACTTCCGTAACAGGGGCCTGTTCTGACTTCAGCCTGGACACTGTCACGTCCAGGGCCCAGCCTGACTTTGTTCCCAAGCTCATCACGTCCAGACGGATTTTAAAAGTTTGGGGGATTTTTCCAGTTGAAACCAATGAACTTAAATTAAGAAGTTAAATATCACTCTGGTGATAGTAAACAAATTCTAACTTTATTGAAAGAAAGCAGTGCTGGTTTGAGGATCATAGAAAATTAATTTTTAAAGCCGATTTAGCATTTTATATCTAAATTAAGCTTTCTTGGGCCTCCCCGGTGGCGCAGCGGTTGAGCGCTGGGTTGCGAAGCTGCCCGCAGCCTCTGCAGCGCCGGTTCGATCCCCGGCTGCTCCCTGGCCACCGGAGGAGGGTCCCACATGGCACGCAGACCTCTCCTGCCGCCCGCTGCTCCCCTCAGCAGTGTTCTTCGGTCCTTCTGCCTGCTCTGCTCCCCGCTCTGGCTCTGGTGAATTCTCTCACCCTCCCGCGCTTCTGACTGTACCCAGTGCTTGTATAAATAAATAAATAAATCTTTAAAAAAATAATTAAAAAAATAAATTAATTAAGCTTTCTTAGTTGTCTTGAATAAAACATCAACATTGTTCCCATTAATTATAAAATTTACTTGACAGTTTCCTCAAAAAAAAAAAAAAATAGAGGGTTAAGAAGGAAATCTGAATCATCAGAAGCATTCAGAGTTCTTGTTTTAAATGATTTTACCTATTTTCTGACCATTATCATTGGGGACACATTAGACTTCAAACAGGTACATGTGCATGTTTTATGTGCGATTTTTTTTTTAATTGAAAGTTTATATCATCCACTCTTCTTAATAAAATATCGCTGTTTCCTGAAACGGTGCCTTGGTAAGTTACAGTTGTACCAAGTTCCCTGTGGGGACACGTCCTACTGAACCATCAATTTAGGCTCCAAAGAATGTGTCACCCCTCCAGAAAAGTCCTCTCCTTAAACAGTGTTTAATCTTCTGTTTAGTCTGTGATTCACTTTATTGCTCCAGATATTAAACATTTCTTTTCTCTGGGGACCTTCAGTTTAATTGAGAAATATTTTTAAAATTTGAAAATTACATATTGTATGCAATTTTGATTTTGCTGACAAAGCAATTCTAAATTTTATAACTTTTTCTTTTCAAAATAAAGTCTTCTATCTACTTGTAACTATCACACTATATTATAAGGTTACTACCTAAAATATAAATTGTTTAAAAATTCCACATGCATTTAAAATAAAACATTTAATGTAACTATGGTCCTGTGCAGTTTCCAAGTTGCTTTGCATTTTTTAAAAAGATTTATTTATTTATTTATTTGTTTACACAAATACTGGGTATAGTCAGAAGCGCGGGAAGGTGAGAGAATTCACCAGAGCCAGAGCGGGGAGCAGAGCAGGCAGAAGGACCGAAGGACACTGCTGAGGGGAGCAGCGGGCGGCAGGAGAGGTCTGCGCGCCAAGTGGGACCCTCCTCCGGTGGCCGGGGAGCAGCCGGGGATCGAACCGGCGCTGCAGAGGCTGCGGGCAGCTTCGTAACCCAGCGCTCAACCGCTGCGCCCCCGGGGAGGCCCAGTTTTGCATTTTTTTAATAACTCAGAAATGCTTGCCCAACAGAGACAGTCTTGCCACTGCTTTCTTATGTGATCACAACACCCGTAATTCAACAATGGCCTGGAAGGACCCCATAGAATTTTTCGCTTCACAGTCTCAAAACCAGCAGCATTTCAACACCATTTTCTACGGACGGCCAGTGACTGCTCAAGCACCAAGTGGTGGTGGTGGGGGGGGCGTGGGTGTTTGCCCAGGTCTCTGCAGTGTCCAGGCATCCCAGGACAGACACCTCAGGTGCTGGCTGCCAGTGGGGCGCCCTTGGGTGGGGGTGGGGCTGGGTGAAGGTCAGTGAAGGTCAGCCAAGGCTGGTTTCTAGGCAGCCACAGACCGGCCAGCTCTGCAAGCTACTTGCATCCTTTAATCTTAGCTCAGCATCAACCTTTCCAAACCAAATCAGGCCCTGGTGACCAGACGGGCTTAGAAGTGGCCGAGCGGCAGACTCTGGCCGGCAGTGCCCCCGGCCTGAGGACCCGGCTGGGAACGCAGGTTACATGTGGCGTCTGGCACACGGCGTGGGTGGGTCAGGGCACAGGTGGGGCGTTTACGGTTGGGGCAGCCAGGACATTCCATCTATTTCCCCACGATCACGTAGCAAAGGTTGGTGCACAAACCACACAGGGTCTTATCTTCCCACAAAGAACCGCTCTTCCCTCGCACGGGGCATCAAATGGGTCCCCGTGGGAGAGCTCTGTGCTGTCATGGGCCTGGCCTGGCCTCACCACAGAAGCCTCCCAGCCGGCGGAGCTTATGTCAACGAACAAGAGCGAAGCCATGACACAGGCGCGTGAGGCTCAAGCCCAGCAGAGGGCGCCGCGCAGCCACGGGGTACACCCTGCACCGTGGCTGTCCCGGGACACAATCTGAGCTCATCAACCTCTTAAAATTTCCACCCCAAAGTTGTCCAGTCACGTGATCAGGGTCCAAAGGCATCTAGCCTGAAAGTGACGAACCGCAGAACGACACGTAGCCGAGGCCTTGAGCAGCCACGGTGAAGCCAAAGCCATTTTCGCCATTAAAATGTCAGTTCCCGCCGCGGCCTTCCGGGATTCCCCTCACCAGGCCCTGTTGCCTGTGCCGCCCAACGCAATTTTAACAAAGCAGAGAAAACAATCTGCTTCTGCAGTAACATGAAGTCTCCAGAAAAAGGGGAAATCGGCTAATCAGCATCCAAAACTTCTTTACTGATGTCAAAAAGCAACGCAGCTTTTCCCAATCAACCAGAACTTAACCGAAAAGGCAACGCTGGACACTCGGAGCTGCCAGGCCAGGCTCAGCCCGACGGTCGCGCTCCGGTTGCGCTCCCCGCAATCGGCCACACAGTCCCCGGATCCCCTGCCCCGCGGGGCCTCCTACCTTCATACAGAGCCTTGAAGCCTTGGGCGCTCACGGCGAAGTCGGTGGTGAACCAGAGGGTGAGGATGGAGCCGGTGCTCACGATGGGCGACGGCAGCTGGAACCCCGACAGCCTGCGCCCCAAAGAGAGGAACAAAGTTAGGAGTGAGGACCTGCCAACGAGCATCCCCCAGCCCACCTGGACCCTCAACAGCCCAGTGACCCCACCAGGGATGGGGAGACTGGGGCGAGGCTCGCCTGCCCCCCCCCCCCAGGCGACCCCGCTCCCCACAGGCACGTCTCCGAACCCGCCGAGCCAATTGTGGCTGCTCTGGAGAATCACGGTCACCGTGGGGGACAGGTCAGAGCCCACCCCAACCTCGCAGGCCCAGCAGAGCAATGTTAACATTTGCCTGGAAGACAAGTCTTTGGGCGTCTAAGAGACGCTTTCCACTGATCACCGGGGCTGAGAGGAGGCAGAGACTTTAACAAGGCTAGTCAGGACCCTGAGGGGTGGCGCTGCAAACGCGGCCTCCAGTCAAGCACTATCCTCTCTGGAGCAAGACCGGAGCTGCTCCCCACAGACCCCCGTCCCTGGCAGTGCCCGAAGTCTCCCTGCAGCATCCTGCAGCGCTTTGAACACAGCCGCCACACGCGGAGCTCCCTGCGCTCACCCCGGAGACAGCAGGTGCGGACTCAGGACCGCGGGTGCTGGGTGCAGAGTCGCGGCTCCCACCTGCCCCGCGAACTCAAGCGCCGACCCCACAGCTGCCAGAGGACGAGGCCGCAGCCGCAGCGCGGGAGGCGACAGGTCAGTGCGGGCAGCCCCGCGGGCGAGCCACATGTGTGGGTTCACCTGCTCAGTCTGAGCAGACATTTCGGATCCTTTGGGTTTCGTTTGTCAACGTCAGCCTGGCCCTGGCGGCCGCCCTCTGCTCCCAGACCCCATGTTGTAGAAACCCATTTTAAAGTCAGTCCCTTTTCCAAGGGAGTCACACAGGCCCGGCCAGGGCTGTGTCCGTGGGATGCTGTTCCCCTCCGAGGATTCCTCCCTTGCTGGCGCGGCGGCCCCTTCACCCACCGCGGGGGGCTCTGAGGATCCGAGGGGGCCCAGCACAGCTGCCGTTGCTTGTGTGGGTGCGTGCTGGCAGCCTCTCCGAGCGCGATCCTAAGGCTTCCACCAGCAAAAACAGAGTGACACGAGGGACAGCGGCATCACCGACCGCCCTGTCCTTCCCGGGCAGTGTACGTTCCAAGCCCGTGACATTAACTGTGCAAACGCCGTGGCCAGAGTCTCAGAAAACCGGAACACTAGGCATGTGTAGGCTGACACGCGGGGCGTAGATGTGAACGCAAAGCTCGTTGGGTCTCTGCATTCCCTGCATGAAGCCGACGGAGCTTTGGCTGCATTTAGGGGCCCTGGGGTGCTGAGGCCGCCGGCACAGCCGGTGCAGGACGGACCCTCTGGAGAGAGTAGAGGGCTACGTCTTCCCCAACAGAAGCCGGAGGAGACCCCAGACCATGACTAGAGCCCGCTGGTCCCAGACAGCCCTGCTCCCGAGCTCCCGGCCTCCTGGCCTGCAGGCCCGGCCGGTCCACCTGCTCCCTCCCACCTGCCTTCTTGATTTCTGTCTCTCCAGCCGTCACCTCCCCACCAGGCTTGCTTATGGCTGGTGGGAGCTTCACCTTCTCTGCCATTACTCTCGCCTGCGTCAGCCTCTTCCTTTGGCCTCCTGAGGACCTGAATTCCCTCGGTCCTCCTGCTGGGTGAGCAGTGAACTGCTCCAGGCTCTCCACTCACACGGGGCCGGAGGCCTGGCCCGTGGGGAGAGGCCCTGCTGCGGGTGGCCCACCAGGGGCACTGGCCATGTTGGTCAGCGCCGGGGGCACACCCTGCTCCCGACAGGGGCCCGAGGGTGGACACACTCTTCTAGCACAGAAATCGGCACATGCACAGGCCACCAGCAGGCCGCTGGCAGGACATGGCCAGCACGCTGGAGCACTGGGCCTGACGGAGCCGTCCGGGGCACCTCCACACCCAGGGACGTGCCATGACAGTGGCCTCGCTGCCCCGCGGGTGCCCGGGGAAGAGCAAAGTTGCCCCGAACCAGACAGGCTGTGGGAGAGGATCCTCACCAGAGCTCAGCTGTGGCCCAGACCCCTGCCTTCTCGTCCCGGCCGGGAGGAACGCGTGGTCTGGGTTAAGCTGCCAGTCTCCGGGGTTCCGTTAAGGGGCCCGTGAGGGGAGAGACATGCCGATGCCAACCAGACAAGACGGAGCAAGAAAACCACAGCCCAGCGTCCTTCACAACCACAGCTGCAGCGGGCCTCCCCCGAGCTGGGGAGAGAGGAGAGGTGAGCAACAGGATTTATCAGAGCGATCAAGTGTTCGTCGAGGGATGGGAATGTTCAGTGTTCAATCCCTGATAATCAATCAAAGGAACATGCCATGATAACAGGTTATGAAAAACTGCAGATCGTAATAATCCATGTAGGAAAAAAGCATTTGACAAAATCAGGCGTCTAATCATGAAGAAAACTCAGTGAAATAAAAAGGGATGAGAAATTCCCTGAATGAACAGAGTATCCACAAAAAAACAAAGCCAACCAAAACCCAAAGCCCACGGTGGACGCAGACGTCGGGGGGTGCCGGGGCAGGCGACAGGGTCTCTGCTCTCACACTCTTACCCCAGACGGCGCTGGGCACTGTAGCCGGAAATGAAGCCAAGACAAGGAAAACAGGATACAAACAATAAAAAAAGAAACAAAACTTCCCCCCTTTCAGATCACACAGTTGATACGTAGATTATGTGAAATAAAATAAAAATCTTAGCACTGACTTTGGTGACCAGCAAGACACGACCTGACTCCGCGTCCCGAGCTGGACGGCCACCCGGGAGAGCCGAGCCCTCGCGTGCCCAGAGCGCCGGCCGAACACCATCCGGGAGCGACGCAGCTCCGAGCAACAGTCGGCGAGGCCAGGTAGGACGCGTCTGTGCCAGTGGACTGGAAGACAGCCCTGAACAGATGTCAGTTTTCCTCAAATTCATGTGTTGGCTTAGCGCAGTTTGCATCAAAATCCCCGCAGGGTTCTTCTGCAGACGTGGAAAGTCTCCTGCAACGGACGTGGGCGCTCACAGAGGGGACCTGCTGACTCTGAAAATGAGTAGAACAGGAGTCGTCAGTTTACCCGTTTCCGAGGCGGGTAGCTGCAGCGGCCAGTCCTCTGGCAGGACAGACCCAGCTCGGCAGTCAGAGCAGAGGCCCGGGCACCAGCCACAGGGAGAAGCCACTGGTTCTCACAAGTCCGAGGGCATCTCAGCGAGGAGAGAGTCTTCCCCAGGTGCAGCCGGAACATCGGGGTGTCCGGGGGCAAAAACAAAACGCGCCGAGGAAACAAGACTAACCCGCTCCCCTCTTACTAGTCAACGTGAACAGCACAGACGTCAAGTGTGAAACTGTACAATTTTCAGAAAACAGTAACGTAAAGGGGAATCTTTCGGACCTAGGGCAGTGCCAGGATCGGGCACCGAGCAGGTTTTCTAGGATCTGAGCAGACCGGGCGGGTGAAGGAGCGTCCTGGCGCCCTCGGTGGCTTTCTCAGGCTTTTATTGAGCTTTACATGTAGTTCGGCACCAGGTACACGGCAGGCAGGGGTGCCGGAGGCCGAGAGGCCCCGGCAAGGCTTCACTCTGGGCTTCTCTGGCTTCTTTCTCCCCTTCTCTCTCCTGCCTCTTTCCCTGCTTCTGCCGCTTCTCTTGGTGACTCTCTCTGTACTCCTCGCGTGGCCCACAGCGGCAAACACGCCCTCAGCTGTAAGCCCTCAGCTTATAGGAGTGTGTCACCTGCAGGTGCCCATCAGGCAGGCGATCCTAATGGAGGGAGGGCAGAAAAGCCTGAAAACCATTTACCCTACGCCTGGGCCGAAGGCTCCGCCCGCGCACACCGAAAGCACAATCCATGAGAGAGAAAACTGACGTCGCCGCTGCACAAAGACCGAGGCCTTCTGCTCCGCAGGCCCTGGTGGGGGGTGAGGAGATGCTCTAGGCAGAAATGCGAATCGCTTATCTGGCAAAGGACAGGCTTCTCGAACACACAAAGTACCCTGAAGACTCAACAGCGAAAGAACCAACAATTCAATTGGAAAGCAGACAGAAGACACACAGAGGGGTTTCAGCTAGAAGGATGTCCACATGGCAACAAGCACGCGAGCGGACCTTCACCCTCGGTCGCCGGGGAATGCAAATCCAGCCCAGGCGGGACCAGGCCTGCACACCTGCCAAGAGGGACTGAGATAACGCAGGGGCACGCGGGAAGCTAGGACGAGGGGAACCGGCTGCTGGGGAGTGCCGCTCGGAAGGTTCTGGAAGCCCTAAACCAGCAGCCCCACCGGTCCAGCGAATCTCTCCTGGACACGTGCCCCAAACCAAGGCTGGGCCTGAACACCCTACGCCTAACCCAGGTCGTTGTGCCTTCGAGTCCGGCTGAAGGAGAAAATGCTTGTTTTCTTTACTTAAATTTTCTTTTACTGCAGCAACAGGGAGCCCCGCGGGCGGCGGGCAGAGGCTGGGGTGCCTGGGGTGGTCCCGGGGCGGGCGTCCCGAGCAAACCCCACTTGCTGCTCCCAGTGACCGCGGGTGGACGGAGCCCGGGTCCTCCGAGGACGCAGGTTGCTCGTGGCTCGCGCGGCTGCTGCACTGACAGTGGCCGGATCCAGAGAACAACCAGGGGAGAACCCGAGGGCGTCCATCTGAGTAGGTTCCACTTTTCAGCGTTCTTGAAGTGGCGGGGTTTTCGAAACGCAAACGAGACTTTATGCGGCCAGGAGTACGGAAGGGCTGAGGCAGGAGGGCGCGGGACGCAGGGAGGGCAGCGCCTTGGGTGGGCACGGCCGTGCGGGTCGGGGGGACCACCATGTGGCTTTCATCCACCGAACCCCAGGGTCCCGGGAGAGCTGCACACAGAACCCCATTTCTCAGAGCTGCGCGCGCACCTGTCAGTCTTTCACATTCAAGAGATCAACAAAACAACAGGTTGGAGGACTTGAGGCTGGGGGGCGCCTAGGACAGTCCACAGAGAAGAAAACCCAAACGCAAGACGTGCCCCGCTGGACAGAGCTCACGACTACCAGCTCCCCGCGGGCCTGGCGCCTCCAGCTCTACCCACCCGCGCGGCGTCTGGCAACCGGCCGCCCCGGACAGCTCGCCCTCGGGGGCCGGCGGCGAAGGGCTGCGCTCCGGGACTCACCTGCCTCAGGGCCAAGGAAGCCATGGGCGGCTCTGGGGGCCCAGTGCCCTCTAGGCCCTCCGTGGTCCCCCCACACGCCGCGGGACCCTCTCCAAGGGCTGAGCCTTGCAGGGAGAGCGGTGTGGGGCGGGGCCGGGGAAGGGGCAGGAGCCCGCCCAGCCTCAGGGGAAACCCGGCCCGCAGCCAGCTGTCCCGCAGGCCCGCGCTGGGTCTGCCCTGGAGCAGCCGCCCCGCACAGCCTGAGACGGGGGAGGCAGAGCCGCGCCCAGGACAGGGAGGGCCGGGAGGGCGCGGGGGAGGGCGCAGCGGCTCCGCGTCCCCACGCGTGTTCACGGGCCAGACACACCCGTTTTAGGAGTCAGTGGTTTTATTCCGTCTCCTCCTGAGGAATTACGAGGATGAACCGCACCGTGGAAATACATCCAGAAGAATGGGCTCTGTGCCGTCCGCCAGGATACGCCAGGCCCGAGCACCAGGGCAGGAATCCTGACCTTAGAGGCGGGAAACGGCGGAGCAGAACAGACCAGCGCAAGCGCCGCGGCAGGAGACCCGGCCCGGGCACAGTCCGTGTCGCGGGCCTGGCCGGGGGCGGCGCGGCGGGGCAGCGAGGGGCCGGCTAAGCTGCGGAGAGCGCACACCCCGCCGGCCGCGCGTGGATGATTTTAAATGTCAACTATCTTTAAAGCTACAGTTTAGTTAAAATGTCAAGTGAATATTCTAAGCAAATGAGGAGAAAAGTTCTGAGTTAAATCGCTTCAGCCGTGAGCACAACTGCTCGCAAGGAAACCTCTCGAAGACCCGGGGTGGCCACTCGCCTTCAGTCACCCCTGGAGAACGTCGCACTTCACAGCACAAGCCAGCACGGAGATCCTTGCAACGCAGCTTATTAAAAAGCTGCCCTGACACCAGGCGCGAGCTACCCCAACAGCACGATTTACCCAGTTTTACCAATTAAATTCATTATCTCAGAAAACACCTAAGGAAGCCATTGCGTAGGGCTGTGAGCGCTGTCAAGGCTAAGAAATAAGACCCCCCCCACCACCCCAGCTGCTGGTCCTTGTGGAGCCCGCCCTGCCCCACGGGGCTTCTCCAGTGTCCGCTGCCTGGGGGGCTTCCTGAATTCACACCTCCTGCTGGGAACTTACAGATGGGTGGTGCCTGGATGGGTGGGTGGTTGGGTGCGTGGGTGAGTGGATGGGTGGGTGTAGGGTAAAGAAAATGTCAGGCTTTTCTGCCCTCCCGCCATCAGGATAGATGATGGATCCTTGTCCTGAACGCATGCCTGATGGCGGCACCTGGAGTGGGGTGTGGGCCTAGGGAGATGGGATTCACCTGGGCTGAGACTGGGCTTTCAAGGGCGGCGTCACGGGGATGCCAGGAGCAGCAGTAGAAGCCAAAGCAGAAGCCGAAAGAGAAGCCGAGAAGCAGCAGAACGAACGCCTGAAAGCCCAGATAGAGTGAAGACTTGCTGGGGGCTGGGAGGCCTGCCAGCCTGCACCCCCCAGCACCCCTGCCTGCTGTGTACCTGCTAAATCCTAATAAAAGACCTGCAAAAAGCCACTGAGGACTCTGACTCCTCCTTGACCCGGTCTGCATGGGATCAGAGAACCTGCACTGTGTCCATTCCTGCCTTTACAGTGGGGGTGGGTGGATGGTTGAGTGGGGTGAGTGGGTGGGTGGAGGGATGGATGGTGGATGGTAATTGTAGGGTAAAGAAAATGTCAGGCTTTTCTGCCCTCCCGCCATCAGGATAGATGATGGATCCTTGTCCTGAACGCATGCCTGATGGCGGCGCCTGGAGCAGGGGGTGGGCCTAGGGAGATGGGATTCACCTGGGCTGAGACTGGGCTTTCAAGGGCGGCGTCACGGGGACGCCAGCAGAAGCTGTAGGAGAAGCCAAGAACAGAGAAGCAGAGGGAAGGCCAGAGAGCCCAGAAAGAGTGAAGACCCCCAGCACCCCTGCCTGCCGTGTACCTGGTAATCCCAATAAAAACCTGCAAAACCACTGAGGGCTCTGACTCCTCCTTCACCCGGTCTGCATGGGATCAGAAGACCTGCTCGGTGGTCATTCCTGACCCTACAGGAATCAAGCCCGGCACCTGCTGTGACTCACACCTTCCCTTCCTGAGAAGCTGACATCACGAAGACTCGGGCCTCACTGAGACGCACCCACACTCACATCCTGTCACCGCGGGGCTGCCTCTCCCCGGAATCCTGGGGAACGGCACTCATCTATGTGGATTCAGTGTACTCCGTAGATCTTAGTTTGCACTAAACAAATGTCCTCCTGCGGGATTTCACTCTCTACTAAACACTATTCTCTACTAAGAGCGCCACTGGGGAAAAAAAAATCCCCCAGATCGCATTCTAAACAAATTTGCCAAGAATTAATTCTACTGATCCTCTTTTCTATCACGGCATCGAGTTATTTTGAGAAGGTTATTTCATAATTACGCTGTCTGCATTACACGATTGGAACCAACAATTTAAGCAGATTTTGCCCCCAAGCATGAAATAACATCCTCTGGGTGTGACTTCGCGATGACAACAGGAAGAACCTCGATTCCACCCCCCAGTGTGAGCAGGTGCTGTCCCCCAGGCCACCCCGCTCCAGCCCCCAGGGCGAGGCGCCGTGCACTCTCCCTAGTGCAGGATCCGTCAGTGGGGTTTCACGTCAAGATCTCTGTTCCGTCTGTTTGCCCCGGTCATGCTGCTTTTCCAGGTTAACGTTTGAGACGAGCCGGGGCCCTCCCAGCTCCCGGGCTCCGCGGGCCGGATGCTCGCGGGACGCACAGGTGGCTGCGAACATCGGGGCCCCCCACGCTCCCGGGCACGTCGGGTCTCAATCATGTGAGACAGGAAACAATGACAGGCAGACGCGTGTCACTGTCACACCTGACACAATACATGTTAATTGAAATTTTGTGATGAATAACGAACCTAACCTTTCTGAGAAAGTGGAAGCCGGAATCCAGTAAGTAGGCGGCGAGGTGTCGCCTGCGCCCTCAGAGGTGTCCTGAGCCCAGGCCAGGCGGGCGAACGCGGGGCCGGCTGGGGTGACGGGGCGGAGAGAACCAGCGGGCTCTGCGCTCTGCGGGTCGTGACGCGGCTCCGGCAACAGTGTGGAGTCACACTGTGTTCCCAAGCCCGGAGCGAGGCAGCAAACCCGCCAGCGCCGAGGGAGCTCAGGGTCAGCCACGCTGCGTCCGCCTCGGGCCCGTCCTGCCATTTCCTGGCGGGATGAGGGAGGCGCGTGTGCACTGTCACGGCGTCTGAGGACGGGGTGACGGCTGGTAAGGAAGAGTGACTGCAAGTAAACGGCGCTTCTTCAAGGCCAGAGCAGGCCCCGCGTGTGCGCACTGCGTGGCGGCGCCTGCCCGGGAGCTGCCCGCGCCTGCAGGGCCGGAGCGCAGGCGAGCAGAGCCGCGGGTGGGCCAGGCCCATCTTCCCTCCTGGGATGAGGAAAGACACTTTATCAAAATACACGTGGCTTGTGAAGGCACGGCCAGCACTCATTTTGAAAACACTTGGAAAATAAAGCTTGAGTTCAACAAACGGCAGGAAATGGCTTAAGAGAGAGGAGGGGTGGCCCTCCCCGGGGGCGCAGCGGTTGAGCGCTGGGCTGTGAAGCTGCCCGCAGCCTCTGCAGCGCCGGTTCGATCCCCGGCTGCTCCCCGGCCACCAGGGAGGGTCCCACACGGCGCGCAGACCTCTCCTGCCGCCCGCTGCTCCCCTCAGCAGTGTCCTCCGTCCGTCTGCCTGTTCTGTTCCCTGCTCTGGCTCTGGTGAATCCTCTCACCCCCATGCATCTGGCCTGTATCCTGGTTCTTGTATAAATAAATAAATCTTTGAAAAAAAAAAAAAAGAGCGGGATCCTGGGAGCCACCGGCCGCAGAGCTGCCCCGTCAGGGGCCCATGCACGGTCTCAGGCACGCACCTGCGGCTCCGGGCCCTCTCGCCCATGTCTCCTCCCCCCGGGCCCCGCGCTGGGCCTCCAGGGTGTCTGGGACCCAAGGTCTCAGCCCTTCCCTGGCCGAGCAGATGGGGGCTGCCGTGCACAGCGGGGAGGGGGGAAGCGCTGGGATGGGCCCAGGCGCTCAGCAGTGTGGGTGTGTGTGGGGTGGGGCAGGGCGCTGCTCCAGAAACGGCCGCCTGGCGCAGGCTGACAGGGCCACCACCCGCAGGACGGCCCCTGGGGAGACCCTGCTGGCCGCGTGCCTGGCGCCAGGCCCTGGGGCGGCCCAGTGGGGGCGGGAGCCAGGGTGCCGCTGCAGGCTGCATGGAGACGCAGGGATTCTGACAAAGCCACACGGAGGCTGGACTCCCAGGGTCACCGCCCGCCAGCGTCGTCCTGCCCCAGACGCACAGTGTTGCGGGGATGTCCTGTGCAGACACTTGCTAGGGCAGACGCCAAGCTGAGGCCACCACCGGTGGTAACTGGGCTTCCACACCCACGAGGCAACAGGCCCGCGTCCGCTGCGAGGAGCAGAACTGCAGAGACCGAGAGCCCACCTCAGAGTGTCCCCCTCTCTCGCCGGCTCCGCGCGGGGCTCCTGCACCGGGTCGGCTCTTGTCTGGAGGCGGGTGTCAGTGGGGACAGAGGCCGCCAACCCGGCCGCTCGGCCGCTCGCAGAGCTTGATTCCCTGGTTTATTGATTAAGGGCCGCCCCGCGGGCCGGGCAGGCTCGGAACAGCCTCCTCCCGCCGCCCCGGCCGCCCGCCCCACCTGGGCGCAGGGTCTTCCCCAAGGCGGTTCCGCCCCGGGAGGGCCGGGTGAAGGGTGGACGCCAGGGTTGCCAGCCCAGGGTGCGCTGTCCACACCCACACCGCCCGGCCAGCCACAGCAAGCTCTGCGCCCCCCCCATGGCCCACGAAGCAAATGCCTCCCCAAGGTCGGACGTGAAGTAGCGGGGAATGAATCTTTCTTCCAGATGACTGACTTAGGAGGTTGATTTTGAGAGAAAAATCTAAGCTGATTTTGAAAAGGAAACAAACGGTCGGCTCTTCTGGAAACCCGAAAGGTAAACAATGCAAAATCGAACCGCGTTTCCCAGCGATGATCACATCCGCACGGCACTGGGAACACGCTCACAAGAGGAAAATAAACAGCAGCGCGTGTCCCTCTCCAGATTTCCTCTACCCCAGCCCCACGTGTGACTTGTCATCACTCCCTGCACTGGTGCTCAGGTGTCTCCGACGCCGGGAACACGCGCTTACGCCTCGGCGCCTTCCTGTCTGCGCCTCCCGGCTGCCCTGGCCTCCCCAGGCCCAGAGCCACCCCAAAGGCTCTTTGACGCGCGTGTGAAGAGACTGAGCCGACTGTACCTCTGCCTCACACACCTGCAGGCCGCCTCTGGGTCAGGCTGCGGAGGGGACGGCCTGGATTCCTTCCGGGGGGCCCCTGCTGCCAGCGTCGTGGATCCGGCCTCGGGGTGCCGCTGTACCAGCCCGGGCCCCGCAGCCCGCAGCGCACAGAGCTCGGCGACGTGGCTGCGGGGCCGTGATGTCCACCTGCCAGCCCCGGCAGCTCCAGAGAGTTCCTCTCAGATTCTCACAGAAATCCGGTAAAACGATCTGACTCCACTTAAAATGCCGGCCCGGGTCAGGCACAAGACCGAGGCATGGAGGCCCGTAACCGCCACCCACACCCAGCGCCCCCAGGGAGAGGGTGTCTTCGGCGTGCCTGCCCACGCCCGCGTGCCCAGCCAGCCCCTCCTGCTGCGTGACCAGCACGGCCCTGTCCGGGCTCCGGCTGCCCACGCCCATGCAACGTTACTGACAGTCGCCAGCCACGGGGGCAGCGCGAGCCCAGGGCTGATGCCAGGGTGAGGAGAACGGGGCGCACGCGGTGGGCACTGCTCAGCTGTTTGCAGAAGGGGAACTTCTGCCATTTTCAGCAAGATGCATACCCTGCAGGGGCGATGCCCAGTGAGGTGAGGAGGAGAAAGGCAGATAGCGGACGGTGTCGCTCACTCGTGGAATAGACAGGAAGCGAAGGAACAGACAAAACCAGCCAAGCAAACACCTGACTGTGGCACGGAGGCTCCCAGAGGGGGGTGAGGGGGAGTAAACTGGACAGGGGCCCCTTGGACAGAGGCCAAGGAGGGGTGCAGCGGGGTGGGTGGGGTGTGGGCATGTACCACCAAAGAGGTGGGCTGCAGTGAGGACGGTGTTGCAAAGGGCAGGAGTTAACTGTTTTCATGGCTGCGTAGTACTCCACCACGTGTGTCCTGTCCTCTGTCCTCGGTGCTGAGGATGTCCCATAGCTCGGTTATGGCGGGTAACGCCGCAGCGCACCTACGAGGGCTCACTTTCCTTCTAAGTAGTGATTTTGTGTTCTTGGGTAGACACCGGGGGGGATTGCTGGGTCCTGTGGTAGATGCATATGTAATAACAGCAACCTCCACACAGCTTTCCACAGGGTTGGGCCCGTCTACACTACCTGGCTGCCTGGTAATAAGTACAGAGGGAGTGGGTGGGACTTAAACTCAGCCTGTGCCCAGGATGCCCACGCTGCCC
Organism: Talpa occidentalis; assembly: GCF_014898055.3. Classification (NCBI taxonomy): domain Eukaryota; kingdom Metazoa; phylum Chordata; class Mammalia; order Eulipotyphla; family Talpidae; genus Talpa; species Talpa occidentalis. The sequence continues at coordinate 147,844,853 of NW_023604295.1, read as the reverse complement.
GCCCAGGACAGCTGCAGGCCAGAGCCCACCGCAGCACTTTCAGGAGAAAAATGGGGTTTGTCCTGCTCGATCCTGCGTCTGACTCTCCATCTCTGAGCCCGCGGGAGTTTGGGGTGTCCTGGCGCGAGACAGCGTGTGAGGCCGCTCTTCCATCATCTCACGCCCATGGTACCCCACCCAGGAGCCAGGATTCATCCGGAGGCCCCCGGGACCCAGCCACTTATGCCACCCCGGCCTCACACTCCATGGAGACACTGCAGACATGGGGAATGCTGGGCTGCAGACGAAACCACTCAAGCAGCTGCCCCGCTTCCAGGCATCTTAGGGACCGGAAGACTGGCTCATCACTCAAGACCTGATTCTTGAAGCAGAGCCGCGTTGCCTGACTCTGCCGCGTGCGCCCACAAAAGCATGAAATTCTTGTTCCCGCTCACGACCTGGCTGAAGGCGCCTGGGGGATGAACACAGAGCCCACACGCGCCGTCGGCCCCGCGTTCGTCCGTTTCCATGTGGGCACCACACGCGGCATTTTCTCGGGGCCTCAGCTGCCGGGCCTTGTGGGGCGCCTCGTTTCGTCCTCTCCTGTGAGTCATGCCAGTGAATCAATCAAAACCCAATCAAGTAATCATTTATATTCCTTTCTGACTGCTTTGGTAAAAATCCTTTTTAATTACTTAATAAAATTGTCATTTTTAGAGGAATTCAGAGTATATTACTGTTCTTCAAAACAACTGGGAAATTGAAAATGACCTTTCACAGATGCTAGAACTAATATAGAATTCAACACGCAAAATACATTTTTTCCGAATGATGGAACTTGTACCAGGAACACAGTGTGGGACTCCGTGCCCCGGTCAGAAGGTTCTGACCAGCAAAACCCTTGATAACTCGGTGACTGCTCTTTCCTGGTTTATTTTTAACTTAATATTCTTTTAACGTTCCCTGACTTCTCACATTTGAATACTGAACTTACAGTTATTGTGCATAGACACACATACAGGTGCTTGAAATAGGTATTCACTGCATGTATTTTAAAGCATATGTTTTTTTCACTATAATGATTTGGCTTCTTATCCATTGTAAGTTGAAGCAATCGTGCTGCTGGAAGGCAAGCTAAAAGCTGCAGAGACATTATAATGGCCATGCCTGTTAGAGGCAGGCTTTGAATTTAATTCTTTTTTAAAAAAAAGATTTATTTTGGGCCTCCCCTGGTGGCACAGCAGTTGAGCGCTGGGTTGCGAAGCTGCCCGCGGCCTCTGCAGCGCCGGTTCGATCCCCGGCTGCTCCCCGGCCACCGGAGGAGGGTTCCCCATGGCGCGCAGACCTCTCCTGCCGCCCGCTGCTCCCCTCAGCAGTGTCCTTCGGTCCTTCTGCCTGCTCTGCTCCCCGCTCTGGCTCTGGTGAATTCTCTCACCCTCCCGCGCTTCTGACTGTACCCCGTGCTTGTATAAATAAATCTAAAAAAAAAAATTAAAAAAAATTAAAAAAAAGATTTATTTTTATGTATTTATGCATACAAGAGCTGGGGTACAGGCCCGAGGTGTGGGGGGTTAGAGGACTCCCCAGAGACAGAGTGGGGAGCAGAACAGAGAGATCCACTGAAATCCACTGCTGAGGGGAGCAGCAGGGAGGCAGGAGAGGTCTGCTGCGCCCTGTGGGCTGCTCCCTGGCCGGGGATGGAACTCGTGCTGCAGAGGCTGCGGACAGCTTCATAGCACTGACGCTTAACTCCTTGTGCCTCCAGGGAGGCCCTCAACAGGGATTTCTACCCTCCCCTCTGCCCCTATTATCTCCCACCCATCTACATAGACAGCACACACATGTCGTGCGTGTGACACGCACCCACCCCATTGCCGACACACACATATGTGCATGGTTTTGGAAGCTACAAAAGGAACTTGAACAGTTACCTACAATCGTCTCTCCGAAGAGGTGAAGACAGCGTGACATGCTGCTGAAGGTAATTTCACTGTATTAATTTATTTCTGCTTTTGAAAATTTTATCATGTGACAGTTCTAAAACCAATTTTAGAATATTAATTGAAATTATGTATCTAATTTAAATTCTAAAATCCACAATGTTGCACAATTTTTCTGATGATGGGAGTATTTTTCCAAGACAATTTATTTTCTTAGGAAGAAATCAGTGAGGAACAGCCATCTTGTTACCGCCCGCGGGGCCGAGCGCAGCGGAGCTTTATATAAAACTCTCGCTATCATGACCAGCAGGTGAGTGAAATGTGAAAACACACTCGCGGAACACGTGGACCCGCTCACGCTTCTCCGTGAAGCCGCGGGATGTCCGCGTGCACCGCTCAGGCGCCTGATGCTCCGTCTCCAGACAGGCTCGGGGCTGTCTCGCCAACGCGCTGCTTCCCGCGGCCATAAACACTCATGACATGAAACGTCTTCAAAACCTAGTGAAGAACGAGGCGTTTTACTCCGATGCTCCGCTGCGATCTCTGCGCGCCGAGGCTCGGGGCTCCGGGCTCGGGGGCCCCGAAGAGCCAAGAGCGAGTGGAAACCCAGGGGCTTTGAGCCAACGCCAAGGATTTTGCTGCAGTTTGAGGAAACGGCTCTGCGCGTTCGTTTTCAGGCGCCGACGTGACCCGCCGCGGCGCGGACGAGCTCGGAGCCACGTCACCGTCCACGGAAGGCGCAGCCACGGGGTCGGCGCCGGGTCCCCAGCCCTGAGCGGCGGGAGCTGCACGCGGGGCCGGGCTCGGCGGGGAAGGCTCCGTGGACAGCGGCTGCGGGTGCAGCGGCAGAGCCCGCGGGGTCCACTGCGGGATGCAGCACAGAACCGAGCCTTCCGGGCCCGCCAGCCCGGGCCGCGTGGTGGAAGCGCGACTGGCCGGTGGGCACGGGACCCCGGTGTCTGCGAAGGGCGGCGTCTCCTGCACGGCCCGCGCTTGTCCCCGCGCGACTTCCGCGCCGTGAGGGTGGCTTCGCCAGCAGGCCGAGCCGCGGGAGGGCGGGAGGGACGTCAGAGGCAGGACAGCGGCCACCAGGCATGGAGAATCAGGCAGCCCAGACGGGCCCCCAACGGGTGCTCTTTACACGCCTGACCCGGCGAGCCAAGCACGACCTGGGCCCCTCATGGCCTCCCTGGAGACGAGCCAGTGAGGAGGAGACGCGCGTCCTGCTCGTCTGCAAGAGCCACACGAGTCCGGGGGCTGCGCAGAAGGGAGTCGGGGCTGGACACACAGGCACGCGTGTCTAGGACAGTGTCCACCTGGGACGGACCTGGCCTCGCTCCAGACAGCAAATGCGGCTTTTTATGTGACACGCGTGGGGCTGAGGGGGGACCCGGCCTCAGGTCAGGGCACTGGGCTCTGACCAGGAAGCCCCGGAGCCACGACCGCATCGTGTCTCTGGGCGAGAGCTGCTGCCCACACGAGAGCCCCTGCACACACCAGGCCGGTGAGCTGCTCCCCCTCCACCGCCGGCCGGGAGGAGGCAGGGGCACCCCACGGTCTGGAGATCGCCGGGACCTTCCTCAGCAAGACCCGCCGCCCCCTCACAGCTGACAGCCACGCACGGACGCCGTGTTGCCCGTCAGTGGGCACTGACGCCGAATCACGGAAGAGCAAGTTTTGCGTCGGGGGCACACGGGCGCTGGGGTGGGGGCTCTGGTTTTGCAGATGGGGGCCCTGCCCGTACAGGCCAGCGCCCGCCTGTGGCACGACCGTCAGCGCCCAATTTTGTCATCTGTGCAGCAGCATCTACTTTACAGGCCCACTGTGAGGACGATGAGGTGCCGACTCCCAGGCTCGGCCGGGGCAGGGAGGGCGCCGGACGGCGGCACAGGCCCGTCAGAGGCCACTGCTCGCCCCACGTCCCTGAACTCCCGGCGCGTCCAAGATAAAAAGACTGTCCCCTCCTTCGGCGGAAAATAAAGGTGACGCCTCCAGACGTGACAGTAACGGGAAACCCACGACGAAATGTTGCTGGGCCTTCGCGTCCGTGTAAACCCCGGCCCCGTGCCCGAGGGGAGCAGGCCCCGCTGGCGACGTGGGCGGTGGCCCGGGGCGCGGGCAGGCGGGCACCCGCGGGCGGAGCCTACGGAGGTCCACTCTCCACGCCACAGACGGGAGAGAAAAGGCTTCAGCCTCCAGAAGGCGCGGGGAGGGCGGCGAGACGCGGTATTTCATCTGGGCCTCGCGGAGGAGCAGGGCTGTTCCTCGGGGATGGAAACACTCCTCAGATCTCAGCTCTGAACGTTCCCTCAGGAGTTCGAATCCCGATGCCTCGCGCTGCGGGCGTGGAGACAGACGGCACGGCCACGCCAGGGTCCCGCCACAGGGAAGCTTGCACGGCGTCCCTCGTGCTGTAAACAGACGGCCTAGGGCCTCCCCGGGCGCAGCGGTTGAGCGCTGGGCTGTGAAGCTGCCTGCGGCCTCTGCAGCGCCGGTTCGATCCCCGGCTGCTCCCCGGCCACTGGAGGAGGGTCCCGCATGGTGCGCAGACCTCTCCTGCCGCCCGCTGCTCCCCTCAGCAGTGTCCTTCGGTCCTTCTGCCTGCTCCGCTCACCGCTCTGGCTCTGGTGAATTCTCTCACCCTCCCGCGCTTCTGACTGTACCCAGTGCTTGTATAAATAAATAAATAAATCTTTAAAAAAATAAGAAAATAAAAAATAAATAAAGGAGACGGCCTGGCCCACAAAAACGAATCAGCTTTACATTTTCCTGCGGCGTCTCGCTCCTGCCCTGAGGGGTTCAAGTCAAGACTCCACATGCGGATCTGGCCGTCTCCCTGAGGGAACACGCGGACGTCAGGAGGGAGGGAGGGCGACACGGCCACGCAGCCCGCGCCCCCGCGTCCCTGAGGTTTGGGTTGAGCAAAGGAGGGCGCTGCCCCCGCGGCCCCTGCACTTGGTGGTCAGGGACGGGAGGACCCAACAGCACCCTGGAGGCGACAGCCCAGAATGCCCTGGAGGACTTTGAGGGGCGCTGACCCTCCACCTCAGAATCACACGCCAGGTCCCTGTGCGTCACCCGGAGCTGCGCTGCCAGCGGCTCGTCCCCTCCGCTGTCTCGGCCTCGTCCCGCTGGCCCCTGAGCTCCGGGCCTCCAGGGTGGACACGTGGCCGCGGCGCCTGCGGGTCACCTCTGCAGAGAAGCTGCTTCCCAAATGCCCACGTATCAGCGTGCCAGACAGGCCCGGGACGAAGGGGCGCGTCCTCACCACCCACCTGGCCTGTGCCAGGAGAGCACGTGGCGCCTGAGGGACGCAGGGGATTCTCTCCCGGGACAGTCTCCGCCCCCGAAACTCCCGCAGCCCCGGGGGGATCCCCTTTGGACTCTCGCCATGAATTAATTGTCTAGACAGGAGCACAGGGGCCTCGCTTGTTTTATTCCCAGTTTTTCTGCTTGCATCAAATTCCACAGGCCCCACCAGCCGTGCCCGCCCGTCCCGAGGCTGGCATTTCCTGCTCACACATTTCATCATGGAAAGTCCCGCCGCGGTCGGCTCACAGCACAGGGGCTGGGAGAGGACAGTTTCCCTGTCGCCTCTGATAGCTGGAGTCTCCACCCCGCAGCCTGGCTGTGCCTTACTGGGGGGTAAGAGACCGACACCCCCGTCCCGGCCCGAGCCCACCCGGAGGCCCACCAGCCACTCGCCCGGGGCCTCCCACAGCTGGGCGACCCTCTGCGGGGGGGGAACCCCAACAACCACGAGGGTTGTTCCCTCAGCTCGTCTCCGGGAGGCCCCCGTTCCCTTATTCCCGGGACGCGCCGTCCAGGCCCGTCTGCGCAGGCCGCGCCTCCCTGGCAAGGTATTGGTTTCCCAGTCGCGCCGGGTCCCGGCTGTGGATGCAGCTGAGGCACATTCACTATTATCTGCGCACAGTTCGTCTATCTGGGGGTTCTCGACAGCGAGGGCGCGCGGACGACGCTTCCCCGGGGCGGAGCGGCTTCTGAGGCCTGCCGGGGGAGAGAGCCGCTCAGCCCCGGCCCCCCGCGGCTCCGGCTCCGCCTTCTCACCGCAGTGAGGCGTCGCTTGCAAAATTACGCTGTTTCAAGCTGGTCGGGATTATTGGAAGAAAATAAGAAAATTCAGGAATGTTTCACCAGAAAGAACTGGGAAAAGACTCAGTGGCCCACCCTGGTGACCACCACCTGCTGGTGGCCGCCTCCCCCTGGTGGCCGCCTCCTGTCCCCCAGGCCGGCCCGCTGCGGACCGGGGACGCCGACACACACTCAGGAGACGCGGCGGGCGGGTGGTTGTGCTTTGCACTACGATTCCGCCTCTATCGCGACCATCAGTGTGAACAGCAGGGGCTGCGCAGGCGCTGCAGGCTGGCGGGAAGCCCCAGGGCGGGGGGCGCCCCCACAGCAATCGGCAACACGGCGGGGTCTGGACAGTCGCCAGCCCCGAGACTGTCAACGTGAGACAGACGGGAGGGAGGCGGGCGGCGGGGAGGGGAGGGCAGGGGACATGTGGGGGGAGAGAAGGGGGGCCCTAGTCAGGAGCAGCTGTGTCTGATGCGCAACTTTTACGCATCTCTCGAGCTTCCCTCCCACACCCCAGCGCAGCCGGCGCCTCCACCACCACCGAGTCTTCACTTAGGCCTCAGCCTCCGTAACAGATGCCAGGCCGGGACCCCACGCCCGGGGAGGCGCCGCCCAGCCCGGCTGCCTTCGCCGGCGTCCCGGGGCCTCAGCTGCCCCCGCGCGGGACCCCCGCCCCGCTGTGTCTCCCCCCGGCCCGCACCAGCACCCTCAGTCCCCACGGCAGGCGGCCCCGTCACAGGCACTCGCGAGGCGCGGGTGGCAGGCGCACCTCGAGGCTGGGCATGAGCGCCAGGCGGGCTCGGCGTGGTCCACACGGCAGGTGGGCACCTTGCCACACCTTGCTGCACGCGCCCGTGCCTGAGGGGGCCCTGACAGCAGGGGGAGGTCGAGGCCACAGGTGGGCTGGCCCTGCAGGCGGGTCGCAGGCCGCTACCTGGTCACCTGGGGGCGGGGCAGATGCCACAGGGGAGCTTCCTGAGCAAACGCAGGAGGAAAGTGGGGTCTTCCGGCAGGTCGGCCTGGAATCCACACGAGTCACGCGACTTAGAGCGTGCGATTCTGGGGGCCAGCGGCCCTCGCAGCCCTGGGCCGCCTCCGTGACGGCTGACCCGGGGACATCGCCGCCTCTGTCCCCTGTGTGCCCCCAGACACAACAGGGCTCGTTCTGGAGACTGTCCCGCCGCGGTCAGGCCCTGCCCCGCCAGCGAGGAGACGCGGCCGGCGGCCCTTCGAAGCCACCCCACTTTCGCTTTCGGAGCAAAACCACAGCGTGCAGTGGACGCCCCACGCTGCCAACCCGCGTGCCCCCAAGGGCCCCTGTTCTCGCCAGAGCCCTCTGCCCCCCGCTGACGGCTCTCTCCGGGGGTGCGGCCTGCGGGAGGGCGCCTCGCCAGCGTGGGACACGGGGGCCGCGCGTGCACAGAGGCTGGGGCCCCGCAGACTGGGGCGGGCTCACAGGTGCGGCAGGTGAGTCCAGGGCCGTCCAGCACCCGCTGCAGGGGATCTAATACCTAAGTGGGTGTGACCGCCCCCCGTGGTTGCCGCCAGCTCCGGGACAAAGAGCCGTTTGGGGGCCAATTTCCAGCCCGCCATGACCTCGTCCTGAGCAAGGGGCCGCGCGCATTTTCAGGAGGTTTGAAGACTCTGTACGAGTCCATGCACACGTCCCTGCCTCGGGGGCCCCCGGGACAGCCAGAGTGTCCAGCAGACGGTGAAATAAAGATTACTGTCCACTGGCACCAAGTCATCCCCCGCCAGCGACCTCGCGCTTTGCCTCCCAGAGCGCTGGGCTCGCCATGGGCGGAGACACCCGCTGCAGGGGCCGCGTCCACACCGCCCGCTCCGCTGGGGGGTCCTTCTTGCAAATTCCCCGCAGGAGCTCACATTCGCGTGGGATTGCACGCGGGTTCCTCTGGTTTGGGGGAGGGTTTTGCCTCGAGAACCGGGTTTGAGCAGCGAAGAGGAGCGGCCGGGTGTCCTGCCATCTTCGAGGAACGGAGATGCTTGCCCCGGGGCGTCCAGGAAGACGCAGGAAGAACAGACATTCCCACGCGCACCCACGACACCCGCCTGAGGAGCTTGGGCCTGGTTTTCTAAACAAGTAAAAGTGCGGCTGAGAAAATGCAAGTCGTGCAACAGATGTGGCCGCTGACCCCTGGTGCTCAGAGGAGGCCCCTCAGCCACAGGCCACCCTGCGCTGAGGACCCGAGGCTGAACCGCTCTCGCCCAAGGATGCCACGCCACGTTTTGTCGCAGAGGCTGGACCCATGCTGGGCAGGAAGGACCGTCCCTTCCCCTTAGAACCCCATCTCCAGCCTCCAGCAGCCGGACACGCCTCTCAGCTCACCTCCCCCCGCCCCACGGACAGCGCCACGGTGACTTCCGGGCAGGGTGTCTCCCGGGTCCGCCCACAGAGGCCTCGACAGGGGTGGCTGTGCTCTGAGCATCGGCCACTCAGCCCCGACCTCACCTGGGGGCGTCGTCTCCCCTGATTTGTTTTTCCCTCAGTGGACACCACTCAGTCCAGGAGAGTGACCCCCCCAACGCCTGCCGATTCCCGTGTTTCCAGATTCCAAACGGGAAAGTCTGCTTGAAGCAGTTTCATCATGAGGGGAGGGACGTGGGCAGAACCCCAAGGGAGCCTGACTTGGTTTGGCAGCAGAGACAAGGCAGGGCCGGACCCTGAAAATAGTGGCGAAGACAGACTAGACAGACAGTGACTGTGTGGGAGCAGCAAAGCCCACGGTGTAAGTAGCCTTGTCACCTCGCACTTGACTGTTGAAACATTTACACTCACTAATACGTTTTTAAAATTCAATACAGGTTGGGCCTCCCCGGTGGCGCAGCGGTTGAGCGCTGGGCTGTGAAGCTGCCCGCAGCCTCTGCAGCGCTGGTTCGATCCCCGGCCACCGGCGAGGGTCCCCCATGGCGCGCAGACCTCTCCTGCCGCCCGCTGCTCCCCTCAGCAGTGTCCTTCGGTCCTTCTGCCTGCTCTGCTCTCCCCTCTGGCTCTGGTGAATTCTCTCACCCTCCCGCGCTTCTGACTGTACCCAGTGCTCGTATAGATAAATAAATAAATCTTTAAAAAAAAATTCAATACATGTCAATGTCCAATATAAGAAAAATACTGAAGGTCCAACTGATGTACTGTGTATAGTTACATGCTAGAGGCATAATAACATTTCTATACCTTACTGTTGGAAAAAGTAATCTGTATTAAAATATTTACTATGGGGGCCTCCCTGGTGGCGCAGGGGTTAAAGGCACAGCACTGTCAAGCTGCTGCCAGCCACTGCAGCACGAGTTCGATCCCCGGCTAGAAAGGTGACCCACAGGGCACGGCAGACTCTCCTGTCTCCCCGCTGCTCCCCTCAGCAGTGGATTTCAGTGCATCTGCCTGTTCTGCTCCCCACTCTGTCTCTGGGGAGTCCTCTTATCTCCCATGCACCTCTGGTCTACACCCCAGTATGCATAAGTAAATAAATCTTAAAAAAAAAAACTCTTTAAAAAACATTCACTGTGATCACTGATAGGAAGGTGCCTTAGGCAAAGAAAAGGAGTGGAAACAGCACAGCAGAATGTTGACATTCTAGATCCCTGGGGCATACTTTATTTTCTTACTACTAAAGAAAAACATTGTCCTGCCGTGGTTGATGAATCCAGTGAGGGGGCAGCTGTATGCTCACTCTTTTATTCCTTCAACTTGTCTATAATCTCGAACATGTCCAAAGTTCAAACATTTGAACAACAGTGTATTCATTCACTTTCTTTTGGAAACAAACACTGCAAATATTCTAAAATATGCATATTTAACCTTCCATACCAGAATTTTTAAAAACAAATTTAAAGTAACATAAGTCGGTGATATGACACGATTATATAAATCCAGTTGCAGTGCCGTGTAAACTGTATAGATTTCGTAGTGAGTAAACAATCACAAGCATGGCAGTGCGTCCTGCGTGTGTGCCAGGTGCGTGAGCCAAGGATGCCGGTGCTTGTACCACGACCCCAGGCTCATGCCCCCGCCCCAACCCAGTGTCACGCCGGCTCATGCTGGCGCTAAAGCCAGGACCTCCCTCCCCCACCGTGTTTCCCCGGGAAGCCCACCACAGCAGCCTCCTCTGCCCCTAGGAGGAGCGCACAAAGCTCCTTCAAAGGCCTCCTGCCAGCTCCGCAGCCCAGGGCTGTCTTCCTCAAGGACCTGGAGCCGCCCTTGGCAAGGCCATGGCCAAGGTGACAGCAGCCCCAGGTCTGTCCCCGGGGAGGGGAGGGGCCACTGCAGACACTGTGGAGTCATCAGAGCAGTCTGTGGCCTGAGACAACCTCACTGTGGGCCGTGCCCCGAGGACCAGCCTCCCTCCCGGCGTCTGCAGTGCTGCCTGGCTGGAGAGCCCTCCCGTCCGCCTCGCGCGGAGGGTCAGCCGCTCTGCTCCCTGCTACCTCATGTCTTCTTCTGTTCGACGTTTGCGTGGGCGGGTGTTGCTTCCATACGAGACTCGAGCCCATAAAACAAATGGCAGAAATAATATAAACGTGTCCTCCATCGCTTTTTCCTACAAAAACTCAAAAAAACACATTTTGGGGAGTGTTGACATTGTGAATGCCCCGGCTCGTCACAGAAGCCTGGACTTCAGCATGGAAAACGGCCCCCCACCGCACAATTAGCTTCTGCTTTATTAATATTCGATCTTATTAAAATGTGTGAAATCGAAACGGACTGCACTGAAACTAGGCTGACCTTCTCTTCCCAAATTCCAGTTTCCACCTGCTTCAAAGGGAGTCCAAGCAACCCGTCTCTCTCTGGCCTGCTCGCAGCCCCGTCACCCCCCGAGGCCATGCGGGAGGCACGTCCTGCCCCAGTGGTTACGCTCACACACTGTCCCACGTGGCATGAATTTTGAAAATACAGAGGAGAAGAGAATAACAGTGGCAAGCAAGCGTTAAAAGTGTCCAGCGTTAATGATCATGTCATATAGCAAATATTAAAAATGAAGGGAGGATAGACCATTATTTTCTAGTTGATGCTAATACTACGTACGAATCGCCTTTGCAAGGTGATGTTTGCATCTGCAATAAACATGTTTAAATTTGTATATAGAGTATAATAAGCGGATGCACCCAGTAATTACACTCTATTTAACATGCGGTGTTAAATTGCAGTACTGAAAAAAATCAATTGAGAGAAATCAAAATAAACACATAGAAAAATAAGTAGCCATTTACGATTTAAATGCAAAGAAGTGGTTTCGAGCAGTAGACACTAAGGTGAGTTCAGCAATGGGCCTTCTCTGGATATTCCTAAAATGATAATGAGTCTTTACAACGTGTCCCCCCCACCCCGCGACTTCCGCCTGAAACCCCACCTCCTCGCCGCAGGGAGCCCCAGCAGCTGAGCTTGTTCTAAGCATCATCCACAGGCCTCAGAAGCAACGAGGTCTGTCTCTTGGCAAAGAAATAAAAAGAAAAGTGATTAGCTTTGATTTCTTTTCAAATTTCCACTTGTTCTTGCCCTAGATTCTTTAGCATCACAAAAATAAAAAATAAAGAAAGAGGGGGCCGGAATTACCGAGGCTGCCGGCAATGGTGAAAGTGCTCCCCAATTTCCCCGTGTCTGCACAAAATGCCAGGGCCTGCTTCCAGCTAATAATCGACTTCAGTTCACATCCAATTAAACCAATTCAAGGCGAGGAAATCGGAGTCGCTGCGCAGATTATCTAATTGACCCAGTGCTGGGTGTGTGATCCCCACCTGGAGGGTGCACCCTGCCCGCAGCCCCTCCCCTCCCAGGCCAGAGGAAGGACCGGTGGGGGTGTTATAGGACAGGGAGAGGGGCAGCCCAAGCCCCGCAAACCTGCCTATTCTACATGGGTTCTGCCATCCGCCGCATCAACACAAAACATAGGAGACTTTAATGGGAAGGAACTTTAATAAAACTAGGAAACAATACAGGAAAGGCAAAGAGTCTAGTTTCTAAGTGAAGCACCCAAAGTGACCCGTCCCCTCGTGGGTAAAACTCCATCCAAATGGGATCGGCCCAGAGCAAGGCCCCAAAGCCTGCCACGAGTCTAAAGCATCTTCCAGTGGGGACCCACAGAAAAGGGTCACAAACAACCGGACAAGCCCGGAAGGAAAAGAGCAAAATCAACATCAAGATAAAAGCTGCCATGGTCACCTCCCCACGGGTCTCACCCACATCTGTGTCACCCCGTCCACGACCAAAAGACAAGTGCAGCTTCTTCACGTGTCTCTCGGCTCCATGCGCCTCCTCCAGGTCTCCTGGCTCCATCCTGCTTCCTTCCTCAGTCTCTTCTGCTGCTTCTCCTCTTCCTGCTCAGCTCCACCTCCCTTGGGTGGGGCAGGGAACCTCCCCCTTTCCTGGGGACCACCCTGTTACAGGGGGAGGTGTTTGTCCTTGGGTGTCCTGCCACAGGCTGACCCGAGGAGGGGAGGGGGGCCGGCTAGCAGCGACCAGCTTCTGTCTTTGCGCAGAACAGCCTGCTGAGACATTGGGGGGGGGGGTCCTTTTCCCCTCCAGCAGCCGGTTAACTAGAGCAATTATTTTTCTGTTTTCTGCACTACCCTGTGATGTGACGTTTCTCGTCCATGGCCACCAAACCAGGTGCAGACTCGGGAAACTGGGGTGCACGCGTATTTTTAAACCTCACACCTGGTGAAAGACTAACAAAAATATAACCTTAGAAAACAGTTGATCTATTTTGGGGGAAGTTGTGCTTTGTTTTGTTTTTACATGTTCTGGGAACGACTAGAGGAAAAAGCTGGAGGAATCAGGACTGGCAGGCCGAGGAGACGCGCAGCGGACGGACAGCGGGAGCCCCGCCCCCAGCGAGCCTGAGCTGCTCACAGAGGGATCATCAGTGATTGCAGCGCTGAGTCCAGCGGACGGCAAATCATCAGTGGAGCTAATTGCTCACGAGCAGCAGGCCCAGGGCTGCCGGCCCCAGGAAGCTGCCCCAGGACCCGCGGGGGGCGCGGCCCAGCCCGGGCAGCCGAAGGGAACCTGCAGGGACCGGTGACGAGCCGCTCGGGAGATAGGCCCGGCTCATCCTCTGCCCTTCTCACAGTGGAACCCCGGGGCTCTCTTACAAAGAAGAAAGGGGGGGTCCTGTCGGGCAGACGGCATCGGATGCCCTGAGGGGAGGGGGCAGACCACTTTGCCTCACGAGAACCAGAAAAAGTCAAGGGATGGAGAACAGCCCCAGAAAGGCAGAAGAGCAGGGGGTCCAGCTCGGAGAAGGGATGGGGGGCAGACCCACCTGGGGGTACCAGCCGGAGAGGGTGAGGCGGAAGGGCAGTGCGAGCTCTCTGACCACCCCTCTGGGCTGGACTCCTGCCCTGCACGCTCCACCCCCCGACACTGAGCCCAGGTCAGGGCAGGCAGGCAGGGCCGCCTCCCCCAGTCTCCCCCTCTCAGGTGCCCCGTCAGCACCCCCAAGCTCTGCTGCGTCTGTGCTCACTGAGGCTGGCGCTGGCCCCTCCTGCTCCCTCAGCTCCCAGGTCCCCTCACCCCGGGGCCACTCCTGTCCATGCGCCACCGACGCCACGCTGGGCAGCGTCTGCTCTCTCTGCCCCTGTCACCACCCCATGGTCTCCTACAGCGTCAACAGGCCTTCACCCACGGGGTCCAGCCCTTCCGGCCACCCACCTCCGGGCCCAGCCGTGCTCCCCTCCCGGGCATGTCTCTGGAGCTCCAGCTCCAGACACCCAGGGCCTTGGCCTGCGGCTCCCTCCCCGCTGCTCCCGCCAGGCCCTGCAGGGCGTCCTCTGCTGGCACCAGATTCCAGGAGGACCCCCCAGGCCGCTCCCTCCCCTCCCTCTTTTATGCCTCTCTGGGGAATCATTACCTGACAATGATTCCAGGCAAGACGGGAAGTGGCGCCTTCTGAGCTAGGCCCGGAAACACTGAGTGACGGTTACTGGGGAGGAACAGAGGGAAGCGCGAAGGGGAGTCGTGACGCCGTCAGCGGAGCTCAGCCTGGTGGCCACGAGCCGCATGCCCTGGCGACCGCCGCAGAGAGCGCCTCGGCCCAGCGCTGGCTTCCCGGGCTCAACCGTCTCGCCGTGGCTCAGCCACCGCCGCGGCCCGAGGGGCTCTGGAGAGGGGCGGCCGGGGCGCCTGCCACGAAGGAGCTGCGAGTCTGCGAGGAAAACCGGGAGCGGCTCTGAGCGGTGCAGGCGCCGCTGCTGGTTCCTCCGACTCTGTTCTTTCTGCAAAAAACCCCTGCCGTGCCTGATGCCATCGAACCCCTGTGAGCAGCGGAAGGCGCGTCGCGATGCGTGACTCCGTGCACGGAGAGGGGCTGTGCCCGGGGCTCCCGGATGAGCCGGGTCTGCAGCTCTTCAGCCTGCACGGCCTTGCGTCCCGCTCAGGTGCGGGGTGTCTTTCATTCTCTCCTGAACGATTTGCTCTATCAATTCCCTCACTCGCTAATCAGCTAAGGAGCACCTTTGACATCCGCCTGTCATCGCTATGAGGTACACGGCGGAGCCGCCTCCCAGAGCCTGGCAGAGCTGCCACACCTCGGCCGGCCTCGTGGACTGACCCACGCTGCCCGGCGCCAGGGGGCTCCCGCCGGCCCCCAGCTCATGGGAACAGGCAGCGCCCGGCTCCCCAGACTGAGAGCAACAGATTTTACGAAAAACGTCTAACAGGAAGGCAGGGGAGACCCCCAAACGCAGCCCGGTCCTTAAACGACATTCAGGACAGACCCCGTGGCTGCTTCTGAGGTCCCCGGACAAGGGGTCACCAGGAGCCCTCGGGCACAGGCTGGGCGGGGTCCCGGGCTGCAGAGGCGCCCCCACCAGGGAAGAGGCCGCGCGGTTGGGGGAGGGCCGAGGGGTGCAGCCGGCGACACAGGCGCGGGTGCTGGGCCTGGTGACCGGGAACACGGCCTCTCCTGGAGTAACTGCGTCCCCCTGCGGAGCGAGAGGCGCCGCATCCGGGAGGAGGGCAGGAGCAGGTGCGGGCGCCGGCAGAGGAGCAGTGACTGGAGGGGCCGGACCCCCAGGACCCGGCCGCCCTCGCAGGAGAACCAGTGCTCCCTGCAGGTCCCCCAAAGAACGACCTGCACACGCAGCTGGAAAACCTGGTTTACAGCGTCCACAGGACAGGCCTGCGGGGCGCCCTCCCTCCCGCGGGGGAGGCAGAGAGGAGGTGACGCCGTCACGGCAAAGGCGCTTCCCGAGCGTGGTCTCGGGCTCCACTTAAACATCGAAAAGGATGCGACTAAAGCCACACTCTCCCACGCCTAAAGCTCTGTCTCCTCCATTAAACCAGCGCAGGCGCCACGAGGCCTCGGAGTCTGGCCGCGGCCGTCCCAGCTGACCCGGAGCCGCGGCGCTGCCCGGACAACCTCAGCACTCCCATTCCAAGGCTGCATCTCGGTGTTTGCTTGTTTGTTTTGCTTTTGCACATGTCCCAGGGAACGGCCCGTAGGATAATTGAGCTAAACGAGAGGGGCCCAAAGACAGCAACTCATGCTTCAGAAATAAGGAAAATCTCCAAGGAATCAAGTTATTTCCCAAGAGTTAGTTTGAAACATTGCTCATTGTTTTGAAAGGCCAGAACATGATTTTCTGTGCAGCTGAGGGAAGACAATACATTTTAAACAGATAATTTCTTGCTTATTTATATGAAGAAAATTA
The DNA here is from genome assembly GCF_014898055.3 of Talpa occidentalis. Taxonomy (NCBI): domain Eukaryota; kingdom Metazoa; phylum Chordata; class Mammalia; order Eulipotyphla; family Talpidae; genus Talpa; species Talpa occidentalis. Next base: position 147,829,173 of record NW_023604295.1, on the reverse strand, counting down.
TTTACATGAAGAAAATGCGTTTCTTCGCTCCAGACGGCATTTCGCTTCCCGGAGAGCTGCACTCACGTCTGTTTTCAATTCAGAATTTATTTTTAAGATGTTCAGTTTGGTTGATTTTAGAGGCTTATTAAGGAAACAACATTCACCACTTTTAAACATAATGATGCGTCATTAAATGCATTAATTCAAATTTAGAAAAAAATAAAGTGGTTTTATTATGATTTGATCATATACAGGAATCGTCACCCACCTAGACATCCGGTACATCCGTGTTTCTCTACTAACCCCGCCCGGGGCCTCACTGGTGAAACTCCTCAGAGTCAAAATATCCAAACTCTGCCTTGACTTATATTTTGGGATGTGTCGAAGTTACTGTAAAATTAATCCATTGCTCCCGTCTTGAATGTGGATTATCGCAGCCTGATAGGAAATTCTTAGGCTGTAGATTTCAAAGGCATTTCTCTGAAAAATCAGTATTTTTTCAATAAATAATTTTTATAAGCAATGGCAGAGACATTTTCGCAAGGTAGTCTTTTTCCCCACAAATTTTAACCTCACAGAGTCACCAGGAAATGGGAGTTGGGGCCTGAGGCCAGACCCAGGACAGGGTGCAGACCGCGGGTCCAGGGGGAGGCCGGGAGCCGCCTGCTGCCCATCTCCTTTGGAGCAGCCTCGCCCCGGGCAGCGTGGCTGGACCCTCGAACAGGGACCCGCATTTCTGCCCGCTCAGCCGGGCGCCTCTGCCCTCCTGTCTGCTTCTACCATCAGCCCCCGCGGTCAGTGTGCCAGGCGGGCTCCTGTTCGGCCTGGCGCTGCGGTGGACGGTCCCTTCATTCCTGAAGGCGAGGCCGTGACACCGGAAGGCTGTCGGGGTCGTGCCCTGAGGGGCTGACACCGCTGCTCCCCAGGAGTGCGGCTCTTCTCCCCCAGGTGGGCTCGGCTGCCCGCTGCTCTCCGGCTGGGGGAAGGCCTGGGGCCGGGGGCTGACGCACAAGGCCAGGACCACGGAGGCGGCTCTCGGGGCCGAGGGGGCACGGATGTGCTCCGGTACTGAAGTGACCAGTGTCCTGCCGAGGAGGAATTTGGGATCCGCCTGCCACATGGTCGCCAAGGTAACTCCCTGAGAGGCCGAGGCAGTGGAGGGAGCCTGCTGGGACTGACCACCCGCGCGGGAGGGCAGGGAAAGCTGAAGAGACACATGAACTTAGCTGCTCTAGAAGATCATCTCTACACATGCCAAGAAACCTTCACAAATGAAGATGTAAAGACAAGGGTTGGCTGAAAAAGCCCCGAGGCGTCTTCCTGGGACTCGCTCATGCTGCAGGACAGGGGCAGCATGGAGACTGATGCACGCGCGGAGACAGAGCTGTCCGCCAAGGGCCGGCCTGCACTGCTCGGCTGCTGCTGCGAGGACGAGGGGGACGCCACGCAGAGGGGGTGCCCACAGCAGGGGCCACTCTGCAGACCCCGCCAGCCTGAGCGGGTGGGTGCCCTGGCCGAGGCCGCCAGCCACAGGGTCGGCTCAAATGCTGGGGCTGGGAACTCGGGGGAGGGAGAGCAAGGCAGCCTCTGGGGCTGGGACCCACGGCCCCGCGGGCCACCCCTGCTGTCCACCCCGTGTCCTGCAGCAGCCGAGCAGAGGCAGCATCGTCCCGAGAGGCCGGGAAGGAGCAGGTGCTCCTCCAGCGGGAGCCCTGATAGGACAGGCCCTGCTGAGGCCGCCTCCGGGCGGGGACCCCGACAGGGTGCGCAAAGCAGCCTCTTTGCGTGTGTGTCTCCGCTGCCAGCGTGTGTGGGTCCGGCCCTGGAAGTGCCACGCCCGAGCCCAGCAGCTTCGCGCGACCCTGGTGCTCCCAGTTCAGGCGTGGACGGCACCGAGTCCTCAGCGGGACGGCTCACCCCCAGCTCACAGGGGCCCTCTGCTCCTGGCGCGGGCCCTGAGCTTCTGGGGAAGATGCCTGGGCCCGTGGGGACCTGACAGCCTCAGCCCCCCTGAAGCTGCGGGGCCCAGGACCAGCCGGACCCGCTCCCGGGGCTGAGACCGGGCGGTGGTTCCCCTGATCGTTTACAGCTTGTGCTTTTGCAAAATGCGGCGCCTGAGTCCAGTGATCAGCAAGACAAGAGCCCCACATCCTCGGAACGATGGTATTGTGATTCCAGTTAATTTTGGTTCTAGACATTTAATCCATAATAGGAATTAAATTTATAACCTAATAACCTTGATTTCTAAAACTCACAGGAGCATCTTTCAATAAAGTGCGGTTTCCTTCCCCAACGTGATTCGTAATTTATATTTTTTCACAGAAGCGAGGATCTCTGACCAGCGATCTGCCGTCAGCCCCTCGTCCCCGTGGAGGAGCACGCGCTCCTCGTGGGGGCTCCGCGCGCAGCCCCGCGGGCAGGGCCGGGCACCCCGGGCATCGCTGTGCTGGCATCTGGGTCTGACTTTCCGGCGGTGCCATTGCTCCTTCTGCTCCTTCAGTCGTGCCCCGAGAACACGGGCGTCAGCGCCGGGGCCAACGCCACGCGCCCCTCACCCTCCGCCACGCGCCCCTCACCCTCCGCGGCGCTGCGTGGAGGGCGATCCCAACACACGGGCTGGGCAGCAGGACGCCCTCACGCACGCCCGGCCCAGCGACTCGCGGCTTCCTCGCCTCCCTTCGCCTCCCATGCTCGTCCGCTCGCAGAGCGGCTTGATTGCTTTTAATACTGAAACACGTCCTTAGACACTGAGCCCCGATTTCCTCCTCAAGTTAATAGCGAAAAGCAAACCGCGTGAGCGTGAGGCGCCTCGTGGAGCAGCGGCGCGTATTTCACACTTGCTGCGGCGAATAATACGCCCTGACAGACTAGCCCCGGACTCTGAGCCAGGCCGGCACTCACTCCACAGCAGCACATCCCAAGTTCCCTCGGGTGAAGACGTACATCTGAGTTTGGCTTTAGATTATTTGCCAAAATCTGAGAGAAGTGAGAACCGGGGGCAGGTGCCGCGCGGGCTCCTGTCCCCAGCCAGGGCTGTCCAGAGGCCGCACTCACCGCCACGCAGAGAATCGCCGGGCGCTTCGCCGACGTCTGGATGCTCAGTTCTCCAAAGCGAGTTCATTTTGGGGTCATGCCAGGGGCGACTGGGACCCAACAAGGCTGGGAAGGCCGCCTCTCCCCTCCTTGGCTGACAGGAAGGCACAAAATAGACTGAACAGCAAACGTTCATATTCTTTAAATTTTTAAATACTCTTTAGGGCCTGACACCCACACTTCCCATTGCATTACCTTGGGGTTAGGGACAGTGTTTCAAACACAAACCTGGGCTAATAGCGAGAAAAAACGGAAACTTCCTTTAGTAGCCAGGAGCTAGGATGCTGGGCAGTCGGCGACACTCAGCCGCAGCGCTGCCGCAGGCCCAGACAGCGCGAGGCCGGAAAGAGGTGCGGAGCGGTGCTCCCCGCAGCAACATTCTCAGTCAGCCCCTCCTCTCCCTGCCGCTCCTCTCCTTGGATGGATAAGTGGGAAAAAGGCCGTGTTTCATGCTGTCAGGATTGACAAAAAGAAAACAAGAATTTGCAAGGAAACCCGTCCTCTGTGTCACAGCAACACTGTTCACAACAGCCAGCTCTGGAAACCACCCCAGGGCCCAAGGACAGAGGAGTGGGTGGAAGGACACGGTCTGCATGCACAATGGAATACTACGCAGCCATCAAAAAGATAAACTCGTGCCATTGGCAGCCACATGGATGGCGCTGGAACGGGCGGTGCTCAGTGACATAAGCCAGAGGAGAAGGAGACACTGGTTTTCACTTCCATGTGGAATCTAGAAAAACCAAACGAGGCTAAAGACACGCTGTAGGGTGAGGTAAAAGTGTCAGGCTTCTCTGCCCTCCCACCATTAGGACTGATGATGGGTCCTTGAGGTCCTGAATATATGCCTGATGGCGGCACCTGCAGTGGGTGGGTGTGGGCGTGTGTAGACGGGATTCACCTGGGCTAAGCCTGGGCTTATGAGGGCGGCATCCCGGGACGCCAGCAGTAGCAGAGCAGAAGCAGAGCAGAGAAGCAGAAGCAGAACCACGAGGAGCGGAGAACAGGCCACCAGAGAGCCCAGACAGAGTGAGGACTTGCTGGAGGCCTGCCGGCCCCCTGGCCCCCCGGCCCCCCGGCCCCCCGGCCCCCCGGCCAGCTGTGTACCTGGTAAAGCCCAATAAAATCCTGCAGAAGCCACCGAGGGCTCCAGGACTCTCTCTTCTCCTTTACCCGGTCTGCTCGGGTCCTAGAGATCCTGCTCCGTCCGTTCCTGCCCCTTACACACACTCAAACACCCACCCTTGAAAGCGGATCACAGATCTGAGGCATCCAGGGGGCGGGGAGGGGTGAGGACAGGCTGGGGAGAGCACCCTGGCCCGGGGGAGTCCTGCGGGGGCTCAGGCCACGGCGCGACCCGCCTGGGGGAGTCCTGCTCTGTGACCCGCTAGGAGGTGACACAAGGGCCCCTGTGGAACAGGCCAGATAAGGTGGGTGAGATTCAGGTGATGATACATTAACAACTAAAAAACACGACATAAACCAAGTTCCCAGGAGTCTAATGACCTTGTTTTCCAAACCTCCTGGCGATGACAGACACACACACAGACAGACAGACAGATGACAGACACACACACACACACACACACACTTTTCTAGATGGAAGAAAAACTCTGGAGTGTGATGTGATCTCCTAGTTTAAAAAGTAGGTATAATATGATTTATATGTGTTCACTATATTAAATGTGATTTTTGGAAGTGAGAATAAGAGAAATTAATGGATAAACCATCAGCGTTTCTTCGCAAGACTTCACGGGTACAAGCACCGCCGAGGACGGACACCTGGGAAGGGACGCTGGCCGAGCCTGACCGCGGTATTTAGAGGAGCTGGAGGAGCTCCAGGCGCCAAGAGGAGGCGGTGGGGGGGACCCGCTGCTGCCGGTGCGGGGCCCAGGGAGCCGGCCCAGGGAGCCCCTGCGTTCCTGGGGCGATGTGGGTGCCGCGGCTCCTGGTCATTGTCATTAACCACCCGCGCAGCCTCCGCCCGGCGCCCACGGGCAGGCGGGAGCAGCGGGAGCTGTGGTTTAATTAAGTTTATCAAGTGGGCAGCTCCCCGCACCTGGCCCCCAGAGATGGCCCCGTCACGCCGCCCTGCTCGGCCGGTGCCACCTCGGCTGGCGGTGAGGCGGCGGGAGAGTCCTCTGCAGGGGTTTCCGTGCATTTCCCCTTTCCAATTAAGCTGGAGACTAATTTTGTCTGTTCAGCCTCGAGGAAGACCGCAGAGGAAGTGTGTTAAGTGGCAACTTTGATTAAGACGAACGCGTCCACATTACAGCAGAGCTTAGCCCCGACCCTGGTTTTTTTTAAAAAGGATTTTTAAGTAAAATAATGAAGTCAAGTTTTGAAACGGTGCCCTCGAGCCCCGGGTCAGAGGCTGCAGCGGCCGCCGTCATCAGCGTAGCTGCCTTCACTGTCTGAGGCGACTTCTCAACACTGCGGAGAGGTCAGCCTGTTGGCAGGGGGTGGACGAGCCCAGGGAGCTCACCTGAGCTTTGTTTTTCCATAAAACCAGCTCCGTGCCCTGGAGGGAGGGGAGGGAGGCAGGAGGCCTGCGCTTCCAGGGCCTTGTGAGCCTGGACAGTCGCTCTGCCAAGTGCTGCCCCGAAGGCGTCCTTCACCAGGACTCAGTCCATCCTCAGACGAGCTGCGGGTCGGGCGGGGCAGAACGGCCCACGTTCAGGAGACGAAGTTAACTAACTTGTCCTAATTCCACCCGAAAAAGGCTCGGTAGCGAGCAAGGACTCGGTGCGCCTGGGGGGCCTGGGGCGGGGACAGCGGGCAGGGCTCGCGGGGCGCTGGGGGGGCCGGGCTCAGGGTCTCAGCGAAGCGATGGCGCCCTGTCGGGGGGAGCCGGCTGCCCTCGACCCTGCACTTGAGGTTGGCTAAGAGGAGGCCCCTCGGTTCTCTCCGGACACAGACGGGACTGGGCGAGGCGGGGACACGCTGCCAGCTGGGCGGACCCGCCGTTCCCCGGCGTGTGACCCCGGGAGCCAGCTCGGGCCTGCCTCGCCCACACCAACGTGCGCCGGGCAGGGGCGCCCCGTGAAGCCGGGGCAGACACGCAAGGCGCAGGGGCCTCGCGCTCCCGGGGAGCTGAGTCCTCACATCTCTCGCCCCCTCCCCGGCCTGCTGAGGGCTCCCCTACGTGCTTCCAAATCAGTCCAAGTTCATCGCTTTGATGCTTTTCTGTTCTTTTTGGCTTGTTTGCTTTGCCCAAGGAAATAAGGTTCCCTCTCGACACGTCGGCGCACGCCTGCCGGCGTCACGGCCCGGCGCGCCCGCCCTGCTCTGTGGGCACGGCCTCGCCGCTCGGAGGCTGGTCCTGGTCCTTGTTCTTCCCTCAGAGGGGCGGGTGGGGGGTGGTCCGCGCCGAGCGGGCGCACGCCCAGAGCGCCGAGGGCAGAGCGCCAGCCAGAAACCAGGCCAGGTCCCGAATCTGTCGCCGTGAGGGGTGGCGCGGGCCAGGGGTTCTGTCCTCTGTGCCCGTTTCATCGAAAACAAAACTGGAAACACCCTCCCTGACAGCGTTGCTGCGGAGGGGCGTCCGGTGCCTATGAAGCTGTGAAACGGTCTCGAGACCCATCCTCTGTCACAGGCGCGGCCAGTTCCGAGGAAGCTGATCCCCGCGGCGGTCACCGGGCCTGGGGCCGAGCGCGCTGGTGACAGCGGCACCCAGAGGGGCCTTCCCGGCCTGGGATGCCGTGGGGCGCTGGGAGGGGAGTCTGAGAGGAGCGCGGGGCCGTGGGCAGCGCAGGCCTGGCCAGGCGAGGGGGGAGGCACGCGTCTGGACGCTGCTGCCCAGGGTGGCGCTTCCACAGCCGGCGTCTTCCGCGCGCCAGGCGATCACTGTGGACCCTGATCTCGAAAGGGCAGCAGCTGCCGTGTAGAAGGGGACACTAAATAACTGTAGATTTTTGTGTTGAATCATTTTGGTAATTTCACCTCTTTGCTCTAACATTTCACGGTTTATCTCCTGGAAAATGTTTTTCTAGAGCAAACGACCCCGACAGGCATCTCGCCCTAAAAGGCGTCCGAATGGGAGCCGACCTCAGCAGGAGACGCTCCCGGCGCGTGAGGAGGCCCCAGCCCAGAGCCGGCTGCGCCGCAGGTGAGGATGCGGGGACAGGTCGTCACCGGTGCTGGGGGGGGCAGCCATGAAGATAATCGGGCAGTTTCTTGTAAATCTTAACGCGATCTCACCGTTTGACCCACTGTTGCATCACAGGTATCGGCTCAAACCAGTGGAAACATGTTCACGTGACGCCGACGCAGACGTTCACACGGCACAATCCTTCCCGCCAGAAACGGAGCCCCCGGGCGCCCGCTGGCAAGGGGAGCGGTGACGAGGGCGCATGTCCCTCCTCAGAGCATCGCTCGGCCGGGGCGCACAGCGGGCTGCGACGTCACAGGGACACGGAGGGACGGGAAAGCACCTTCTTACACGGGGAAGGTCCACCTGTGCGAGTCCAGCTGGACGGCGTTCTCGAGAAGACAGAGGGCAGTGGGGCGGACAGCGCCGGCTCCAGCTCAGGCGAATGTGAGCTCGGCGTCCTCGGGCACAGGCCGCGGAGCCTTTCACTGTGTTGATTGGTTTTATTTTTTTTTTTTTTTATAGAGGCATGTTTTATTTATTTATTTATTTGTTTTGTTTGTTTGTTCTCTTTATACAAGCACTGGGCACAGTCAGAAGCGCGGGAGGGTGAGAGAATTCACCAGAGCCAGAGCGGGGAGCAGAGCAGGCAGACTGACGAAGTACACTGCTGAGGGGAGCAGCGGGCGGCAGGAGAGGTCTGCGCGCCATGTGGGACCCTCCTCCGGTGGCCGGGGAGCAGCCGGGGATCGAACCGGCGCCGCAGAGGCCGCGGGCAGCTTCGCAACCCAGCGCTCAACCGCTGCGCCCCCGGGGAGGCCCTGTTGATTGGTTTTAAATATCAATTCCGTAGCTGACATGGACCATCGTCTGAGGATTGCAACGTGTTTACTTGATGTATTGATATTACCATAGATGTCTTTTTTTTAAATAAATCTGATAATTGTGATATTGACCATCTTAAAGTCTATTTGCTTCAATTTTCCTTTCAGAAAAAGAAAAATCTTAATCATTTTAGGGAATTAAATAGCTTCATTTAATCTTCATTGAACACTGAGCAACTGAGCACTGCATTGTCCTTGGGCTTGCTTTTTAAAAAAGATTTACTTATTTATTTATACACAGAAGAACTGGGGTGCAGGCCAGAGGTGGGGGGCGAGAGGACTGCCCAGACACAGAGCGGGGAGCAGAACAGGCGGGTCCACTGAAATCCACTGCTGAGGGGAGCAGCGGGGAGGCAGGAGAGGTCTGCTGCGCCCTGTGGGGAGCTCCCAGGCCAGCTGGGGATCGAACTCGTGCTGCAGAGGCTGCCCATAGCTTCGCAGTGCAGAGACTCAACCCCTTGCGCCAGCAGGGGGACCCTGGCCTTGCTTTTTTTATGAAAAAGGAAAGAACTGCTGGAAACGCCGCAGCCCTCTGAGCACAGGAAGTGGCCGCGGACAGACGTCAGCACGGGCAGCGCTGACCCCGACTCCGCCCTAGGCCCGGGCTCCGGAGGATCTGCTGCGAATGCTGCTTTGTTATTGAGAACACGCTTGAAAAATACATTTTTCATTTAACACAGGCTTTTGCTATCAATTAGATAGAAGAAACTGTCACAGACAGCGAAGACTCTTATTAAAAATTGATTTTAGCCTAGTTAATGCTCGATGCAACTCCATCTTAAAATCAAAGTTGCGTCATAATAAAGGCCAACAGGACGAGATCGATATCGGCCGTTCCAGGGCTGGGCTGGCACATCTGCTTGCAAAGGAGCTGATCCTCGGATATGAAGGACACAGCTAGGTTGGTGCTGTTAAGGAGATTATAGATTTCTTTAAGGACAAAAATAATATTTCGTGGACCGAGGCAGTAATAATTACGTAACTACATTTGCTGTGCAAAGAAATAATGGAGAAAAGGAGCTTAAAATTGGTTTCATGAATAATTGCCGTATCTTTCTAAAGCGACTCTAGAAATCCTCAACGTGTGTATGGGGGGTGTGCGTGTCCACCACCTGGTCACCTGCAGGCGGGTCATGGCCTGCTGGCGTGTTATCCGACTCAAGCTCATTCCAAAGCCAGTGATTTCGCTCTTAAATTGGGCTCACTCTATCACAGTGAAGGGTGGCAGAGGAAGGGGGTGCCCCTACGTGGCCTCGGGAAGAGCACAGCATTCCCTTGGTCTCCACCAGGTCACAGCTCAGGCACCGGCCGGAACCCAGAAGCAAACACGATGGACGCTGCATGCCACTGGGGTTTTCAATTTATTTTGGACAAAAGGGCCAACGTGCGTCTACGTGTCCCCTCCAAGCCAGCGCGCCTGCCCTAAGCGCCAGTGGAAACGGGAGCGGGGGTTTCGCTGGAGAGGGAGCTCAGTGTCTCTGCGGAGGAACCCGCTGGAACCAGCTCAGCCCGTGCTCCCAGGGGGTTTCTGCAGGATGGATAGTGGGGCGCAGAGGGAGCTGGTGGGGTGACTTCTGGAGCCGGAGGGGCGTGACAGGCAATCATGCCTCCGTTTCTCTGCCCCAGACTCTTGTCAGCTCCATCCCTGCTCAGCAACCAACTCAAACACCCCGACCAAACAGCGATTTCGCTGCAAATTGCACAACTACAAAGGGCAGGACCTTTTCCTCATTCCTTGCAGCTGCCGTGTGCGCCGGCGGGGAGGGCGGGCGGCGCTTGCATCACGGTCCCGGGAACTTGCTCAGAGAAACTCAGGATTTACTAGTGAGAAATAGGAATAGCTTTTATTTTTAATACCCACAAATCTGTTTCCCTAAGATTATTTATAGCATGTGTAATTTCAAATATTTTTACTACTTTCTTTCGAAGACAGTCCTATATGAATTTTCTCAAAATAAATTATTCCTATCTGCTCAACATTGCTGGAGATTTATCTGAGCGACGGTTTAAAAATACTGCCAGTCAGTAAAACTTCACAAATTGCATTAAAATACAGATTTTAAGTTACTTTTCCCCATGGTTGCATGACAGACTCACCCTCACTATTTGCAGAACATGAAACACAACAAGCCCCTGTGGCCGCCCGTCAGGGGTTTGCGTGTGGGGGCTGCTCTGTCTCGCCACCTGCCCTCGGCCTGTGTCCGCCGTGGGGTCCAGAGGTGCAGGCCCCACGCAGGCCGCGTCCAGGCGGGCAGGAGGGGACACAAGCCCGGGCGCTGAGTGTGAGGGGAGAGGATACACACGCGGGCGCGCCGCGATCGAGGTGACAGGCCACAAGAAAAGCAGAGAAGTGAGGACCGGAGGAGTTGGAGAGAAAAAGGTACATTCAGCGAGAAGGACCCTGAGAGCCCGGCTGGCCGGGAGGCGCAGACGCAGAGGAGACCCCAGGCCCTTCCCAAGCGCCTGCACCCAGGTTCTCCGGGGATCTAAGAGAGTCGTCGAGAGCCCAAGGGCACGGAGAGGGCGGGGGCAGCTCCATGTCCTCTCGTCTCGCTGTCCTCTCTCCTCCCCCGCCGCGTCCCCACGCGGTGGGCCGTGGCTCTGCGGTCACAGTGCGCCGTGGGCTCGCGTGCGCCCGTCGTGCTCTCGCGCATGCACATGTGCGCGCGGTGCGTTAAGCTGTGTCTCCAAAAAGACAAGCTCGAGCCCCAGCCCCAGGCCCCACACGGACCTTACTTGGGGTCTCGTGAGGAGCGAAGATGAGGCCACACAAGACCCGCCAGCCCGACCGGGCCTCAGGGGGAGACCTGGGCGCAGGGCGCGGGCAGCCCGGGGCACGGGCGGGAGGGAGCGCACGCCAGGGGTGAGCACAGCACGGCCAGGGGGCCAGCAGGGAAGACCCCGGGGGGAGGAGAAGGTCTCTTGGCACCGGGCTCAGGGCCCGGCCTGGAGAGCCAGGAAGATGAAACGTCTCTGCGGTCAGCGTGGGGGCTCAGCCACGGCCCCACAGAGCACCCCACCGCGGCCCAGTCGCGTGCCCGCTGGCCTTGTCTGGGGAGAGCCAGGGAGGTGAGAGGCCAGAGGGGGTGGGGCTGGGCCTGCCCCTCTTATTAAAAGGAAAGGGGAGCATTGGGGGAGAAGAAAGGAAATAAAAATGTAAATAAAATGCGAGCAAGTCACCCGGCCGGGGAAAGGCTGTCTCCACGTCTTGCAGGAGAAGGACCCGCAGCTCGTGGAGTTAAGTCTCCACCAAACACCTTTTCACTTTTAAACGTATTTTTCTAAGCGCCCGTTCGTTCCAGCTGATATTTGTAATAGGCCGTTTTCTAATTCACCCAAATCCCACTGTCTCTGCTGAAGAACACCCCGTTTCCGCGCCACGGCCCAGAGGCGGAGGGCGCGGGTGCGGCCGGGCCCCAGCGCGCGCCACCTCGCGGTTCTTATCTGCAAATATTGAAATAACAGCAGAAGCTCACGCGCGCTTCCTGCTTCCCCCGCCCGCCCACCCGCCGCTGCAGCGTGAACGGAGAGACACCCGGGAGCAGCCATCACCCAGTCAGCTGCTCTGTCAACCAGATCATGAACTTGAACTTCACTGCCCGGTCACCTTCCCACGTCAACAATGCCCGCGGGGCACGTGCGAGTCGGAGAGAGAACAGGATGCCCGCGGGTCATGTGCCGCGTCTGCGACCCCCGATCTGCAGGGAGCTCTCGAGGCCCCTGCTCACCCGCTCATTGTCGCTCATTGTCATTTTTGCAAAGGAAAAAGCAAACCTTCGGTTGTGGGCATGCAACATGTTCTGGGCCCACTCCCGCCACCCCTCGGCAGACAAGAAAGGCCACCTTCATAGCCGTGCAGCGTGAACATGCTCCACCCAACGCAGGAGCCAGGAAGCCACGGCTGCGGGCACAGCTCATCCCCCACCGAGGACCCCGCAGGCAAAGGAGCCCCAGCAGGCCTGGCCGCGTCTCTGCAGGAGCCACAGGGAGGGCGAGATGAAGTCCCAGGGCCTCCTCGCGCCTCCGCACTCTGCAGGGGAGGACAGCTCACACCTGCAGGCCCTCCTGTCAGGAAGCGCGACGCCCTGTGCCCGCCTGCACACACCACGTCCACACGCGCGTTTCCTCTCCCGGAGCACAGCCCAGCGCCTGCTCCTTGGGTCTGGATCTTCACTCTGATGATCCTGAACGACCCTGAACACCACGACTTGTTAGAGCTCCAAAGCAAGGGACTTGGAAACGCCCTTTCAGTACTTGGCAGAGCCAGTCTATTAATCCAGCCCCTTGCCTGGGTGCGGCAAAATCATTCCCTTAACCCACGCCGTTGAAGGTGATATCTGGGGGGGAGTAGTAAGTGCTTTTCAACGCATGCACAAGCTTTCCAGACCCAGCTGTGTTTCACGGAGCTAGAACCTGCCCCGGCGCTTGGTTCCTGCTCCTGCTCCCAGCCTGCGCCCAGCTCCTTCTGTGCATGGAGTTCCCGGGGGAGCCGGGGGGAGCCGGGGAGGCGGGGTGGGGGGGCAGAGGTGTGGCCCTGCCATTGTCATTCCAGGCACGAAGTGAAGACGGGGAAGGGGAGCCGAGCCTGAGCAGGAAATTACCAAGCACCCACTGAATGACAGAAGACAGATGATAAAGGGGGGCCGCTAAAAACACAGGCCCTTTCTACACAGACCCTAGAAGGAGGCGGGAGAAACGCTGCGCCGAGCCTGAGGTGTGGGCAGACGCAGCTCTCCAACGCCAGTGTGGAAAATGCCATCCTGTCCCTGACGGCAACGCTGGCCCTGGGGCAGCCACGCCGCTGGCACCTTCCGCCAGCTCCCTCCTGCACGCACCTGGGGCTGTGCTTGCAGCCGCCCCTGCAGCATGAACAGGAATTCCCAGAGGAACAACAGGAGCAGGTGCGCCCCCAGCGCGGGCAGCCAGCTCCCCTGATGCTCAGTCACAATGTGGGGCCCGTGGCCCACGTGCCGGGGCCACCTCCAGCGGCGGTCCTGTCGTTGGCCGGGCCCTGGAGTCTGTGCAAGCGCCAAGAGCCAGAAGGATCTCGTGGTCTGGCCGGCTGTGAGCACAGGAGGGAGGCTGAGTCAGCACCACCTCCCACGCCGGCCAGCCCCCGGGGGCCAGGCTGCGGGGCTCCGGGGAGGAGGCGGGCTGGGAACCGATGCTTTCCCAGGTATGTGTGGGTGAGGCCGCTGAGCTCTACTCTGTTTACCAAATACATCGAATTATATATTTATTCACGCGAATGTCTTTCTACAGCGCTGCAAAGGGGGCAGACACTGCCTACCTGCTACGCAGTTTCATGCAGGTCCACGTTGCTAACCCGGCTCTCATGGGCCCGGGGAGAGTGGAGAGGGTCCGCCCGTGGTGTTGCCGGGGGAAGGTCACGCGCGACTGAAACAGTCACTTGGATGTAGCATCGTGGCGGTGAGACGAGTCCCGCCTCAGCTCTCCGGGGGCAGGAATTGGTGCTCCTGAGCTCCTGCCTGCACCCGGCACCGAGCCAGGCCCTCTGAGTGCCCCCCGCCCCCTCCCAGCGGGCCCCCCTCCCAGCCGCCTGCGGAGGAGAAAGCTGACCCCCGTCACCCCTTCCTCTGGGGCTCTCCTGGCAAACGGCCACGGAGCCCCGCAGCGCGCGGGAGGCCACAGCTGAGGCGCGTGTCTCCCGCTTCCGTGCCTGACCCAGACCCAGGCCGCGAGGCAGCGCGAGGGACCTGGAGAATCAAGCTGTGTCCACCGGAGGGCTGGGCGCTTCCTCGACCGGCACAGACGGCGGAGCCGAGTCTCCACAGAGGAAGAACAGAAAGGGCGGGTGGAACATCGCGCGGTCCCAGGAGCGTGAACCCCCAGGCCCAGCCTTGGCGGTGTCGGCCAGCGCCCCGGGCGGGGTGCCAGCGAAGCGTCGCCCGATGAAGCCCGACGGGGCAAAGGGCAAACCTCAAAGAAGAAAGATGGGAAAGTTTTATAAACATCCCTCAGGTCAGCATAGATTCTTTGCCGAGACCCCGGCGTGTGCACAGACGGCTCTCCACGGCATCCATGCCCCAGGCGCCGGGACGCCGCGCGGGAACGGCCGGAGCTGTTTGCTGCGTCACTTGCACGCCCGCGGCCCGCCCGCCCCGCGCCCCCCGTCACAGGTCGCGTTTGATGATCTTGCGTCCTGTCGGCACGAACAGAAACGCTCCGTCTTGCAGGAAAAAGCCGAGGCTGAGAAGCGGGGAGGTCCGGGTTCAAGTCCTTGCACCCGACATGTTCCTGGGCCTCGGCTGCCAGAGGGCAGTGGGGGGGTGCCGGGGGAGGGCACTGGCCCGGAGCCCGGAGACTCAGCTCAGGCCAGGGAGGGGACCCCGCACCCCTCTCAGATGGTCCCGCAACGCCTGTTGGTGGTTACGCTGCCTCAGAGACCTTCCCGGGGCCTGTCGCGGCTGACGCGAGGCCCTGACTGTCGTGAGGCCCTGACTGTTGCGAGGCCCTGACCGTCGCGGTGACCCCACGGCAAACTTGGGGGTCTGCAGGGATGCTCAGCCTGTGCAGTCAGCTAAGGCTGCGCGGCAGCAAGCCGTCCGTCGCCTGAGAGCACCGGAGCGCCGCGAGCTCAGCGGAGCCGACAGCGAGGTGGGGCTGGGGCGCCCTCCGCACCCAGGCCGTGCCGTTGGGGAAACAATCACAACTGGGGGGCACACGCGAGACAAAAAGAGCAAAATCCTGCGGCTTCTTCCAAAACATGTCAGTAGAACATGCCGGTTTCTCTTAGGCAGCGGGAGGGCCGAGGGGGCTCTCCGGGGCGGACAGCCGTCCAGTCGCTTCTCTGCCGCTGCCCGTGCAGGGAGCTGGCGCGGGGGTCCCTCGGTGGCCTTGAGGCGCCCCAGGGGCCCGTGGAGAGCTCCCAGGAGCCTGGTCTCTCAGGCTGCCAGGTGGACAGGGTTTCAGCAACAGACACTCATTTCCTCAGAGGTCCGGAGCCTGGGAAGGCTGAGCAGAGAGGCCGACCTGTGGTGGTGAAACTCGGGGCTGCAGATGAACCCTGAGCCTCACTGCACCCCACCTGACCGGTGTCCCTATCTGAGGAGGGCACAGCGAGAGGTGGCCTCTGCAGTCACAAAGAGGTTGCCGGAGAAGCCAAACACTGTCCTCCGAGGGGGGGCACAGCCGCCGGGACCACTATGCGGCCGAGCGCGTGAGCCCAGGCCGGGGTGATGCTGCGGCCCGGCACTGACAGGCCGAGCCCCTCCCGCCCCGCGGGGCGCTCTGGCCCAGAGCTGCTGTGGTCTCAGGCCTGGAAGCCCCCTGGCCCTCCCACTGCACCCCAGGGATCCCCGGGTCCCCCTCCCTTTCTGGGGGACCACTCCACCCGCGCTGCAGGGGACACGGGCTGCTGCACCCCTGGCCCCGCGCCCGCCCGGGAGTGCGTCTGGCTCTGGACGGAGCTTTCCCCTGAGCCAGGCCCGGGCCTTTGCACGTCAGTGTTTCACCAGCCGCAGGACACCTTGGCTGCTGAACCAACTCACGCAAATCTGCGATTGATTAACCCAGGAAGTATTTAACTACATATTTTTTGGTTCTTTTCAGGGAGATAGAGCTTTTTTTTTTTCTTTACAGTGCCCTGGGGTGAATACAAATGTAACTTTTTATACGAACATGAATCTCATGACTCAGGCTTATTAATTCTGCAGCCATTGCTTTTCACCATGAAAAATGAAAACCTAAGAGAAGTGAAATACCAGATGCAGTCCAAGATTTGGAAGAATAATTATCCGGGTCTCTGTTTTTGTGCACTTTATTGTGACTGCAGCATTCGGAATCTGCTTTGGGGTTATCCATATAGAAGACTTTAAATGAAATGAAGAGAGCAAGGGCTCCTAAGTGCCCAGCACATGAAGTAACTCCTGTAGGAAGAGACCCGGTGTGTGAGCCACAGGATGGCACCGTGGCGGGTCCCCTGGCGAGGGAGGGGCCTCGCGTGATGGCAGGTGAGCCGCGGGATGGACACGGCTGTCGTCCTGGTGTCCTCAGCACCCACCTGCTCTCAGTGTAATCAAGGGTGAGGCAGCCGCTCCCTGGGCCCTAGTTTCCTCTCCCACAGGAGGGTGACACAGGTTGTTGGAATTCAGGTGGCTACATGGGCAACGCTGCCGAAACAGTAACTGCGGCATAGTAAGTGCTTAATTAATATTGATTTCAAACTCCCTTTACTCCTTTACTTCGAAGCATTTTCATTTTACAGAGTCAGCAGCAAATATTTATCATATAGTTAAGGTGCACGAGCTGTTGAGCACATAAGGGCCAATATGTCATCAAACTGAAAAATACGCGGCGCAGCCCTGCCTGAGGGGGAAGCCCGCGCCGCACGGGCCTCCTTCCAGCCGCCTGTTGTGACACAGACGACGTCTCTGTGCAAGGAGTTGCTCGACGAAGACAATCTCAACGTGCACAATAAAAAATCGAGTTCTAAAATGATTGTAAAAAATACATATTCAGTGGTTGTTAAATAAAAAACCACCTGCATTGCATAGTCCATAAAATTTGCACGGCCGAGCTGGCTTGTTTGCATCTGAAGAGGATCTACCACAGGGGCCTGCGCTGTGGCATTTCCAGCAGCTCCTGTGAAAGTGCAACCGTGTCCAGGCAGAGCTCCTTCCATTCAATGGCCACGTAAGCTGTGTAAGAAAGGAAGATGTCGCAGAGGCCGCCGCCCGCTGCATTAGGACGGTTGCGTGGCTACGTCGTGCAAAAGCAACCGCACGGTGACACACTCTGCCCCAGCCCGTGCCTGGACCGCCCAGACAGCTCGCACCGGACGAGACGGGGCTGGCGCTGGGGTGAAGGTGGGTCGGCTCAGTGCACCGCGTGGTCGTAAACTGGGCCGGTCACCCCCACCCCACGGACACGGGCAGCCCCCACCACGCGCGCCCGTCCTGGCAGAGACAGTGGGGCTCAGTCCTTCGCAGCAAGGGACGCTCTTCAGAAGGGCGATGTGGGAGTTTCTAAAAATATGACGCCCACGTAAGAACCATATTGCAGACTCATTTTTTGAATATGTAAGTGGAGCGGACACGAGGTGACTTTGATGAAATGACAACAGACGGCGAACACTCTAACAGATCAAGATAAAAGCTAAGAAAACGATACAGGAAAATCGGACACGGCCCAAGATAAAGCTGTTGCTTTCCAGATCTTTGAAAGTCCCCACATCTAGTGCCAGAGGAGGCAAAGAATGGATCAACCCGGTAGTCACGTTATTTATTTTTTTACTAGAAGAAACTCCACGCGTTCTCCTTCCCGACAGTCAAGTTTTCCTCACAGGCTTTCCCCGCGCCTGGTTCGTTCTCGTCTTTCTGGACGCCCAGGGCCCCTGGACCGCGACTCCCCTAATCCGGGCGCCCGCCCGTCGCCCCGCGGGGTCCACATCTGTGATGCCAGAGCAGTGGCGCTGTCTCTCTGCACAGTCGCTGCTCCGAGGACATCACCTGCGCCTGCCGCGGGCACGGGCGCGTCTCGCTCTCCACTGTGTGTGCGGCGCCAATGCGCACCCAGGGCGCCCCCGGAGACAGCCGCTCCCGCCCCTGGCCTGCGGGGCCGCGCTGCGAGGCCGAGGACAGCCCCGGCCAGACTGGGCAGCGGAGGCCCCTGCGGGCGGGGCGCTGACCCGGGCGCTGTGTCCTCCCCCGCGCGCGTCACCCCGCCACGGTCTCCAGAGGAGGCGGAGGACACCCCGAAGCGAATCAGGACACGCTGGACTCCCCCCGCTCAGCGCCCTTTCCAGATAAATGTCAAAACCCACATTTGCACCTGAAGTTCTGGGTTTTATATTTGCTTTCATCGGAAACGTTACAAGGGGGGCCGACGACCCCCCGGGGCGGCTGGGGCACGGCCACGGAGCGGGAGCAGGGGCGCCCCGCGATCCCCCCCGGCCCAGAGACCCCGCAGAAGCGCGGGCCCAGCGTGGCTCTCCCTGAACCGCAGGAACATGGACCGGCGCTTGCGGCGCGGAGACGCGGGAGAGGACACGGAGGGCACCCCCCGTGCTCAGGGGCGGCTGAGGGAAGGGCCCCTGGGGGACCCGCCACGGCCAGCAACATGGGTACATGGGGGCAGCCGCCCCTGCCTTGCGAGTGCATCGCTCTCCGCAGCCGAAAGGGACCGCCCCAGCCTGGGCTTGGGAAGGGGCCCCCAGAACCCTGGTTCCACTTGCGTGTTTCGTTGGGGGACACTCCCTCATAACACCGCGTGACGGGCCACAGAATCCCCCCTCGTCAGGTGCTGTTTCCACACCACCCCTGCCACCAGGCTCCCACGTCCTCCACACAGTCCCCTGGGGACCCCCCATGTTACCCCCAACCCCACGCCCCTTCCCTTGATGACGCAGATTTCTAGGGTTTCAGGTATCGTGGACAGTCCCTTTGCTCTGTTTCGCCACACGTGCGTGAGACCACCGGGAACGTGTCTTTCTCTTGGCGTGTGCCACTGGGCGTCTCCCCTCCTGCTCCATTCATGCTGCTGCGAATGGCAAGATGCCGGCTCTCTGCGGCCGCGTGGGTGCCATCACATGCAGACGCCACTTCCCGCCCCCCACCCTCCGTCCTCGGGCACTGGGCTGCCCCCGCAGCGCGGCTGCGGGAGACAGGGCCGCGGTGAGCACGGGAGGGCGGGCGTCCCTGCCAGTGAGTGAGTTTGCATCCTCTGGGGAAATGCCAAGGAGCAGAGTTGCTGCTTTTCCCACAGAAAACCGGGAGTGCGGGATCAAGGGCGCCCCCAGGCCGTGGCAGGGCCGGTCCTGGGGACAGACTGAGCAGACGCGCATCCGCGCTGCAGAGCCCCGAGGCTCAGAGGCTGCAGACACCGAGGGCAGGACACGGGCTGCTGGCTTCTCCTCACACACCGTGAGCGCTTCCTTTTGACAGTGGCAAGGATCCCATCCACGTGGTGACGCAGAGCGTGGACTCAGCCCCTGCGTATTTAGAGTCTCCCGTGGGCGCTGCGGAGTCAGAGACAAGCGCACACTCAGCGCTCTGCGCAGGGCCTGGCGCGCGGGTACCTGCTTTGTCTTTCTTCTACAGAAAGCTTCTGCGAGAACTGACTCCTCTAAAGGAGATCTTGCTGCGGCCCTTGCTGCTGCTCGCTCGCTGCTCGTCCTCATATTTACATGACGTGTGCTGGCTGCCGAGGCACACGCTTCTTTTAAACATGTACTCGAAAGGATTATAAGAGGATTTCTGGCTGACATTTGCAAGTTTCATCCTCACACGCACACAGACAGAAAGTGTAAAATGACTCGCTCAGGTAACAGCGCGGCACGCCAGGGACCAGAAAGTCAGTCAGAAGCCCAGATCGGCCCGTTTCTGGACAGGCTGCAGGACCGTGGGCCCGTGGGCCTGCCTGGGGCATGGATGCGACACCTTCTCCACCGCGGGGTGGGCTCGTGAGGAGTCGGCACACAAATACGACGCACATCAGATGACATAATTGCATTGAGGGTGATAAATTAAAATCGACATAATTACATGAAACCGCAATTATGTTGTTTCTGGGCCAGCCTCCCCCCGCCTCTGCGGGTCTTTGGAGTGAGGCTGCAGTGGCGCTTTCTTTGGAAACCAGTCATGGTCCCTATTCCAGTCACCCGGCCCCCCGGGGCCCAGAGGAGGCTGGCGCTCCCCTGGCCGCGGCCTCCTGCTCCCCGCGGGCTGCGTTCTGACCTCAGCGCTAGAGGACACTTGGGTGTGCAGCCTCCATCCGAGTCTCCGGGATGAGCGGATCCTGGGGCAACCCTGGAAACAGCGCCCCGGCCGGAACTGCAGGGAAACCAGCTTCAGGCTCACGGACCCTCGAGCGCTCAGGCCCCTGGCAGACGCACGGTCCAGGGGGCAAAGAAGCCGGCGGCAAAGCATCCAAGGAGGATCCGCGCGCACAGGGGGCATGAAAAAGCCACCAACAGCTACCGAGCTACTCAAGGCATCCCCCCCGGGTGCTGCCCACCCGCCGGCCAGAGCTGCATCTGACAGGCAGGGAATAACACGCGAAGGCGGGTGCACGCCCGTGGGGCAGGGAGAAGCTCCCGGGTTCAAGCTGTCCTGGGGGACAGGACGGGCAGAGCCCACAGACCCAGCAGGACGCCAGCTGCCGAGCCGCCCGCGACTATTTCCTTTCATGACCCGGGTCCAGCTCGCCTGGTCGTTCTCCAGTGCCACGAAGCAAAACGCCCCCCGCCTCGAAGCCTGTGCTGCGGAAACACGCACGTCACGCACAGCGACGGGACACCCGGCCCTGCCGAGTCAACGCACACGTTAACCCAGACGCACCCAAACCCCCTAACCCGTCGCTGCCCTGGTCCTGCGCTTCTAAATGACCCGTCAAAAAGCCCCACCCAGGCTCGCTATGGTCTTGGCATTTTCACCAATAAGACGCTGTTAGTGGTGAGCAGCTACTGTGGCGGCGGCGAGAGACTGTCCCCGGCGAGCGTCACTCATCCTGTGACAGGACGTGGGGCTCTTCTCGGCGCAGCTGTGGGTTCGGCGCTGAGGCCAGCGAGCCGGGGCCGCCGCACCGTGTTGAAGGCACAGTCTGAGGCAGGGCCGGGCCTCCTGCAACGACTGACAGATGGTGGTGCGAGCTGAGTTGAGAAATTCAGTGTTTTCCACTGCAGATGCCAATTAAGCTGCAAGTCAAACACATCAAACTTTCCAGAAAATAGCCCAGGTCAAGTGCAACATTTTCAATCAACTCTGAAGTAACGGAGAGAAGCTGGCAAGCGAAGGAGGAAAGAGAAAAGGACAAAGACAGGAGGAGGCTGAGCCTTGGAGAAAAACCCTTGGGGGAGCAGCAGAGGCGCGGCCCGTGTGCCCAGACGCCACGACAGGACGTCCCCGCTGGCGAGCGGCAGCACCCCACTCTGCGCCCCGCTCATGGGCCACCTGCCCCCGGCGTGAGGCCCGCCCTCCCCTGCACAGGCGGGGCAGCCGCTCCCCACCACCCCTAAGCACCTCCAGAGCCGGCTCCGGCGGAGGCCGCTCGCCCGGAAGCTCCTGCCTCCCGAGGGGGCAGGTGCTGGCTCAGAAGCGGACCTCTCTCTCCAAGGGCTCAGAGGCCCTCCCTCCGGAGAGGCTGCCGCGTGTCGCTGGCCCCTGCCCATTTCTCCTGGAGTCTGTCCCCCAAGCGTCCTGAGGGCTGCAGGGAAAGGCCTCTGTGCAGTCAGTAGTTGCCATTTTTTCGCAGCTGGGCTGAAATGAGCCGCGCCTGGAGGGCACGGAGGGCGGGTGCGCCTTCCAGGTCCCCGCAGGGCCGGGCAGCGTCACCCGCACGGCAGCTCCAGGGCCTGGTCTCCTGAACACTCACAGGTTAGTCACAGACGAGAGACGCAAAGGGAGAAAGAGCAGCAGTTGTATTGAGTTTGGGCATCTTAAAAAAACTGCACAGACAGGCAGACAGACAGACAGAGACACCTGTCAAATACCTGCATCCACATCCTCCTTGACCACAGGCCTGCGGGGGCAGAACAGACCTGCGGGGCACCGTGGCCGGTGCGGATGAAAGGTCCCCTGTCCCCCGTGTGGACACGTAAGCGTGGGGTCACGGAGGGCAGTTTCCTCACGAGACAGAGAAACGCGCAGTCTGTGACGCGAGCGCGCGCTGTCCTCCGGCCAGCTCAGCGGCTTCGCTGAGGACTTTTCAGCCGACCGCATGGAGAGAGGAGGCATTCAGCAGGAAACACCATCGAATTCAACGCCCTACGCACCACCGTCTGAGAAGGAAATAGCCTCTTCACTGGGCGTCTCCTAGGACAGGGGGGTTATATGGCTCCCTCCCGCCCCCACGTCCCTGGCTTACTTGAAACGGCCCCATGTTTATGGTAAAGGTCTTTACGTCAGCCGCTTATCAGTTGGAATTTAATTTTTTTAAAGATTTATTTATTTGTTCATGCAAGCACTGGGGACAGTCAGAAGCGCGGGAGGGTGAGAGAATCCACCAGAGCCAGAGCGGGGAGCAGAGCAGGCAGAAGGACTGAAGGACACTGTTGAGGGGAGCAGCGGGCGGCAGGAGGGGTCTGCGCGCCGTGTGGGACCCTCGCCCAGTGGCCGGGGATGGAACCGGCGCCGCAGAGGCCGCGGGCAGCTTTGCAACCCAGCGCTCAACCGTTGCGCCACCGGGGAGGCCCAAGGAACTTAATTTTTTTAATACATAGGCTTTATATTATTTTTTTTGCCGGGATAGCTAAAATTTATTCCTTTATCTTTTTCTCCCTTGTAGAACCAAGACAGAACTTACAATTTTTAAAACATGCTCTCCCACATGGGACAACATCGACAATGAACTGTTGGCATGAAACCTGGATATGACACGTTGGAAATGCTTGGAAACCGTGAGTTTCAAAGGTAACTGCATTTTATTTTTAACAGATTTCTTTATTACCTTTATGGTGCATAATTCCTAGACGCTTGTTGAAAATGAAGTATGATGCATGGATCCTTTGCATATCTGTGGTTATGCTGAATATTTATCACGAAATGGAAAAACAGGTAATTCTCCAAAACCCAAATGTGTACTTTTACCTCAAAACAGACAGGAGCAGCCAGTAGTCAGAACAGCCGAAACTCAGAGTACGGTAATCACTTGTCTCGTGATCCTTCAGGACGCTGTGTACAGGTGAAGACAGTGTTTTGTTTTTGTTTTTTTACTTTTTATTGTTGTGTTTTAGAAAAGCGAGTTAGGCCCCCAGGATCCTTCCAGTAAGTGGGTTCATGTCCTGGGTCTCCCTGTTCTCCTCGAAGGCTCTGGGCCCAGGGCTCACGCACAGGCCGCAGGCTGACCGTTCCGCTGTATAATCTCACAGCCGCTCGTGACGCTCTCCTCCGCCTTTATTTGGCTTTCACTACGAATCAAGAAACTAGGACTTCAACAGTATTAGCGAAATTGTTAGCTTTACCTTATCAGTGCATAAGTCTTAGAATCCCAGCGCCCACATTCCTGACAATCATTTGAAAAGAGTTGACCCTTGCATGAAGAGCTTGTATTTGGGGGGTGCCCCACGAAGCCAGTCGACGGAGTCGCAGGTCCCAGCTCACCGGACTCGCCCACCCCCGTCTGAATGGCCAAGCCGGCACCCCGACAGGTGACCCTGCGTGCCCGCCTCCCCGGCCTGCGGCGTCTGCGTTTCATGCTGGCTGATGTTGTATGATCATGTGAAATCATTTGCAGGATTCTACACAAAACCTAGAAAGCGTGTTGTTAAGAGAGATTCCGTTTTTATTCCTGTTTATGGGACCCTCGTCCTCCCTTTCCGGCAGGTGATACTAATTTGTTGTTACTTTCTCCGTTCAGTTTCATCCTTCACTGCATGACACGGACCAGGGACCCGCTCCTCGCAGGCGTGGCGTTCCAGCCCTGCCACACTCACCCTGTCTGCTCTTTTCCACGTAACAACCACGCTTGAAGGTTGCCGTGCAATCGTGTTATCCTCGTTCACGTTCCTCCCCACCTGCTGAGGGCGCGCCCAGCAGAGCCCGCACGGACGCCCTAGAGTTCGTCGATGTACAGGTCGAAATGTGGAACTTGGTCGTGTTATGTGTTTATAGTTTGCAGGCCGCCTGCACTCTCGCAGCGGATACTTGGGGGGCCCACAGCAGCGTATGAGTCCGAGCCTGGGGGTCCTGGGGTTTTGCGGGGTGTCTCCAAAGTTCCTTTCATGGCACGGGATTCGTGGTTCTCAGTGACAGGCGAGGGCAGCAGTGTCCCCAGAATCTCATCAAGAGAGTATGTTGGTAGCCTGGTGTCTTCACCAGCTTGGTCAGTGAGCGCCGGAACAGCATCTTTTTTTTTTAAGATTTATTTATACAAGAGCTGGGGTACAGGCCTGACGTGCGGGAGGGTGAGAGGATTCACCAGTGACAGAGCGGGGAACAGAACAGGCAGTCGGACGAAGTACACTGCTCAGGGGAGCAGCGGGGAGACGGGAGAGGTCTGCTGTGCCCTGTGGGTAGCTCCGCGGCCGGCAGGGATCAAACCTGGGCTGCAGAGGCTGCAGACAGCTCCACAGCGTTGCGCTCAACCTGCTGCACCACCAGGGAGGCCCCAACAGCATCATTTTTAACCTGCATTTCTCTCCACAGTCGAGGCCTCAGGTTTGGTTCTGAACACCAGCGGCGGCCGACTTAACCCAGACCGACATCAGAGAACGGCCGGTGCACGCAAAGACCCTGGACGCTTGCGGCTGTGTCATCAGTGGTGGTTGCACTTTGGATCCTGTTGCACTTTCTACAAATGAAACCGTAAACATAATTCAAATGAC
The DNA here is from genome assembly GCF_014898055.3 of Talpa occidentalis. Taxonomy (NCBI): domain Eukaryota; kingdom Metazoa; phylum Chordata; class Mammalia; order Eulipotyphla; family Talpidae; genus Talpa; species Talpa occidentalis. Next base: position 147,804,842 of record NW_023604295.1, on the reverse strand, counting down.
AATGTCATGTGTTGAAAACAACACTGATCGAGAAGCAGTTTGTCACGGATGCAGGAGGAGTTTGTAAAACAAAGGCTCCCACCCTTTACACTTTGCTTATATCTTCACGAACGCACTGGCCGGTGTGATCCAGTAAGTGTAACAAGAAGAATCCTGTGTTAAATGTTGTCTAATGTGGGGGGGATGAAGTGTCGTTGACAGTCTCTCTGGTGTCTGGTTAGCGCCATTATCGTCACTTTATGGCGCGTGTCCCGCTGTCCAGTGTGTGGCCGATGCTGTGTTCACCGGCTTGGCTGCCCGCAGTCATGTGTTTCTGACAAAAAGTCTGTTCTGGGGATTCGGGGAAAGACTCCCGGGGCTGGGCCTGCGCGGGGGTCGCCTCACTGTGCGGTGTCTGGAGCGCGGTGGGGCCGGGCGACCCCTTCATCCTGACTTGAAGGTCAGCCAAGGAGAGTGGGGTGGGTGGCAGTGCTGACCCTGGAGGCAGGAAAACTCAGCTCCCGGGGCGACCGCCCCCCAGGCTGCACATCGCCCCAGCGAGGGACCCGGCAGCGCGGCCCTGGCAGAGGCCCTGCCGGAGCGGCCCCTGCGCTGAGGGAGCCGCGTCCGCATCTCCGGTCAGGCGGGAAAGGTGTTTGCTACGATCAGGCATTCTTCCTTTCTACACTTGTATTTATTCATTGTTTTAAAAGAACGTCATCTCCGCGCTGCATGCGTGGGTCGCTGCTGACACGGACCACTCCTTCAGACGCCATCGCCGGGGGGAACCGCCGTGCACGGACCCTGGCGCCGCTGGAACCACGCGCGGCCGAGCCGGTGCTGGCCTCGCCGCCGCAGGACACGCGCGTCTGTGCATCCGTCGGCCTTGAGAGAATGGCCGAGAGCCGGAGCTGGCGCTGGACGCTGGGCCGATGGCCCCGTGTCACTGTGGCCTCCTGACGCCGGTGCCTGGGCGCACGGGCGCCCAGGCTTCCCATCCTGTCCCCGCCGCTGGAGGCCGTGCCCGCCCCACCGCTCCCCCCTGCTGCCGGGCAGCCGCCCAAGGCGCCAGGCGTTCCTGGCAGGAGAAAGTGGTGCAGTGACACAGGGCGGCCTCCTCCTGCCGCCAGGCGAGCACTCCTGTCTGCGGCATCTAACAAGCTCGTCCTCTGCAGTCTGAGGAGAAGGAAGGGCACCCCTGCGGGGACAGCAGGACAGTCAACAGCCGAGGACGTCAGACAGCGGGTGTCGGCGAAGCAAGCCGGAGCCCCCGACCCTGCGTGGAAAGGACACGCGGCCCCGCCTCTCCCTTTTGTTGACGCCCTCGCAGGCACACCCCTGCCCTCTGCTCAGAGCGGGACGGGTCTCTCAGACACGGGTCCCCGCCCTCCTCGGTTGGTCCGCAAATTAAGCTACTTTCCTTCTCCTCAAACTCTGTCCTTTTATTTTACTTTTTTAAAGATTTATTTACTTTTTATATGAGAGCTGGGGTGCAGGCCAGAGATGCGGGGGTGAGAGGATTCCCCAGAGGCAGAGTGGGGAGCAGAACAGGCGGATCCACTGAGATCCACGGCTGAGGGGAGCAGCGGGGGGGCAGGAGAGTCTGCTGTGCCCTGTGGGCAGCTCCCTGGCCGGGGGTGGGACTCAGGCCGCAGAGGCTGCGCTTGCTTCCTGGTGCTGTGCTCAACCCCTGCGCCACCGGAGAGGCCCCGCATCTCCTTTTATTGGCTGCTGGAAACTGAGGATGAGGTTTGGCATCAAAAGAAGACAAAGAAATAGCAGCCCTCGCAGCTGCCAGGCCTGGCGAGACACAGCGCACCCGCCAGGCCCTGGGCGCTGCCCCGCTTCCCAGAGGACACGGCTCCGGGGAGCGGCTCTGGCCCCTCCCCAGCGAGCGTGTGGCCGTGACTGAGGCGCACGTGTCTGCCCCCGACGCTCTTGTCTTTAACAGAGTGGAAACTGAACGTTCACGTCCCCGCAGGAAGTGTCATGTGTCCAGCCAAACGGGTGAATTCCAGCTCCCGCTCCGACGCCAGCTGAACAGACAGGAGCCCCCGTCCCCGCGCGGCGCTCACCCCGTAGCACCAGGGCTGGCTCCCGGGGGAAGCCGGCATTTCTCTTCTTGGAAGAGCCGCTGCGTGCTGACCTCCGGCCTGCGCGGGTCGGGGGCAGCGAGAGCTGGGCTTCCGGGGCCCAGCGCGGCCAGGCGGCGTTTCCGCCCGGGGAGCCGGCCCGGCGTCAGCACACATGTCCCATCTGGGTCGCGCGCCCACGCGCTGCTTCCCGGAGGCGCCTGCACGCAGGGGCTGTGAGATGCGTCTGTGGAGGCAGTTGTAGACTAAACAGACCCGAATGTCCGTCCTGAGCCCAGGCCCCGGCGGCGAGGCTGCGGGCGGTGCCGAGGACCAGCTTCCTGCCGGGATGCGGCCACGTGTTCAGCCGGTCTCCAAAACCCTCTTCAAGACCCTCTGGAAAAATACAATAGCGCCCCCCACACCCCCCAACTTTTCTGAAATCTCAATTCTTCGAGCCTTGCCGAATGAGTGTATTTTCAGGGTGGCCCTGGCTGGCGGTGCGGGGAGAGACAGGGAGAGGGGCTGCCACCCGTACAGGGCCGCGGCGACCGGGTCCCCGGGGCACGCGCATCACGGCTGTTACCCGGAGAAGCCGCTTCGCTCTTTCCCCGAATGACTGAGATCTTAGGAGAAGGCCCTGACCTTCCGCCAGTTCCTCTCCAGGAGCTCGGGATGCTTCCATCTTGTTCTTTCCCCTATGGGCTTAAGGTTACGCGTATCAAAATGGAAACGGCTGAGTTTCTAGCACAGAATGTGAAGTGTTTTACTCACAGTCGTTTTTCTGGGTCAAATTCTGCCCCAGGTGATGGGCTACAGAGAACAGTCAGGAGTGCTCGGCTCTCAGGGTGCTCCCCCGCCACACCCCACCCCAGAGGCACCACCCCCAGGCTCCCCTCACCCACCCTGACCACACCAAGGTCCAGGCCTGGCCTTGAGGGCCTCAGGGCTCTGAAACCTCTCACCGGACATCCTTCTCTCCCGGTTTCCAAGAGGGAAGCCAACAACCCTCAGGCGTCCCTGTCTCTCACCCAGGCAGGAGACGTGCCACTGGGGGTCCCCAATGCTGGCACAGCTCCTGAGGGAGCAGCAGAAAGCAGGCACCCCTCCTCAGCGCACAGTGCTCCCAGTGGCTCTGCTCTCATCGAAGCCCAGACTGGGGGGCGGTGCCAGCTCTCTGCCCCCATCTTCACGCCGCCTGCTGCCCACACGGCCCGCGCTGCCCACAGCACTCCTGGCCGTGCCTGACGGGTGCCACGGCACCCGCTGAAATCAACGCCCCTCTGGACAAGACGCACTCAAGCTTGGGCCCAGAGAAGCCAAAATCCGTACATTTAGCTCAAAGTCTTGCTCCAACTGTGTTTCTGAGCGTGAACAAGACACACCGTGGCTCACAGGAAAGCGATTCAGACTGAGCCGTTGTTTAAGGGAAATATTAGACGAGCAAAGGCAAGTGGGATCATCAGCATGTCCACAGGGATCTCCACCTCCCAGGACAGCACCTCGTAAACTCTGCAAGAATCGCGTTCCTCACACAAGAGTGAGGTCCACTGAGACTCACGTTTGGGGAGAGGGGGCGGCGCTGAGCTCGCCGCAGGCCCTGGCGAGGGATTCACGGCCTCACGCTTTGGCTCCGGCCCTCTTGCCAGTGGGGGGTTCGCAGCCCCTACTCTCATCCCCGCGTGACGGGGCGTCTCTTGAGAGCTGAGCCGCCCGCTCTCGACGTGGCAGCACGACTGTCGGGCGTTGGCCCGTCTTTCGTCGGGGTGTGACTGCTGGGTTTGCCGGCACGAAGGCGTCTTGTCAGGAGGCCGTGCGGCGCTTCTTCTCCCGGGTTTACCGCCTCGTTTTCTTAATGTTGCCCTTCACGAGTCTTTCCAAAACCTTATCTTTTTGCATAAATGATGCTAAAATTTGAATCAAGTTCAATATCTGGTGTGCTATCGCCTGGATCACTCTTTTGGTGTTTTATCTAGAAAGGCAATGTCGGTCTCAAGGTTACCGAGATTTTCTCTCTTCTAGAAGTGAAATAGTTTCAAGTTTCACGTTAGGTTTATGATCCATTTTGAATGAATTTTGCGAAAGTTGTAAAGTCTGTTTCCAGAGCTTTTTATTTTTTATTTGCATGTGGGTAGCCACTTGTTTTGGGGCTGTCTTGGAGACGGCCGGCCCCCGACCCACCCACAGAGGCTGCCTGGGAGACGCTGTGCGGTCAGCGGAGTGGACGGTAGCCCAACTGCTTTTGTGAGACGAATAATTGAGGTCTGTATGAGGCATGGCCAGAAAGTAAAAGTACCTTGTCAAGGGTGGACGTTATAAGCAGAAGATTCAGATTTTGAAAGTAAGCAACTGAATCCTCAAACCGAAATCTTCTAGAAAATGGGAGCTAACATGGCAGCGGGAAGACAGAGCGGCTACGTTTTGTTGCCTCGAGGGGACTGGACAGGAGATCCCTGCAGAAATCACAGACAATAATTCAGTGGAGGCCTAATAAAGGCCTAGAAAACACTTTGGTTTTCGGTCTGGAAAACAAAGGAGGGTAATTACGTTTATTGAGCAAATGTAGGCCACGGTTCCCAGGCAATCCGCTCGCCCCACAGAAAGCCCCATGGAGCTTCGCCAAGTCTCACGATTTATTAAATAAAAGGCACAGTGTAAAGAAAGAATCAGAAACTATTCTTAGTTGTTTGCGCTGATGGTGATGGTGTATTGTGTGGCGCTGAATTGCTGGGAAATTGTAGATTTCTGCCGCGGCCTCTGTTGGACCTAATGTGGACCCATCAGAAATCGGCATTTAATAAACAGTTTCTGCTGAGTACAAAAGCGAATAATTACGTCTGCGAAAGTCGTTGATAAAGACTCACTTCTGTTTATGCCTGTATATGTCTCACTTTTATTTTAATAATCTCACCGTGAGACGCGACGTTGTTCGTTGAATATTTATGGGGTTCATTTGGATGCGCTGTCTCTATTACCCTGTTATGCTATAACATTTCCAACTTTCATATAAATATAAAATCAACCTAATTGCATTCATATAAAGCAAGAGAGAAGCCCTCAGAATGGAAATGCCACACGCAAAATGAATGCCTCTCCTTTCACGGTGAATTCAAAGCACAGACTTTTCTTTTTAAATATATAATTAAATGTGATTTGATTAGTAATGGATGCAAATGGCTTTTTTCCCAGTGAATGTTTTTAAAAAATTGTTGCAATTAGGTCTTTGATTTTCCATCTACCTGACTCCAAGTGTTTCTCTGTTTTAACTGATCCTCGATTGTCTGACGCGGCAGCTGCGTCCCAGGTGGCGCCGGCGGCTCCCGGGGGGCAGAGCAGCCCGCACCCGCACGTGGGCTGAGGCCGCGGCTTCTCCGCACCACACGGGGCCAAGCCCTGTGGCCCGAGACGCAGGCCCGTTGAGCTCGTTCTGCAAGAGGCGTTAAGATGCCTGGCTTTGTATTTTGAAGTGCGCAAGCAGACGAGAGGCTCCGCGCACCGCTCTCGTTTTGTACGTCTGCAGAAACTTTAACTTGCCTAACTCTGAGTTTCAAGAAAAATGAAAAACGCATTAAAATTCTTCAAAAATACCTTGGGCCTCCCTGGTGGTGCAAAGGGTTAAGCACAGCACTGTGAGCTGCCCACAGCCTCTGCAGGACGAGCTCAAGCCCCTCTCCGGCCAGGGAGCTGCCCACAGGGCGCAGCGGACCCCTTCTGTCTCCCCACGGCTCCCCTCAGCAGCGGATCTCAGTAGATCCGCCTGTTCTGTTCCCCGCTCTGTCTCTGGTGAGTCCTCTCACCCCCCGCACCTCTGGCCTGCACCTCAGCTCTTACACGCATAAATAAATAAATCTTTAAAAAAAAATACCTCATTCACACACCCTGGGGCGGGGGAGCCCAGCAGACTGACCAGGGAGCGGGACAGTGGCCTGTGGGCCGCCGCATGTCGGCGCTGGGCATTCAGAGTGCCCAACTGCTGGTGCTGAAGACAAGTGCCAGCAGCAGGGAGGGGTCTTTGGGGAGGAGGGGAAAGCGGGGAGAAGCCGTTCTAGAAGAAACAGAAGCTCCCAGTCTTGTTTGGGGGCGTATGAATCAACGATGACTTAACAATCCAAACCCCACTGTGCCTTCCAGCCAGAGCGGCTCCCCACACACCTCCCGTCCCCAGGACTGCTGACGCTGGGGCGCGGCCGTGACCCCCAGCCTGAGGAGAGCAGGCCGCAGAGCTGGGGCCGTCTGGGGCTCTGAGGACAGGCCCGCGTTACGGGAACGTGGACGGCAGCCCCAAGCGGCCGTGGGGGTCGGCCGCGCCCGCTGTCCTCTGGGGGAGGCGGAGGAGGGAGCGTGTCGCCCCCAAAGCACCCGCCTTTCCACAGACGCGAGGCGCCTCGGCCCGGACCTGCAGCTCCCCCTGGTTACCCGGGGCCTGAGAACTAAGGCGGCTGGGCGCACGGTCAGCGCTGGACAGGAATGCTGCGCGCCGCCCCCTCCTCGCCCCCCGTTGCACGGGCGTGTGGGGAGCACAGCCGGCAGGCGCCGGGACGTGAACCCGGGGTCCCTGGGACCTCCCCCGCCGTGAGCCGGATGGCTCTGAGCAGGCCTTGAAGGACAAGCAACTAAAGCCACCGACCGCTCAGCCACTCACGGATCTGCCCGCTCAGCTCGCCCCCCGCGGACAGGAGCCCCCAGCCCCGCGCTGCTGCAGGCCGGACTCCCGGGCTCTGGGCCTTTCTGTCCAGCACGTTCACCCGGCAAGCCAGCCCGCAGGCGGCCTTTCGGAGACAGACGCTCGATGCCCGGTTTGAAAGGACCTTGGCAGGTGATCCCCGCCAGGGTGCCGCCCGCCGTGCCCCCTTGGGCGCAGCGACTGAAAATCAGCCTCGACTCCCGGGGCGCCGCCTCATCACTGTCCACGCGGGGCTCTGCGGCCACTGGCGACTCCGCCGGCGCAGAAGCTGAAAACCGTCCACTCCCCCCATCAGCCTGACCTTGTCGTTCCACATAAGAGAGCGCGCCCAGGGGACCGCCCAGGGGACCGCTTAGGTGACCGCCCAGGGGACCGCTCAAGTGACTGCCCAGGTGACCGCCCAGGGGACCGCCCAGGGGACCGCCCAGGGGACCGCTTAGGTGACCGCCCAGGGGACCGCTCAAGTGACTGCCCAGGGGACCGCTCAAGTGACTGCCCAGGGGACCGCTCAAGTGACTGCCCAGGGGACCGCCCAGGGGACCGCCCAGGGGACCGCCCAGGTGACCGCCCAGGGGACCGCTCAAGTGACTGCCCAGGGGACCGCCCAGGGGACCGCCCAGGGGACCGCCTGGACGGGCCGCGGCTCTGCGGGCGGAGAGGCCCCGGCCGGCGGGCTCTGTGCCATCGGCCCTCGGGCCGCCCTGGCGGGGTCTCCGGGGCGCGGCTCCTGGGGGGGCCGCCCGGCCGGGCCCGCTGCGCCCCCCGAGCCGCCGGCCTCTGCCGCCCGGGCCCCCGCGCCCCCTGACCGCGTCCCGCCGGGGCCGCCCCCGCCCCGTCCCGCAGCCCGGCGAGGGGCGGCCCCGGGCCAGGCCGGCTGCGGACACGCGGCCCGCGGGAGGGGAGCGGCCGCGGCCCCGAGAGTTGCCCGCGCCCCCGACCCTGCAGCCCCTGCAGCCCGGGCGGCTCCGGGTCCTGCGTTGGGCCGGCCGCGTCCCGAGGTGCCGTCCGGAGCCCGGGTCGCCCCAGGGTCCTGCAGCGCCCCCCAATCCCGGGCGAGCCGCGCCCCCGCGGGTCTTCGGCCCGGCCTTCCTCCCGCGGGCTGCGGGGACGGCCCGTCCGGGCGCGCCTCGGGGAGCGGCGGCCTCGGGGAGCGGCGGGTGCCCCCAAGGCCACGCGGAGGCCGGCGGGGGGCCCGGCGGACACTGCCCCGCACGCCCCGCTGCTCCGGCCCCCGGGGGCGCCGCCCGTCGGGGTGCGCGTCTCCCAAGCTCACCGGAGCCCGCGGGACCGTCGGGCAGCGCTGCCCTCCCGCGGGCTCCGGGCGCCCGGCCAGGCCCGCCTGCCGGCTCCTCCCCCGCGGGGCCGGGGCGCTCGCCCCCTGTTGCCAAGGCCTGGGGGCTGGGGCTGGGGCTGGGGGCTGGGGCTGGGGCTGGGGCTTGGGGCGGGGGGGCTGGGGCTGGGGCTGGGGGCTGGGGCTTGGGGCCGGGGGGCTGGGGCTGGGGGCTGGGGCTTGGGGCCGGGGGGCTGGGGCTGGGGCTGGGGGCTGGGGCTGGGGGCCGGGGGGCTGGGGCTGGGGCTGGGGGCTGGGGCTGGGGGCCGGGGGGCTGGGGCTGGGGGTTGGGGCTTGGGGCCGGGGGGCTGGGGCCGGGGGGCTGGGGGCTGGGGCTGGGGCTTGGGGCCGGGGGCTGGGGCTGGGGGCTGGGGCTGGGGCCGGGGGGCTGGGGCTGGGGGCTGGGGCCGGGGTCCAGGGGCTGGGGGGCTGGGGCTGGGGCTGGGGCTGGGGCCTGGGGGCTGGGGCTGGGGCTGGGGGCTGGGCCTGGGGCTGGGGGCCAGCGCACCCTGCTCACGTCGCGTCCTCCGGGGCTGTGCCCGGCCCAGGCGGCTGCGTGGAGGGTGGGGGGGGCACCGTGCCCAGTGCCGGACATGAGCCCGCGGGCAGGGCCGGCACCGGCTCGCCTGCCGCGGGGCGCCCGGGCCAGAGCCAGCCGCGGGCGCGAGGCCAGTCACGCCGGGCTCCTGTCAGGCAGACACGGCCCGGCCGCCCGCGGCCATAAACAGCTCGTCGGGTGCACGCGGGACGCCCTGCACCCCACTCACAGCGCCTCGCCTCCGGGCTCGGAGCCACCCCGGGAACTGCACCGTCAACACGCGTGGGGTCCCCGCTGGGAGCACACGCGGGGTCCAGGCTGGGAGCACACATGGGATCCCAGCCGCATCCATCAGGTGAACAGCGGCCACAGCACAGGCGTCACTGAGGCGCCCCTGCGCCCCTCTACCCTCGCCCCGGCCGGCACCCTCAGGACAGGCCGGTGCAGGAAGAGCCCAGGACCAAGGGCTGCTCAGCTGTGCCCAGGGTGATGCGTGGGGCTGAGGAAGCGAGACAGCCCCCCTGCCGCAGGGGATCGCCAGGTGCACGCAGACCCCCAGACACGACCGGTGGACGCAGCGCCGGCCCCGCAGGGGAGGCACACACCTGCCTTTGGGGGTCTGACCCTCTCCTCGGAAGAAACTAGGTTATGACTCAGTTCACACCGTGCAGACGGAGCTCAGGAGAAGCACATCTGGGCAGCACGTGTAGGGCCGTGGAACACAGAGCAGCTAACGCATAAAAATATTAAAAATGGAAAAGATTGGCATGCCTCGCCCATCAAAATTATATTTAAGTTTCTCAGGTCAAGAAACTTTAGACCCATCAGGACTGTCAGCTACTAGGAGAGGCACTAGCTGGTGCCTGGGACGGGCCCGGCCTGCCGCGCGGTCCAGCTTCACCTCCAGACGGAGCTGGGCGGGCAGAGCAGGCAGCATCATCCGCACAGGCGGCTTCGCCCTGTGAGGTGACACAGCAGGCCTCAAGATATTTTCTGGAAGAACAAGAAGATTCCTATGCTGCCCGGAATGTCCAGGAAAACCCAACATCACCCTCCTCCCCTCGCAGTAACAGCCGATGTGCGTGAAGAAGTGAATCCCAGCCGGGCCAGGCGGCCTCCCCTGCACAGCCCAGCGTGCCCCCGGCGCAGCAGCCTGCACGGCCGGCGCTCTGATGCCATTTCACTCCCCGCAGCCAACTTGAACATTCAGAGATTCTCCCACAAACCTGCGTGTCTGGGGTCTCTTGGGCAGCGACTGCTCACACGCAGCGGTGCCCGGACACCACCTCCAGCCGGCCCTCCCTGTCACCCCGCCCGCCCGCTCTGGCTGAGGCAGCCGCCCCACCCTGACTGCTCCTCGCACAGGACTCAGAGCCGGTGAGATGCTTCTTTACCTAAAATGCAAAACCTGGACACCAACGGAAAGTGTTGAATGTTACGAAACCTGGAGGAAACCTCCCTCCTTCCACACAAACCACGGCCGCCGCAGACGGTGGGACCTGGAGCCCCACGACGTGGCCAACCGCCCGCCATGGGTGTCGGAATTCTGGTCCCGTCCTCAGTGCTCTGGGGCAGGAGAATGTGGAGGGTCCTTGCCAGGAGCCCTTTGTTTGAGTTGGGAAGTAACAAAGAGTAATGTCGTTTAAAATGCTTGGCCTATAGCTGCTTCCACAGGATGATTCCAACGAGCACAAAACGCGACCCGGGTGTGGCTGGGGCCGTCTGCCTGCTCCCGGGAGAAGCACTTTCTCCAAGGCTGTGACGATGACCCCGCACACGTGGTGCTTGTCAGGGACCTCGGGGTGCGGGTTAAGGTAAGGCTTAGTCGGCTTCCTCCGGCGCAGATTCGCATATATACGATGACCCAACAGGGAGAGGGCAGAGGACACTCTCGCTTTCTCCCCTAGACACCCGCAAAGAAAATTGCAAAATCCTTAGACCCTGATTTCATAAATGTCTTCATTGGATTAGCACACAGCACAGGGGCCTTTACCTACTACTGCAGTGGGCTGTTGGAAAGAAGGTGATTCAAACTTTAGCAGTTCAGATAATGATGGCAAATATAAAAGGCAGGGTGTGGAACCGCAGGTAATAATTACATTTGCTTGCAGGAAATAATTCAATTTGCTCGAAAGCAAGCTTTGCACTTGCTTGTATCAGGAAGCATCTAATTCTAAAGTTCTGGGCACCTCATGAGGTTTACAAATTACATGAATTCAGTAATTGCATTAAAGACATTTGGAAAAAAAAAGAAACAAAAACAAAAACAGAACATTATGAAATAACTTTTACCCACAGCCAGGTTCTAAAATACTTTGTCTATTTTATTACAAATGGATTCTACATTTGCTTTGCCCTTTTTTGCCTGAGTCCTGTCTCTGCGTTGTAGTTAATAGTCACTTTCTAACTTTTTAAATCTTGAAATGCTGTAAGGAATGCGGCATGGCTAGCCTTCGGGATGTTGGTGTGAGCGTAATGACAGGTGTTTTCTGGCTTCAAGATGCCTGGATCAAGAAGATGGGGTCCATATACACCGTGGAATATTACTCAGCATTCAAAAAGATAAACTCAGGCCATTTGCAGCAGCATGGATGGCGCTGGAGGGGATCATGCTCAGCGAAATAAGCCAGAAAGAAAAAGAAAAATACCGGATGGTCTCACTCAACAAAAAACTGTGAACCAGACACACTTTTTGGGGGGTGGGGGGCAGGAGGGGAGGGATTGGGGTCAAGATAAAGGGGTTGCAATTGTTTGGGGAATATAAAAATAAAAAAATTAAAATTAAAAAAAAAAACAAAACGTGTTTTGAGGTAGATACTCTGGATAACCGCGAACCGGCCCAGGAACTCTGCCCTGTCCCCACTCCGGCTCCTATCATTTTGCTCGACTTGATTGGACTTATTTGCATTGATGGAAAATAGCAATGACAACAGCTTTTCCAATATAGCCTACGACATAACCTCAAGAAAGTTAAGAATCCTCACCCACGGTACTTTTGCAGAAGATGAAGAGAAAGTGCAGGTCTATAATTTTCGAAGCCATTTGCGGGCAGCTGTGGCTAACCAGTCGCTCTAAAAAGGGCTGGGAACAAACCCTGCACAGCTGTGGGGTGCCCACGCGCACCTCTTCATGTAAACTGCAGCAGATGCAATGCAGTAGGAATTTTCCAAACAAAATATAGATTTTAAAACTAATTCAGCCATTCTAGTTTCTTATCTTTTTTTGGAACACATATTAATTTTCCCTGTGGGAAGTAAAGACATTTTTACATTGGGTAGATTTTTTTTCTTTAATGCTTTCAATCTTATATGATATAATCTATGTTTGGATCTACCTAATTCTGATTTTTGAGTACAATTTTACATTTACTAGGGTTTTTTTTTTAAGATTTGTTTATTTATACAAGAGCCGGGGTACAGGCCAGACGTGCGGGAGGGTGAGCCGATTCACCAGAGACAGAGTGGGGAGCAGAACAGGCGGATCCTCTGAGATCCATTGCTGAGGGGAGCAGCGGGGAGACAGGAGAGGTCTGCGCGCCGTGTGGGTTGCTCCGAGGCCTGCCTGGATCGAACCCGCGCTGCAGAGGCTGCAGACGGCCTTACAGTGCTGTGCTCACCCGCCTGCGCCACCAGGAAGGCCCTTTACCTGGGGTTTCAGAAAGACTGTTAGAGGGAATTTTGCCTATTAGTGAACTTTAATATTTCTAAAGGCAGCTATCCAAAATTGAGTTTGCAAGAATATACTTTATCTAAACATAAACAAACACTCTGCTATTGTTATTAGATGATGCTGTGAATTCATCTACAATAGACCATTCTAGTCAATATACAGAATTTCAACAATGTAGATATGAAAGTTTTCACTAAAACATGGGTAGTTGGCATCACGTAAGATAATGATAATGTAAATTAAAAGAAACAGGGGCTGTGTTATTAGATGTATGACACGAGAACTTTAAAGTGGAATATTTTGAGAAATTTAATTTTAGCATTTTATATAAAAAAGGATTGTCCAAACATTTTAAGTGGAATGTATAGTTTCATTACTTTAACAACTTAATTTTAGCAAATATGGTTACACATTTCTTCACAAATTGTAATGTCAAAAAGCTGCAGGTCTTATCATTTCAACAGAGCACAATAATTTCTTTCAAAAGTATTGACTGGTTTGAAAGTTTTCCAGGGAAAAAAAGAACCTGGGAATTAAAACTTTATGGTGTTTCTACAAAACAGTAAGACCTGAGCAAGCCTTAGAAAAGTCATGATTTTCCCAAATATAATTCTGTGTGCATTATTTAAGGAACTAACAGGTGTCATACAGCAGGCTATCAAAAAAGGGATTACAGGCATAGTTTATAGTAATCACCCAGTACTAGAAATAGATGGTTTTAAATAGAAGTCACACATTGTGTCCCTGTCCTGAGTGGTCCATGGACCCCCATACAATTATTGGTGCAGTAGCCTTTTATTAGTTTTATTTCACAATGCATTAAACAGCCAAAGACGTGAGTGAATAAACGAATTATAATTGTGTTATCTCTCAGAGCTGGCAACACCCCACAGTCTTTGTTGACAAGGAGGCAGACACGGCCTGTGCTATTCCCGAAACTGGACAGGTGGTGGCAGGAGCGGGACGGTCGGGTCCTTCTCGCCGCAGCTCCCTCCCTGGGAGGGTCCAGGGAGAGGAGTGGCTACTTTATCTTTTCCTCATGGCTTAGAAATCACAGGCAACTGTGAGGAGAATATGCCTTCATTTCCCTACTCAGTATCTGAATTTGTTACTAAATGGAGCTTAACGTGCCCCAGAAAGAGCCCCCCTTCTGCGAGACCCAAGGGATCCTAGACGGGCCCGCGGAGCGCCCAGACACCACGATGAGGGACGGCGTTCCCTTGGCCAGATACTGAGTGCAAGACGCTTTTAGCTGTATCGATCGCCGTGTCAGTGATGTGTATAATGTGCACTCTGCTTATTTTAAAATATTGCTGGTCATAAAATTATCACAGAAAGGGAAAAAAGTGAGGCTTCACGGGCCCATTAACATTTGCCATCAATTCAGAATCCCTATGACCGTGCTGAGTTCTACTTTTGCTTCTTTTTCTTTTTAATAGGCTCAACTGCTCGACGACCTGAAAAGACCCGGCATTTGCACCTGCTCAGCACCAGCTCTCTGGGCGAGCTTTGCATCTGGGCACGCAGGTGGAACAGCCTGAGAACGTGTGGTCACAGACGACCTCGTCTTCAAGCTACTCATCTTAATGCAAATAAAGAATGTACATTCCAGACCATGCTCACTTCTAAGGCGGCTCCGTGTCTTTACTCATGTGTCCGTGGGCCTGTGCCGGAGGGCGCTGATGGTATTGCGGAGGTAAGAAGCGGCCGCGCTTGCAGACTCACGGGCATCAGCGTCACCCACACCCCGGCCACCACGAGACACGCGCACCGGGCGGGCATCTGGCCGCGTGGGTACGAGCCAGAACCCAGCCACGCCACGAAGAGTCTCCTGCCAGCCGAGCCCACAGAGCCGTCCGGGACATCCGGGAGCTGGCTTCTGTCCTGATATAAAATCTCTCCAAACAGGAGCGGGCGCATGAGGGCAAGCTTGTTTTACTGGATTATTGTTTTTAAATTATCTCGCAATGGCTTCCTTCCTCGTGAAAAACTATTAAATCAATGCATTTAATTATAATGATTAAGTAATTTTCTAAAATAGCATCTCCTTATTAATTACATTAAAATATATTTAAATGTTTATCAGGTACAAGGCGCTAGGTTAGAAAATGAAAAGGACTTGTAGATTTCCAGTCAAATACTTTACAAGGAGCAGGGAGGACAAACGTGTAGAAAGGACTCTAATTAAAAAATGAAAAATGGTGGCAAACAAATAAAACCTACAGAATAACATGTTCAGAAAGAGGAAGGCGAGGCTGTGGGGAGGCCTACTCAACTTGTGTTTTTTTTTTTTTAAAGATTCATTTTTATTTATTTATACAAGCACTGGGCACAGACAGAAGCGCGGGAGGGTGAGAGGATTCACCAGAGCCAGAGCGGGGAACAGACCAGGCAGACTGACGAAGGACACTGCTGAGGGGAGCGGCGGGCGGCAGGAGAGGTCTGCGCGCCATGTGGGACCTTCCCAGCGGCTGGGGATCGAACTGGCGCTGCAGAGGCTGTGGGCAGCTTCGCAACCCAGCGCTCAACCGCTGTGCCACCAGGGAGGCCCTCAAACTTGTGTTTGAAGGACATCTGTAGGCAATATTCTGGACAGTCCATGTCCTAATCCTAATTTATTCTAGGTTTGGTCCAAATCTATGATTCTATTGCAGTTAAAAAAAAATTACGTAAAACCTAAATTTCGTGGTGAGTGGAAAGATTTTTGATGCGCTCCCAGAGGCTGGCATGTGAGTCTGTGCACCTGAAGCCAATGTGTTATAAACCAACGCTACTTCAGTATGTTTTTAAAATATCTAAGTGCATAAATTTTCCCGAAGTAGTGCAAATGTGCTAACTGTATAAGTAAGTTATGTAACTCATGTATGCCTCTCTCGAGTCTCCTGTGTTTGCAGTGTAAAAGCATGTATTTCATTTTCTTAAGGATGTGTCTTTGTAAGCTGCAGCTCTCTGGAGACGGTAACTCAGTCTATAGGTGACTGTGCCTTTCTCCTGTGTCTGCGTGAAGGGAGGCAGACAGGAACCCCTAAACATGGTGCTTCCTTACCAGATTTCATCACACAGAGCAGGAGGTGCCAGGTCTGCTTTTGCCCCGTCACCCCGAGGCTCAGGGGTGGGAAAGCAAGGTGCAGAGGAGGGACGAGGACCCCTCCATGGCAGGGGAACCCAGGCGAGGCCGACTCTTAGGCTTGGACATCAGACTGTGGCCCGAGTGCTGAACCATGGCCAGGGTCTTCCACCGGCTCCTCACACCCCGGCCCTCAGCCCGACCCCCGTCCCCCGGCGGCTCTGCCCACGCTGGCACAGCGCCGCCTTCTCCCGCAAGCAAGGGGTGGCTTGTCTTCTGAGGCGATGGCTGCAGTCTCTGGGTGTCCCCGGTTACATTCTGAGTCATCTGTCTCTTCCTTTATGGACAGTTTGTTGAAGTCAGCCCGTCACAGCAGCTCCGGGAGTCGGCATGTGCACGTGCGGCAGCCACAGTCTCCTCGTCCCGGGCCACAGCACTCCGTCTTCTCTGGAAATGACAGCCCATCTTGGAGGACAGCACTCTTCGTGGAGGTTGTCTGCAAACCCCTCCAGCGCAGGTGTGATTTAAGGCTCTTCCCGACCACCATGCCGGGCCCCTTCTCAGAGCTGACGTAAATCTCAGCCCGGTGGAGGGCGTGGCCACCTCCCTGCTCACTGCTCCCCACAGCGGACATTGATCGCTGAATCCACGGGTCAAGCAAGGAATGTGAAATTATCTTTAAAACTATAATTGAATGATTCAAATAAATAAAAAAAAAGGAGAGGTTGAGAGCAGCTTTTTTCAAGGACAGTGACTATAAATCCCAAATACTGTTTGTAAATTGAGCTGACTTGCTGACAGGACCAGGGGCAGTGGAAATAAAAGGGTGCACTACCCAGGCGCCCAGCCTGCTGCGTGCGGACACGGTCCGAGAGGGCCGCGATGAAGCGCCTGAGCTGACCGCGGACTTGTGCAATGACCGCGTGTTGCCGCCCGGTCTCCAGTTGTAACTTCAGTGTGCAGGTCACCACTTGCACATTTTTCAGCTTGGCAGAGCTGTCAGAAGTTGTTTTCCTTTTTGTAAACCGGATGGCTTTTGAAAATAAGATAATCTTTTATGTAAAAATGTGTGAAGAGCATGCATTTATTTAAAATGTGTAAGGCACATTCATTTTAAGCACTGGAAAATGCTCAGTATTTCATTAAGACTCAGATTTTAAGAGAATTTAGGAATTATTTCACCAGTGACATGAAAGTCAGTTAAAAGGAGATTTATTTTATTTAGTCTGTGCTGCCAGGAGGGCGGATGAGCAGGTGGGTTATAGCAGATTCTGGACAACCCGTGCTGGGGCTCCTGTGAGACTGGCAAGGCCCTCGAGCCCCGGGGGCGCCCTGGAGGAATGGCCCCCTGCTGGTCCTGGGAGCCCAGAGCATCTGATCTGAGAGGCCCCTGTGAGAGGCCCCTGTGAGCGGCCCCTGATCAACAAGGGACAGTCAGAGGGGACAGTGAGGGAGTGTGCTTGAGGAATGACACTCATAATTTCAGGGCCAGGAGGGGTTCCACAGGAGGGGACACTCACAAGGGACAGCAGAGCCTGGAGGAAAACATGGCGGGGGGTGGAGGCTGAGGTTCGTTTTGATGTGCTCCGTGAGCGGTGCACGAGCAATAATTTCTTAATCGCGTGGAGGTAGCGAGATTGGGTGGAGATGTTTGCACCACGTCTGGCACATAGTAGCCGCTGGAAATTGCCGAGAGTGGTAGCGGGCTGACTGGTAAATCATCCAGGACGTGTTCTTCTGGCTGCAGCAGGACAGCTTGTAGCAAACCAAGATTCCCGTTGAGACCAATTAGGAAAAGCACACACAGGATACAAAAAGCAGATAGAATAACTGTTTAAAGAGAGGAGAGAATGGTCAAGGCAGCGGCGAGAGGAGCGCAGATGGAAGGGGAGAAACGCAGAGCAGTGAGCGCCGGCCCCAGCCCTGCCCCCGGCCCTCGCCAGTGAGGAGAGGCCTAGCGCGACGCGGTTTCGAAGACTCGCGTGCGTGAGGAATGGGAATGAAGGTTCGAGTTTCAAGGGGAAAGACGGCTCCAGGACACACCACGGCTCTCGGCTGGGAGCCCCGGAAGGGGGGGACCCTGGACAGACCCCTCAGAAAGGGGCTGTTCTCTGAGACAGGAGCCCGCTGCACAGTAAGCTCAGATCCAGACTGGAGGGCGATGCCCGTCTCAAGCCTCCACCTCCCGGAATAAGGAGCAAACCCCTCCCGGAAAACGCGACCTCAGTCAGAATCTCAAATTACTCCTACAATTGTTCATTCGGAGTCCTAGATTGTAAAAATGCCCAGCAAATCAACAGAAACAGACCAAATGATCAAATACAGTAGAAAGGTCACATTAGGAAGAGTCACGGGTGGCCCAGACGCTGCCATGATCGACGCTGATTTTAGAGTAACGGTGGTGAGCGTGTTCAAAACCACAGCAGCCAGCAGCGTCAGGAGAGCGCTGGCATCTTCTCGAAGCAGGCGTGAAATCCGGGTCTGCAACTGATAAGCCAAGAACTAAATTTCAAAGTGGATCGGAGATTAGGCCCAGCTGAAGGGGGGATTAGACAACGAGAGGGTCACAACAAAATCTTCTAGATAGAGATAGAAAATAATTGTAAACAAAGACCAGTTGTCAATGAAACTTGGGGTGTGGGAGAAAATATTGAACATTTCTCCTGAAGGAACAAAAGTGATACTTGAAGAGATGATGGCAGGAAATTTTCCATAATTGGCTAAAGACACTCAGTTGCAGAAGTGAAAAGACAGAAATACAGAGAAAATTCCAAAAGAAAATCTAAAAACCATCAAAGGAGCAAGATAAAACCGACAGCTGATATCTCCAGGGAAAACTTGAAGCTGGAGGGTGATGGATGGTATCTCTGAAACTACAGTAGCTGCCAACAGAGAAGTCTGGGCCATGGCCGTGCCTTTAAAGCAACGAGGACATTTTCAGATAAGCAGAAGCTGAGGGTCCCCTGGACTCAGCCAGGGAAGAGAAAATGACCCCAGGTGGAAGCAGGGAATGCAAAGTCCACAGGTAAATGCAAAGGGATGGAGCCTGCCGTGATAAATGAACGCTCATGGGGTTTAAATATGTAATGAAGACATGAACAGCTGTATCATTCCTTTTTAGGAATTTCTTGTATAAATGCGAACTTCCATGTACGGCATTGACTTGATAGGCTAAGTGTGCACAGGCCAAAGACCTTCACCTAAATACTGTTTCTCCTGCCTCTATATCCTCTGGTGAAAATATGTAACAGTTTTGAAAAATACAGTTCAGCATGTTTTCTGAATGCCCTTTAGTCCTCATATTTCACTAACGATTTTCAGATGAAAACAGGCGAGCAGAAGAGCAAGCCGGCAGAGGGGGCTACGTGCATACTATAAAAAGGCCCATCTTACCCTCCCAGCTCCTCCCCACCGGGGCTCTATCTCTAGCCACTTGTTCACTCGGGCCTCCATACGTGAATGCGGCATGTGCTGGTTTCAGGATCAAAATCCCAGAGTTTCTTTTCAGACGAGGACAGCATCCTGGCAATTCTCCAGGGGCATTTTTGGGGACTGTTCATTTTCAGTGTCTTGTTTCACATGTGGTTTCTTCCAGGACTTTCGGAGGAAGACTGCGCTCTCCCAGCGATTATCTCACTAAAATGCGGCTCTGAAATTCCTTTCTAGAGTGTTGCTAGGCCTCATCTCAAACACCCCAGACCACAGAAGCAGGCCCACAGCGGAGACCTCAGGGAGGTTTGCATTCCTGCAGTGCACGCCACGGGCTCCTGGGCGATGCGCTGGATGGTGGCCGGTGACGGCAGCTCTCTTTTGCCATGGTGCTGTGGTGAGGTTTGCAACAGGACTTGAAAGGAAAGTTTAATAAATGCTGCTTGATGAACGAGTGTGTCCTTCCATGCATGAAGTGCACGGTGTAAACGAACCCTCGCTGCGTCAGAGTGACTGAAAGGTCACAGTGTAAACACTGTTAGGTGAATAGCACTTCACAGGTGTGACCCCATGAGATGTCAACTTTACTTTAATTGCGATTGTAGCTGGTGGCCAGGGACACTGAGGGACGAGGTGCCCTCTCTTCTATGCTGGGCTTTTCTGCCCTTAGTGACCCGGAGGGCCCGCAGGCTTGCGTCTTTCATTCCCGACTACGGGCCACCTTTACTAAAAATGAATTTTCTGTCTGCTGTGCTGTTCTAAAAGGAGTGTTCAGGACGGGTGCAGTGTTTAAAGAAGGCTTAACAAATGTTTCCACACTTTCTCTGCAAAAATAAGGGTATGGATAATTTTAGAATTGTCAGTTTTTCAAAGGTTGCCAGTTCTTGAAAGAGAGATAGATGCAAATACTTGCTTGTTCCAAGTGGTTCAAGTCCTAAAGAAACCCCTCCGGATAGAGAATGTTCCCTAGAGGTGCCAGAGAAATGATCCTCTCCAGACAGATGCATGGAATTTGTCTCACTTACTGACAGGGGCTGTGTCTCGTGAACTCCCGTGCTCCTGTGTGACGGGCAAAGGCTCCCGCCCGTCTCTACCACCTTCTGAAAAGGAAGAGGACTTGCGTGGAGAGCTGGTGCTGATGCAGGCGGCTTCTACATGAGGAGCTCTGGATGTCATTCTGCTAAAAGGCTTGATCTTCCCACTTAGAATTACAAAGCAACATACAGACTTTGCTGAAATGTAAAATTGAACCCCCTTGGAAATGTGGGGGCCAGGATCTCCACAACTCACCAGCCGTGCTGATGAATGGTTAACTCTAGATTTTAAAGTGACTCATTCTCCCCCATAGTTTAGAGCAGACCCGCCCCGTGACCAGGGCTAGAGAGGGTCTGGAACACGCACGCGCCGCCTGTGAGGACTCAACTAGCCCACAAAGCCAGCGAGGTGCAGCCGGCCCTCGCAGTGTGGGCCGCTCGAAGTGTCCCCAGGCTCCTTCCACCGAGGCAGGTGGCGGCTGTTGAAAGCTGAGCTTCTTTCCACGACGACTTCAACTGCGGAAACACTTTCTTAGACCGAAGTCCATTTCAGAGGCGGAGACGGGATCTTTTCCTAAGTGGAGAGCGAGCGAATGGCCGTCGAGGTGAGGACAGTGGTTTACAGGTTGCAGCCACGTGCTGGTCACCGGCGAGGAAAGGAGAGAGCAGCCCCCGAGCGGGCGCGGAGGCCCGGGTTGTTATGAAAAGGCTGTGAAGCCTCCAGACGCTGCCCGCACTGGCCCGGCGCAGGGTGCCGCGCGCAGGAGCCGCCGCCCCAGAGCTCCCCCCGGACACACGCGCGCGCCCCTGCGGCCTCAGAGCCGAGGGGTGTCAGAGCAAAGCACCTCCGGGGCGTCTCCTCCCCAAAACACACACACGTTTACAGCGCGTGCATCGCAGAGCGCGACACACACCCCGCGCCACCGGAGTGCAGGACAGAACAGCGGGAGCCGTTGTCCCACAGATGCTCTCGGAGAACGGGGGGTTGTGCCCTGGCCTCCGCGAGGAGAGCCTGAGCCGCGGGCGGGGGCGCAGCGGCCTGCCCGGCTCTGAGGGCACAGCTGTGTCTCCTGCAGAGGCGCCCGCGGCCCCCTGGACCCAACGCCACGCGACATGCGTGAGGGCCACGGAGCCGCAGCCGCGGCCATGCACACACCCGGGTCCCCGCGCCCGGGTCACGGCTCGCGCGGCAGCGTCTCGTCTCGCCAGGCGCTCTGAGCCCACACGACCGTCCTGCTGAGACATACAATTGCTCTTCTCCCCGGAGCTGAACACGGGTTACCGGCCAACTATTTGCTGATCAGCGCGCGGGAAAGCAGGGCTCAGGGGGCGGCGTGGGGTGCAGGGCCCACGTCACAGCCCACCCCAGAGCCAGGCCTGCACGTCCTGGAAGGCGCCTGCGGGTGCGGCCCCGCCTCGGAGCAGCTGCGCCCCTGAACTCGGCAGGCGGTGCCCTCGCCCGCTGCGAGCCGCTCCCGCCGTGTCAACAGTTCTGGTCACAAGGACACGATGTTCGGATGGCGACGGCCACGGTGAAGGGGTAAGAAGTCAGCAGCCAATGCGGGGCCAGCAGACCCACTTTCCGCGGCGGGTCTCAAGAGCACGCCCGCTTCTTGACTCGCTGGATGGCCCCGAGCGGCCGGCAGAGGACCCCCGGGACACCTAAGCCTGTGGCTTCGGCATCACCCACACAGCTCGCCTGGCGGGGGCCCTCGGGGGTGTGTGATCAGATGCCTCTGTCCCGCGGTCCCACTGCCCGCACACGGGGCGTCTCTGTGGGGTCGTGTGCTCAGCAAGCGCAGGCTCGGCACAGCGCCGGGCGCCCTCCCCACGCGCAGCCTCCCGGCCCCGCGCGCCCCCTCGGCCCTCGGAAGCGACCGTCCCGGTGTTTCCAGGGCGGAGGCCGGGACGCAGCCGTGCGGACTGCAAGGGGCGCCTTGACCTCTACGCGTGGAACTGTGTCCCCACAGTTCCCAGGTTGACATCTGACCCCCACTGGGAGTTAGGGGGTCCGGTCGGAGGCTGGGGCTGGGGTGGGGTCAGAGCGCGTCTCCCCTCACCCTGCGCCGGCAGCCAAGAGGCCACCAGGCCGCATCCTCCTCAGAATCACCCCTGCCGCTGCCGTGGTTTGGACTCTGGCTTCCAGAGCCGTGAGGAATAAATGTTGGCTTGGCATTTGGTTTCAAGGCCTGCGTGGGCTAGGATGAGGGCGGCCCAGGAGCTGGCCGGTCCCGGGAGGGGGCACGGCCGGGGCTGGTTTCAGAGGATGCAGCAGCCGCTCCTAAGCGGCTTCAGCCTGGGCGTCTGCATCTCAACGGGCAGCGGAGACTCTGAAGTCACCCCAGACGGCCGCGTCCATGTGGCCAACGCGTCGCTGTTCAGGGTGCTAATTAAGGTTGTTCTGGGCTGCAGAACACCCGTCAGTTCTCTTGTATATAAACGGAGCGTGGGCACCGCGCCTCGAGGCTGTCGGCCCTCAGGGCATGTGGCTGAACACGCCCGTGTGTGCACAGACGTGCTGTTTACAAATAAAATTATATTCTAATAATGTGTTGCTAAAAGTTGGCTTCTGTGATACGGAGAACTATGTAATCAGGATGGAATCTTATGAAGAAAATGCCGCGTTCTGCGTAGCTGCGTTTTGTTTACTTCCATGATCTTTGTTTTGCCTATTTGATGAGACTGGTGATAACATTTTTGAAGGATTTTTTCCCTAAGTTAACTGAAGGTTTTGCTTTTTGTTGACTTCTTTCTAGATACATATCTGTTTTTTAATTGGTGCTACAAGCCTCTTTCTTTTTCTTTTTCGAATTTTCTTGTTCTTGCTTTCACACGGTGGGATTCCTGCCCTCAGGTTCGGACGCCCCCGTTTTCCCACCACCAAGCGCTTGGGTCTGCACCTGCCCGTCCCACCCCAGCCCCACCCCGTTCTCTCTTCTCCACGGACACCAGAGCCCGGGCCGCGCGAGGCTGTGACGCAGTCTCCGGCAGGGGGCCGGGGGCCAGGACCAGCTGGGCGAGGAGGCCGGGACATCTACTGGGCCAGCCCTGAGGGCAGCGGGCACCTGCGGCAGGAGTCGGGGCGGCTGGGCCGCGTGGGGCAGGTCCTAGTGGGCCGGGGATGCTCTGGGGAGGCTGCGAGACACAGGCAGTGGGGGGCGGGACAGGACCCACCTGAGGCAGTCCTAACAGGACAGGTTAGGCCAAGGGGCAGCAACAGAGGGGACATCACCTCCGAAGCCTCGCAGTCTGGCTTGGGGAGAAACAAATGGTGACAGGTAAGTGGGAAGTGAGACTGAGGGGCCCTCGGGGGCCGCCCTGAGGCAGCGCAGGGTCAGCACAGGGCAGTGCCAGGGCAGCGCTGGCGGTCAGCCGGCTCTGCTGGGTCCTGAGGGGCTTGCAAGGAGCCGCCAGGGAGAGCCCAGTGTGCACCATGTGTCGCCTGCCAGAGCACGGACGCCAGCAGGAAAGTGCCAGGCTCCCTCCCAAAGACAGTCATTTTTCAAAATGTGCACCTCACTTTCTTTTCTTATTGGTTACATCCACTCACCTTTCCAGGCGACACAGTATGCAGATGGTTCTTTATCTTGGACTGCCTGGGAGTTATTCCATAAAATGATGCCCAGTTTTGTTTTTTTTTTAAGTATATTCTCTAGCTCAGGTGACTAAATTTACAAAAATCAGAAATGAGTGCTAAGCTTACCTTCATTTAAATTTTGTATTTTAGAATATGGGTATCTACAATCTATTGAATTTCCCAATATTGAATTTTTATATTACTGAAATGAGTTTCCTTTACTTATTGCATGTTAAACTTTTAATTTACTCCCCAATTTTTCATGACTATTCACTTAGAAGTATCGAAAAAAAAACATTTATAGGTGAGATTTGCTATGGGTCTCTTCTTGTGTGGGTTTCCCATTGAAATTCACAAATAATTTTGGGATTTTTTTTTTTGTCTATGTGCTGAAAGAGTTTTTAGCAAATCCTCAAGGTTCGTGGATATCATGAATAATTCATCCACCCCAGTCCTTGGTCTCATTACTTTCTTGGGGAGGCAGGATGATCCGTCACGTGGTATCGGGGAAGCGCGTCCACTCTGCAGAATGCAAATGGACACTAAAGAACCCGCTAAGCAGCTACTGCTGAAAAGCAAGGTTAATAGAATTTCTGCAGGAACATGCGCACTAATATGATTTTCCCATCTATTCCTCTCGTTTTAGCATGTACATAGCAAATTAATTAAATACCGCTACTGCATTCCTAAAGCTTTGTTATTGTCATGATAAAAATTTTGCTTAATAATTTTGCTGCTAATTATGCATTTTTGGCGTACTGTTTCATCTCAATAGAAATACCCTTAAGCACAAGAGAATGGCTATTTAATGGAAATGCAAAATAAAAGAGGATGCTTTTAGAGTCTTGGATTAATTTCCAATTATAAATAGCTTATAAAGTGACTGTTTGCAGCACTTAAAGTTTATATATAATCACACTTCATAATGGAAATAACAAATGGCAAAAACATTTCCACGATTTGTAGCATCAGAATTCCTACAGCTCTGAAAAGATGCTATTTTTAAAACATCCTAACAATGTCCTCCTGTTAAGCGCCGACGGTATACCAGTTGCCTCATAGAGAGGGTCAAAACGGCCCTTTGGACAACAAGTTCATTCCCACTCAGCTCAGTCCAGGAGGCGACACATCCAAAGGCAAGGTGTCCAGGTCATGCTGGCCTGACTCCTGGTGGATCAGGTGTGCTGCCCGGCTGTGGACGCGGCCCTACTGGTCTCTGTCCTCACCGCGGCCTCCCACCAGTGCCCGGCCCTCTACGCATTGAATGTCCCCATGACACAAGGACACCCACGCTCTTGGTTTAGAGCCTGCCCCTGTGACCTCACTGCTTCT
The DNA here is from genome assembly GCF_014898055.3 of Talpa occidentalis. NCBI lineage: Eukaryota > Metazoa > Chordata > Mammalia > Eulipotyphla > Talpidae > Talpa > Talpa occidentalis. The sequence goes on along the minus strand of NW_023604295.1, from coordinate 147,780,131 downwards.
TTAAAGTCTTATTTCCAGATCAGATCGCATGAGTGTGGCGGGGGTTAGGACTTCCCCATGTTTTTAAAGGGATCACAGTCCATCTGTAACAGACAATAAGGAGCAAACATGCATGAGCACACTAGCTGAGCCTGTCCTTGCAACTGCAGAGCCTGGATGGGGCGCTGCCTGCGCCTCTTCTTATTACCGAACGCATGTGTGAGGCCTTTCACCTGAGCCCAGGTTGCTAAATGCCTGTTCACTTTGTATTTTTCCTCCTTGAACTCCCTGCTCCTTAAGGCAGATATTTCTTCCTTTACAATTGTGTCCTCGTAGCAACAGCTAACTCTCCAGTGTGGCGCCTCTTAGTAGCTATTTATTGTGCTGAATAGATTTGGTGACTTGACAAAAATGTAAATGATTCCAGTCTATACAGTGATCTGAATGTTCGGGTAACATATTGTAATTCAATAATAGACTTTTTGATGTTATATGCCAAAGAAATTAGATGAAGGCAATCAGTGTGCATATCTGCTATGCACAATTCATCTCTGGAACCAATTAAGGAAGCTCCAAATGGTAAGCAAGGTGGGGGCACTTTTACAGCTTTAGCAGAGGTGGCATTTTAAAAGCCTGAGGAGTTCTGTCAGCCCTCATTTAGTTTGCCACAGTAAAATAGTGTTATTAATGAATTGCTGAAGCACCCTAGAATATAGGTGGGTGCGTAAGAGCATAACTCACGTTGGCTCGAGCTGGTTATTACTCCATAAATCTACAAGCGGACGTGCTAGGAGGGAGGAGAGGACAGATCATCCAGATGCCATTCTGGGGTAAGGGATGATCAAGGAGATTTGACTTTCTCTATTTTTTTCCATTTCTTTATCCATGCCTTCATTTAATCCATGTTCTTTCCACCCGTCCACCCACCCACTCCATCCTCCAGAGTGACGGGAGCTCCGTGCAAGGCTGCAGCCCTGAGCTCCCCGTGCAGCTCTCTCTCCAACGGGAGCTGCCGCGCCAGCACACACACCTGGTGCACAGCTCGTCCTCTGTAACGGGTGCACCCCCTGGGGGGGGGCTGAGAGTGGGGGAGGCTGGACAGGTGTGGGGGCAGGGGGCGTGGGGGAACCTCTGTACTTTCACCTCAATTTTGATCTGAACCTAAAATAGCTCTAAAAACTGATGCCTCGCAGCGGGGGCGGCAGCATATGTCTGAAGGGGTGTGAGCTACAAGAGTTTCTTTATAAAGCATATCTGCATTCACAACCGCCGCCTTCAGTGAGGCAGGAAAGGCAGGAATAAAGGAAAAGAACTGGAAAATGCTTCCAACACGTCCCTTGTATTACTTTACCAACCCAACCCCAACCAGACGCACATTAGGTAAATAAGGCTTGTGTGCACTGGGGTGATGGTGGCGTGTGATTAACAGTCACGTGCCTGGGATTCTCTCCTCTAATCCACGCCGACCCGCTCTGCTCCGAGTGACACGTCATGCTCTCTGGTCGAATGGTGATGATGAGCCTGAGCGCCCAGCACGGTCCCTGCTGGAGGTGGGCAGGAGCGAGGCGTGCGTGCCTGGGCAGCAGCCACAGCCCACGTGACCCTGCTCCAGAGACTAGAGGAGTCGCCAGCCCGCCAGCACCGCCAGCACCGCCAAGACCGTGGCCACACGCCTGCTGCCAGCATGAGCCGGATGTTAGTCCCCATGGACCAGCACCCATGTTTCTCTCCATTAGATAATCTCAATAAAAATGAACTCTTCTTAGAATCCAGCCCCCCAGCGTTGTCTGCATGATTTCCACATGTTGACAGGTGGTATTACTGTGGGTGGCAGGACAGAAACCTAGTTTGTGTTGGCTAAAGCAAATCGGGACTCGATTGAGAACATTTAATATTTATAATCAGAGAAATATGGTAGGTTTTAAGCAGGGAAGTTTCCACTTGTCTGAGCTTACTAAAGCAAGGAAGAGCTGTTATTCTTGAAGGAGAAGGAAATGAGGTTTTTTTCTAGATTCATTGAAGATCTTCAAAAAAGTAATAATTTCAGTTGAATGTAATAATTTTAGTCAATTAAACTAGACTTTCAGACAGACACCGGATGATGTCACTTATCTGAGGAACATGGAAAAATAAAACGAAGGGTCAAATAAACCAAACTAAAGAGCTAACTCTTGAAAGCTGCTGACTGTGGGATGGGGGCAGTCGGAGGGGGTCAGGGTCAGGGGGTGGGGACGGAGCAGGGGGCCGGGTCTGTGGCAGCGGACGAGCGTCCCTGGGTGGAGGCTGCACCTCGGCGACTTTGTTGAACTCGGGGTCCTGCACGTCCATGAGGGAAACAACCACATAAAGCAACAGCAGCTCATGAAAAGTGTTTAAAAAACTAGTCTTTCATTCAGGTTATAAATCTGCAAAAAAGTTTTAGTTTTTATCATGCCCTTCATTTCTGTTCAGCACATCCAGCCAGCCCGGTGTGGTGGACGTGGCAATCTCGTCCACCTGTGGCCTGCGGAGACCTGCCGAGAGGCCCCGCCCCTGCGTCTCCTTCCTCCTGCCCGCTGGACTCTCCGTCCAGGATCACCCTGGCCGCTGGGCGTGAGCGCTGCGACAGCGGGTCTAGGCTGACCTGTGGCTGCGGGTTCGCTGCAGAGCGCCGAGGGCGCACGCGGCGCTGCGGCTGTGAGCGGGAGGACAGTGTGCAGTGGGCAGCGTGGGCCAGGCCTCGCTCAGGAGCAAGCCAGCGGTCAGCTGCGCCCCCGCTCCATCTGCCCGCAGACAGCGCGTGGGGAGCGTCCGCTGCAGCGTGGCCGCTGTCCCGCCCGGGGAGCACAGCCCCCGCCCGAGGGTCTCCCACCCGAGGGTCTCCCACCCGAGGGAGCTGCGAGGGAGCTGCGCCGCAGGCGCGGCCGAGCACACACCGGTTACCTGCCGAACACCTCCAGCACCTCGCGGCGCCGGCGGAGGGCATGCAAAGAGCAGACTGGCAGCCCCTGGCCCACGGCGGGCAGGAGGTGGAAACGGCACAGACCCTGCCCTGCATGGAACATTTATGTATTTATTTATTTTTGTGGGACCCTCGCCGGCAGCCGGGGAGCGAACCGGCACTGCAGAGGCTGCGGGCAGCCTCTCCGCCCAGCGCTCGACCTCTGCGCCACCAGGGGAGGCCCAGGAGACCAACTTTAAGGCACCAACTTTCACTTAGCCACACACACGCCGACCTCTGAGACGCTCCCCGTCTGGGAACCCTGCAGCGTGCCAAACTTCCATCCTAATTAGATAAAAGAGCAAGAAAACACGGCAGAAGAGCGAGCGTTCCGAAAGGAAAGTTTGGGGCCCTAGGGGAGTCCCTGTCTTCACGCCGGGCTGTGACCTGTCTCTCTCGGAAGGGAGGGCTCTTCCCTGCCTCAACTGCGCAGACGGCATTGTTACTTTTTGTACAATGTCTGATGTCTGCCCTCAGACAGGGTCCTGTGACCCTCACCACCGCCCGTCCCTGCGCGCTCCCTGCCTGCAACTGAGGGCCCTCCAGGGCTGGGCCCGGCTGCAGCTGCGACCCCCAGTGGGGGTTTCAGTGACTCCCCCTTGCCAGTAAGACGGTGAGCATGGCCTCCCCTTCTGCACTGGTGCTCTGAGCACCACCTGAGGGGGAGACAACGCTCAGTCCCATCTACTCCCCCCAGTGGCCAGTGAGGGACCTTGGTTTGTCAGTCTGAGCGGAAACTCGGAGAGACACCGTGCCCAAGAATGCCACCTTCCTGGGGACAGGTGCCCCATGAGAGCGGGGACCGCAGCCCTGCACGGCACTGGCATCCTGGGTGGCAGGGCCAACCCTGCGGCCTCTGGAACTTTTTATCTTTACCTTCAGAAGGACAGTTGCCAGCAGGCCTCCCAGAGAAGCTGGATACAGCGCAGATAAGAACGGATCAGCAGAGTCAGCAATTGCATTCGCTGAGATAAGAGCCTCCGGAAAAGCACTGTGACTCCTCCCGCCCCCCAAAGGTGAACAGGCTTAATGTGAAAATGATTTTCCTCTTTGCAGGCCTCGGAGCACCGCGTTCTGCCCATGCCATTGAAAACTGATGGCGCTGGGGATTGTTTTATGGGACGAGAAAATCTTAGGAGGAAAAACGAAAAAGCAGTGTTGTCAGGTGAGGTAGTCGAGACGTCTCATCTGAGACCAAGGGGCAGCCGGAGAAGCTGGTGCAGAAGTTGGACTTTAACCTGTGAGTCCCAGAGACCGACGCAGGAGCACGTCACTAAGACGGTTACGGAGAAGACAGTGGAGACCGTAATAAACTAGCCAGACTCGTCTGGAATAGCATGAAGCACTCAAGCAAGCGTGTGATGAAATTATAAATACTGAGGGATTTATTTGTTATTCCAACTCGGGACAGGATGGCGAACACTGCACAAAAACCGTGCGAACTCCAGAGGTGGCGGAAGGGCTGCTTTCTTTTTATAGTAGAACCCGTGGAAACAGTTCTGTTAGTGTTTAGTGTCTTAATATCTTAGTTTAGTGTCTTAATATCTTCATTGTTCTTGGAACCTGCGTGGAAGCCACCACCGGGAGGAGGCTGCCTACAGAAAATCTGCAGCGAGCATTTTCTGAGTGATGCCTCGCCCTGGGGGGTGCACAGCTAGTTATCTCCCTCTTTGATGGCGAATACCAGAAGGCCCATCCTACTACCACGGGAATCATGGAGACCGATGACATGGAATGAACCACCCTCGCATTCAAATTATTGGGTGCTTTACTTTAAGGACTAAATTATTTTGTAATGATCACTGATTTGCAAAGTG